>NC_060121.1:629110793-629735168 GCF_021461395.2 Schistocerca americana | reverse complement strand
AATCTGAATAAGTGTTTGGGTGCAGTCTTTTCATAAGCAATATGGCTTTTAGAATGTATGTGTTGATAACAGTTAACACCTCTGTTTTTGGAAACAAGTTGTGACAAGATTCCCTATATTTTGCTCCACAGATTATTCTCACACCACTTTTTTGAAGAATGAGTAGCTTATCTATATTAGCTTTGGTTGTTGCCCCCCAAATTTCAATACCGTAGTTCAAGTGAGAGTAGAAAAGAGCATGGTATGCAGTCTTTAGGACTACAGTGTCTCTACAGAACTTGCTAATAGTACTGATTGCAAATATATTTTTTGACAACTTAGTTGTGTGTCCCATTTCAGGCTGCTTTGGATTGTTAAGCCAAGGAATTTTACACTAGACTCTTTCTTTACCAATTCGTTGCCAATGTATAATTTAATTTCATGATTCAAACTACTTTTGTTAAACTCCATCAAACATGTTTTACTGGTGCTTACATTTAAGTGGCTTTCATTAAAAAACTGAACAATTTCTTTTGTAACATTATTACTCTCAGCCTCTAGTTCATTACATGATTCCTTTTTACACACAATGGGCGTGTCATCGGCATGCAGAACAATTTTGGAATTTATAGTACAGTATTTAATATCAATATAATAGAGGGAAACATTCCACGTGGGAAAAATTATATATAAAAAACAAAGATGAGGTGACTTACCGAACGAAAGCGCTGGCAGGTCGATAGACACACAAACAAACACAAACATACACACAAAATTCAAGCTTTCGCAACAAACTGTTGCCTCATCAGGAAAGAGGGAAGGAGAGGGGAAGACGAAAGGAGGTGGGTTTTAAGGGAGAGGGTAAGGAGTCATTCCAATCCCGGGAGCGGAAAGACTTACCTTAGGGGGAAAAAAGGACAGGTACACACTCGCACTCACGCACATATCCATCCACACATACAGACACAAGCAGACATATTTAAAAGACAAATATGTCTGCTTGTGTCTGTATGTGTGGATGGATATGTGCGTGAGTGCGAGTGTGTACCTGTCCTTTTTTCCCCCTAAGGTAAGTCTTTCCGCTCCCGAGATTGGAATGACTCCTTACCCTCTCCCTTAAAACCCACCTCCTTTCGTCTTCCCCTCTCCTTCCCTCTTTCCTGATGAGGCAACAGTTTGTTGCGAAAGCTTGAATTTTGTGTGTATGTTTGTGTTTGTTTGTGTGTCTATCGACCTGCCAGCGCTTTCGTTCGGTAAGTCACCTCATCTTTGTTTTTTATATATAACAGTATTTGATATAATTTACATAGATCAAGAACAGAAGGGGGAACACCGAGCCCTGGGGCATGCCATATTTTATGCATGTGATCTCTGATTTGTAGACACCACCTTCCGTTTTAAGTAGAACAAACTGTTTTCCATTGCTCATATAACACTTTATTAGGTCACAAGCAGCGCCTCTAATGCCCATGTTCCATAGCTTGTCTAATAGGATGTCAACATTCACACAACCAAAGGCTTTTTCCAGATCTAGGTATACACCTGCCACATGTTCCTTGCTTTCGATACCCCCTAACACCTCTTCAATTAGTTGAGCAGCTGCAGTGTTAGTTGATTTACCTTTTAGGAATCCATTTTGATTTTCGAACATCAGGTTGTGTTTGTTAAGAAATTTTATAATCCTGTTGTATATAACTTTCTCAACTATTTTGGACAAGACAGGAAGGATTGAGACTGGTCTGTAGTTTTCTATTTGGTTGTTGTCACCTTTCTTAAAAATGGGTGTTACCTGTGCTATTTTTAGTCTGTCTGGAAAAGTGCCTGATTCTATTATATTGTTGACTGCTACAGACAGAGGTACAGAGACATTTTGGCTACAGGCTTTTAAAACATTAATATTTAGGCCATCATGCCTAGCTGGATTAGAGGGTTTTAGAGATCTAATGATGCCCATTATTTCTGCACAGTTTGTGGGAGCTAGATATATACCATGGTCACATGTATTACCTTTAAAACTGTAGTGCATGTTTTTATGTTTGTCATTTATGGCTTCCCCTACAGAAGAAAAATATTCATTAAAAATATTTACAATTTCCAGTTGGTCTTTTATGAGCATGCCATTGTGGTTAACAGTAAAGTCCATACCGGATTTGTCATTGCAGGTTTTAAAACTGTTTATGACTCCCCAGATGCCAGCAATTACGTTGTGTGAGTTTTGAAGCTTATTTGCAACATAGTTGCTCCTGGTCTGTGTGTGTAAGTCCTTATAGTGTGCTTGATATATTTTGAAGGCTTCCTTTAGCTCAGGAATCTCTCTATTATTCAGCATTGCACTGTGGAGTAGTTTTAATTTTTCCCTCGCTTCAGTGACATTACTATGTACCCAAATATTTTTGTTTATATTTTTTGTTTGTTTCTTTTTTGTGATTACAATTGGGCATGTGGTATCAAAGCAGTAATAGAAGTGAGCAGCAAAGCTGTCATATGAAAAGCTATTATTTTCAAACCATTTTATTTGTGCTAGCATGCAGTTTAGTCTATTTATGTTGTCATTATACATTATTCTTTTAGTTACAAACTGTTGCTTTGTGGTGACAGTGGGGGCCTCATGGAGCTCCAATTTAAGCTGTACTGCATGGTGATCTGAGATGGCTAGTTTTAAAACCGATGCACTGTAGGATAGGTGGGTCATGTTTGTTATTATGTTGTCAAGACATGTTTTACTATTGCCAATTTCTCTAGTGGGTTCCCGAATGAGTGGGGTCAAGTTAAATTCATCACACAGGCGACGTACCTTTTTGATGGTGACATCATTTGTTAATAAATCTATATTTATATCTCCTGTAACTATAATACCAGGGCTATCCACAAAGTACATTACGTTTTGGATTTAAAAATAAATAAAGTATTGGAATTTTTTTTTGTTATATACAGATGAAAGCCACACTCAAATACTACTTTTCTACATAGTTTCCATTTAAATTAAGGCCCTTATCGTAGCGATGGACGAGCTTGGAAATTCCTTCGTCGTAAAATTCGGCCGCCTGCGCCTTCAACCACGTGGTTACCTCTTCTTGAAGCTGTGCGTCGTCATCAAAACGCTGCATAGCCAACCACTTCTTCATTGCTGAGAATAAGTGGAAGATGCTCGGTGCCAGGTCGGGGCTGTACGGCGGATGAGGAAACAACTCCCACTCAAAAGATTTGAGAACTTCATGAGTGGCATTTGCTGTGTGGGCCCGGGCGTTGTCGTGAATCAGCAAGATCTTTGAGCCCAACTTTCCCCTGCGCTTGTTTTGGTATTACTCTTCTGAGGTTGTGCAGAGTTTGGCAATACCTTTGAGAGTTTCCTGTAGTGCCTCTTTCCAGGAAATCCACAAAAATCACACCTTTTCTGTCCCAAAAGACAGTCGCCACGTGGTTGAAGGCGCAGGCGGCCGAATTTTACGACGAAGGAATTTCCAAGCTCGTCCAGTTTGCTCCTATTGTGTTGAGGATTGTGGAACGAAAACATGCATGCCATTTGTGATTCCAATGGTGTGGATGTAGCCTAAAAATCACCTTAATGACTGTTACTTCTGTTTAGTTAATGTTCACGGGTACAATTCCTTAAATAAGAAACAAATTTTGTATCCAAACTTTGATTCAGCCATTAGGCCAGTTGTACTTGGAGAAGATCTGATTGCTCCTCTTCCTCCAGCGGTTTTAGAAAAAGTGGCAGAAGATGATGGTGAACATGAATTTGATGCAATTACTGAAGATGGTGGTGGCATCTACTAGCCTGAATATGACTTTACTCCACAATTATTCTCTTAGAGTGAAATTAATTATCTTGTATGAGATTTGAATCCACCTAAGGAATCTGCGGACCTACTTGCCTCCCGGTTAAAAAGTAAGACTCTTCTGGAACCAGAAACACATTACTCATGTTACAGACATAGAAAGAACTAGTTGCTTCATTCTCACAGAATGATTCCTTAGTTTACTGCAGTAACATAAAGGAGTTAATGAACTTCTGTGGCACTGAACATGATCCTGCCCAGTGGGGGTCTTTTAATAGACTCATCAGTAAGAAGCCTGAATGCATGTTACTGCATTATGGGGATGTGTATGGGTCCATTCCTATGGCCCATTCAGTTCAAGTGAAAGAGGTGTATGAGGACATGGAGATAATGTGTGGTGACTTCAAAATTATTGGAATAATATTAGGACAACAGGCTGGGTTCACAAAAATGCCTTGCTTTATATGCGAAAGGGCAGTCGGGCAAGGAAAACACATTGGACTGTGAGGGTTTGGCCACAGTGGAGTAATTTTATGCCTGGAACTAATAATATCCTGGACAGACCACTTGTAGAAACACACACACAAAAAAAAAAGAAAATTCTTGCTTCCACCACTACACACAAATTCAGGCTTGATGAAGCAGTTTGTAAAAGCTCTACCAAAGGATGGTCCTTGCTTCAAGTAACTTTCCGAGAAATTTCCCTTCACCACATGAGACAATTTTTGTTGGTCCTCAGATAAATAAATTGATAAAGGATGACGATTTTGATAAGACAATGAAGAAGAGAGAAAAAGACACGTGGCCCACCTTCCAAGCTGTTACTGAGAACTTTCTGGCAATAACAAAGACCCTAATTGCAAGGCATTTGCTGAAAAAATATTACAAAACTTTGAGAAGATGGGATGTAATATGAGTTTGAAAGTCCACTTTCTACACTCACATATTGACTACTTTCCGTGAAAGTTGGGACATTATAGTCAAGCACAGGGTAAAAATTTTCACCAAGATGTGAAGGAGATGGAGAGGAGGTACCAGGGGAAATGGAAATCGTCCATTATGGCCACATATTGTTTGAAGTTGAAGAGGGAAAGTCATCATATACAAGGATCTGCAACAAAGTCAAAGAAGAGAAGGCCTAAAAATTAATGGAACACTGTTGACTTCAAGTTTTTAGGCAAGGTAGTCACAAAATAAATTATTGGGGTTCTGTGGAGTATTTCTTAAATGTATTGTATTTTTTTAAATGTGTTTTGATTAAAACTCATATTGTGTGAGATGATGTTTGAATATATTTATGGGCTCAGAAGTAAAAATCATCAAAATATTTCATCTTATTTTGTGTAAATACCTAACATGATAGACAAAAATGGAAGTTATTTCTAGAATCAACATAAAAATTGTTTGAAGGACACCTACATTCAACAAATCATGTGGCAAAAAGTTTTAAAATGGAGACTAGTGTTACACAAATAAATTAAGATAGAAGTCTAAACTTTGTTGATATATTATCAAAACAACTAGAATTCTTTGATTTTAAGGTTTTTTGCTGGAGGTACTTCTTTGGAAGATATAAGTAACACTTCCATTTTACTGAAGTTATTTGCAGAGACTGGTCTCAGATGTTCCATTGCACTGTTTACTGAACTTGATAACCCAAAGCTGTCAGTAACAGAAAAAAGGATTGTTAAGAGACTTGCAACACTACATGCATTTGTTACCAATGTTTCATTTATTTTTAGAGCTACCTGTTTCTCTTCCTTTCTGGCCCCACCTATCTCTGTCTTCACTGTGTCCCATATAGTTTTTATTTTGTTGCCTAATGCAATTATGTTTTTCTCACAACAAAGCTGCTCTGATTTCTGGATTACTTGCTTCAATATTTTGCAGTATTCTGTGTAATCCATTTCAATGTTAACATCAGAGCTTTTCCCAGATACAAGGTACAGTTTCCTTTTTGTTCCACGTAATACTCTTATTCCTTGTGTAATCCATGGTTTATTTTTATATTTCTGTTTGATTTGAGTTACCTTTAGGGGTAAACAATTTTCAAATGAGTAAGTAACTTTATTAATGAATGCTCTGTATTTTCCGTTTGAGTCCGAAGTACTGTAAATATCTATCCAGTTTAGGTCTTTGAGCAATCTGCTAAAATTCTCAATTGTTGACTGATGTGTTACCTTCCTGTACTGAGATTTAATAATTTAATGTCCTGACAAATTTCAACATTAATCATAAGATGCTGCATGTCATAATCAGATTGCCTATTTTCTGTTGGTCTTCGAATGTGACTTTTTCCCCTAGACTTGTCAACAAAGATAATATCAGTAGCAGTCTCAGAGCATTGACATGCCACAATTGCGAAGTTCACTGTGAATGACAGTTTTACTGACTGCAATAATTGTTCCCTGACAGAGCTTTTGAATAAATCCACATTAAAATCACCTGGAACCACTATTCCTTGTTTTTAATATCAGATGGGACACCAGTGTTTCCAGATTTTTTTATGATGAGGTTAAAGTTTCCTGAAGGCACTCTGTATATAGTTAATGTTATAAAGGATTATTATGAACTACTACCGCTGCTGCATAACCTTGTAAGTGCTGCTGTGAACAAAATTTATTAATATCAGTATTCTTGAAATTAAAATAGTTTCTGATAAATGTGGCAGCTCCTCCTGTCTCCATATTTTCTCTACAGAAGTAAGAAACTAACTTTAATCCTGTAACATTTAACACATCTGTATCAGTAGTCACATGTTGTTCAGAGAGGCAGATTATATCAACTGGTTTGCTCAACTCTAATTCTTCAACACAAATATGCAACTCATTGAGCTTACCCCTCAGTCTTCAGATATTCTGGTGCAATAAGGACAACTGATTTTGCACACTGGCTGAATTACAACTGAATGAACTTAATTCTTCAGTCAGTTTTTGAATATCTCCAGTTTCAATCAGGGACTGATTGTATGACTTGTGTACACTAAAATTTGCTTTCTGGTTACCTGTCTTACCAATTTGACTGTCATTTCCAACCTGTCTCTGAACATCTTTCGTTTCTGTTCTGCCTACCCTAAAAAAACTGCTGTTCTGTCACTTGTAACCATGGTACCTTATCACATGTGATAGTACCTCCCCTTAAGTTATTTGGTAGTAGCCCAGACAGTTTTTCCTTCCCTTTCCTGTTGGGGTGAAGGCCATGCCTGGTATAGTCCCACATACCAATACAAAATGGGAACCACACCAATATGAGACCCCATACTTGATTCAAGTGGGTGCTATGCCTACAAATTAACTCTCCTAACAGAAGAGTTTAAATGACATTAGTCATAGTGCCTCAGAACAGACACAAGCCCAACACCAGTGTGTCTCATTGCTGAAGCTCTCTCTACCAGATCAACCTCAGCTGATTAATTAGGATCTCTCTCTATGCCCTTGCCTACCTCACCCACTATTACTATAGTGTCTTTTTGTGTGAATCCTTTACAAAGTCAATCTATATCCTTTATCATCTGTCCCAGATTTGCAATAGGCTTAAAAAAACTTGTGACATGGTAACCTGACCTTAGTCCATCCTGCAACAGTTGGCTAACACCTCTACCATGTGAACTACCAAACAACAGAACTTCCTTCTTCTTCACACCTTTTTCTGACTTCTTACTTCTTAAACACTCTTTGAAAGTTTGTTGTGTCCTATCTACTGCTACATTTATCTGTGGTTCCTCAGTTTACAACAGTGGCAACAGATAAAACATGTTTTCCACATTAACAACAAAATTGTCTGGGAAAGTCCTATTTCCATTTCTTGTACAACTTGTTGTCACTTTTTACCTCTCTTTTCCCTTCTCCCTCCTTAACCTTTACAGATCTTGTTTTGCATTATCTAGTTCTGCCTGAAGGGCAGCAATTGTTTCCTCCCGTTCCACTATCTTCCTATCTCTACAGCAAATCCTACACAACCAATGAGCCTTGTTTATTTCCCAAATTCCTGCACCACTACAGTCACTCACATAAAAGAAACTGCAACAACCCTCACATCACACCCTGAAACTAATAATCCTATACAGCAAGTCACACACTTCTTACTCATGGCAAACAAATCTTAACTTTAGCTTAAATTAAACAATAATAACATCATAGACTACTCAATTAGTATATTAAATTTCTTAGAAAGTTTAGGTCTAAAGTTTGGTACTAGATCAAAACTTATGGAGAAAAAGAAATGATTAAATCTATATTATTTATGTGTCAAAACAAAACAAAACAAAAAGCTGCACTTATTTCCAACTTTTTTCACTTTGGCTGCTTACTAGAGAGACAAATGGATAGTGTACAAGAATACACCAACAACACAAATTGTACTTTATTGAAATAATCATGTAACTTACAGTATATGATAATGTAAACAAAAAATAGGTCAAAATTTGTGCCTATGAAATGTTTGATTTTTCTGAAAAATACACAAATAAAAATGAAACCTTCAATAGATAGCTTACAACAGTTATTAATTTACTTATTTATGATATAACAGTGCATAAATTAATTGGTATTACACATTTAAACGTGTGGCACCCTTGGCATAAAGCGCTATATCTTTGGACTCAATCATCTTTGATTTATCTCTGTTCTAAATTCTCTCAGTGTGCTACGTTTGTACTGCCATGTTGTATTTGCTTACTTCTGTGCTAAATAAATGTATATTGAAAGTTTAAAGTATGCTAGTACCACTCTACAACACATGATAGCCACAGTGCTGACCCCAACAATGTCATCGTGTGATCACGAGTTATTTTGTGCTTCTTTTCATCATGAATGGGCTTCGTGTGCCAGCCCACATTGTTCCACCTCAATGGATCTACCAGTGCCTTCCGGGGC
The DNA here is from genome assembly GCF_021461395.2 of Schistocerca americana. Taxonomy (NCBI): domain Eukaryota; kingdom Metazoa; phylum Arthropoda; class Insecta; order Orthoptera; family Acrididae; genus Schistocerca; species Schistocerca americana. Next base: position 629,726,533 of record NC_060121.1, on the reverse strand, counting down.
AAATGCAACAAACCTAATTGACTTTGATTGTGATCACGAGTGGACATATGTTCCTACTTTGAACTTGGTACAAAGTGAACAGTTATTTACGCCCAGCCACGCCGGGGGCCACCTAACCATACCCAGTTCTACATGGCCACCACTTAGTGCAGCAATACAATAACAGTCACAACATGGACAGTGCATGTCACCCAGCTATGCAGTCTCCTTCAGTTTGGTTTGATTTGATATGCCGCCGAAGTTCCCAGAACTGTGATTCAAACATTCGTATGCACTGGGTCATACTGTTTCAACACCGCTGGTCGGCTCGACCATGCTGGTTTCCATAACCACCACACCGTGGTTGCATCACGACCACCTTCTGCTCGCTTTCATAACGGTGCTGGCCATTCCACCTGCGCTGGTTATTGGGTCAGCCCCCCAGTGGCTGCGCCATGACCACCTCCTGCCCACTGTTGCAATGGCACTGGCCATTACAACTGCGCTGTGTTCTTCGGCTGCCCTGTAGTTTGGACACACCATGCCAATTTTGGCACCCACACATTCCACACCACGTGCTGCATGTGGCCGCCCCCACCCCACGCAGACCTTGGGTGACTCACCAGTCACCGCTACTACACTTCCAGTGTTGGAGGTGTCCTGCCCTGCTCACATGGATCTCCGCCTGCTGGTGCTGCCTCAACATGTTTTACCCGGCAGGTTTCCCAAACTAACCTGCTTTGCAAAAATATAACACTAAGACTTGGTTGGCATTAGTGGATCACCTACTGGACATCCATGGCATTTTGGATGATGACGCTCCTTTTGTCCGCCTGGTGAGTCACCTCCATGTTCACACAGACCTCATTAGTGATCTGCTCCTCTCACTGCCCACCTTGCCCAAGTATTTGATGGTGAAAACACTGCTCATGAAGTCCCTTTCTTGCCTGCCGGTGGAGGCTATCCACCACATTATTTACAATGAGCACCTTGGCGACCACACAACTCACAGCTTTGGCTGCGCTTTGTGCATTAATCGATGATCAAGCATTATCTGACGCCATGGTTTGGACTTTGTGGATGGTCAAACTGCCTTGGACCTACAACTTCATCAGCTATCTCATGTCGCCGACCCATTAGAGGTTCATTTACACATAGTGGATCAGGCTTACACTATCATTCATCACCGACACTGCCTTTCATGAACGACCTCTCCTTCACCCTCAGCTGGCATGCCTGTGCTTCCGGATCCACGTCCAGCTGGCAAAGGCTAGTGCACTTGCCTCGGCACCTCAGCTGCCAATCAGGAGCTGCCACCTAGCGGTCTACAGGAGGTACTGCCAGTGGTCTCCTGATAGCTGCTGACGTCACCCAAGCAGCAAACCAACAGGCTACCAGCCCTGACACAGTCAGCTGGGCTGTGCTGGTTCCACACTACTTATGGGAACACTGCCCGCAACTGCCACGCACCTTGTGCCTTCCCCAATCGAAACCAGAGGGCACATTTAGGCACAATGTTCTGCCATGATCCTTCACGGCGCCTACCGACCGATGCTGCACCACTCATTCCAGCAGCGCAGCATCTCTACGTCACTGACTTGTGATCAGACACTCACTTTCTCATCAACACTAGCGCCGATGTCAGCATTATCCCATCCAAACATGTGGGCAACATGCTTCCCCCTGCTAATCTCGCTTTGATTGCTGCTAAACATTCTCCTAACATGGTCCTTGGCTCCATCAAGATGTCGTTTCACCTATCACCATCCACCACCTTCCCTTGGACTTTCCATGTCGCTGACATGGATGAACCTGTGATCAGGTTGGACTTTCTACACCATTACAAACTTTCACCAGACCTGCAGGCCGCCACACTCTGGCACACGTCTGGTTCTACTGTTCCGTGCTCAAACGAGTTCAGCATGACTTCACTCTCCTCCTCCTCGGCTACACTTTCCTCATGTGCATCTCTGCTCAAATGTATTACTGCACAGCACTCTGATCTGTCAGACTGGCACTCACAAATCGATGAGCTCTGCACACAGAATGAGGCATTACACACCCACATTGCCAGCTCCTTTGCTGAATTCTCACATGCTTGGAGTATGCTTCGCAGCCTGTCTTCAGAGCTGCAACAAGGTGAACCAACACTTGCATCTTTGCACCACATTGCTCCTGTGTCGAGCTTTCCTCCACATGCTCCCATTTCCATGTCATCACGGATGAATCTACAGGATGTCATGTTCTAGCTTCATGGGATTCATCACATCACATGGCTGCTGCACCACGCTGTCCCTCATCATCTGCAGCCGATGCCCTACCCGGCAAGGTCAGTGAACCATCGTCGCATCTGCCCACCCTCTCATCCCCCCTGCCTGTCTCCCTTCATGGATATCAGCCATCAGTAATGGCATTTGTCATAGAATCCATACCAAGGATGGCCCATCTGTACATTATAAGGCCCAACACCACCAATGCTCCTAGTGACGTTCCGCTGCCTGTGCAGCACTTTGACACATGAGACTCTGGCAGCGCGATTTGCGACATGCCCACTTCTCACACTGGATGCTGTCTTCAACCGCCGCTCTGGTATGACAATTACTTGTTCCAGAGAGAAAGCTTCCCTCCACCATGCTCCGTACTGCCAGGTGGGAGGGGGGCTCTGTGGCACCTCTGGCATAAAGTGCCATATCTTTGAACTCAATCATCTTTGTTTCATGTTCTCTTGGTGCGCTACATTTGTAATGCCATGTTGTATTTGCTTACTTCTGTGATGAATAAATGTATATTCGATGTCTAAAGTGTGTTATTACTGCCCTACGACACGTAATAGTCACAAACACATCTTTATGAGAGCTCTGAATGTAAATGACTCAGACCCAGAAACAGTTAAATATTATAAAAACTACTTCACTGAATTAAGGAAAAAAAGTGCAGAAACATGTGTATCATGTCTGATAATAAAATGAAAATAATCTGGAATATTGTTGAAAGGGAAACAGAGCAACCAAGAGCATAGGAAGACAATATGACCATTAAACTGAATGAAAAGTTTGTTAATAAAAAGTCAGAGATTGAAATATTTTAACAATCATTTTTAAATATTGTGGAGAAAATAGGATCCAGATTTTCATTAGAAAAGGCAAAGCTGTTTGTGGAAGAAGCAATACCTATGAAATTTGATAAAAATGAAATTCCAGCCACCTGTCCTTTTGAAGTTAGGAAAATAATAAACTCACTCAAAAGTAAAAGCTCACATGGAGTTGACAGCATCTCCAAACAAGCAGTAAAAACTTGTGCCCAACAGATAAGTAGTATTCTCAGCCACATACACTATGTTATCAAAAGTATCTGGACACCTGGCTGAAAATGGCTTACAAGTTGGTGGCACTCACCATTGGTAATGCTGGAATTCAATATGGTATTGGCCCACCCTTAGCCTTGATGACAGCTTCCACTCTTGCAGGCATATGTTCAGTCAGGAGCTGGAAGGTTTCTTGGGGAATGGCAGCCCATTCTTCATGGAATGCTGTACTGAGGTCGGTGAGGCCTGGCACAAAGTCGACATTCCAAAACATCCCAAAGGTGTTCTATAGGATTCAAGTCAGGACTCTGTGCAGGCCAGTCCATTACAGGGATGTGATTGTCATGTAACCATTCCACTACAGGCCATAGATTATGAACAAGTGCTCGATAATGTTGAAGAATTGCTCTTCAACATTGGGACGCAAGAAGGTGATTAAGACATCAATGTAGGCCTGTGCTGTGATAGTGCTATGCAAAACAACAAGGGGTGCAAGCCATCTCCATGAAAAATATGACCACACCATAACACCACCACCTCCGAATTTTACTGTTGGCACAACACACGCTGGCAGATGACATTCACTGGGCGTTCACCATATCTGCACCCTGCCATCAGATCACCACATTGTGTACCATGATCAGTTGCTCAACTCAATGTTTTTCCTCTGTTCAATTGTCCAAAGATTACATTCCTTACACCAAGTGAGGCATTGTTTGGCATTTACCAGCATGATGTGCCGCTTATGAGCAGCCGCTTGACTATGAAAGTCAAGTATTCTGACCTCCCACCTAACTGTCATAGTACTTGCAGTGAATCCCGATGCAGTTTGGAATTTCTGTTTGATCGTCTGGATAGCTGTCTGCCTATAACACATTATGATCCTCTTCAACTGTTGGTGGTCTCTGTCAATCAACAGATGAGGTTGACCTGTACGGTTTTGTGCTGTATGTGTCCCTTCACATTTCCACTTCACTATCACATTGGAAACAGTAGACCTAGGGATATTTAGGAGTGTGGAAATCTTGCATACAGATGTAAGACACAAGTGACCTCCAATCACCTGACCACAGTCAAAGTCCATGAATTCTCTGGAGTGCCCCATTCTACTCTCTCACAATGTCTAATGAATACTGAGGTCGCCGATATGGAGTAACTGGCTGTAAGTGGCAGAACAGTGTGCCTAATATGGAAAACATATATTTTTGGGGGTGTGCAGATACTTTTGATCACATAGTGTATGTAATAGCTCACTGTAACAGGGCATTTTTACCGATAGACTGAAATATGCTATTGTCAAACCATTGGCAGCCCTGCAGCCAAGCGACTAGCGCGAGGTTTGGTGTTCTCGTAAAGATAAGTTATTTTAGATTATAAAACACATAGATTAGTACTGATTACGTGGTAAATAAGTGTATTAGTGTGCCGTTTAAGTGTACCATTAAAGGTTTCATTTCTCATTACGTAATATAGCAGAAAACGCGAAAAGACCGTACAGTCGTATTTTCTGTTTACGTTCTGCTGCAGCAAATCTATAGAATTTCGTTTAGTTGTTCCTTGCTCTCTCCAGCAATTTAACTTAGCGTACCTCTTCATTATTTAACTAGCATTTCCGGAAAGTAGCGTAAAGTTTAACTTGTTGTTTCAGAAACTTTGCACTTTTGTTTTTGTTTACACACAGTTGCGTATAGGCCAAATTTGTGTAACCATATTTTCGTGTTTATCTGTAATTTAACTGACTTATTCTTAATAAATTATTACGTTTATCATGAGTGAAAAGTGCTTGACTTGCCGTAGAATTGTTAGGTCGGGGCTTTGGTGTGATGGGTGCTGTAGTTTTTTCCATGTGGGTGACTGTAGTGGCGTGGGAATGGGGGAAGTAAATGAGACTCATCAGTGGTTTTGTAGGATTTGTAGTAGAGATAGGAAGATACTGGAACAGGAGGGGAAAATTGCTGCCCTTCAGGCTGAGTTAGACAAGGCCAGGGGAGATCTTGACAGGTTAAGGAGGGAGAAGGGTAAAGAGAGGTGGGAAGTGGCAACAGGCAACAGGAGGAACAGGCCTAGAACTTTGTCTGACAGCTTTATGGTGAATGTGGAAAATAGATTTGACCTGTTGCTTCAGTTAGAAGCTGGTGAGCCTCAAGCAGTTACAGGTGTAGACAGGGCACAACAAACTTTCAGCAGCAAATTGAAAAGTAAGAATGTAGGGAAATCAGTAAAGAGAAAGAAAGTGTTGTTGTTAGGTAGTTCCCATGGAAGAGGTGTTGGCCAACTCTTGCAGGATGAACTAGGATCAGAATACCAGGTCACCAATTTTTTTAAACCTAGTGCTGGTCTGGAGCAGGTGACAGAGGATTTAGGATCACTTTGCAAAGATTTCACTAAGGAAGACACCGTGGTTATAGTGGGTGGGGCAGGTAACAGTATTGACAGAGATCCTGGGTACAGCATAGAATGTGACCTGGCGAAGATTGCATCAGCATCGAGGCATACCAGTGTTGAGTTTGTATCTGTTCTTGGGCGCCATGACCGACCTCATTTGAACTCTTCTGTCAAGAGAGTTAATTTGGAGCTGGAACGGCTGCTCATGTCGGGTGCGGGGTCACACATTGGTGTGGTTCATGTTGATTCTGTCAGTAGGTGGGATTATACTAGGCATGGCCTTCACCTCAACAGGAAGGGGAAGGGTAAATTGGCTGGGGAAATAGCAGGAAAGTTAAAGGGGGGAGGCACTGTCATGAGTGGTAAAATACCAGTGGTTATAGGATCCAGAAAAGACCCTTTTTTAGGGTAGGGAGGACAGAAAGAAAACAAATTTTAAGAGAGGTTAGAACTGAGACAAACCTTCAGTTTGAGAAAGAAATCAAAAAACATAATTCCAGCTTATTACATCAACATAAACAGCCATTGGTTAAGAATTTTCAACTGTCAGCAGATATTTTAACTCCATCCAATTTTAAGTCAGTCAATGTGAAATGTCAGCTATCTTTATTGCATCAAAATATTCGAGGACTGAGAAATAAAATTAATGAATTAACTATCTGCATAGATGAATTAGAGTCTTCAAACCCAGCTGACATAATCTGCCTCTCTGAACATCATGTGACCACTGGTATAGAACTTTTAAGTGTTACAGGGTTTAGGTTAGCATCTCACTATTGTAGATCAGAAATGGAGAAAGGAGGAGTTGCCACATTCATCAGGAACTGTCATAAATTTAAGAACATAGACATTCATAAATTTTGCCTAGAACAGCATATGGAAGCATGTGCAACAGAATTAGATTTTCACAAAAAATCTTTCATAATATTAAGTGTATATCGAGCACCTGCAGGTAACTTTAATCTGTTTGTAAACCACCTTGAAGCTGTACTGGCCCATTTAACAACCAAAAACAAAGAAATAGTGGTTGCTGGTGATTTCAATGTAGATTTCCTTAAAGACTCTCCCAATAAGAACCTATTTGAGTTAGTAATACTATCATTCAACTTAATTCCCACAGTAAAGTTCCCCACTAGGATAACCACTTGCTCACAAACAGCCATTGATAATATCTTTATAGAAAAGTCAAATGAACAAAATTATATTACAAAACCAATAGTCAATGGCCTCTCAGACCATGACATGCAGTTCCTTCTGTTAAATGTTAATACTGAACAGGATATAAAATCTGTTAAATCTGAGCTCACGAGGGTAATCAGTAAGCCAAAAATTGATTATTTTAGGACACTCCTCAGAGACATTCACTGGACTGATGTTTACAGTGCTCATGGCATGAATGAAAAATATAACAGTTTTGCTAATAAAGTGCTTACCTTATTTGAACACTGCTTTCCCCCAAAACTTACCAAGGTTAGAGCAAAGTCTACAAAGAAGCCATGGATTACTCGAGGAATAGGGGTATCTTGTAAAACAAAAAGAAAACTGTACCTGTCAATCCGAAACATTTCCAATGTTGATGCTATAGCACATTATAAGAAATACTGCAAAATATTAAAGACTGTAATACGGATGTCAAAGCAAATATATTACAAGGAAAAGATAGTCATATCAGATAACAAAATAAAGACAATATGGGATATAGTGAAGGAGGAGACCGGTAGAACCAGACATGAAGAGGAACAAATAGCATTAAGAGTAAATGATGCATTGGTGACAGATGTGTATAGTGTTGCAGAACTTTTTAACAAACATTTTATAACTGTTACTGAAAAGATGGGGTTGTCAGGTTCGGTAGATGCTGCTATGGATTACCTTAGACCAGACATTTCAAGTAACTTCCATAATATGAATTTGACCCTCACTACCCCAACAGAAATAATGTCCATCATAAAATCTTTAAAATCAAAAACATCTAGTGGGTATGATGAAATATCAACAAAGTTAATTAAAGAATGTGATTCTGAGCTAAGTAACATATTAAGCTATCTGTGTAACCAGTCGTTTATCAGTGGAATATTTCCCGAATGGCTGAAATATGCTGAAGTTAAGCCACTGTTTAAGAAGGGAGATAAAGAAATAGCATCAAATTTCCGTCCAATTTCACTGTTGCCAGCATTCTCAAAAATTTTCGAAAAAGTAATGTACAGTCGTCTTTATAACCATCTTATCTCAAATAACATACTGTCAAAGTCACAGTTTGGATTTCTAAAAGGTTCTGATATTGAGAAGCCTATCTACACTTACAGTGAAAATGTACTTAATTCATTAGACAAAAAATTGCAGGCAACTGGTATATTTTGTGATCTGTCAAAGGCATTTGACTGTGTAAATCACAATATCCTTTTAAGTAAACTAGAATATTATAGTGTAACAGGAAATGCTGCAAAATGGTTCAAATCTTATATCTCTGGCAGGAAACAAAGGGTGTTATTAGGAAAGAGACATGTATCAAGCTATCAGGCATCATCCAACTGGGAACTAATTACATGTGGGGTCCCACAAGGTTCCATTTTGGGGCCCTTACTTTTTCTTGTGTATATCAATGACCTTTCATCAGTAACATTACCAGATGCCAAGTTTGTTTTGTTTGCTGATGATACAAACATTGCAATAAATAGCAAATCAAGTGTAGTCTTAGAAAGATCAGCCAATAAAATATTTGTAGACATTAATCACTGGTTCCTAGCCAATTCTTTGTCACTAAACTTTGAAAAAACACACTACATGCAGTTCAGAACTTGTAAGGGGTGTCCCAAGAGTATATGTCTAACATATGATGACAAGAAGATAGAAGAAGTGGACGGTGTTAAATTCTTGGGATTACAGCTTGATAATAAATTCAACTGGGAGGAGCACACCACAGAACTGCTGAAGCGTCTTAACAAATCTCTGTTTGCAATGCGAATTTTGTCAGACATAGGGGATATAAAAATGAAAAAGCTGGCATACTATGCTTACTTTCATTCCATAATGTCATATGGGATTATTTTCTGGGGTAATTCATCAAGCCAAGCTAAAGTTTTCCGGGCACAAAAACGTGCAGTAAGAATTATATGTGGTGTGAACTCAAGAACATCCTGCAGAAGCCTGTTTAGGGAACTAGGGATACTAACTACAGCTTCCCAATATATTTATTCCTTAATGAAATTTGTCATTAAAAATATATCACTTTTTCAAACCAACAGCTCAATTCATGGAATCAATACTAGAAATAAGAATAATCTTCACAAGGATTTAAAGTCACTTAGTCTTGTACAAAAAGGTGTGCATTATTCAGGAACACACATTTTCAATAACTTGCCAGCAGCCATAAAAAGCTTAACAACCAATGAAATTCAGTTTAAGAGAAGCCTAAAGGATTTATTGGTGGCCAACTCCTTCTACTCCATTGATGAATTTCTGAGGAAAACCAACTGATTTGTATATAAGTACAACATAACTTCTGCACAATTTCAGTGCAGTAATGTGTTCACTGAAAATTTGTGTGTGTGTGTGTATGTGTGTGTGTGTGTGTGTGTGTAAGTATAATCTAACTTCTGCACCATTTCAGTGCAGTAATGTGTTCATTGTAAATAAGTATTACAGTAGTTGTATTACATGTTTCTTACCTTATAAATAAATAAAAAACTTTTTTATTTTAAATTCAGTGCAATAGTATTTGTAAAATGACTCTTAGTGTTCATTAAAAAATGACGATCATTCCACTTGGGACCTGTGGAATGGTACATTAGCTTATTTGTTTTAGTTTAAATATTTGTCATGTATTGTTGTTTTTCTGACATGTTCCACATCCTGGAGGACCTCCTCACTACGGATCAATTGGAATGAAAGTAAATCTAATCTAATCTAATTGCATAAAAAGGGGGATATGCCTGATGCTAACAATTGTTGCCTAAACTCATTTCTGACAGCTTTGACTGCTGACGAAATGCCAATTTAGTTTCCAAAAAGGCTTTTTAACATAAAATGCTATATATGCTTTCAATGCTCAAGTATTAAATTCTGAATTTCTGAACATCACCAATTGGGATTTTCTGTGATCTCTCAGAGGCTTTTGATTGTGCAAATCACGGAACTCTTCTATATAAGCTGAAGTCTTGTGGTATGAGTGGGACAGTGCATAAACGATTTAATTCATATTTAATTGGAAGAGTACAGAAGGTTGAAATAAACAGTTCACATAATGTGCAGAAATCAGCAGATTCCTCAAACTGGGGAGGTATCAAGAATGGGGACCAACAAGGTTTCATCTTGAGTCCTTATTGTTCTTAACATATATTAATAATATTAATGACTTGCCATTCCATATTCACAAAGATGTGAAGCTAATTCTTTTTGCTGACGATACAAGTATAGAAATCACACCCAAGAAACAAGAAAAATTATTAAGTGGTTCTCTGCAAATGGACTCTCATTACATATCGCTGAAACACAGTAAATACAGTTCTGTACAGTACATGGTGCAACACCATTAATAAATACAGTTTCAACAGAAGTCTGTAGTTTAGGCAGAATATTCCAAATTTTTGGGTGTATATGTTGATGAGAGATCAGATTGGAAGAAACACATTGATGATCTTCTGAAACATTTGAGATCAGCTACCTGTGCTATTAGGGTTATTGCAAATTTACGTGATAAACATGTAAGTAAATTAGCTTACTATGCCTATTTTCATTCACTGCTTTTGTACGGCATCATATTTTGGGGTAATTCATCATTAAGGGAAAAAGTATTCATTGCACAAAAGCATGTAATCAGAATAATAGCTTGAGCATAGCCAATATAATCTTGCAGACATTTATTTAAGGAACGAGGGATATTAAAAATATTGTTAGTAATAACTTACCTCAATTCAAAAGCAATAGCAATCTGCAGAGCTACAACAATAGGAGAAAGGCTAATCCTTACTACTTTGAATTAAATCTAACATTAGCTCAGAAAATCTTGGTCTCCAAGTAGCAACAAAAATCTAACAGATAGCCATTCAGCATATAAAAACAAATCAAAATAATTTCTGATTAACAATTCCTTCTACTCAACAGATGAATTTTTAGATATAAATTGGTAATCTTATACATACAAAGAAGCTTGCATTATGGCATGTAAAGAAACCTTTTGTTAAACTGACAAATTCCACATCTTTACATAGTGTCATTTTTGTGATCTGTGAAATAATTATGAATCTAATCTAATGTAACCTTTGTGCACTGTGAGCTACAGATCCGGACACATGTGATGTTATGCAGAAGTGGAGTGAAACCTGCACTGACACCTCTGCACATAGGACCTCGCTGTGTCATTAGCAGAAATGGAAAAACAACAGAAATTTCAGCTAACTGTAAACCCAGTACTGTCTCCATAAACACATTTAAGCCAGCCTTTGTGTTGCAAGAATTGCCACAAATGCATGCACAATGCAACCTACCACAGCCTGCACTTTGAGTACAATGAATTCCACTGGAAACAGAAGCTCAGCCAGAGCACCCATTATGTGCTGGATGGTACATATAATTTATGGCACAATTTGTGGATGACACACCTCTGTCCCAAGGAATCTGATGTAGTGGCAGACATCAACACACATAGATAACAAGTTGTCAGCTGATTTGTGCAGTGAAGCTGTCAAAAGAGTTCGCATACTGACCACCAATAGTGCTGAGATTAAATTTCTCTCTGCTCAAGTGTGACACTCTATGACTGTTTTATTCTGACAAAAACTTTGCTTAGTTACCAATCAAGCTTGGCTGATATACTTTCCTTTGTAATAATCGTTCTGTCTCATTTCATTATATGTTTGGATGGTTCTGCTTGTGCACAGTGACCAGTTTTATTCTAAATATAATGCTGTTCATGACACACCAGAATTAATATTTTGTATTTGTATCTGGCTCACTTACAAGTGCTTGATATTCAGTTGTAAGGCTATCAACTAGTCATGCAACAAAGTCTATGCATGTGGGCATGGAACAGTTACAACAAGTACATTATCTAACCACGAGAAAAATATTAACTGGTCTGCTGTTAGTTTAGTAAGGGTGAACAATGAAACTTTGTTTGGTCATTAAGGACATCAATAAGGAGCTTTTAAGTTTTTAATATATCTGTGTTCTTCCAAGTACTGACAGAATATTCAATAAATAATTGTTGCTATTTGGAAATGAGTTCTTGGTATTATTGACTATTTAACACTAAAACTTAATGAAAACAATAGTAATTAATTCTACTAGTAAAGTGCATAAAAATTATCAATTACATAGTATAAACTAGTCAACAGAAATAACATTCTACTGAGCTCTATGAAGATGTTACAACACCCAGTAAAACATTAACAATTCAAAAGCCTGCAGGACAGAACCAAGAGAACAAATGCATTTTGCATTATGACACTCTTCCACTATGGATGCATTCACCATTTGTCTTATTGATCAATAACTTTGTTAAAAAAGTTATGATTTCTTTATTTTATCAAAAAGATTTACTAATGAAACAGTCACCAAGAAAACTTTATTTTATTTATTAATTTAATCTGATCTCACTAGGGCCATCATGACCTCTTACATTGGACCAGAGTTTCACACATACAGTACCTTTTTTACACCATATTTACCCAAGAAATAACAATCTGAATAGGACAAATAGTATCAAAATGATTTAAGTGTCTATGATGACAATGTGAGTGAATGATACTGACTGTGTACTAAGTGTAGCTGCACCACCGTTAAGATAGGAAAAAAATTCAGTGTAATATTTCTGAGCGCACAAGTTACAGCCAGGCACAGGCCTGTTGACAGTAAGTTATGCTTACCAGCAGTTGTGGAGTAGAATGGAAGCCACAGGGCTGTAGAACTGCTGAAAAGAGTGAATACAGTGGTTTGCAAGGTGCAAGTTACAGGCAGAAGGGCCCCACTGGCCTACCTAGGTGTTATGAGTACATGACTTAGAGTGTCACGTCAGCAAAACAGAGGCACACAGCCACATATAAAAAGGTGCCAGTTTTCTAATGAAAGGGATTCAAGTGTGGCAGCTCTCCTGGATTTGGGGGGTGGGGGGGTGGGGGGGGGGGGGGGGGAGAAGCCATGTCACACCACTGGCTACAAGCAGCAGCAGATGAGGCACCAGCATTCCAGTCCACGGCGGGTCGCTGGTTGGACCTCTGAGGCCAATGCAGAGTCCGTAGCCAGCCAGTGGCAGGCTACTCAACAGCTCGCTACTGTGGGCAGTCTTGTTGGCTCCCAACACACGCTGGCGACATCCCAAGGTGAGGGCTGCATATATGGCTGTCAGATCACTGGCGCTTGTTGTCACTGTGATCGTAACCACGACAGCGAAGTAGTACACAGTGGGCCACCCTGCGGCTTCCTGCGAATGGCCCTGAGACAATGAGTATGAAGGCTGCTCAGTCAGCTGCCATTGCATCCTGATATCATCAAAACTCTGTGGCTGTACACAGCCAGCATACCACAGTACATTGTATGGGTCACTGAGGTAGACCTTCCACGCTAAGTCGTTTTGCAGCAGCGAAGTATTGTCCTTGGCATCGTGCGACCCTGTGACGTAGACAGAGAAGAACACAGCACTGTAGTTCAGAATAATAAAACACTTGAAGATCATGGCCAAGTTTTAATACGGCGCATCCTCACTGTTTCCATCCACGTCCTATATTCCTCCACTGCATGCCAACATCTACATGTAGCAGTGACTGCTACATAAGAAGGTACTGGCAGTATTTGTACTACTACTGCTGCTACCACTAATAGTGACAATAGTAATAATAATAATAATAATATTAATGACAATAATGACAGTTTCTTCAATCCATAAACTTCAAGTTCAAAAATAGTGACATTAATGCACTGGTTTTGAGGTGTAAATGTCATTTGTAGAATGAGATATTCCTCTTCCTTGATCTCCACTCACCAATGAAAGATGTTTGTGGGTTAAGGTAGTTGGTAGGTAGGAAACACCCTATTTTTGGGAGGTTTTTGATCAGAAATATACTTATTTTGTGCTGTTGGCAATAATGGCTGCTGGCTGGTGGTTCTACCTGCTGGGCAGAGTTACCTGCTTCATGGGGTTGTGAGTGAAGGGTGTAAGTCCAAGTGGGAGAAGCTCATTCACAGTTTGAGGGCACTGTGTAGCAGGACTCCATAGCAGCACTGATATTGTACGGTGACTGATGGAAACTGCAAGAGAATTGGAAGACCCAGTAAAATACAAGAGCTGCAGTTCAACTACTGGACTGTTTCAGTGACCAGTGCCTATCACTATTAGTAGGAAAATAAGCCGTGAAACACACCAGTATCTCATTGGTAGATTACAAAGCACACTAGGAAAGGTTAAGATATTCAAAAACAGATTATAATTAATGTGAGTAGTTAGACAACTGGGTTGTAAATTCCAGTTAACAGTATTATTCATGTTACATAGGTTTTAACCTTTCCAGTACATAAATAGATAACTTTTTGCGACCTCAGTGTGTGGTAGTATATTTATGGCACATGTTTAAGTTTGTGCTGTAGTATATCACTCTGCCCTCTATACAGGGTGTCACTAAGCTGTAACACCCCTTTTATTTAATGAATGGTTACAGATATCAAAACTAGGTTTTGCACAATTGATAATATGCTGAGGGGCACATAATGTTTTGTATGGATAATGCTCTGAACTCTGGTATCAACCAAGATGTTGAAACAAGTATGGTTTTTGTTTAGTGGAACCATACGGTTTTCGTAACTGCAGTCAACAGCTCTTGGAAAGACAATTACAGTGATATAGCACTTGTTAGTATTGACACTGAAACCTTTCACAAAGAGCCCAAAAATGTACTAAAATTTGAAAGCAATATGGCCAGAGTCAGCTATTGCTATTGCTATTTGAGTACATTTCCTGGTTTATATGGAAACAGCTACAGTTTCGTGAGGCAGTTTTCCATTTAAACACTCCCCATTGCTGCTATGTGTAACAGCTGTTGGCCTCTCATACTTCAAAATGATAAATAGCCCTAGTCATGGCAAAAAAGGAACTGTTGTATTAACTTCTTAGTTTTGAAAACAAAATACCTGACCTCTCTTTAGTTTGAGACTCCTGAATGCTTCTTAAAGGTAAAACACTTGCTGTCAAACAAATGTGTCTACAGATAATACTCAAAATTGCAACTATAAAGAATACACTTTAAATAAACTAAACATTTTAATCAGACTGATGAACAGATGAATGTACATTGGATTATATGCCATCACATGCTGTGACAATTTGACAGCATGTATCATCTGGGCTGCAGGATAGGCTGTGTCTTTCAGAGCTCTCCATAGAAATAAATCAAGAGGAGTTCTGGCGCCGATGAGGTCAACACCAGCATCAATATACGTTTGTCTCTAGACCTTGAGCATCGTCTTTGGACGCTAAGCTAACATTATCTTTGCTCTCTTCTGCCATGTCCAGTTCTTTGTAAGCCTTTGATGTGTTTAGGAGAATAAAGGAACTACTGCAAAATGGGAGTATTGTTTGGTGTAACCGACCCGAACTTCCTCCTCACTGGTGACCCCGAGTTGTAACGTCTTGCGTTACCACCATTTTACTGTGTCCGCGACCTCCGCGTCAGTTATTTTCATGAATATTACATCGACACAGCATTTGAACAATGACTTTGGCCCAACGCCTAATGCCGGATTTTGTGATGTACACCCACCAGGACTGCAACAATATGCCTCTCACTCGACGATTACGCCGATTTTGCCAGACTTTTTGAGACTGCAACAATAAGTGAGGTTAGGACTGTGCAAGACTCTGACTATCAAATGCCTTTGTTCCCACCACATGTACCCTTCCTCATCGACTGTGCAGTTACCTCTTACGGATCTCTGTGCAGTGTGGGACCAATGCCAATTTCTGCAGATGCTTTGTTGGACAACCTACCACCTCCAGGACAACGATTTGCCATGCCGCAATCCATGCAGTACCACGTGGATACCTGCCATGTGGCCGGAACTGCTTCGTTCACAGGCCACCCTACTCAGCATCCGACCACACCCACACCTGCCTCGGTTCAGCATCAGCACTTGCCTTCCTACTTCAATACTTCAACCTGCAACAGGAACAATAACTTGTTATCTGTGCCTGACCTCCACCTCCGTCCCACTGCAATGCCTCAGTGTTTTGTGCCATGACATTCACCTTATCCGCACACCGTTTTGAGTGGAGTGGTTATGAACAGTGAACTTCCACACATTCTATCCCACGTTCGACATCATTCCCCAAACTGTGCTTCTGGACAGCCAACACCTCTGCAGCCTTCCTGCAACACAGGTGGCCCTGGCTCTGATCATACGTTGAGCTTTCCGTGGACTAACACGCGTTCTCAAACTTTGAACTTTTTCTCACCTGTCGCCCACGCTCCGGCTCCAGTCGACCTACCGCTACCATTCTCAGCACATCTCGGTGCCTCAACCATGTTGGTCTTCCGCGATGCGTCAATTCGAGCACCCCCTCAACATGTTGTTCCACAACTGCAATCGACAAACTGACACATTATGGTGTCTCACCCGCGTCGGCCTTCTGCGTCACGACGGATCGCGCTCAACCACAACGTGTCACCTTCACGCTGCCTCCTGAACAGCCATCATTGCCACATCACCTGGAGGCACACTCTCCTGGAATACTACAGCAACAACAGCTCATTTCAGGCAGTGTCCCAACGAACTCAACACAACCTGTTCTTCTGAACATTCTACAACACTTACCGATGCTGCCGCCGTTTAATCCCGACAGAGATACAACCTGGTTCAAAATTGTGGACGAAGTGTTCGACCATTACAAACTCGATGGGTCAACCAGATTTCTGTGCCTCATCACCCACCTGCACGACCAGGAGGACTTGATTGCTGACCTGGTCGACGCCCCGGACTCATCTACCCAGTACACTCTAGCCAAAGAGACAGTTCTACGTTGGCTTGCATGCTCAACTGAGGCAGCATACGGCAATATGGCAATACAGCAAGTGCTCCACATCGAGCAACTAGGCAACAACAAACCTTCCCAGCTCTGGAGACGGCTACGTGCCCTGGTCAGCGCCGATCTATTCTCTGACACAGCTCTCCTCACCATCTGGTGAGATAAACTATCTCCTCACATCCGCTTTGCTCTGGCTCGAATGCCTCCTGAAACTGTCGAGCAAAGAATGATGATTGCTGACAAGCTACACGTTGCATCACTAATCCACTTCGCCAGCCACTGCCTACCTGACAAGTCTCAGGTTCAGGCTCATCGCTCTGCAGCCGGATGCAGCCGGGACCATACTGTGCCGACGGTTCCACTCGCTCCGGGAAGCAGTAAACAAGCAACCGGGATGTCACCAGCTCTTCCTGCAGTCATGCCCCCTCCTGCAACCGAGCCTGCTGCGGCCACCGAACCTCAGCTACCGCCACTGGCAACAAACTTTCCACAGGAAATGCAACCACACTACCCGTACTGTTACTCCCACACATGGTTTGGTGAGGCGGCACGGAACTGCAGACCACCCTGCTACTTCCCAAACGCCAATCGCAGGTAGGTTCGGGTGCCTCCTCCTGCGCACAACATGACAGGCATCCCCCAGTGCTACATTCTGTCTGGGAACGACCGGATAATAGTGGACGACTTTACATTAAAGACATTTCGTCGGGATACCTTTTCCTAGTGGACACAGGCGCCGATGTTTCACTGCTGCCCATGTTCTTAGCGTCATCGAACATCTGCCTTCATCATACTTCACTGCAAGCCACGAATTCAACTAAACTACAATGCTCGAGTTGAACTTCACATGTCATCTCACTCTCCGCAAACTGCAAATTTGAGTATGCGAAATTGACGAACCTATACTAGGCATTGACTTCTTGTGACACCACAAACTTCCACCGGACCTAGTGCAAAACACCGTGTTTCACCATCCGTCCAAGACTCACTTCCCCTGTGCTCCATCGAGCAACCCCCCCCCACCCCGTTACAAGAAACCACGCATAAGTGCCTCGTAGAGCTCGAACACGTCGCTCGCCTATGCAAGGAAAACTTCGAGCTCTCACTCTGGCTCCATGAAACACAGCTCCAGCTCTCCGATGCAGCAAAGGAATTGCAGACACTTTAGGAAGGACAAAGCAAGGTCAGTAAGTGCGCCAAATATGCTTGCAATCCCAGCAATCGAACCTCCGTGTGTTTACCTCCTGGTACCCCTTGCAACTGTGCTATCAAGACTGCCATAGCATGTACTGACAGCTCCACAGGGCCACACCCTCCTAACATGGCAGCGTTTGACACTCGGCTGGACACAAGTGCACATGCGCAATGAGCATCACGTGTTCCCGAACTGACAGCTCCTACCGCACCCCTCACAGACAGCACCTCAAGCTATGCAACTTCGGCACCTGCGCGCCGCCGTGCGACCGCCACTGACAACACAAACAGTGCACTCGCGCCTAGCGTTTTGCCCGCGATCATGCTGCCACAGGCATCGCCCTCAGACAATGGACTCACTAACAGCTCATGAGCTCTACTGAGCCCGTCTGACCTTGGTGCCACTGCTTTGGGCCAGTGGCCATCTTGTCGTGTTGACTCCTGGGACACTTTGCCACCTTAGCTCCCGTCGGATCCGCAGAGTGGCTCCGAATACCACGAACACGCCTCGCCCGCCTGGCCCGCCCCACCCACCACACATTGTAAACAAACCGCCTCCCGCACCGCCAGCAACATATCCATTGTCACCAATGACATGGTTCACAAACTTCGCCTCACGCCAGGTCCCCCAGTCTCAAGTAAACCATGTCGACTTTGTCCCGAGTGCCTCTCCGACCTTAAAAATCAGATTTCTGAACTACTAAGCTCTGGCGTCATTGAACCCTCTGCCAGAAGCTGGTCTATGCCCATACATATGACACCCAAGAAAGACGGGTCCTGGCGCATGTGCGAAGACTACTATCAACTAAACGCATGAACAATTATGGACACCTATCCCATACCCAACATTGCCGACTTTACCGGTTCCCTTGCAGGTGCGACCACATTCTCTGTAATTGATTGCAAACAGGCCTACCATCAGATCCCCATGCACCTGAACAGCAATCACCACCTCGATCGGGTTATTTCAGTTTTGATTCATGCCCTTTGGCCTGAAAAACGAAACCCAGACCTGGCAACGCTTCATCAACAAAGTACTATTCGACTTAAATTCTGCTTTGCATATCTTGATGACATTCTTGTGTTCAGCTCCTCCGTCGAGGACAACATTCGGTATGTGCAAACTGTTATGAACACTCTCGCGGCAGCAGGCATCGAGACCAACCAGGACAAATTGCAGCTACATCAACCCGTTGTCACTTTTCTTGGTTTTTGGGTCTCTGCTGACAGCATTTCACCACCCCCTGAGAAAGTACAAACAATACTAAACCTACCCAGACCTGCGTCATTCAAAGAGCTCCGGCGCTTTCTGGGGACAGTTAATTGATATCGCCGACATCTACCTCAGGCTGCGGAGAATCAGGCTCCACTGACGGATGCCTTGGCAGGCACCCACACTTCTGGATCTCAGCCCGGTCCATGGACTCCTGCTAGGACTGACTCTTTCACTGCCCTCAAAAATCTTCTTGCCGAGGCCTGCACTATCGCATATCCTCATCCCAATGCACAACTTTTCATACCACAGACGTGGGCAATACTGCCATCAGCGCTGTCCTTAGCCAGACAATTGATGGCCAGACTTCGCCTCTGCAGTTCTTCTCGCGCAAGCTCACCAATGCACAACGGAAATATTCCGCGTTTGACAGGGAGTTGCTCATGGTCTACAAAGCGATCAAGCATGTTAAGACTGACGTTGAGGGACGCCCTTTCTATATTTTAACAGACCACAAACCCATGGCTGCGGCCATTACAAACCCGACAGCTGACCCGCCTCCTCGCTGCTTCAGATATATGGACTTCATATCTCAGTTCACTACCGATGTCAGACACATAAAGGGTGCTGACAATATAGTTGCTGATTTCCTTTCACGAGTCGATGCTGTTCAGTCACTGTTAGACCTCTCTGAACTGCCTAACCTCCAACCTGCTGATGAGGACACACAAAACCTGATTTCAGAATCTACCTCTTCACTACACTTTGTCCGCACCACCTTCCCTGGCATTTCTGGTGAGATATGGTGCGACGACAGTACGGGCACATTACGCCCCCTCATCCCAACCTCACTCCGTTGACCTGTCTTCAACACACTGCATAATTTAGTCCACCCTGGTGTTCGTGAGGTCCGCCCACCTCGTAGCGGAGTGCCTTGTGTGGAGAAATGTCAACAAGGACTGCCAGCAATGGGCACTCTCCTGCATCACGTGCCAATGCTGCAAAGTACACAAGCACACTTCACCACCCCTTGGAGCCTTTTCGATCCCTCCTGGGCGTTTCCAGCATATTCATATTGACATTGTCGGCCCTCTCCCCCTCTCTAATGGCTTTCGTTAAGCTCTCTCGTCTATTGACCGAACAACTCGCTGGGTCAAGGCTGTCCCCATCCCCAACATTACGGCAGAAACTGTTGCTCTAGCTTTCGTTGAGTCATGGGTATCACATTTCGGATGTCCAGCTATCATCACGACTGACCAGGGCAGACAATTTGAGTTGGCCCTGTTCAACGAGATTTGTAACATCTGCGGCATCCGGCGCATCCATACCAGAGCATATCACCTGCAAAGTAACGAGCTAGTTGAGCACTGGCACCGCACTTTCAAGGCGGCTCTTTGATCCCACGACTCTCTATGGACAGAGGCCCTTCCCCTTGTGATACTCAGCATTCGTGCGTATACGGCCAGAACATTGTTCTCCCTGGCGATCTTGTGAGCCCTTCAGCTTCACTCCCTCAGTGTGACTTACCTTCCTTTGTGGATTGCGTCAGACACCACTTCATCAACCTCCATATCCCTCTGCCTGCCAGCCACTCCCACCCTAAGGCTCATGTCCCAAAATCTGTGGACAATTGTGAATACATCATGCTTCGAGATGACACTGTCTGTGCTCCCCTCCAACCTCCATATACCAGCCTGTACCGAGTTCTCCGGCGCTCAGCCAACACCTATGACATCCAGATAAAAGATTCAGCTGTTACAGTCTCTCTCAACAGACTTAAGCCAGCTCATGTCAAGCCCACTTCTACCCCTCTTCAGGCCACAACCACGCCACTCACTGTTGTGGCTCACGACACTCCGATCACTCCCTCCACGTCGAACTAACACACTCGGTCAAGGGTCGAGTGACTTCCAGCTCCAATCATCGAGCTCTTCTCCGACCTCACCCTCTACTCCGGTGTTATGAACTCCATCGAGTGATCACAAACTCCCCACATCGAGCTTACCTACGATCACGCACTCACCGCCGGGCCCTTCGCCATTCCCTTCAACCTCTCCCCCATTGCCTGCCTCGCCCTGTCGAGGTTTCTCATTTGCCCCATCTTGAACGTGCCCTCACTCGAGGTGTTTGTGCCTGTCCCCCCGGACATAATCCACGACATCTCTATAATACTACGCGATGATACACTGTTCGTCATGTGTTTCCCTTCATCCAGTGCTCATGACACAACCACCGCCATTCCCTGCCATCTGGTGAAATGTGTTCCCCTCTCGCCCGACGTCGACCTAGACACGCTTTGTGTGTTGCCACGCCCACCAGAGACATCATCGTTGTCGCTCCGTTCCACCCGCAAACCGCCGGCCTCTGTGTCGCCGCACAATCAGCACACCCAGTATGACGCCCGGCGCACTTCAGCGACTTCCAGGTTCGGTGGCCGAACCTTCCTTCACGACATCTACCCACGCAGCTCCCCGACGACACTGTCGAGCTGACTGTGGTCCGGCTCCTGTGGACCACCCCTGCCGACGCCTTGGTCACCCTCCGCCACCCCCACCAGCCTCTCAAAAGTACTCCGTACTGCAGGGGGTGGCGGGCTATGTGGCGCCGATGAGGTTGACACCAGTATCGATATATGTTTGTCCCTAGACTCCGAGCACTGAGCATCGTCTTCGGACACTAAGCTAAGATTATCTTTTCTGTCTTCTGGCATGTCTAGTTCTTTGTAAGCCTTTGATGTGTTTAGGTGAACAAATGAACTACTGCGAAATGGGAGTGTTGTTTGGTGTAACTGACCCAAACTTCCTCGTCAGAGTCAAATCAGGAGACCTGGTTGGCCATTGTAATGCAGTATCCTGTTGTGTCCATTACTCAGGAAACTTTCCATTCAGTGTATGCATTCCACTGTAACACATGAAGAGTCAGCTGAGCAGCAACTATTATGGAACTACATACAGTGTTGATTATGCAGTGGTACTTATTCTAGATGAATAAGTAGAATTTTTGTAAGTGTGCATATTTATTTTCATTTAATATCTCTGGGAAAGTAAGGTTCCACAATAGAATTTCTGTGTGGTTCATAAATGTTGCTTCATTGGTGAAAGGCACAAATTGGAAAAACAGTGTTGTCTCCCAGCCATCATAGAGCAAACCAAAAAAAATTCTATACAATGTTCAAAATCACACCATCCAAATGCCTGATGTAGTGATGAATAATAAGGGTGGAATTTACGTCACTGCAAGATGCAAACAATTGTTGTCTGGCTATCCCATATTATGTAGTAATAGGTGTCGTGCAATCCTGAGGACTGAAGGGCGTTGTAGCTAAAACACCTTCTTCACATGCTCTGTCAGCTGCAGTCTTCATTCTTATCCTCTGATGTTGAAGCTGCCTGTTTGTATTAGTGACCTAATAATTCATGGGAAGGCCTGGCATAATGGACAGCGATGATCAGGATAGACATATCCCTATACCACTGTACTGTTGTAGTGCCTTGAGAATTTCAGGGTAAATTCTTGACATGCTCGGTCTTCCACTGTCTCAGACACTCGATTTTTAAGTATGAGTGTGGGAGAGGAGAGACGTGTCTACCGTGCCACCAGTTTTTGTGTGTGCAGCATGGACGTATACCGGGAGAATACTGCAAACGTGGCAGTTGATCAGCACAGACAAATGTTTGATGCTCACGTCATAGAAGCTGTATGTGACATACAAGGAGCAAGAAAGCATTATTCCTTGATGGTGTAAGGATTAAAATTGTTATCAACAAATGAAATATGATTTGACTAGAGACTCTTAATTCGGGTGTTAGACTTGCTGGAAGCTAGAACTGTTTTTGAATTTTCGAGTGGCTCTAAAACCAAACTCGTTTGTAAATGTTAATTAAGTGTGTTCCTAAAGCTGGATGTATGAGTGAAATACAAGAAGAGAATTTTATGGTGTATAAATACATCATGAATTGCCTACTTATTTAACAAGAACGGCAGTTCGACTTTACATGTTCTATCATCTAAGCCATTAGAACGTGGCAACCGACGTGATCAGGACTCAAAGAAAGAGGAGTTTTAAAATGAAATCAAGGTAAGAAGATATCGTGAGTTGCCACAGCAACCAATAGTAACAAGACAGAGAAATTGTTTAGCAGAGTTGGATTCTGCATAAACAGCAAAAAGGGTGAAAGTTGATGAATACCAGACAAAAGACGAAGTAAGGAAAATCTCACCAGTTTAGAGTAAGAAGAGTTAAGATGAGACCTATTCAACAACAAGGCTCCAGTGTGAAGAGTTAGCAGCCCTCATACACATTGCGGGGGTGTGGATGCAGTAACCAGCAACCGTCGCCAATGGCGCCAACTGCTGCTCACTGGTGCTGACTACAAATCTGTTCACTGACACCGATGCTAAAACTAACCTTTGGTGCTGCCAGTGCCAGTGCTGTTCACTGGCACTGATTCCTCACCTGCTCACCGATGCAGCCTAAGACTCTATGCAGAGTGAGTGAAAGACATAATTATTTGAATGTAAAGTTAAGGACACTGTTCAATAATAAACTGTTAGTATAGTTATTATACTCAGACGTGAATTTTTTTTAATGATCACAAGATCTAAAAGTAGAAAGAATATGAATCAAGAACAGCAGCTAGCAGAACCAGCCACAGCTATTAAAGTGACTAGGGAAATGCCAGACTGGTCTGAAATAGTGAATTTAATGAAAGCCTAGCAGGCAGATTCGGCAGCTGTAAACGCTCAAATTACTACTTTAAGTAAAAATCTAGAAGTTCAGAGTTTACAATTAAATTCTAGATTAGATGCACAAAGTAAAGAATGTACTACTCAAAATACTTCTATAAGAAAGGAACTAAGTGCTACTTTAAGTGAAAAACTAGAAGCACAGGGTGAGGTTTTAAATGCTAAGTTCAATGCCTTAAATGATAAAGTGGAGATTTAGGAATTAGATTTAAAAGAGTGAATTAATTAATTCCCTGACTAACCATGTAAACCAACTGTTCACTGACTTTAGTCAGACACAGAGTAACCAATTCCAGGACTTAGCTAAAAAACTGGAATTTGATATTGAAGATAAATGTAATAATTAGAATCTGAATTTAGTGAAAAATTAGGATCATTTCAAAGCATATGCAATGTTACATTTGATGCTGTAAAACAAAGATTACACACTTTAAAGGAAAGTATTGAAAAGCAGGACAAACTAATTCCTATAGTCCAATTGCAAATTGCAGGCATTAACATGTGAGTTGATAACGTGGAAAGAAATTTTAAAGAGAAACTAGCCACTTCAGACATAATAATATCAGTAATCTGGAGGAAGAGGTAGAGGAAATAACTGATTGAAAGTTGCCACGAGGATAATCTCCAGAAACGTTTCAACTGTTGCTTTTTCCAATCTTAATGATAACAGCAATGTTATAGATGACTTGTGCAAAGAATTCAAACTTACCCAAGACAGAGTAGAAAATAAAATAATGTTACTTAATGTTGTGTTTCCTAGTAAAGTGGTAATTGTTTTGTTGTGGGGAGACTTCCACAGAAAATTTAACGAGAAGTATGGTCTGTAAGTAATCAAGACAAGAGAGAGAGAGAGAGAGAAAGAGAGAGAGTAATCAATTAGCTTTTAAAAACATAACCTACGCAAAAGTAGAAAAAAAAAGAACAAAATTATTTATAAAAATCGGTAGCTGGCGCAGCGCTCTTCCGCATGTCTGGGGGCAAGCCTTCCTCTGTTGCCCCCTTAGCAGTTGGGGGCAAAACCTCTTCTGTCGCTCCCCCCACGCTTACTTCGGGAGTGACATCTCCTCCAAAACCGGGGGGCTCGATCCCTCCCCCTCCTTCTCCGCTGGCGTTGTCTCTGCCGGTTCCTCTCTCACGGAAGGGGTCCCTCGGGGCTCACCCTTCCTCCGTTTCTTCTCCTACCCAGCCGGATGTCAGCCAGTGGCTGAAGTTTCCGCCACCTACTGGTCATAGGGCTTCTGCGTCGTCGTCAGCTTCCGATGCTCCTTCGGAGAAGCGCTCCCAGCCCTCTCACCCTAAGGGCAGACGTGAGAAGAAGGAACGGAACGTGTCCAAGAAGAAGGACGTTCCGGCGGTTTCAGTACCGCGTGCTGTAAATAGTCCTGGCTCCGGGGATGAGGTGGAGATCCTCGCCTCTGCCGCGGATCTCGCCCTCACGAAACCCTCGGGGGCCTTTCATATGGCCACAGTTGACTCTCCTCCGGTGGCAGCAGTCTGCCTCTTAGTCGCCTTCACGCCCTCCCAGTCCCTTACTGCTTCCATTCTCCAGTGGAATTGCAGTGGTTATTTCCGCCACCTGCCTGAGCTCCGGATGCTTCTGAGTGCTTCCCCTGTTCTCTGCATTGCTCTGCAGGAAACTTGGTTTCCAGCAAAGCGGACCCCCGCCCTTCGCGGTTATGGGGGATACTATAAGAACCGTGCTGCCTGTCAACGAGCGTCAGGTGGAGTTTGCCTCTTTGTTCACCACTCTGTCTGTAGCTCGCCAGTACCCCTTCTGACGCCTTTAGAGGCTGTCGCTGTCAGGGTTGAGCTCTCGCCGGCTATTACTGTTTGCTCTGTTTACATTCCTCCGGATGGGGAGCTCCCCCGACGTGTCTTGGCTGCGCTGCTGGCTCAACTCCCGCCACCATTGCTGCTTCTGGGCGATTTCAATGCCCACAACCCTCTATGGGGTGGGACTGTCTCCGATGACCGCGGCCGTGCCGTGGAGCATGTGTTGGCTCAGCTCGACCTTAGCCTCTTGAACACCGGTGCTCCTACGCATTTCAGTGTGGCCCATGGCTCGTTCTCGGCCATCGATCTCTCTCTTTGCAGCCCCGGACTTGTTCCATCCCTCCACTGGAGAGTGCATCCTGACCTGTGTGGTAGTGACCATTTTCCCATCTATTTGTCACTGCCCCAGTGTCATTCTTCTGGGCCTCTGCCCTGCTGGGCTCTCCGCAGGGCTGACTGGCTGGCTTTTACTTCCGCTGCAACCATTGAGTCTCCCCCACAGGGTGACATTGACGAGGCGGTCCG
Source organism: Schistocerca americana (assembly GCF_021461395.2). Taxonomy (NCBI): domain Eukaryota; kingdom Metazoa; phylum Arthropoda; class Insecta; order Orthoptera; family Acrididae; genus Schistocerca; species Schistocerca americana. The sequence goes on along the minus strand of NC_060121.1, from coordinate 629,700,403 downwards.
TGTCTTAACCACATCAATCATCTTGGCGGCCGAGGCTGCCATCCCCCGCTCTTCTGGCCCCCCTCAGAGGAAGGCTGTACCCTGGTGGTCGCCGGAGATTGCTGAGACTATTTGCGACCGAAGGCAGGCTCTCCAGCGTCATAGGCGGCACCCATCTCTGGAGACCCTCATCGCCTTTAAGAGGCTCCGTGCCTTGGCCCGTCGTCTTATTGCATAGCGTAAGCAGGAGTGCTGGGAGAGGTATGTCTCATCCTTGGGCTCCCGTGTCTCCCCCTCGCTTGTGTGGTCCCGGATCCGGCGGATTTATGGATACCAGACCCCTATGGGTGTCCCTGGGATCTCCTTGGACGGCGCTGTCTGCACGGACGCTGCCGCCATTGCTGAACACCTTGCCGTGCACTTTGCTAAGAGCTCTGCGACTGCAACTTATCCCCCTGCCTTTCGCTCTCTCAAGGAGCGAGCCAAGCGGACGCTGTTATCATTCCACACGCGTCGTTCTGAAAAATACAATGCTCCTTTCAGCGAGAGGGAATTCCTCACTGCCCTCGCCGATTGCCCTGATACAGCACCAAGACCAGACTGCATCCACGCGCAGATGCTGAAGCATCTTTCCAGGGACTGCCAGAGCCACATCCTCACCATCTGTAACCGCATATGGAGCGAGGGCGTGTTCCCGTCGCAATGGCGAGAGGGTCTCATTGTCACCATCTTGAAGCGCGGTGCGGACCCACTGGCGGTGGACACCTATCATCCCATTACCCTCACCAACGTTTTGTGCAAATTGCTCGAACGTATGGTGGGGCGGCGTTTGTGTTGGGTCCTTGAGTCGCGCGGTCTCCTCGCTGCGTCCCAGGGTGGCTTCCGTCAGGGCCGGTCTGCAGCGGACAGTTTGGTGCGGCTGGAATCTGCTATCCATGCGGCCTTTGCCTGACGTCAGCATCTCGTTGCTGTATTTTTTGATCTGCGGAAGGCGTATGACACCACATGGAGGCATCACATCCTTGCTACGTTGCATGAGTGGGGTCTTCGTGGTCGGCTCCTGGCTTTTCTTCAAACCTTTTTATTGCACCGCTCTTTCCGGGTGCAAGTCAGTGCCACCTCTAGTTCCTCTTATACACAGGAAAATGGGGTCCCGCAGGGCTCGGTGTTAAGCGTCTCCCTTTTTCTCGTGGCCATTAATGGTCTGGCTGCAGCCGTGGGGTCGTCAGTGTTCTTTGCAAAACAGTTTTTAGCATGGATAGGGACTGCAACTGCTGTGTTTGGATGCAGGCTGAGTTGGCATCCCTTCACTCCCAGCCCAGGCAGTGTTGGCTTCGGTCACACAGCTTGAGGCTGTTACCAATGGGCATCACTGTGGGGGTCCGGATGGGGGTTTGTCGGTGACGGCCAGCTCGTCCCAGGCATCCCCTGATCGGACTACGACTGTGGTTGCCCGGGATACTGCCCGCATTGAGGCTGATCCCTCACCTGTGGTAGAGTGGGAGGTCGTTTCAAGGTGTGGCAGGGGGCGAAAGACATTCCGGAGGGCTGAACGGAAAGCCTCTCCAGTTTGTCTGACGAACCAGTTTCAGGCTCTGTCTCAGGCTGATACTGATCTTCGGCCTGACATGGCTGCTTGTCCTGTTCCAGAGGTTGCCCCTCAGTCTGCAAGATCCGGACAGTTGCAGAGGGTGGGCTTACTGGTAGTTGGGAGCTCCAACGTCAGGCGCGTAATGGGGCCCCTTAGGGAAATGGCAGCAAGAGAGGGGAAGAAAACCAATGTGCACTCCGTGTGCATACCGGGGGGAGTCATTCCAGATGTGGAAAGGGTCCTTCCGGATGCCATGAAGGGTACAGGGTGCACCATCTGCAGGTGGTCGCTCATGTCGGCACCAATGATGTGTGTCGCTATGGATCGGAGGAAATCCTCTCTGGCTTCCGGCGGCTATCTGATTTGGTGAAGACTGCCAGTCTCGCTAGCGGGATGAAAGCAGAGCTCACCATCTGCAGCATCGTCGACAGGACTGACTGCGGACCTTTGGTACAGAGCCGAATGGAGGGTCTGAATCAGAGGCTGAGACGGTTCTGCGACCGTGTGGGCTGCAGATTCCTTGACTTGCGCCATAGGGTGGTGGGGTTTCGGGCTCCGCTGGATAGGTCAGGAGTCCACTACACGCAACATGCGGCTACACGGGTAGCAGGGGTTGTGTGGCGTGGGCTGGGCGGTTTTTTAGGTTAGATGGCCTTGGGCAAGTACAGAAAGGGCAACAGCCTCAACGGGTGCGGGACAAAGTCAGGACATGCGGGGACCAAGCAGCAATCGGTATTGTAATTGTCAACTGTCGAAGCTGCGTTGGTAAAGTACCGGAACTTCAAGCGCTGATAGAAAGCACCGAAGCTGAAATCGTTATAGGTACAGAAAGCTGGCTTAAGCCAGAGATAAATTCTGCCGAAATTTTTACAAAGGTACAGACGGTGTTTAGAAAGGATAGATTGCATGCAACCGGTGGTGGAGTGTTCGTCGCTGTTAGTAGTAGTTTATCCTGTAGTGAAGTAGAAGTGGATAGTTCCTGTGAATTATTATGGGTGGAGGTTACACTCAACAACTGAACTAGGTTAATAATTGGCTCCTTTTACCGACCTCCCGACTCAGCAGCATTAGTGGCAGAACAACTGAGAGAAAATTTGGAATACATTTCACATAAATTTTCTCAGCATGTTATAGTCTTAGGTGGAGATTTCAATTTACCAGATATAGACTGGGACACTCAGATGTTTAGGACGGGTGGTAGGGACAGAGCATCGAGTGACATTATACTGAGTGCACTATCCGAAAATTACCTCGAGCAATTAAACAGAGAACCGACTCGTGGAGATAACATCTTGGACCTACTGATAACAAACAGACCCGAACTTTTCGACTCTGTATGTACAGAACAGGGAATCAGTGATCATAAGGCCGTTGCAGCATCCCTGAATATGGAAGTTAATAGGAATATAGAAAACGGGAGGAAGGTTTATCTGTTTGGCAAGAGTAATAGAAGGCAGATTTCAGACTACCTAACAGATCAAAACGAAAATTTCTGTTCCGACACTGACAATGTTGAGTGTTTATGGAAAAAGTTCAAGGCAATTGTAAAATGCGCTTCAGACAGGTACGTGCCGAGTAAAACTGTGAGGGACGGGAAAAACCCACCGTGGTACAACAACAAAGTTAGGAAACTACTGCAAAAGCAAAGAGAGCTCCACTCCAAGTTTAAACGCAGCCAAAACCTCTCAGACAAACAGAAGCTAAACGATGTCAAAGTTAGCGTAAGGAGGGCTATGCGTGAAGCGTTCATTGAATTCGAAAGTGAAATTCTATGTACCGACTTGACAGAAAATCCTAGGAAGTTCTGGTCTTACGTTAAATCAGTAAGTGGCTCGAAACAGCATATCCAGACACTACGGGATGATGATGGCATTGAAACAGAGGATGACACGCATAAAGCTGAAATACTAAACACCTTTTTCCAAAGCTGTTTCACGGAGGAAGACCGCACTGCAGTTCCTTCTCTAAATCCTCGCACAAACGAAAAAATGGCTGACATCGAAATAAGTGTCCAAGGAATAGAAAAGCAACTGGAATCACTCAATAGAGGAAAGTCCACTGGACCTGACGGGATACCAATTCGATTCTACACAGAGTACGCGAAAGAACTTGCCCCCCTTCTAACAGCCGTGTACCGCAAGTCTCTAGAGGAACGGAGGGTTCCAAATGATTGGAAAAGAGCACAGGTAGCCCCAGTCTTCAAGAAGGGTCGTCGAGCAGATGCGCAAAACTATAGACCTATATCTCTGACGTCGATCTGTTGTAGAATTTTAGAACATGTTTTTTGCTCGAGTATCATGTCGTTTTTGGAAACCCAGAATCTACTATGTAGGAATCAACATGGATTCCGGAAACAGCGATCGTGTGAGACCCAACTCGCTTTATTTGTTCATGAGACCCAGAAAATATTAGATACAGGCTCCCAGGTAGATGCTATTTTTCTTGACTTCCGGAAGGCGTTCGATACAGTTCCGCACTGTCGCCTGATAAACAAAGTAAGAGCCTACGGAATATCAGACCAGCTGTGTGGCTGGATTGAAGAGTTTTTAGCAAACAGAACACAGCATGTTGTTATCAATGGAGAGACGTCTACAGATGTTAAAGTAACCTCTGGCGTGCCACAGGGGAGTGTTATGGGGCCATTGCTTTTCACAATATATATAAATGACTTAGTAGATAGTGTCGGAAGTTCCATGCGGCTTTTCGCGGATGATGCTGTAGTATACAGAGAAGTTGCAGCATTAGAAAATTGTAGTGAAACTATACTTGAGTATTGCTCATCAGTGTGGGATCCGTACCAGATCGGTCTGACGGAGGAGATAGAGAAGATCCAAAGAAGAGCGGCGCGTTTCGTCACAGGGTTATTTGGTAACCGTGATAGCGTTACGCAGATGTTTAATAAACTCAAGTGGCAGACTCTGCAAGAGAGGCGCTCTGCATCGCGGTGTAGCTTGCTCGCCAGGTTTCGAGAGGGTGCGTTTCTGGATGAGGTATCGAATATATTGCTTCCCCCTACTTATACCTCCCGAGGAGATCACGAATGTAAAATTAGAGAGATTAGAGCGCGCACGGAGGCTTTCAGACAGTCGTTCTTCCCGCGAACCATACGCGACTGGAACAGGAAAGGGAGGTAATGACAGTGGCACATAAAGTGCCCTCCGCCACACACCGTTGGGTGGCTTGCGGAGTATCAATGCAGATGTAGATGTAGTGTCTCCTTCTTTGTATGCCGACGACTTCTGCATCTCGTTTAGCTCCACGACTACGGGAGTCGCCAAACGCAGGCTGCAAGTAGCCGTTCGCAAGGCAGCATCATGGGCTCTGCCTCATGGTTTTCAGTTCTCTGCAGCCAAGACTCGAGTTATGCACTTCTGCAGGCGTCGGACGGTCCACTCTCATCCAGAACTTTACCTCGACGGCCACCTGCTTGAAGTGGTGGACACTTGCCGCTTCTTAGGACTCGTCTTTGATGCCCGGCTCACATGAGTTCCTCATATTACTCAGCTGAAGCAAAAGTGCTGGTGGCACCTCAACGCCCTCCTCTGCCTGAGCCACACATCTTGGGGTGCAGACCGCTGCACGCTGTTGCGATTGTACAGAGCCCTTGTGCAGTCCAGGCTTGATTATGGGAGCCTGGCCTATGGGTCTGCATCACCCTCAGTGTTGATGATGTTAGACCCCATACACCACTGTGGGGTTCGGCTTGCAACTGGCGCTTTCCGTACGAGCCACGTGGATAGTCTACTGGTGGAGGCCAGGGTTCCCCCGCTGCGGATTCGCCGCCATCGACTGCTCGCCGACTATGCTGTCCACGTGCATTGCTCGCCGGGCCATCCCAATCATCGCCTGCTTTTCCCTGCCATGGTCCTCCATCTGCACGAACGGCGACCTTGGTCTGGGCTTTCCATAGCTGTCCGCATCCAGTCCCTGCTGTCGGAACTGGGGTCATTCCCTCTTCTGCCTCCCTTCCGGGTCCGTGCAGCTACGCCTCCCTGGTGTTTGTCCCGGCCGTCCGTCCGTCTGGACTTGGCACAGGGACCCAAGGACTCGGTTCCGCCTGTGGCCATCCGTCGCCGTTTTGTTGCGCTCCTCGCCTCATTTTCGGGATGTGAGACTGTCTACACTGATGGTTCCCTGGTTGATGGTCGCACTGCCTACGCTTTTGCTCACGCTGCCCATGTTGAACAGCGCTCCTTGCCAGCTGGCTGCAGTATTTTTACTGCAGAGGTGGTGGCCATATTGCGCGCTCTTGAGCATATGCGTTCCTGCTCAGGTACGTCCATCGTCATCTGCAGTGACTCCCTGAGCAGCCTCCAGGCCATCGACCGCTGCTATCCCTCTTCTCCTCTGTTATCCTCTATTCGGGAGTCTGTTTCCGCCATTACCCGCTCTGGTCGTTCGGTGGTCTTTGTTTGGACGCCAGGTCACATTAGCATCCCGGGGAACGAACATGTCGACAGGCTGGCCAAAGGGGCGATCGACGCCCCAGCTTTGGAGATTGGCCTCCCAGCTCGAGATCAGCAGTTGGTATTGTGCCGTAAGGTGCTCGGGATGTGGGCTGCTGAGTGGCGTGGCCTGACATCCCTGAATAAACTGCGGGCTGTTAAGGAGACGACCGATGTGTGGCGGGCCTCCCTTCGGGCTTCTCGCAGGGACTCTGTAATCCTGTGTCGGCTCCGCATCGGCCATACCTACATGACGCACGGCCATCTTTTGCGTCAGGAGGATCCCCTTCTGTGTCGGTGTGGGTCCCGGCTGATGGTCGCCCACATTTTGTTGGAGTGTCCCCGACTGCGCACCCTCCGGCAGTCTTTTAATCTCCCGGGCACTTTGCCTTTGGTTTTATGCGACGATGCCTCCATGGCTGACGACATTTTAAATTTTATTCGTGGTAGTCCTTTTTATGGTTCCATTTAGGGAGGTCCTGCGCCTTTCCCTTTCTGTGTCTCTTGTCCTCGCGTCTCTCATATTTGGTTGCAGATTTTAGTGTGTAGTGAGATGGTTGACTCTTTACCTTTTTTTGTTCTCGTATTCAGTCAACCAGTCTCCGGCCATCTTCTTTTCTTCTGTTTCTTTGTGTCTGGTGTTCATCTGTACTCTTCTTGTCTGTAGTGTTTGTTGCTGCATTTGTGTTCTTTTAGTGCCTGGGGGGGAGTCTCCTTCCCCCTTTGGTTTTTACCTGCTCCACAAATTTTCGGCTCGCCTGTTTTTGGAATGGGGGACTGATGACCTTCGCTGTTTAGTCCCCCTTAAACATCCCAACAACCACCACCACCAATACTGACCTACTCATTTGGAGTATGAAATGGAGTAACAGAGACCTGGAAGCAATCAATACTCTTACACGATCACAATGCCACAAATATAGAATATATCACATACATTCAGCAACAGAAAGATTCACATTAAGCAGACAGGAAGGAGGAAGGGGATTTATTGACATAGAAAACCTACATTATGGACAGGTAGAGAATTTAAGAAAATTCTTTATAGGACGAGCAGAAACTAGAAAAATACACAAAGCAATTATTCATATAAGTACATCGGCTACACTATTGCAATTTCATAACCACTTCTACAACCCTTTAAATCACATAACATCAACAGATACGAAGAAAGTAAATTGGAAAAAGAAACACTACATGGCAAGCACCCATATCACCTAACACATCCACACATCGATCAAGACGCATCCAACACATGGCTAAGAAAAGGCAATATATACAGTGAGACAGAAGGATTCATGATTGCAATACAGGATCAAACAATAAACACCAGATATTACAGCAAGCATATTATTAAAGATCCCAATACCACAACAGATAACTGCAGACTTTGCAAACAACAAATAGAAACAGTAGACCACATCACAAGCGGATGTACAATACTAGCAAATACAGAATACCCCAGAAGACATGACAATGTAGCAAAAATAATACATCAACAACTTGCCATACAACATGAGGTAATAAAACAACACATTCCCACATACAAGTATGCACCACAAAATGTACTGGAGAACAATGAATACAAATTATACTGGAACAGAACCATTATAACAGATAAAACACCACCACATAACAAACCTGACATCATACCAATAAAAAGAAGAAATTAACACAACTAATCGAAACATCAATACCCAGTACAACAAATATACAGAAGAAAACAGGAGAAAAAATTGAAAAATACATCCAACTGGCCGAGGAAGTCAAGGACATGTGGCATCAGGATAAAGTTGACATTATACCAATTATACTATCAACTACATGAGTCATACCACACAATATCCACCACTACATCAACGCAATACAGCTACATCCAAATGTATATATGCAACTACAGAAATCTGTAATTATTGATACATGTTCAATTACCCGAAAGTTCCTGAATGCAATATAACATATACCGTACAGTTAGGAGGAAGTCACGCTTGATCAAGGTCCGCATCACTTTCCATTTTTAACCAGACATAACGTCTGAGAAAGGAAAGAAATAATAATAATAATAATAATAATAATAATAATACTGTACATGTCACAATGGTATCAGGAGCTCAGGTGGGCATCTGGGGTTTTTTTCCTACATGTAAATTGAGAAATGCCAGGATTCAGAGAAAATTGGTTTTATTCTCAAGAACTACCACTAAGGGTTACAATATTCATGAAAATGGGGTACAGCCATGGAGTGAACCACACATGGTAAGGAAAGAGCATTTTGCCCTCAATAGGAAGGATTGGTGGACACATCCAAGGGGTAAGGAAGCTGGCAGACAAAAGATGATGATGATGATTGGTTTGTTGGGTGCTCAACTTGCAGTCATCAGCACCCATACAAAGTCCCAATTTTTACACAGTCCATTTTTTTACATAATCCAATCTAGTCACTGTCACACATGATAATGATGTTGAAATTACGAGGACAATACAAACACTCAGTCCCCAGCCAGAGAAAATCCCCAACCTGGCTGGGAATCAAACCCGGAGCCCTGTGACCAGACAAGAGAGCGACCCTTGTTGTGGCCACTACCTCGCTGAGCCCCTTGACTAACTCCCATCCTCCCATTGGCGGTTTGTTGCAGGAAGTTCGTGTCTCTCTCTCTCTCAGCAATACAATAGCTCAGTGTAACAGCTTGGGAACTGATCACAAGTACTGTGGAGTAGTTTATGTAACTGCTCATTGCCACTGCCTGAGGCTAAGTTAGAAGGATGGAAGTAGAATACAATAAAAATGTTGACCATTATTACCTGTTACCATGTACAATTCCTACCACCACCCCCCCCCCCCTCCCCCGCCGCCCCCTTCCACGAGAGAGAGTTACAAGTCTGTCATTGTTACAATGGCTGACACTAATCACTCTTAATTACCAATTGAGAGCACAGAAGATTTTCTTTTGATGTATATGGAAGGTGGCCAACATTTAGCATTTTTATTTGAAAGAGGGGTCTTAAAATTAATGGAGGGCTGAATTCTCATTTTAAAAAATTGATGGTGAAATACACAGTAGGGGCAAGGGGTAAAAAGTTTGAGTTTTTACTTTACAATATAATTATCCATTGGTGTCACTTCAGTGATTCATAATTGGAAGTCTCTGTTAATAAGAGGAACAATACCTCTGGTCAGGTAAATACAGGGTTATAAATACAAAATCAAATAGGAGTAATGCAGAAGTAGGTTAAATAATGAATAAAGAAAACAGGAGCATAGGTAAGCTACTACGAACAGCGTAGTGAATGCATTGTTGCAGCCAAGACAAAGCACATGCCTACCACAGTAGGACAAGTTTTTTGACAACTAGCTCTGCAGATGATGAAGAGATTGAGGAAATAAATTATTCAGATAGTGAAGGGAGATGAAAATTTAATAGTCATGGGGGACTGGACTTTGATAGTAGGAAAAGGAAGAGAAGGAAAAGTAGTAGGTGAATATGTCTGGGGGTAAGGAATGAATGCGGAAGCCACCTGGTAGAATTTTGCACAGAGCATAACTTAATCATAGCTAATACTTGGTTTAAGATTCATAAAAGAAGGTTGTATATATGGAAGAGACCTGGAGACACTGGAAGGTTTCAGATTGTATAATGGTATGACAGAGATTTAGGAACCATGTTTTGAATTGTAAGACATTTCCAGGGGCAGATGTGGACTCTGACCACAATCTATTGGTTATGAACTACAGATTAAAACTGAAGAATCTGCAAAAAGGTGGGAATTTAGTATGGGACCTGGGTAAACTGAAAGAACAAGAGGTTGTAGAGAGTTCCAGAGAGAGCATTAGGGAATGACTGACAAGAACGGGGGAAAGAAATACAGTAAAAGAAGAATGGGTAGCTTTGAGAGATGAAATATTGAAGGCAGCAGAGTATCAAGCAGGTAAAAAGACAAGAGCTAGTAGAATTCCTTGGGTAACAGATACTGAATTTAATTGATGAAAGGAGAAAATATAAAAATGCAGTAAATGAAGCAGGCAAAAAGAAATACAAATGTCTCAAAAATGAGATCAACAGGAAGTGCAAAGTGGCTAAACAGGAATGGCTAGAGTACAAATGTAAGAATGTAGAGGCATCATTAGGGGAAAGATAGATACTGCCTACAGGAATATCACAGAGATGGCTCTGAGCACTATGGGACTTAACATCTTTGGTCATCAGTCCTCTAGAACTTAGAACTACTTAAACCTAACTAACCTAAGGACATCACACAACACCCAGTCATCACAAGGCAGAGAAAATCCCTGACCCTGCCGGGAATCGAACCCGGGCGTGGGAAGCGAGAATGCTACCGCACGACCACGAGCTGCGGACAAAATCACAGAGACCTTTGGAGAAAAGAGAACCACTTGTATGAATATCAAGAACCTAGAAGGAAGATCAATTTGAAATAAAGAAGGGAAAGCAGAAAGGTGGAAGGAGTATATAGAGAGTCTATACAAGGGCAATGTACTTGAGGGCAATATTATGGAAATGGAAGAGGACATAGATGAAGATGAAATGGGAGATATGATACTTCATGAAGAGTTTGACATAGGCCCTGGGAGTAGACAACATTCCATTAGAACTACTGATAGGCTTCGGAGAGCCAGCCCTGACAACAGTCTACCATCTGGTGAGCAAGATGTACGAGACAAACGAAATACCCTCAGACTTCAAGAAGAATATAATATTCCAATTCCAAAGAAAGCAGGTGTTCACAGACATGAAAATTACCGAACTATCAGTTTAATAAGCCATGGCTGCAAAATACTAACACGAATTCTTTACAGACAAATGGAAAAACTGGTAGAAGCCGACCTTGCGGAAGATCGGTTTGGATTCTGTAGAAATGTTGGAACACATGAGGCAATACTGACGCTATGACTTATGTTAGAAGATCGATTAAGGAAAGGAAAACCCACATTTCTAGCATTTGTAGACTTAGAGAAAGCTTTTGACAATGTTGACTGGAGTACTCTCTCTCAAATTTTGAAGATGGCAGGGTCAAATACAGGTAGTGAAAGGCTAATTACAATTTGTACAAAAATCATATGGCAGTTATAAGAATCGAGAGGGTATGAAAGGGAAAGAGTAGTTGGCAAGGGAGTGAGACAGGGTTGTAGCCTATCCCCCATGTTATTCAATCTGTATATTGAGCAAGCAGTAAAGGAAACAAAAGAAAAATTTGGAGTAGGATTTAAAATCCATGGAGCAGAAATAAAACCTTGGAGGCTTGCTGATGACATTGTAATTCTGTTAGAGACAGCAAAGGATCTGGAAGAGCAGTTGAACAGAATGGACAGTGTCTTGAAAGGAGGATATAAGATGAACATCAACAAAAGCAAAACAAGGATAGTGGAATGTAGTCAAATTAAATCAGGTGACACTAAGTGAATCAGACTAAGAAATGAGACACTTTAAGTAGTAGATGAGTTTTGCTGTCTGGGGTGCAAAATAACTGATGATGGTCGAAGTAGAGAGAATATAAAATGTAGACTGGCGATGGCAAGGAAAGCGTTTCTGAAGAAGAGAAATTTGTTAGTGTCAGGAAGCCTTTTCTGAAAATGTTTGTATGGAGTGTAGCCATACATGAAAGTGAAACGTGAACAATAAATAGTTTAGACAAGAAGTGAATAGAAACTTTCGAAATGTGGTGCCACAGAAAAATGCTGAAGATTAGATGGGTAGATCATGTAACTAATGAGGAGTTACTGAATAGAATTGGGGAAAAGAGGAATTTGCCACACAACTTGACTAGAGGAAGGGATCGGTTGGTAGGGCATGTTCTGAGGCATCAAGGGATCACCAATTTAGTATTGGAGGGCAGTATGGAGGTTAAAAATCGTAGAGGGAGACCAAGAGAAGAATATACTAAGCAGATTCAGAAGGATGTAGGTTGCACTAGGAACTTGGAGATGAAGAAGCTTGCACAGGATAGAGTAGCATGGAGAGCTGCATCAAACCAGTCTCTGGACTGAAGACCACTACAGCAACAATACTGTTAATATGGTTAATTTCTTCTTTCTTTTCTTTTCTTTTTTTTTTTTTTTTTTTTTGTTTTTTCCTTCAAAACCATTGGAGTTGGTGCAGCAGCCAGTAGTCAACTGTGTGTGAGTGGAGCCAAGGTGATGATGGGCACAGTGGCAGTGATCAGCTAGGCTGCATCTGAGCTGAAGTACATGGTCACCTAGATGCTGTAATATGGACTGGATTTCAGATGGCTAGAGTGCCAGCTGGCCAATGAGAGCATGTCGAATACCAGCAACTGCAACACATGCAGGCATAAAGTGCATCAATGGAGGCTCAAGTGACTCACATTAACAAATGAACAAGAGGTAAACTAACAATAAGTGATAGATACAGATAAATAACGAGCCCGTAAGAGGTGTAATTGGCAACTGATCAAACCTGGTATCAAACATTTTCATTACAAATAGTTAGTTCATTTTTACTCTTGGCATGTGAAAAATACTTTCCCACACAACTGTTTGAACAAATTTGCATAAAACTTGAGTAGACAGTTATACAAAACTCTGTAGCTTAACCTATTGGGAGGGCCATGCCTGTGGAGTAATGTGACCCATCAGACATTACCCAAAGTATTCACCATTTGGCTGGGGATCTGGTACAACCTGTGGTGGTGGCTCACAGGATTTACAGCAGCCACGTTTATACAAAGTCCATACAAAGATGCCACAAACCAGTAGAGCTACATACACAGACACAATGCTTGAAATGACCACTTGATTGGAATAATTCTGAGTGTGCCATTCACCAATGTGCATGGTAGCAAACAACGGGATGAAGGAACACAGTTCGCAACAATCAACAAGCAGTGAAGTTGTATTTCTATCCCTTAAGGTCAGGCATGTATTGCTGAAATGTGAAGCATTTGGTCTGACATGCAAGTGATATACTTAATTAGGATACAGTTGACATGTTACGCAAAACCTGAGGGTGTGAGACGGATCACTACAATGAGAGAGGAGCGATACCTCGGTATAATGTGATTGGAAAAGAATGTGATAGTCTTGATATTGTCAGAGGGCTTAGTCCCAATTAATCTGGCTAGCTCATCATTGAAAGAAGAAAGAAATACAGAATAGAGCTGACAATACAGCAATAGGGTAAGTGATAAAAGTGAGAGAGTCAAAAAATTAACTGCAGCAGCAGGCAGTCGTGGGTGCTCACTGGCAACTTCGGCAGAAGAGACGCACATGCACCATGCCCCATCAGTAGCATAAGTAATGACCATGTCAGAATCAATCCATGCTTACTTAGTCTACTGAAGAAATCAACAGGCACCTAGTCTCGCATCAATCAATAGGTTACATGTTTCAGCATTTCCCTTTGCCTAAGAGCATAGTGGCATGGCCACTAAGAAATTTCTTCAGAAGTCTGTTATTTTAGCATATGTGATAGAGCTTGTGGCATTACTGTTACTGACAATGATTTTGAATGTATGTTTGTGCAGATAACTATACCAGTTTCATGGGCTACTCTTTTTCTATCTCCTGTTTTACTGAAGATTGCTACTGCGCAAAAATTATTGAAGTAACATGCACCATGGTGCACAGACTGTACTTAGATTCAGCATGAAAAGTATTTGTTGTGTAAAATGCACTGCATGCACATCTCTCAATGGGAGCAAATAATTATTTACAATATTTAGATAAGGATGTATGTCCTCATATTTGGAATGATTCCCTCAATTGCTATTTTCAAATGAACAAAAGCTGCAATAATGTGAAGTATCTATATCTGCTATTTCCAAATAGCTCAGTCGGAGCATCCTCTTAACTGTGCTGAACATTTTTATACATAACATAATAAAATGAAAATAAAAATGCACTTCAAAGTGGGGAGGCAAAAATCAGAGAGAGGGAGTAGACTGTCAGGTAAAATACATAAAAAAAATACAAAGGCATGCAGGTGGAGCTCCAAAATCATATGCTAAACACAATAAACATTTTCACATACACTGTTTAGCAACTAGAGCAGGGGTTGTTCCAATAACATTTCTCTCTTGCCATATACTTCAGCTTACAGGTTGGTATATTTCATGTGAAGGTACTGAGCAGTGAGTGCCTAACGATTCTCCCTATACGTCACAGTGTGTCATTCCAATATTACTTCTAATTGTTACTAAGACATTATCTTAATAATTTTGGTTCACTCAAATGGTTTGCTAATGGGGTGAAATATTCATGATGGTCTCGTATCACTGTATGTTTTGTCTCTTTGTGCCTGTACTCTTTATTACCATAAGTCATCATTGTTGGTCTTTGCATTGATTTATTCAACCTACCTGCAATGTCCTAGGAATCGTTACACTGCATCGTTGATTCTTGCAGACACCAGCAGTTGATTTTCCAGTGACAAACTTACCTTGAAGTCTGAAAACTGTAATTCAATGTGGTAAATTATAGAATGTAACTTGAAGTGTGTTTCTTTTTTTAATTCACAGCACAAATTTTATAGGTATTTTGTAAGGACACGAGTAACAGTGTTTAGTAAAATCAGTATGCAATTTTCATGTGAAAAGAAGAGATTGGGGCTGTATTCCAAAGTTTTCTAGCGGTGTTATGTAAAGGTGTTGGATGTTGTAACTAAGTGATGGCACAGGCACTGTGGCACGATACAGTGGTATGTCCTATAGTCACCAGGGTCTGGTGTCGCGTCAGTAACAAGAATATCTTTGGAGCGTGAACTGCTCATGTAGTGCCTTTATAATGAACAATATTGATGTGGCTGGGAAATGTATGAAAATGTATCTGGCTCGTTGGCAGTGTGGTAGAATCAATAGCAATTTGTAATACTTGATAGTGTTCTGTTATTGTTACTAATGCAAAACTCATAATTTATTTTAATTACGTTTTGTGACATAAGGATACAGCTGGAAATACTGCAGATTGATAAGCTGGTTACACATAATCACTATTAGATGCTCAGGTCCTCATGCCGTGATTGCAGCTATAAAATAAATGGCAGTTCTCGCCATAATTTGAGTGAAGCAATACCGAACACAATTAATAATGGGTATTACTTACATTGTATCTTGAGTAGAACTTCATGTTATTTGTATCTTAATGTGTGATTTCTGCTTAGTTTGAGATCTCCACTAAGAATAAGTTTACTCAGGCGGGATTTGACTTTACTGGCATCTTTTATTGTCTCTGTCTCACGTAACAAAGATATCCATGAAAATGCATATCGTAGCGGGCCCTTGCTAAAATATGAATCTTTGTTAATCACTTCTGCCACAATGGCAGATAGGATGGCCAAATCTGCTGGGAAATGTTAACTGAAATTCCTAATGGGACTGGTATACTTGAGTTTATTAAAAACTACATCTGTTGTGGTTCTGCTTCTTTAAACACGCAGTGGAGTCAGGTTGCATGAGAAATTAGAAATATTTTCCTTTATCTACTGAAAGCTATTATCATTAGCTGGCATGTTATGATTGATATGGTAGATTGCACAGAATGCTTTCAGGTGAGCTCTGAGCAGTGTAACATTGGACTTATTTAAGCCCGTTAGGCAAGTGTGTAACCATTTATTTAATAATGGATTTAATGCTTTAACTTAACGTTTTAATAATTGAATAATTCTGTGCTAAGTGGGATACAGTGGATGTTTTATGAAGGGAAATCATGTTCCACTATTCTCTGTTTAGTATAGAAATGCACTTGTGCAAGTTATAAACAACAAGCAGGCATGTTGCCAGAAAGCTGTGTGCCGTATGACATCTGCGTGCCACCAGAGGATGGGAGGGGTGAGGTGGGGTGGAGTGGGGTGGTGGTGGTTTGGGGGACAGGGGGGGGGGGGGGGGGAGGAAGCCCAGCATGCATTCAAAGCTCTATGCATGGGCAATGATGTGGTGTCACTTGCCTTACAGGCTAAGCTTTTCAAATTGTAACTTCATTAATATTTCCTATCACGAGAATGGAAAGACATTTACCTGTCAGTATGATCCTACGGTGTATAAATATTTAGTGACATGCTTATGGTCCTGTTGCCTCTAAGCTGTTGCATCAATTCTGTCTGGCTAATATTTTTACAGATACAAACAAATAATTCATATATTTCTTGTCCTATTGTGAAGTTCTTATCACTACACCTTTCTTATTTAGTCCCTGGACCTCAGAGTATAGGGATGCTTATATCTTAAAGCATAACAAGGACATGCTGGTAACATTTTTCTTCTTCTTCTTCTAGTTTATTGTGGTGACACTTTCACCCATCGGTGTGACTTTAGGGGTAAAAGCAGGTGGGGATGCTTGAGCTAGCACATATGGGCCATCATACTGCTTTATCTGATCAAAGTGCACTATTGTAGTACAGTCAGGTAGCTGAATCTCAGCATTCATTGGGGAGGTGATGCACGATAGAGGGAAGTGGTCCTCATACCAAGGAGTGAACTTAGTTTGTCCCTTTTTTACCATGGGATTTCAGAGGTATACCAGACCAATGGGCTTATATTGAGGGAGTGTAGTGCTTTTATTGCTACATTCCAGCTGTTTTTATATGGCTTTGAAATTACTATTTAATTTGGTTCCATATGGCTTTGATATGGTAGGCTAGCCTTTTCACTTTGCCTTTATTGATGTCAGAGGGCAATTTGTCAATTTAAAAAGGGGAACTCATGGGTCTCCCATAGATTGTTTCATATGGGGAATGACTCATTGCCTCACAGACATGACTATTGTAAGCCGATGCGTCAGTTCCTACATATCTGTCCAAATTTTACTGGGTCTTCCCTACATAATATGATAGCATTCACACAATAGTTTTGTGCCCGTTGACTTTAGAGTGAAAGGGTGTAGCTCCCAGTTTTTTGATTCTCAACATTTTGCAAATTTATGCATACACTGCTGACATTAAATTTGAGCCGTGATCAGTGAGTATTGTGTTGGGACTTCTGAACAACAATATCAAGTGACTGACAAATGCAAAAGCAACAGTTTCAGCATTCATATCTGCAAGTGGTATCAAAAATTAAGCACCTTGGAAAGTGATCAATAATTGACAATATATATTTATTATTCTTGGTACTTTGTGAAAATGGGTTGCAGATATCCAAGGCCAGAACTTGTGATGGTTTCAATGTAATGTTAGTAAACGAACTTTAGTCCTTGGTGGAGGTACTCTTTGTGCACAAGGCCAATAATTTTATATACACTACCAAATGTCAGTTATTCAACCTCTCCAAGAGTAATTTGAGGCTGTTCTTGCACTCATGGCTTGTCACCCATTACGGCAGACCTATAAACTGTAAAGGCACTGTGCCATTATTCACTGTTGCAGTTCTTTAGGTATTACTGCTCTGTTACTGAATGGGGTCTTGCGATATAGCACACAATCTTCTGTAACAAAATCTGGGATTGTATCATACCGATGGCATCCTACATCCCTCTCCTGTGCCTCTTTCAATTCATCAATTGAAACAACACCTGTATGAACAATTCTATCCTTTTGGCTTAGGCCGTCGGCAATGCTGTGCAGGCAGCCAGACACATGCCAAACTGTGTAATCATATTCTAATTTTAATGCTTATCTAGTCAAGCGACTACTGGGCACTTCTAAAGTTAACATCCATATTAAAGCAGTGCAGTCCTTAACCACAGTGAACTGACTCCTTGTAAGAAACACTTAAAGTAATTTACTCCAAACACGGAAGCTAGCAACTCCTTCTCGGTGGTAGTATATTTAATTTCTGCTATGTTCATTTGTCTTGAGGTGTAAACAATTGGTCTTTCCTCACCATTATATTCCTGACTTAAAACAGCTCTGACAGAATAGTCTGATGCATCCATCTAAAGAATAAAAAGTTTTTCAAAATCTGGATATCTTAGTAAAGGTGAACTAGTCAACATTTCTTTAATTATCCTCAGTGCTGCTTTGCACTCATCTATTCATTCAACTACTGCATCTTTCTTTACTAATCTTGTTAATAGCTTTGCTATTGTAGCATAATCCTGCACAAAACATCTATAACAACTGGATAAGCGTAGGAAAGATTGTAACTCTTTTACATTTCTTGGGTTTAGAAAATTATCCACTGCTTCAGTTAGCCTAGAATCGGGCACTGAACTTGTGACTGTGCAGAAGAACATTTTTTTAGTTCTAAACTCAAGTGTGCACTTTGCTATCAAGTCAATACACTTCTTAATCTTTCAGCCTATTCTTTAATTGTTTCTGCAAAAATTTCAGTGTCCTTAAAATACAAAAAACACATAGTCGGCTTTAAACCTCACCAGTAACAAGCCAGCGAATCTTTGAAATGTGACAGGAATATCTCTGAGACCAAACGGAATGCATAATAGTTCATACAGTCCAGATGGGACCACAAAAGTAGATTACGCTGCAATAAGAATCAGATGATATCCAGAACGCATGTCCAGAGTGGTGAAGTATTTGTAATTTCCTAACCTGTCTAAGGTTTTGTCAGTATGTGACAGTGGGTGAGTACCTGAAGTGGTAACATTTTTTACTGATTTCTTATTGAGGGTATTAGTGCACAAACCTTCCTCACAGGTAACTGCTTACATTTTTTCTTTTCCTGCTGTTTCTGGTTCACTACTTCTATTTGGGTAACTTCTTCGCCACTGGCTAGTATTGCGCCACATGACATTTCTATGTCCCTTTGACTAAAATTGTAAATACACACAGGTATTTAAAACCTGTTACCTTTTACTTCAGGTCTACTTAGACCTCTTTTAACATGGATTTGCAGACTGTTGAGAAAGTCATTCTG
Organism: Schistocerca americana; assembly: GCF_021461395.2. Lineage (NCBI taxonomy): Eukaryota > Metazoa > Arthropoda > Insecta > Orthoptera > Acrididae > Schistocerca > Schistocerca americana. Next base: position 629,681,605 of record NC_060121.1, on the reverse strand, counting down.
GGTAAGTGGGTCAACAAGATAGTTCGATCACAGAGATACACAGACTTTCACTTCTCACTCCACTGCTAAGTGTCACAGATATGATTGTCTTCAATGTCTGTATATGTGGTTCAGTTGAAGCTTGTGAGGTAGGCCCCACTTCACAAGTCCTTTGCGAATGAGACGCATGCTCACTGTCTGGGCAGTGGTCTGTATCACTGAACTGAACAGTGCATGTCCTACAGTCTATCAGGGGATGATAGTGGGTTAGGGAATCATTCCCTAAGATAACATCAAAGTCCCATCAACGTTTCCTTGCTACTTCTGTATCAAAGATACACTTTTTCCTTTCAGTGTGCAGATGTTTTACAGATGCCTGCAGTAATGACTACCTTGTCTCCACGTCCCCTTATATTGTGGCATGGTGGATTTAGCACATGCTTGTCTTTATTAGAAACAAAAAGAACACTAATCTAAGCTCCAATACCCACAAGAATTTTGATAGTCTTCCCTCTGAGCTTTCCCTCTAAAACAGTGTGCCACCTCAGTGGGCTCTCCCCTTTTTACAGAGTTGATATATTTCATTGAGGATTCATATACCGGGTGATCAAGAAGTCAGTATAAATTTGAAAACTGAATAAATCACTGAATAATGTAGATAGAGAGGTACAAATTGACACACATGCTTGGAATGACACGGGGTTTTATTAGAACCAAAAAAATACAAAAGTTCAAAAAATGTCCGACAGATGGCGCTTCATCTGATCAGAATAGCAATAATTAGCATAACAAAGTAAGACAAAGCAAAGATGATGTTCTTTACAGGAAATGCTCAATATTTCCACCATCATTCCTCAACAATAGCTGTAGTCGAGGAATAATGTTGTGAACAACACTGTAAAGCATGTCCGGAGTTATGGTGAGGCATTGGCGTCGGATGTTGTCTTTTAGCATCCCTAGAGATGTCGGTCGATCACGATACACTTGCGACTTCAGGTAACCCCAAAGCCAATAATCGCATGGACTGAGGTCTGGGGACCTGGGAGGCCAAGCATGACGGAACTGGCGGCTGAGCACACGATCATCACCAAACGATGTGCGCAAGAGATCTATCATGCGTCTAGCAATATGGGGTGGAGTGCCATCCTGCATAAACATCGTACGTTCCAGCAGGTGTTTATCAGCCAGGCTGGGGATGATGCGATTCTGTAACATATCGGCGTGTCTCTCACCTGTCACGGTAGCAGTTACAATACCAGAATCACGCATTTCCTTGAAGAAAAAAGGCCCGACAATGGTAGATGTGGTAAATCCAACCCATACCGTAACTTTCTCGTTATGCAATGGAGTTTCCATGACAGTTCTAGAATTTTCGGTAGCCCAAATTCTGCAGTTGTGGGTGTTGACAGATCCTCGGAGCATGAAATGAGCTTCGTCGGTCCACAACACGTTACTCAACCAATCGTCATCTTTCACCATCTTTTGAAACGCTCACACAGCAAATACCCTCCGCTTCACTAAATTGCCAGGTAACAGTTCATGATGCCGATGGATTTTGTACGGATAGCATCGGAGGGTATGCCTCAGTGCCAACCAAACAGTAGTGTATGGAATGCCGGTGCCACGAGCACTGACTTCCCCGTGCATAGATGAACCCGCTACAGTCTCCATTTCTTCCTGAACTGTCTCAGCAGCATTACGCTTTGTGCTCGGTCAGCCACTACGGGGTCTATTGGCTTTGAACTTCGAAATCATTCTCACCACAGCTTCATTTGTCAATGGACCTTTACCCGTTGGAATCCCCTTCCTATGGCGATAAGATCGAAATGCTGAACTAGCACATTCCCCATTCTTATAATACAGCTTCACTAAAAGCACCTTTTCTGGTAACGTCAACATGCTGCAACTGCTGGTGCATCTGATTCTCTCTCTCATTACAGCTCCTTTTATACATGATTGTCATGCGCAGTCACTGACATTTTGCTGTCCAGTGCCATCTGTCAGAAATTTTGTGATTTTTTGTTTTTTTTTGTTTGTTCTAATAAAACCCCATGTCATTCCAAGCATGTGTGTCTGACTAACTATTTTTTTATTGCCTGCTGGTATGTTCCTCTTGGGGGAATTCAGCCACTTATTTTGCAGACAACAATCTTGTTTGTGTCCGGCTGTATGGCATTTCTTACAACAGGAAGTCCAGTAGCACTTGGCCGTATTGTTGGGTATTTGACAGTTCATGTCATTAATGAACATATATTGTGCTTTTCTGGCATACTCATGAGTGAACGCAAATCTTCCCGCTTCCTTGCATAATAGAGCAAGTCTGACTGCTTCATGGAAGGACATGGGGGAGGCAACCTCTACTTCACTCCCCATTTGTGTATTGATTCTACAAATGAATATATTGATTACTCTCACTTCAGCGTCTTCAATTAACACTTCACTATGTGTATTGTCCCTTCCTAGGGTGTGTGTGTGGCAACATACTCCCCTGATTCTAGAATGAAATTTTTGCTCTGCAGCGGAGTGTGTGCTGATATGAAACTTCCTGGCAGATTAAAACTGTGTGCCGGACCGAGACTCGAACTCGGGACCTTTGCCTTTCGCGGGCAAGTGCTCTACCACTGAGCTACCCAAGCACGACTCACACCCCGTCGTCACAGCTTTACTTCTGCCAGTACCTCGTCTCCTACCTTCCAAACTTAACAGAAGCTCTCCTGCGAACCTTGCAGAACTAGCACTCCTGAAAGAAAGGATATTGCGGAGACATGGCTTAGCCACAGCCTGGGGGATGTTTCTAGAATGAAATTTTCACTCTACAGCGGAGTGTGCGCTGATATGAAACTTCCTGGCAGATTAAAACTGTGTGCCGGACCGAGACTCGAACTCGGGACCTTTGCCTTCCGCAGGCAAGTGCTCTACCACTGAGCTACCCAAGCATGACTCACAAAAATGGGTCTTAAAACAAGCAAAATCAAAGCAGTTGGTTTGGTGTCAAGAATGAATTTTTTAGGTGCAAACAATGAACTGCAGAATTTTCTTTTTTCCCTGTCGTGATTCTACAGATGAAAATGTGATGAACTTCTTGACCTCACAGTCTGTCAACTGCTATCTATGAAGTCACACCACAAACATGTTGCTGGCCAATTTAGTGATGCCATTTCAAGAGTTGATTACAGTAATAACTCAGACAGAAGCATGCTTAAATTCAAGGCGATTGTGTGGTCACTCTGATGACCTGGATTCTCCCTCATGACGCTCATTTAAGATTGGGAGTATATTGAGTTCTCTTTCACTTTTACCACTTGAGTGGCATCTAATTTGTCTTTGTAACTGATCAGGTCAACATGTCCATTGTAACATGCATCATGTTGGGGACTTATTAACTGTATGTGTGTACTTATGCAAGCAACAGCCTGCTCCTTTGTTTATAACGGGTATCTCAGACACGCTACAATGAGCGGAAGCGTTGTGTGGCAATTTGGCAAATACCTAAGCTGTAACTTTTAGGATAAAAATGCGATTTTTACAGGCTTTATCCTGGTCTGAGTACAAATAGTTGGAGGTTAGTGAGTCGTCTCACATTATGTCAAAAACTAAATGTATGAATGCAAGAGCCAGAGGCATAAAGGTGAATAGTTGTGTACACTGTCACTATTAGTTGTTCAAGTAACCAATCAAAACCTTAGCCAATAATATTTGTTCTTCAGAGCAAACACTACCATAAGGGAAATATAATTTTCTTGAGTGAATCTCATAATGAGTTACACAACACTGCATGTTACATCACTAATCTTTGCAGGAAACATATATAACAATGTAATATCGGATTTTAAGTGCATGCAGTGCACGTTGTTCAGAGTACATGTCTTTTACCTGTTATCTGAGGTAACCATACAAGACAGGATGTCTATAAATTAGTTATATAGAAGTAACCTTCCATTGTGAAAGGGGGGGGGGGGGAGAATAATCTTTGTACAGCACTAAATGCTGTATAGCTTAAAGTTTTATTCCGGCCTAACACTGTTAATTCCCGAAGTTCCCACTAGGTGGCATGTGCAAATGAGTTATTTCAACAGTCATCATGGAATCATATAACGGTGCAGGCTATGCACATTATTATTTATAGTTTCGTGAATCCAAATCCGCTACCACATTTCAGAGACAATTCGCGACTAAATGTCACAAGCCACCACCTCAAAGATAAATTGTTATTAAATAGTAGAACCGTTTCACCAATACTGGCTGTGTATCACAAAAGATGCTGGGTCAGGGTTGGCTAGCAGTCTCTTATGCAGCAATTGAACAAGTTCAGCTGATTTAAATTCATTGTCCAGGTAAATCAAAAAGACGTGCTGGCTTAGAATTGAATATGCCTACTGTTGTAGTGTGGAAGGTATTACGCAAATGCTTGGCACTGAAACCCTACAAAGTGGAATTGTTGCAAGCTTTAAGAGAAAATGACAAAGAAAAACGAGCTGAGTTTTGTATAGAAATGTTTAACAAAATGCACACTGAAGATGATTTTCTTAATAAAATTGTGTTCAATGATGAAGCCACCTCCCATAACTGTGGTAGTGAAACAGCATAATGTTTAACATGGGATAAGCAGAAGCTAAGTCACATAATCAAACATGTATGGGACTTGCCTAATGTAAATGATTTGCCCTATAAGCTGTAACAAGATTGATGATCTTTTCTTTTTTGTCAAGTCAACAGTAACTAGCGTATCACAATGGGTCAAGCTTTAAATTATCCAACAACCCAATTACAATAGGTTACGAGCACAGAATTTACTTTCCAGCAAGATAGTACGTCACCACATCATCATCATGAAGTTGTCGCATATTTCCGTAGTGATATGTTGACATGGATTGGACATTGTGGAACAATAAACTGACCACCACATTCACCTGATTTAACCCAAATGGGCTTCTATGTATTGGATTACATTAAAGGCACTGTGTTTGTTCTTCCACTTACAGGAAATGTTGACAAGCTGCAACAACGGATAACACAAGCAGTTGCCGCCATACATAAAGACTTGCTTGATAGGATTTGACACGTAACTGATTACACAGGGACATTGTCATGTTACAAAAGGTAGCCACATTGAACATTTGTAAATAAAACTTGAAGATATGTTGTGTTCAGTGCGGCAACAGACCTTTCTGTATGTTATTTACCTTCTTCACAATTAAAGGTTACTTTCGTGTAACTAATTTATAAACACCCTATATACTTTTCTTTCACATTTATGTTTTCTTTTTCCTCTTGAAATAGAAAAAAAACTAAACTTGCCTTTGCAATAGTTGGAAGACATTATTTCCATAGAACAATGTCTTATTTTTAAATTGTGTGTGTGACTCCTCATCTATTCGTACACTATGTACAGGCTGAATAAAAATCATTAGGATTGTTGCCAAAGCTACGATATCAATGGACAGAGTAAATAGGAACCACCAACTTCTTCTGAAGACTGTTAATACAGCCATAAAAAGTTTAACCACAGTTTAAATTGAGCCTGAAGAATTTATTGGTGACTAGTATACTGTCATTGTAGGAACTGTAGAGATTGCTGCCAGTATATCTGATGAGGACAGCCACCAGTCTAATGAAAAAAAAAGTCTAATGAAAAATTAGAGAAGATATAAAATGTAGACTGGCAAACCTTTTCTGAAGAAGAGAGAAGAATGTTGAAGATTAGATGGGTAGATCATCTAACAATTGAGTAGGTGTTGAATAGGATTGGAGTAAAAAGGAATTTGTGGCTAGAAGAAGGGATAGGTTGATAAGACACATTCAGAGACATCAAGAGGTCATCAGCTTAGTACTAGAGGGAAGTGTAGGGGGTAAAAATTGTAGAGGGAGACGAAGACATGAATACAGTAAGCAGATTCAGAAGGACAGAATAGTTATTCAGAGATGACACAAATGCAACACTGGCAAAAGAATTAGCTACAGCCTGGACTCTTTATAGAGAAGTAGTAGCTCACTAAAAATATCTTTACTGGCTGTTCTTTATTTTCAGACAGACAAACTAAAGTTTTCTATAGTTTATCCGGGCTATGTAAACAGATCAATATCATGTGCAAATCTCATATGTTGCATTTTATCTCCAGGTTCATTCTTTTATACACCTGTACGTAACATAGCTAAAAGTTGGTGACCTCTAAAACACAGAAAAATTCACAAACAACAAAGACTATGCAGCATTGTATGGTATTGTTGTATCAATAAGTTAATCAAGCTTGGGCCCAGTTGGAGTTGTTAAAACTAGGAGAAGACTTGCACAAACAGATTAAGGATCTTTAGGCTGCAATAGTAATGTAGGACAACAGAGAGACATGTCCACAATTGTTGAGAGATGAAAGAAATTCAGTGTACAGGCAGGCTGACAAATATGAGATAAATCAAGCCCAGTATTAAAGGCCAAACTCTGTGGGTCTTGCCGCAAAGGCCACAATTACGGTTTGCAATGTTAGACCTAGCATTTGTGCAGAACAATGTGACTGACAATCAACACTAAATTCATGTTAAGGGTAAATAGTTTGGATATTAGTGCGGCCACTGTACCCGTGGAGGTTAGAGTGGAAACATATACATATGAAGAAAACACCAATAAATTGGTTGTGTATGGCAGTAGAGCAACAGATGCAGCAAGTACTGTGTAGCAAAACAGATAGGTGATAGAACGCCTTCAAAATTCTGGTGGCATTTACAAATTATTGTTACAAAATGCAGAGTTATTGGATGTGATGCTACAACACATATGGATGGTGCAGCTGCAAATAGCAGTAAAAGAGGCTGTAATCACATATGAAAGAGCCAACATCAACTCAATAATCACAGCTGCAGACATGGTGTATGCAGCATTGGACAAGGCAAACGCGTCAAACGTAATAAAAGTGACTAAAGAAATCAACACACAAGAGACTGCAGCTATCCGAAAAGAGCAACAGATGGATATTAGTAAGCAGTTAAGCTACCTGAAAGAGCAGACAAAAGCATTACAGAAGCAAGTAGCCACACTGGCAGAAGGTAAGAAGAATACACTCAGACAAGATGTTGCAAGTAAGAGTGGACAACGCCCTTAAGAATCAGCATGATTCAACATGTTGGCATTTCAGTGAACAGGCCACAATGTGTAGCTCTTTGCGTACATACCCAAAGGGCACCAGTAGCTGCCAGTAGGTGCGGCAGGCTGCAGAATTAACAAATCGCCATAATAAAGAAGCTGAACACAAAGTGGGTAACAAAGCAAACTTCTAACATTGTCACAAAGATTATATGTGAGAGATGTTACCGCAGATCGTTTGTATCTCTTTGATTATGAGTCTGATGTTGGTACATTACCGGTTGCTGAAGAAAGGAAGCACAACAACATTCAAGGCTACTCACCTCATGACTGCAAACGTTTCACCAATAGCAATGTGTGGAAATCAAAGAGTAGAGGTGGATTTCAGATTTAGTAGGAGGTACACATGAAATTTCATACAAGCAAATACAGCACAGCCCATTCTGGGAGCAGGTCTTGTTTGTCAGCAGATTGGTTGGTTGGTTGGTTTGGACCAGACAGCGAGGTCATCGGTCTCATCGGATTAGGGAAGGACGGGGAAGGAAGTCGGCCGTGCCCTTTGAAAGGAACCATCCCGGCATTGGCCTGGAGCGATTTAGGGAAATCACGGAAAACCTAAATCAGGATGGCCGGACGCGGGATTGAACCTTGTCAGCAGAAGATCGAGATAAATCTCAATGCAGTGTAGGTAAAGATGGACAGAGAAATCGTAACATGATGTACAGGCTGAAGTGCTGTGTGTGCCATAGATATTGGGGAGCAGATAAAAAGGATGTTGCATAATAAAGAACACCATATCAAGATGACCCCGGGCCAACCGGTCTCACAACAGCTGAGAAGATTCTTGCCTGACCGTTTTACTGCAGCAAAGGCAGAATTAGAGGACACGCTACAAACAGCTATTATATGCAGATCAGACAGCGCATGGGGATGATGCTGCGTCTAATCAAAAAGAAGGATGGTGCTTGGAGGACCTGCAAGGATTACCACATGCTGAATAAACGCACAATTCTGCAACAAAACCGTGTGCCTAATATTAAAGATTTCACCAATGTGCTAGTGGGAGCCACAACATTCAGCATAACTGGTTGTGAAAAATTGTACAATCAAATACCATTGGCAAAAGAAGACATACCAAAGATTGCTGTGACAACTACACTTGGGTTGTTCAAGTTTTTACGAATGCCATTTGGGTTGAAAAATGGTGCACAGAGGTGACAGCATTTCATGGACAAAGTCCTCAGAGGACTAGATTTCTGCTTTGTGCCTGGATGACATCCTGATATTTTCTAGGACTGCTAGAGCACACAAGGAACACTTCAAGGCAGTATTTGACCAGATATACTAGTACCACATAGTAGTCAACGAAGCAAAACGCACTCTGTGGCAGAAGCAAGTAAATTTCCTCAGCTATGCAGTTTCAGCAGCCAGCATCTCAAAGACAGAATAAAAATCATAAAGAATATACCTTGCCCAACAGAGTTTCATCAATTAAGAAGAGTCCCAAGGGTTGTAAACTTAACTGTTGGCATCTACCAGGAGCTGCCAAGGTACAAGTGCCACTGATGGCAGCACTAGAAGAAAAGACACTACAGGTCGATGGTCAGTGCAGTGGAGACCAGAGATGCATTAAGCTTTCAACCAGGTAAAAGACAGCTTGCAAAGAGCAATTCTTTTAGCCTGTGCCCTGCAAGCTGTACTATTAGCAATAGTCGTGGACACCAGCCTATAGGCAATTGGCGTCACACTCCACCAGTATTTGGGAGGTTACTGGCAACCTTTAAGTCCCTTTTCTTGCAAGCTCACAACATCAAAAGTCAAGTGGCACGCATTTGGTCGTGAACTACTAGCTGTTTATGAAGCAGTGCCGCATTTTCACCAAAACACAAAGGCCATACTGTTCATAATACATATGGGCTATAAGCCTATAACCTTTGTCTTCAGCAAGCAGAAGGACAATTGGTCACCAAGAATATTCTGACAATTCATATTTGTTGGACATTTTATTCCACGTATCAGCCACATTAAAAGAGCTGAAAAAAATAGTGTCTGATTTTTTTCATGGGTTGGAGCCATCTCATACACTATGGATTATAGGAGCTGGCCTCAGCACAGTCTGCCAATGGTCAGCTAAAAGAATATTTACATGGGGCTGCACTTTAAGCAGGTACAGCCAGCAGGGGCTAGGGTAAAGATGTGGTATGATGTGTCAAAAGGCAGACTCAAACCTTTCATACCCAAAGGACAATACAAAGTAGTTTTCGACAGAACTCATAATTCATCCCACCACAATGCAAACACAACTGTAGACTTACGACAGAATGATTCACATGGTCCAGGATAAGGAGTGATTGTTGCAGGTGGGCAAAAGTGTGTGACGTGCAAACAATGTAAATTGGGCAGACATGTCCAAAAATGACAGACCATTTCTACCACGTACAAGTGAACACTGTAGTACCGCTTTCCCTGTAGGAACAGTGCTGATACTTGTTAAACAGCCATTGGGCAATATACACAGAGGGCAGAGACAATTCCAATCAAAGACAACTCAACAGAGATGATGGCAAGGATTTTTTAGGAATGCGGATAGCACATTTTGGCTGCCAGTCACACATTACTATAGTGACAGTTCGAGTCTACACTGTTCCTAGAACTGGTTAATCTGTGTGAGTCCCAACATCACCATACAACCACCCACCACCTGGCAAGTAACGAAATAGTGGAACGCTGGTGCATGACAAGGAAAGCCGTGATAATGTGTTATGAGGGCACTTGGCCCTCCACACTGCTGCTGGTATTTTTAGTCCTCCACATTGCATATAAATAAGATATAGGGGCTTAGCAGCAGAGATGGTATAATGTGAGATCTTATGCCTATCGTCAGTCTTTTTTTCGACACGGCAAGAACTGGAAGTGACCAATCTGCCATACTTGCTGCAACAAGTGAAACCCAAATAATCAAGCTATATCTGTCACCAGAATCACAGCATGGGGAACAAAAATTTTTTCTGCATAAAGATCTGAGTACACGGTCAAATATAATGTAGAGGACAGATGCAGTGTCCCCCCCTCTGCACCATTGTATGCCAGATCATACAGAGTCCTAATTGTGATGAGCGTATGAGGCCAATACAATGTAATTGCAAGCAACAGACAATTTCCCTAGAATGAGTACAGCCTGCATATGTACATCATCAGATGACAAAGTGGTTCATGAAAAGGTGGAAGCAACTGTGGGGCACTGCAGGGAGATGGAAAGAAGGAACAGAGCAAGTACAGTGAAGTACAGCAATGCAACTGTCAATACAAGGAACCCAGAGGAGATTCCAGTAGTTCACACCAGGGCTCGTTGATGCATGCAGTACAAGTACCCTACATTTCCAGAACTCCCCTTGCCCTCTACTGAGGGGGTGAGGGGCTGAGTGGGAATTGCCACTGGCAGAGCAAACTGCGTGCCTTGGAATAGACACAGTTTGGCATTACGTTTACTTTTTGCAGTTAAAAGATTACCCTTTGGAATTTTTTGTCTTTCGACAGTTTGCTTGAGTTCTTAAGTTATGTGTTAATAAAACTCATTGTAGTATCCAAAAGTGCCTTTTACTTGGTTTACTAATATAGTGAATATGCAGAATAGCAACACTCCATTTAGTGTCCTATATGCATTTTCTAAGGTTGTGTAATTAATTTTGGTGCAACTGGATTTGTTTGTTGACCCACTTTTCGATACATTCTTTTCAACATTATTTTCCTGTTTTGTCTGGATATATCATTGTGATTCCTATGTTTTATCAAGCCACTATGGTTCATTTAAAGACATTGAGTACAATTTTATGGAACATGAAATGGAAGTTCTTTGTGTAATCATGAAATTAGACATAGTGTCATATCGTATTCATGATATTTCCCTACATTTCGAATGTTCTTTGTGAACTCATTAAAAGTATACTTAGTGTACTATAGGGGAAGTAGAAAAGTTGTTTCTAGTAGTGCCAAAATACCACAAATATAGAACAATTGCATATCACAAAATTGCTACAATGAACACAGTATTGTAGAAATTTTCCCCCACTGTGATTTAAAAATTGCACCTTCGAACCTTTCCCAGCTCATTCTGCAGTAATGAAGTAAAAGAATGGTAAAACAAAGAACACACACATAGCTTTTTTCTTCTTCTTTTTTCTAAGAAAAATGTCACAGTAATAAGAGCCTTGAATTTTACAATATTTACAATTAAATGTCACTTATCACACAAGTTACCACTTGAATCATGAAATTTGTGCATTTTTTTAAATACTACTCTCTAAGGTAATTGTACTAGTTGCAATAGCGAAAACAACAAACTGTCAACATTCACATGAAAATTATTACAAATTAATTGTGAACAGCATCATTAGTTACCAGTTTTAAAAATTATTTGAACAGGACGAGATAACTGGTTCTGAAAATGTACACAATATAATAAAATTTGAAGTATTTTGCACCCTATAAATACGATCATTAATTCAGGTGTGGTACAAACATCCACAAAAAGACAACACATCAACAAAGCAATTGTCATTATTTTTCTTTCTGTATTTACAGTTCCACAGTACAATACACAAGAACAAATAGGCGTAAAATTTTTGTCTAAAATCAGTCTGTTGACAGCTGAACGTTACGTCTATAACATTTTATATTAATTAATTCTCTACTGGTTTACACATTCCTAGTAATTACCATTCAAAAATTTATCTTCAGTTAATGTTCAACAGTTGACTAAGAGTTAAGAAATAGCATGTATAATCTACTTGTACGATTCTGAGTAACAAATCTTTTGAGAGACAACTGAAGAAATAAAGTGAGTGGACAAATAACGCAGCAGAATCTGGAAATGTAATAAACATGAAATTATGGAACACCTCTGCTTTCAGGTAATGGGAAGATCATTTCAGCAACACAGACACTTTACACATCATAACAGTGGGGAGATTAGAAGAAGATGCAAGAAAGCAAGAAGCATTTACAGAATATTAATGTCATGATCAATGACAAATGCTTACTATTCGAGTCCAGTGCTGGACTCAGCTTGATGCTGGAATCAGTCTCAAGAAAATTTCTTACCTGTGTGTCACATCATCAATAAAAATTCAATATTTCAACCCCTTTAGGAGGTAACCTTAGCCCATGTGATAATACATCTAACTTGCAGTTTGTTACTAAAGCTGTAAGTATATTACAATGTCCTATCAAACACTACTAGTCAAAGTACTGGAAGATAAAGAAAACTCTTTATTAGACCATACAGCCACAGTACAATTGCTCTGCCATATAAATTAAGAATGTAACTCTCTCAAAAACAAAAGCTTCCCTGGTATTCATAATGCCTCAAGTAAATTATCGAAATTGTGTTTGTTACATATATGCCATGTAATCAGTCACATATTGATGGCTCCAAGTATTAACATCAGGGACAAATTGAGTTATGATATTCACCAGAATTGTTGTTTCACTACTTTTCTCCTGTCTAAAAATCTTATTTCTAGCACTGCAACTTAAGTGGCAATAGCAATCTTCAGAATATTGTTAAGTCATCTAGGGAACACATTCAACAATGAGAAGAATCAAGAATCACAAGTCATGTACGAAATAGTAGGACAATAAAAATCATAATGGCAGTTACTAAGTTTTTACAGGGAAGTTTATAATTTACAAATGCACGATGTTTATTGTCCTTGCTATTCAATTGGGAGCACTGTCATCTGTGGTTTCTTGTAGCTAATAATACCTATGCTGATTGTAGACTTGGTTATAAGTATGAGGATGATCTGTGATTTTGCACAGAATAATAATTGATAAACGTGTGTGAATGGGTTCAGAGTTCACTACTTTTATTATTGGTATCAGTAATTAAGCTCCTGACTAATTACGTACTCAAGTCAAACATTAAAAATAATGAGCCTGGTTCTCAACCCTGTGAATGCTGTTGAATGTAGGTAACCATGTTTGTTCATATGAACAATAATAAAGAACTGAATTTTGTATACAGACCTAAAACTTGAAAAGAGTTGTGAAATTCTGCAGATATTAATATATACCCATGTTATATAAAAATTAAGATTATTTTTCATAATTCATTTGCTGCATAGCTCCATTCAGCACCACAAGTAATAACGTGTGATGTTGCAGCAGTAATTATCATTTGAGGCTGCTTATTTCTTTCTACAGGAGTGAGAAGTGTAAATATGAGGGAGTTTTTCCAACTGATGCTGGAGGCAGTGGTATCTGATTACTAAATGATTGTCCCAATAATAGCACAGATTTAGTATCAAAAGATAATATTATTTGCTTAGGTTGGTTGGTTAACTGATTCAGGGGAGAGGACCAAACAGCAAGGTCACCGGTCTCATGGAATGAGGGAAGGATGCAGAAGGAAATCAGCCATGCCCTTTCAAACAAACCATCCTGGTATTTGCCTGAAGTTATTTAGGGAAAGCATGGAAAACCTAAATCAGGATGGCTGGATGCAAGCTTAAACCAACATCCTCCCAAATGTGAATCCAATGCATTAACCACTGTGCCACCTCACTCTGTACCAGTCCTTGTACGATCACTGAAGTTAGGCAACATCTGGATCAGTTAGTACTTTGACGGATGACCACCCGGGAGCATCAGGTGCTGTTGGCTCCCTTCATTTTGTCCACCTCCGTAACTGAGTGGTCAGCACTGATGGCTGCCATGCCACAAATAATAATAAGGGAAATGTTTCCTACTGATGTTGGAGGCTGTAGTAGCTGATTTCTAAATGATCATCCCAATAATATCACAAACTTAGAATCAAAAGGCAAGATTATTTACTTACTTTTCCAACGGCCTTACCATGTTGAATACACTGGTTCTCTTCCAATCACCAAAGTTAAGCAACATCCGGAGCAGTTCATAGTTGGACAGGTGACCGCCCAGGAACATCAGCTGCTGTTGACTCCCTTTATTTTGTCTACCTCCATAACTGAGTGGTCAACGTTGATCGCAAAAACCCCTATTTAGCGCCACAAATAATAATGTGGGAATCATTTCCTACTGATGCTGGAGTCTGTAGTACCGATTTCTAAAGGATTGTTCCAATAATAGCACAGATTCAGTATCAAAAGGCATGAATACTTACATATATTGTGAATGGCCATACCACATTGAATACATCGGTTCTGGTCCGATCACTGAAGTTGAGCATCATCAGGCCTGGTCAGTACTTGGATTTGGTGGCCACCTGGTAAAATGGGTTGATGTTGGCTTACTTCATTTTTTCTGTGTCTGTAGCTGACAAAGCGAGGTCCCCAATGATGGGATTGACTTTTTGAAATCATCTATGTAGTGATGTAGGTTAAGAGCCCAAGTTTCACACTCTGAGTCGATTCACCATGGTTGGCCCTTGTCTGCTAGTAATTGATGAAATTTTGTGTGATACTCTTCAGTTTAAGAAAACGACACGTAACAGAGTGATTGCACAGTGTAACAGTCAAGATACTGGATTTGTGTGTAAAATGTAGTGGGTTCATTTCTTACCAGGTGACTCAAAATTTTTTATTTAGTCAATCTACAATGAAATAACTTTGTCATTTTTACTCAATTAATTGGGTTACATGTATATTTTTCATTTCTATTTCTTTCCAACATCATTTTAATCAACATATTATTATTATTATTATTATTATTATTTTCAAATTGCTTTCATTTATTTCTTCGTGTCGTGCTTTTTCCACTTGGAATCTTTGTGCATGTGATTCTTATTATTTCTGTGTATTAACTTTGGTTTGATTTATTCCACTTTCATCATCCTATTCTTTTTTTTTTTTTTTTTTTCGTTGTAGCATTCATTGTTTTTGTTCCTCATTTTGCTTGAATTTCATTTTATTTATAATCCCTTCTTTTGCTGAAATCTTATCTGCTTTACATGTTTTAAATATTTTTATGATCTTAATCAACAAAAAAATGTAAATCTCGTAATGAAAAACACACTTTGACACCACTGCACAGTCAATGTAAATAGATCATTTTGTCTTTTGTTTTTTAACCACTACATTGGTGGTTTCAAATGTCCAACTATGAAGATAGATTAATAAAAATATTTAAATGCACATGTACAAAGATCTGTAGTGGAATAGGAAGAAAAAATGAGAGCAATTTGTAAAGTTAGTTTAAAGTGATGTGACAAAGGAATAGAAATAAAAAAATACATTCAACCCAATTTGTTGAATAAAAATAACATCTGAAGTCATTTTGATGAAGAGTTAAGAGATTTCAAATCACCTTGCAAGATACGAACCCACAACCTTTTGCACGAGTCCTGTACCTTCACCGTTATGATGTGCAATCAGTCTGTTTCGTCTGTCTTCTTAAAGCTGGAGAGTGTCATGCAAAATTCCCCCTTCCCCCCTCCCCCACCCCCAGTCTGCCTGTTGATTACATGCTCTCGTGGGCCCAGTAGCGTGAATGGCAGCAGAGTTTGATACCGAGAACTTAATATACATCACTGTATACATAATTTCAAAAATTTGATCCCATCACTGGGGAACTCTCCTTGTGAGTGATCAGCGTACATGGCTGCTGTGCACATGATCTGGATTCAATTCCCAGAACTGCCACAGATTTTTCCTTGGTGGCACAACTGGTATGAGTTGCACTCAGCCTTGAGATGCCAAATGAGGAGCTACCTGACCGAGTAGTAGCACCTCCATGGTCTGGAAAGTCTATATTCCTCCTTACCCCATCTGCACGCTACTGGAATGCAGAGGAAGACATGATGGCCAGTAGACATCCTTTGGGCCTTCAAGGCTGGCTAGGAATTCTCTCTCTCTCTCTCTCTCTCTCTCTCTCTCTCTCTCTCTCTCTCTCTCTCTCTCTCTCCCCCCCCCCCCCCACCCCCCACCCCCACTCCCCCCTGTCTCCCTCTTATTCACAACCAACATAATATCAATTCTTAGTTTTGTTCATTCCAACTGTTCTTAGAGAAGCTTTATTTTTGTACAGATGAAGTGGTGACAATGTGAAAGGGGGCAAAAACTGAGTATTTACATTTGGATAATAGTGATGACCCTGTTGTTGATCCTGATTTTGGTGTCACAACAGCTGACAGTTTATCAAGCAGATGTGATGAGAAGGAGTGGAAGGAGTGAAAGAGAATATTGTTGAAAGGGAAACAAAAGGAAGATGAAGGTAGAGGTTTTTATAGTGCACACATTTCAGGAAACAGTATACTTTAAAAATTTCATGTTAACATTATGCATTTTATAAATGGAGAAAACTCCTTACAAACCAATGGGCAACCCACCTTCAAAGCAGAATGGAACGCAACATGCTTCTCATCAGACAACATGGTGATGCTCAAGTAATGAAAGGAAGACCCACAAAAGGAGTAGGACTCCATCCTCAAGGATGCTGCACAGATAGCATAAGGAATCCTTGCACAGAGGTTTGGCCATAAAGGCCAAAATAGTGCTGAAATCTAAGCTAGATTAATGAAGCCTGAATGTGATCCTAATTTATGCCAACTGAAATGTCATAATAAGTCAAACCAAGAAGGCAGGCAGGATATTTTTGAACAGTTTTGGAGATCATAGCAGACAGCGAAAATTCATCTGTTGACATGTGAAACATGTTAGCAGAAAACAGATCCAGAATGTGACTGAATCAAGAAGAAAAATTTTAAGACTGTATTCTGTAACTGTTCATGAAAATAACACTATGGTGTGTGAGGAAATGTTTCTACATACCTTCTCTCTTGCAGATATGTGAATGAAGACTGCCAGGAAAAAACTGAGAGCACGTGGAATTTTGTCACCTGATATGAGGGGGAATGATTCCAAAAGGGGAAATACGAGGGTCACTCCAAAAGAAATGCACACTATTTTTGTAAAAATACAGTTTTCATTCTGCATGTGTGAAAGTTTTACAGTGTGTAGATACATCCTTCCCACTTGTTTTCAAACTTAGTTCAACCTGTTCTTGTGAGTGGCGCTGTCACAGCATGTCTTCAAAAGGGCTGCTACACTTGACATTCATCAGAAGAAACGTGCTGTCATAGAATTCCTGTGTTGTGAAAGCAAGAAAGTGTATGGAGATGCTGATGTCGATCGCAGTACAGTTACTCGGTGGGCAAGCAGGTTACATGATGAAAGCCGGCACGGCAATATTGAGGATTGTACTCGCAGCGGCACGCCTCGTACTGCACACACTCCGGACAATGTGCAGAGAGTTAATGAATTGGTGACCGCTGAAAGACACATCACAGTGAACGAATTGTCACGCTACGTTGGGATAGGGGAAGGAAGTGTTTGCAGAATACCGAAAGTGTTGGCATTAAAAAAGGTTTGTGCCAGGTGGTTTCCCAGGATGTTGACAGTGGCTCACAAAGAAACAAGAAAAACGGTATGCAGCGAACTTTTGTAACAGTACGAGAATGGTGGAGCTGAATTTGTTGGAAGAATTGTGACAGGTGATGAAACATGGCTCCATCATTTTTCGCCAGAGACAAAGAGGCAATCAATGGAGTGGCATCATGCAAATTCACCCAACGAAAAAAATTCAAAACCACACCTCCTGCTGGAAAACTTATGGCTACGGTGTTTTCGATTGCGAAGGACTCTTGCTTGTGGACATCGTGCTAAGAGGAACCACCATCAATTCTGATGCATATGTGACGACACTGAAGAAACTTCAAGCTCGACTGAGCCGTGTTCGACCACATCAGCAAAAGCAGGATGTTTTGCTGTTGCACAACAATGCACAGCCACATATCAGTCAAAAAACCATGGAAGCGATCACAAAATTCAGATGGACAACACTGAAACACCCGCCTTATAGTCCTGACCTGGCTCCATGTGACTATCATCTCTTTGGGAAACTGAAAGACTCTCAAGGTTTGAAGATGATGACTCCCTTGTGCACGCTGCGAAACAGTGGCTCCAACAGGTTGGTCCAGAATTTTACTGTGCTGGTTCCAAGACGGTGTAAGGCAGTTTCCATAAATTATGTGGAGAAATGAAAATATTGTACCTAAAGGATGTATCTACACACTGTAAAACTTTCAAACAGAATAAAAGATGCATTTAAAAAAAAATAGTGTGCATTTCGTTTGGAATGACCCTCATACAAAAGAACCTGAAATAAAGGAGTCAGCGCAAGAGCATACAAACAGCTTTCCTTGTGTGGAATCATATTACACAAGGAGAGAAACAAGCACAAAATACCTTGATACCAAACTGAGCATTGCAAAGATGCACAGAATGTGTAAAGAATGTATCAGGGAAAATAAATATATCTCTTCGAATCCCACACATATATTCAGCCAAGAATATAATCTGTCATTCATTCAGCCTAAAAAGGATAAGTGTGAACTATGCGAACTTTACACTAGTTCTTTTAAAGAGGAGAAAGCAAAGTTTGCAATTCCTCTCACATTGCAATTAACATTATTGTAAGAGAACTGAAAGAAAAGTACAAAATCACTTCAATCAGGTAAATCCATAATCAGTGTATGTTTTGATATGCAGAAAGTGTTGGCTACTCCTTAGTCTAATGTGAGCCTTTACTATTACAAACAGGAATATTCCATTTTCTGTTTCACAGTGTATGACAAGCGAAACAAGGAAGGGCAATGCTATGTTTGGCACGAGGCCATTACCCATCACAATCCAAATGAAATAGCCAGCTGTCTTTACACCATTTCTTACAGATGCAAGCTGGTAAAGGTGGCAAAATATTCAAACTCTATTTGGATAACTGTGAAGGCCAAAAAAGGAACAGATTCCTATTTTCTATGTTTGTCATTACATCTATTAAGTTTGGATTGTGAGTCACTCACTGCTTTCTATAATGGGTGCAATTCCCAGAATGAAGGTGCGACATGCACCCTCTGGTTGAAAGAAGAACAATTTTGTGTAAATTCTGGATCAGTGGGTCACCTTAATTAGAATGAGCATGATCACCAACAAGCCATGCACATTGAATGAAAAGACTCAGGACTTATTATAAGACTTCCAGAAACGGGTGCAGAAGCAATGGTGGATATATCACACCAACAAAAATTAAATGATGTGGAGTAAAGTATGACAGTATAAAGTTTACTTCAAGCACACATACATGGAAGAAGCAAGGAGGTTCTCTTGTCCTTATGGAACAGCAACTGCATCCCAAGTGCTTATCATCAGTTTTATCAATACCAGGTTGAAAAACAAACCAGTACACCAGATCATACTGATGGTGATGTATCAAATGCTGATGAATGGGATCTCTTATGAAAAGTGCATAAGATCATCACAATACATTACTTTCTCAGTTTTTGTTATCACAAAGCTATTGTAACACAACTTATGATAGAAATATGCTGAAGATTTTCCAGAGGAAAACACCGTGTAAGTCCACAAAGCCCATTTTTGAAAACCAGTCAAGCATATTAAAATAATATATTAAATACCTTCACTTGTATCAGTTTATCAAAGTTTAAAAAAAAACTGAAATAAATTTGGATTTATATTATTCATTTTAAACTTCTTTTACTTCTCCTGTACAGCTGACAGTTTGGAGTTACTATCTTAATACTTGGAGCTGTTGTTAGACACTGGACCCGCATTCGGGAGGACGACGGTTCAATCCCGTGTCCGCCCATCCTGATTTAGGTTTTCCGTGATTTCCCTAAATCACTCCAGGCAAATGCCAGGATGGTTCCTCTGAAAGGGCACGGCCGACTTCCTTCCCCATCCTTCCCTAATCCGATGAGACCTATGACCTCACTGTCTGATCTCCTTCCCCAAACAACCCCCCAACTTGGAGCTGTTGATATGCAGTACATCACCATACAAGGTATATTTCCAGGCTCGCTAAAATATACAGTGTCAGATCCCTTTACAAGCAAACTAACGCCACAAATGTGAACAACTAATGTTGTTGCTGCTGCTACTTGGGGGGAGAGTGGGGGTGGGGGGTCAGTGTTGTAGGTGTGCAGTGTGATATAGTTGGCAAGGTTTTGTATGAACCTATGAATCAGGCAACATGGTGAGCATGTGATGCTCAAGAAAGGACTGTTAACAAACAGTGGGTGGCCCCTACCACTCGATCCACTGAAACTGTCCATAGAAAAGTTGTTTCAGACTAAGTATAATGAGTTGTGGCAGCATTTTCTGGAGTAACTCTTCATTAAGGATGAAATTATTTTTGTTGTACAGAAGCAAGTAACAAGGATAATATGTGGTGTCCACTCTACAACCTCTTAAAGACAGCTTTTCAGATATAGTTGAGCATACTGATAATAGCCTCACATTATATTTACTTCACATGAAGTCTATTGTCAACAATCAATCACAGTTCAAAAAACCAGTAGCATTCATAAATATAATGTACTACAAGGTGAAATTATTTCCACTACCTATAACTTCAAGTGGCACAAAAAGGAATGAAATCAAACAATGGAAAATCCAGGATGGATTTCACAAAAAGGAGTGAGATAATCAGTCATAAAAAAAATTTTGACCACTTACACAATAGTGGGAAGGGTCTAATACACAATAAAATTAATTTCAAACAAAATTTTAAATCATATTTGCTTGAAGTAAAGATTTGTGCCACTGAAAATGAGGTATTAGATATTGAGCACGGACTCAAATTAGGGAAAGATGTGGAAGGAAATCTGCTATATCATTTTCAAAGGAACCATAGCAAAATTTGTTTTAAGTTATTTATGGAAACCACAAAACCTAAATCTGGATGGATGGGCAGGGATTTGAATACGCATATGTCTGAATTTGAATCCAGTGTCTTATCTTCTAGTCAACCAAACAATTAAGCAATGGGAAATCCAGGGTGGAATGTAACAATATTATGAAAAGTATAGTTGATACTCACCATGTAACGGAGATGTGGAGTCACAGATCGGCACCCCAAAAAGACTGTCGGAAAGTAAGCTTTCAGCCAACAACCTATTCACGGGCCATCTAGAGGAATCCTTGCTAACTCTCAGAATCCCAGATCCTTCACCTGGTTCAAATTCACTGATGACATCTTCATGATCCGGATCAAGGTTGAGGACACCCTATCCACATTCCTCCAGAACCTCAACATGTTCTCCCCCATTCGCTTTACCTGGTCTACCAACCGAACATGCCACCTTCCTCGTTGTTGACCTCCATCTCAATGATGGCTACATCCGTACCTCTGTCCATATCAAACCTACCAACCACCAGCAATACCTCCACTTCAACAGCTGCCACCCATTCCATACCAGGAAGTCCCTTCCATACAGCCTATCCACTCCTGGCCACCACATTTGTAGTGACAAGCAGTCCCTCTTGAAATATACTGAAGGTCTCTCCAACGCCATCACAGACCATAATTACTCTCCCAATCTTACACAAAAACAAATCTCCCATGCCTTATCTTTCCAGACACCTACCACCTCCCAAAGTCCCACTGTCCGGCCACAAAAAAACATTCCCCTTCGTGATGCAGTACCAACCAGGACTGGAGCAAATGAATTACATTCTCTGCCATGTCCTGAAATGAAAAATGTCCAATCCACTACTCTACCCAACTCTCCTACAGTGGTATTCTGCTACCCACTGAACTTGCACAATACCCTCATCTATCCCTATACAATCCCTGCAACTAATTCTCCCAACCTGTTGCCTCATGGCTCATTCCCCTGTAATAGACCTAGATGTAAGACCTGTCAAATATATTCTCCCATGGCCACCTACTCAACTACTCCAGTGCAGCCACAAGCATCACCTATCCAGTCAAAGGTAGGGCTACCAGTGAAACAAGTCACGTGATCTACAAAGCTAAGCTGAAACCAGTGTGCTGCTTTCTACGTGGGCATAACAACCAACAAGATGGCTGTCCACATGAATGGCCACTGACAAACTGTGACCAAGGAACAGCTGGACCATCCAGTTGCTGAGCATGCTGCCCAACACAATGGCATTCACTTTAATGAATGCTTCACAGCCTGTGCTATCTGGATCCTTCTTACCACCGCCAGCTTTTCTGAACTGCATAGGTGGGAACTCTCCATGTCATTGTCCTTCACCCACGTATCCTCTTCCCTGTTCCACTCCAGCATTACATTGCCTCATTTTCCACCAATGCACCTATAGTCTTTTTATTCTCTCCTTTGATGCTTCCCCACCCCTCTGGCCCCCCTCCTGTCTAATCCCCCGACTGCACCTAGCTGCACTACCCCTTCTCCACCTCATCCCTGTATGCTCCCACAAACAGGACTCTACTCTCCCCCACCCGTACCCTACTATCCCTCCAACTCCCCACCCCAGCCTGCCCCTAAATCTCACCACCCACATGGTTTCTCCTGTCCATTACAGTTGCTTGCAGTTTGACCTTAGCAGCCAGAGACAGTGGTCATGTATGTGTGAGTTGTCTTTGCATAAATGTGTGTGTATGTGTTTGTTGTCTAATTCAGATGAAGGTCTTTTGCCTGAAAGCTTACTTGGTATCAGTCTTTTTGTTGTGCCTGACTGTGACTCAGTATCTCAACTATATGGTGGGTAGCAATCAATCCTTTTCATAATATTGTCAAAGTTAAAAACAGGCTGATAACGAGAAGTAGCAGCATTGTGAACAACCATGAACACTCCAGTTGAGTTACAAGGTACATTGTCACCTTACAGTCCCTTCCAGGAAATGCTAAAACACAACAAAATTGTGCCTGCGAACTTCCACCAGACTTGCAGAAATAACAAAAATAGAAATTATTTAAGACCTCAATCTATTTCTCACACTTCTCAACACAAAATTTTCAAAATGGCTTGGTCATGGCCTTTGCCATTTAGTAACTGAAAGTGTGCAGTTTCAACAACACATACAGAAATGAACAGCATTCATACACTCATATGACAGCTATCATTAACAGTGGTCATACCACTAGATTTTATTTTGCACCATTATGCAGGCACACATAATAAATGTAGTGAGAATTAGTAAAAGAACTATACTATAGCTTCAAGTTACCTCTAATTATAACATTTATTCTATCTGCTCATAATAATTTAATGCATTGGCATTAGCTCTTCGGACAAGGAGGTGAGATAAAGACCAATCAGGTCACACATTAGGTTAGCAATCACTGATCATGCAGTGAAGTCTATCTCAAGTACTTGATTGCAACTGAATGACTGTTCTGTTTTCTACTGGCATGAACAATTTCATGTTGTGAATATGAAGGTATTTATGTTTCTAGTACAAATGTGTTTATAATACAAGTGCAACATTCCAACTGTAGAATGAAACTAAAATAATATGTTTCCACATAGTTGCAATTGTAATTGAAGAAATGGGTGATCTTGAAAATGCAATGAATACAAAGATATTATCACAATATAAAGACCATCAAAAAGACAGTGCTAGAGAGAGAGAGAGAGAGAGAGAGAGAGAATGGCCTCTCACTCACTAATGATTTCCTTGTATACAGATCAACCACATCTCTAGGCACTTTTGCCACTGATTCTGGATGTCCTATCACTAAATATAAAATGAAAGTTATAAATATCAATAAAACTACTGCTGACACATGAATTAATTTAATTAGCATTCTACACTGCTATCAAAGACACATTTCAAGTAACAAAGCTGTTCGCTTTTCTTCAGTTTTGGGTTGGGGAAAAAGAAAAGCAAGAAACATAAACACCCAGTCCCTAAAATTGTGTGCCGCATGTGGAGTGGCATGTGGTTAGCACACTGCTGTTGTCACAGTAAAACACACTGCCAGCTTTTCCTTGGAGTCATTACTTCTCATTCAAGAATGAACACCACTGGCACTACATGGCTTAGTGCATCTTGATTCAATCTTCCTGCCAATTAGAAATTCCTGGCAATATTCACAATTGAACCGAGGTCAGATGCCAGATGCATTGGGTGTCAAGTTTTATTTCAAAAATATGACATTATATTGATGCATACTCGTTTCGAGGCAGTAGAGTACTTTTAATTCTGCAGAAGTATCAAGATCTTTAACAAAGTAATTGGTTTTGCTAAAGAAAGTAAATGTTAGGGTGACAATACTTTTATAAAAGTATGTTATCAATGACAATGACATTCAGTGACAAAATATCAAAAAAGAAAAACCAGATAAAATCAATGAAGTAGTTGGAATATTGTGTCAGATTAAATATAAGTTAATTTCTACTTTGTATTACATTCTCATGTTTGCGTCAGTCAGCCATTCTTCTGTAACTGGCAAGTATATGCTAGAACATTTTGGAGTTATGTATAGGGGTATGAGTGCCCGCAGAAACTTCTTCAGAGAGGGATCAAGATTCAAAATCTGCCAGATTTGATATAACTGAGTCGGCAAATCTGAGTGTGTCATGACCCAAAAATTAAAACTGTCAAGAAGAAAACAAAACTTATTGTGCCTCAAAAGATCAATAGGTATCTACTTACAATTTTTAAGGTAGATTACATTGGTGCCTAAATCATAAGCATATTTCAACAGTATAAGCAAAGTCCAGCTTTTTCTGTTGTTAATGTGAATATTGATGTCACCTTTTTGATTCAACGATGTGAGATTACATCCTGATCCACGGCAGACAAGTTATGTAGTATAGCTAGAATATATTCACAAAACTAATTTATTCATACTCCCATACTGTTAGGTTGAATCCGAAAATTAAAAATCTAAAATAGGAAAAAAGTCAGAATGACAGAGAAAATTGTGGTGCATATCAACAAAAATACCATATTAACACACCTCAAAGTGGAGTAAGATGGAATAAAGTTTTTAAAAAGGCTTACTCCACTTTGATGACATCTTATAAACCTTCACATGTGTTTATGTTAATTTTTGCATTAGTTTCATGATTTCTATTTTGTAGTGTCAAATGGCTTAACTCAGATTGAACAAAATTGTTTTGAAAGATACACCTATTTGGTTGGTTTGGTAAAGTGTAGCCTAGGGCCAATATACGACTTGAAGAATGTGGGAAACCAAATCCAAGGACTGCATCAAGATAACCCTTGACTCTCCAGCATGTAACATGATTGTGTAGCATGGCAACTGAAATGCACAATTCATAGCACTGTGACTGCATGTGGCACTGTGTTGCACTCATAGATTTTGAAATGGCCACAGCCTGGAAGCATATTTCTCAGCCTTGAAATTTCACACTTCTTTCCTTTCTTCTAGTGTAGAAAAAGTTATTTTTTTTAATATATATTTGGGATTAAGTATAGGTTTGTACAGCTACAACATAATGTGGCTGTGTTGTTCTCTCATGTGAAACTGAAAGCAGAATCAAAAAGACATTATAGATTTTCTTTTTGCACAGAGAGATAGTAAACTGCTGTTGTGATTCCATTGTGCATCAAGTGAGACTATCCTTATGGAAACAGGGAATGGATGACTGGCATGTGTACTGCTGCCATGTTTATTGTGTTGGGAATTGGTGACAAAATCTGTGCATCAGGGTGCTAGACTGGCTACTTTCTGCAGCGCGATAAGGGCTAACAAGGAATTGACAGAATAAATTCAAGACTTTATTTTTGACATGGTTATGTAGATGTTCGTATTCACTTTGACAGCAGATCAGCCACACAATGGCAGCTGCATTAAGGAATTGGTATAATTTCCCATTAACAGAGTAACAACTAAGAAAATCCTAGGTATACAATAGTGATTACTAAAGCTCATTGCTGTCTCCAATGTTAAGTTTACAGCTTAATAGAATCCTAGTGAATGACTGCTAGAAATTCCTGGGAATTCACTAATGAATAAAAAGGTTTTACCCAGATTCCAGGAGGGGGAGGTGCCCCTCTTGCAACCCCCCCACCCACCCACCCAAATAGTGCACCGGGTTTATTTAGCTACCGACATTATATAGTTGCACATTTTCATTATGTCTTAAGTAAGAAACGGGCGTTAATGGGATATACATGGTTGAATATTCTTTCCTGTTTGTAATTGAATGGAATGGACAGTGTCTTGAAAGGAGGATATAAGATGAACATCAACAAAAGCAAAACAAGGATAATGGAATGTAGTCTAATTAAGTCGGGTGATGCTGAGGGAATTAGATTAGGAAATGAGACACTTTAAGTAGTAAAGGAGTTTTGCTATTTCGGGAGCAAAATAACTGATGATGGTCGAAGTAGAGAGGATATAAAATGTAGACTGGCAATGGCAAGGAAAGCGTTTCTGAAGAAGAGAAATTTGTTAACATCGAGTATAGATTTAAGTGCCAGGAAGTCATTTCTGAAAGTATTTGTATGGAGTGTAGCCATGTATGGAAGTGAAACATGGACGATAAATAGTTTGGACAAGAAGAGAATAGAAGCTTTTGAAATGTGGTGCTACAGAAGAATGCTGAAGATTAGATGGGTAGATCACATAACTAATGAGGAAGTATTGAATAGGATTGGGGAGAAGAGAAGTTTGTGGAACAACTTGACCAGAAGAAGGGATCGGTTGGTAGGACATGTTCTGAGGCATCAAGGGATCACCAATTTAGTATTGGAGGGCAGCGTGGAGGGTAAAAATCGTAGAGATGAATACACTAAGCAGATTCAAAAGGATGTAGGTTGCAGTAGGTACTGGGAGATGAAAAAACTTGCACAGGATAGAGTAGCATGGAGAGCTGCATCAAACCAGTCTCAGGACTGAAGACCACAACAACAACAATTGTTTGATGGAACTAAGAAGATGATGTAAATCTAAACGTACACATTAAGAGAGAACAGCCCAGGTGGGTAGAAAATGATCTTACAAAAGAAGCTGTGTACAATGACTAATTTCTTAGATTTTGAAAGAAGCTCGTTCGGATACTAAACTTCGAGTAACAGCTGTGAAAAAGATAGGCACAATACTTATGATGTCACCTTTGCAAAGCTGATTGAAATTCAGATCACAGAAAAATAAATATGAGTAGGTTTATGATCACAATGACAAAAGTGTGCACAAGAAAAGCTACAAAGAATGGCATGTTTCAGATTATGTTAAAAAGTAGAACAGACAAATAAAATAGGGGGAAAGATAAAATCAAGTTCCCACAAATTCAGAGAGCAGAGTGTATAAAGTGTGGTTAAAAGCTATTGTAAATACTTTTATTTTCAAACTCATGAACTGCTCCTCATTTATTCTTCAGTCCTTCATATTCTACACAATACAAACATAAACAACTATTAGAAAGACCCCACATTTTTATTATGTATTAATCATATGACTCACAATTATCATCATTGAAACAATATTCACTGTGACTGGTATTGTACGGCAGTATGCACATTTTTAGCATGGCTTCTATTTAGTGGTACATACTTAGTCTCACACCCTCACTGACAAGCCATGTAACAAACATACACTACAATTTTTTCAAGTCTTCATAGTGAGTATTATCTACCAAAAAAGCACACTTTTTTCAACTTTAATTGTAATTTGAAAGTATCACAAAAAGCCACAATTTTTTAAACATATATAACAACGCAAAAGCTGCAAAATTCTTTACTAAAATATGTAATAACAAAATTACACTGGCAGTTCCCCTTCTGTAACACATTTAAACTATAGTGCATAAAAAGTATAGCATTATCACAGCTGAGTGGCCTTGATTATGGTTTCTCTATCCACACTACTTTCCCAAAGAATTACATACATCTCACTAAGTATACTTCAGAAAATCTTATAAAACAGTAAAATTACTACTCATGAGTACCAGTAATGTATAATAGCTAATCTGCAGATCTTAAGCGCTTAACATGTACATTTTACAGAGGTATCACATTGGCAATAAACCACAGTCATCTACTCTTGTTATTGAGATGTCATCATTAAGCCGAGATTCCAGTCTCGAATATGTTTGCCTTAATTGTAAATGCTTTTCCACTTGTCCATTACGTTGATGTCCGAACTCAAATCTGATCCTCAATTCACCGATACCGCTTTCTGGCAATATATTTGGAATCCACTCTATAACAAATGGAGTTGGGTCTGTCTGGTCAGGTGCAGTATTACCTGTAAACAATATAAAGCACATGAAGGAAACTTTAAGCAGGTACAATGTTCAAAATAGTAGTAGTAGTAGTAGTACTAGTAGCAGCAGCAGCAGCAGCTTTATTCATCCGTAGATCTCTTTTTACAAGGATATAGGACACGTCAAAGTATTTACACATTTAGATCAATTTAAAATAAGCTAATTCATATACACCTATATTTACAGACTTCTAGTTAGAGACAATCATTACATTTACTCCTTGTATACAATACTTTTTTTACAAGTAAGTTATTAAATAATGTAATGCCACATTGTTCACTCATATCTCACTATAAGTCACTACACACACTGTACACACACTGTTTCATAACACTTCACCCCCCCCCCCCCCCCCACACACACACACACACACACACACACACTGGTGATCTCTGGGCCATTTTCTGTACCGCAACTTCCCATTTGCTATCCTGAAAAACTGAGTCAGCATCCCTCCATAATGAGTGAGATGTTGAGCTCAGAAAGAGGAAGAGGTGTTAGTATTGCGCTATGCATAGCTTGGGGGTAAGTATTTCTAGAAAGGAAAAAAAGAAGGAGAAAAACATAAAGTGAAAATGTTATGTGGAATGTTGGATATTTTATAATCATCATCATCATTATTATTATTATTATTTATTTGTATAACTTTTTTTATCAAACCCTTACTCTGTTTTAGCTAAGTAATCCTTTAATGTATAAAATGTATTGCATAATAGGTACTTTTTAGCTCCCTTTTTAAATAAGTGTATTTTGACAATTGCTTTAATATCCTTTGGTAATTTATTTTAAAGTTTTATTCCTTGGTAAAAAATGCTGTTTTGAGTTTTATGTTTATTTTTTCTTGGTAAATGTAAGTTGAGTCTATCTCTTGTTGCATGGTCATGGACAGAGCTGTTTGTGCAGTAATTACCAATGTTAGTTTTGATGTGTACAACTGACTGGTAAATGTATTCACGTGGAGCAGTTAAAATCCCCAGTGTTCTGAACAGATCTTTACAATGAGCTCAACTAGTATTTTTGGTTATTATTCTTATGGCTCTTTTCTGGAGTTTGAAAATTGTGTTCATACTTTGTTCTCCAAAAAAGAATTCCATAGCTACGAATTGAGTGTACATATGAATAATATGTAACTAAAAAGACACTGCATTTTACAGATATGATACCTTTATATAGGTCACTGGCTGTAGTAACACACAAAAGACAGAAAAATTTTGTATGTTTGTGCAAATACAATGCGGAAGATTATTACCTTATGTATACAATGAATGCTATATAATGAGCTCCATGATTTCTTAGCTCTTAGATGTTATACTGACTACCATCAGGATGTGCTGTAAGGTCTAAGGTAATCCATAATTTTGGAAGTTAAACATCACTTCACTATGATGAGCACTGTTCTGTAGCAGAAGTTTCTGATTCCAAAAAGTCATCAAAATGTATCAAGCAAATAAAGTAATACAATTGGGCAGTGTGATATCTGCAGCCATGAATAATGATACTGTAATTCAGTCTGAATGACAGTGAAAAGGAAAAAATATTACTTATCACACACAGTTTTCAGTTTGAAGGTAGATAAGAAGTTCATTGTGAGAGATATAACCAATATGACACATATAACATGAAGACCTATATACTGACACATGTATTTAATTTATTACTGTTAGTCAATTCCTAATGACAACGTTAATCTCACTGATTTGCCACTTCTGTTTTGGTTAAAAAGCTAAGCACACGTACTTAGTTCATTAGAAGAATGTTACATAAACATATCTACATGTAAATATATGCTAATAATCACTTTTAAGTTGATCTACTCACAAGCACTGGAACCAACAACTGATACAAAGATATGCAGAGAGTCAATAACTGCCTACACCACAGCAAAAAGTACTTCATCAACGCTGCACAGAATTTGTAGAAGTGGAATATCTGGTGGGGAGCAATATCTGTGAAATCATCATCAGAAAAAGATTCCACATGTTGATCAAATACTATCTGATCAAGTCAGGAACAGCAAAAAATCACAAACCTTTTATGAAACTTTCACTGGTCAAAGAGCTCTAACAGAGAGACTGATCCAAGCCGAAAAAATCAGCTAAAACAAAACTCAACTGATCCAAGCCGAAAAAATCAGCTAAAACAAAACTCAGAAAAATGAGGTTATCAGTAGTATAAGACAATCAAAAGAAAACATGGCCTATAAGCTACTAACACTCAAAAATGGTTCAAATGGCTCTGAGCACTATGGGACTTTACATCTGAGGTCATCAATCCCCTAGAACTTAGAACTACTTAAACCTAACTAACCTAAGGACATCACACACATCCATGCCCAAGCAGGATTTGAACCTGCAACCGTAGCGGTCGCGCAGTTCCAGACACTGAAGCGCCTAGAACCACTCGGTCACACCGGCCAGCTACTAACACTATGCTTTCAATTAAAGAACAACATGTGCTAGAGACATCAGACTGTGATTATTCTAAAATAGTTACATTCTATCTGAGAAATGACTGAAGTATGATAAAACCACATAACTTATTAACCCTTATTCAAACATAAAGATTCCATTCTATGCAACAATAATTAAATAAAACAGCACATTACTCAATGAAAAATGCTGGGCACCCAAATATGACTTGGGAGTTTTGAAACTTAGGAAATAAGCCCCAGAGTGAAATTTTACAAAAGAAAATAGAAGACTCCTAGGACAAGGAAACACTGCCTGAAGATTGGAAAATTGTCTTAATCCACCTGTTATTTCCGAGAAATATCATGAAAAAGTGAACAAAAGCTTGGAATCTCCTTGCAATCAGTGACTAATAAAATTCTTTCAGATGGCATCATGGAGAGACTAGGAGGCCACGATGATCACCTAATAGGCAAATATCAAGGGATCTTTAGAAAAAGTTGGTCAACAGCTGCACAAATACAGAAACTCAAATCAATAATGGTATAGTACATGTTTGTTTTGCACAGTAAAATGTCTTTCTTTGTACATATGCAGCAGTTAAGAGTCACCCTGGGATCACAAAGTCTAATATGAAGTTTCTAGAATGTCTTTCAAATTCCACTGAGGTTAGAAAAGGAGTCTGACAAGGAGGTAGCTTTCCCTGTTGGTTTCAATGGCATCCTCAAAATGATCATTACGACATGGCAACTGAAACTAACAGAAACTGGCTTGCTAGTCATACTTGGATCAATCCATAGACTGGCAGTAAAGGTTGAGGAGACCACCCAAGCTTGCGAAATTTCAATGAAGCTCACAGTTTGAAACATTCTCCCCAAAACTGATTGTTACCCTCTGGTTCCGGGCCAAGTGAAAGACCTGAACCATAGACTTTGAAGATTTCATGACAAGGAAAGCTATGAGTTCCTAGACTTGTGCCATAGGGCTCACGACAGTATCATTGCTGAAGCTTTCTCAACAAAGTGCCAGAGTTTAAGATGAGTTCACATATGACTAGGCACAGAAAGCTGGTTGAAACACAAAAATGATAGCACTGAGAATTTTGGAAAAAATTTAAGTATATATTGAAAGGATAGGTTAATAGAAAAAGGAAGTGGTGTTTTTTCTGCAGTAGATGAAAAACTCAGATCTACTGAGACAGAAATCAAAGCTGCATACAAGACTGTCTGGGTAAGACACAGTATGAAGTGTGGGCATGAACTTATAATTGAATCTTTCTATAAACCAAACTTTCCAAAAATCTCAGGTTGTTAATAATTATGTTCTCCAATCATACTGACAGCATCAGAAGAGACTTTACTCATAGGGCAATAACTGGGAAAAATACAGTACAGTATTGTAAGCGATGGGTGTGATAAGACATTCTGTGAAAAGATACTATATGCCTTATCTGAAAACTACCCATAACAGATAGTTTGAGAGCCCACTTATGATGGAAATATGTTGTATCTAATGGCAACAAATAGATTTGACCACTTTGAGGGTGTCCACATTGACACTCATCTCCATGACCATGCAGTTATAGCAACAATGATTACCAACATACAAATGTCAACCAAACAAGTAGAAAGATTTGCGTTTTCAGCAGACTAGATAAACAGGTAGCAGAATCCTACCTCAGTGAGGAACCTGCAATGTTTAGCTCTGGATAGGATCATGTAGGAGAACAGTTTAATGTGTGCTGAATAGATATTTACTAAGTAGAACATGTCACGAATTCTTAGGGGAGGAATCAAAGTTTTAGTCATAAAATATTGCACAAAGACACACGCCTTTAGAAATTTTAAGTGTAACAAGGCAAAGTAGTGGGAAGAGTTCTTGTCGAACCAACAAGAAACACCCCACTGGCAAATACTTGGGACGCAGTATCAA
The DNA here is from genome assembly GCF_021461395.2 of Schistocerca americana. NCBI lineage: Eukaryota > Metazoa > Arthropoda > Insecta > Orthoptera > Acrididae > Schistocerca > Schistocerca americana. The sequence goes on along the minus strand of NC_060121.1, from coordinate 629,649,209 downwards.
AACTCATGTATTATAAATTCTTAACAAATGCAAAAACCTATGTTAATTAAAAATAGAAAGGTAGTTAAGGTAAAAATGTATAAAGAATTGTCACATTAAATTTTGAATTTTCCACAAACCACGCGAAGTATAAACTTAACTGAGAAAATGAGAAGTTTAGAATTTATCTAACAGAAAGCATCTTGAGGTTGAAACATAGTGAAACTGACAGTACGAAAACCTTCTTTGCGAGACATTAGTGAAGAGCTACAGGAATGAGTCGCAGGAGCTGGTGCTGTTGGTGATGCAGAGACAGAAGATCGAGACCACAGGGAGTCACCATTGGTGATAACAACTGCTGGAACTGCCAACATTATGGCTACATCAGGCAATACACTTAAGAGACCACAGTTACAAAAGTTATGATTGTTTAACACCCATTTTAAATGGCACATGGTTAGGAATAGTGTTGTCAGTGGGAAATTTACAGTGAACAGCTGAACTGATTGTCACCATGCACATGACGGTTATGGTTTTCTTGTTGTCATATTCAAAATTCACAGAATACATTTACTTTCTCACTGATGAAACTTTCCTGGGCATTTTCAATTAACATTTCTTCCTACAAAGGGAAAGAAACCTAATTTCATTTCTGAACTGATATGTATTTCCAACAAATTATCTAACAGAGAGCACAAGGAATGTGGGGGGGAGGGGGGTCCTGCAGCTGTCAAAGTACTGAGAACAGCAATAAGAAGACTTCACAAGTAAGTGGCCAGTACATTACATCAATAGTGACTTAACTGCCTTTCCCAAGAAACTGAATTTTCCTTCTTGGAGAATCAAACACTACTCTGATGATGATTAAAATTACTTAACAAGTTAGAACAAATACTGGGACATGGTTAGTAAGCAACATAAACTTGAGTTATGAGTAAATTAATTTTATTAATGTTAAGTGGGTTTAGACAATCTGTAGAGTGAGAGTCTTTTTCCAGCACTGCTGTGTTGATATGTGTGGTATTCAATGCTCAATTAATTGTGACAAATTCAAGTGTCAAACCAAAGTTAACCAAGAGAAATATTTTAAATTACTTGGTTTCAGTAACTGTCACTTTATGAGTAAGCAATGTGTATGAATTGTTGAACTCTGGTGTGTCTTGCCAGTAGCAGAGGTTTCCTTTCTGACTGGCTGAAGCCAGTGGGGAGATAATTTACAACCCTCAGGTAGGCAACGGGACTACGGCAGATTTTCTGTGACATACGTGGCTGGTCCCGCACTGTCAAGACCAGTCCAGCTACTTAATTCAGAAAAAAATCACCTTCTCACTAGTCTGATAACAATTATGTCAAAATTAACGTTGAAATGTGGTATCTACTGAAAAAAAAACAAATTAAAAATAACATAAATAGTTGAAAGAAGCATTGATATTGCTACTATTGTAATCAAAAAGATGAAAATGGCTTTAAAATAGGTAAATAATAATTGCAGGATGTTTCTGGACCAATTTATCACTCATTACGTGTTTCATGCTCTGCCCACCTTCAGATGACCTGACGACAAATTAGTAACAGAAAATAATGTTTAAAATCTTGAAAATTTACACAAGTGTCTCAAAAGAGGACCAATGTTTGAACAACAATGACATTTAAAATAAACTACATACCATTTAGAATGTCAATTGGCATTGAGAGAAAGATAAAATTTACTATTTCACTCAGAAAATAACTTTATGACAAACAAGCATGCTGCTTACAGTTGAGTGACGTGGCTAGCAGATAGTCCCCTGTAAGAGAGCTTGTAGACATTGCCTTAAATACCCACTACATCACTGCAAGCAATAACAACATTATTTGTTACACAGTTTACGTAGTTTTTCTTACACTATAAATAAAAGACAAATTTAAAGACAAATGTTGAAATGTACAGTTTCAGTAGCGTAGAAGAGAGCCTATGGATGCAGGATGGTGTGCTATGATGCTACCATATACGACATGTGCATAATTACGAGTTGTAATTTCACATAAAATATATACAGATTTTTTCCTACATTATGAATAAAAATTAGTGCCAAAATGAAGCAGAGAGAAGTTTAAAATATATGCATGGCTTTGCAACAAAAAACATTTTCTGTAGGAAACATACAATTAAAAAAGGAAACAAAACTAGGATCCTTTGTCAAGAGGTAAAAGTTGCTAAATGAACCATAAAATATTCAGGAGGGCAGTGGAATGTTTTGTGGCTTACTTTCCTACTAGGGGTGACAGGAATAGGTGTTAAAACATTCCAACAGTCGATCTGCAGCTCTCTCATTTTACTGGATTTTTCCAATTCTTTTATGTTTTCTGTTGATCACCATACAATATCAATGCTGTAATGGTCCTGCTAGGCAAAGCCCTTGAACCACGAACCAGCTTCCCCCTGAGGACTTTGATCCATAGTGTCAATGATGCTGAGAGTGACTTTTTCTTCTATCTAGTGGAATAACACACCCAGAGAAGTTGAACTTTATGTATTTCCCATAACATACATACCAAACTTCTTCTAATTGATCTAGTACATAGGCGTATAATTGTAGTTAGATATTTGCACGAGTGCATCCCACAAGAGATTGTGAACAATTTCATACAATAAAATCTGAACATAACTTGTCTTTTCGGTGATGATTTCTTTGACATCATGGAGGTCACATGCATTCCATGCCCTTAACTCATGGCCCCACAGAGCAAATGACTCCATGCAGCAGGTAGAAGTGTCAGTCCACAGCTTTCACCATCGACAGCACAGGATCAGTACAACTGAGATGTGCACAAACCATCGAAAACCTACTGACAGTGAATTACTTCCTACTTATAGCTACCTTAACCTACGAATATCTTATATCAGCCAATGGAGATAAAGGATGTGAAACATTTTGTTCTACGAATGACATGTTACACCTCAACACTATGTAACCAAATGAAGTGTGTAAATTCAGATTTTTGTTCATATTTTTACGCTCTATCAAGCAATAATTCACGAAAAATGATAAAAAACAATTGCCTACTGCTGGTGATCTGTTCATCAATTATTAGATTTGGGGTTAAACAGCAGTTAGTGTTAATTTCAATCTATTTGAGGTTATCTAGTGTTCTACCTTTTTGTTCTGAACGTAAAAACTTAGGCTATTTTCAGTTGGCTGTAAACAGAGGTTTTGTCATCTCAGGTGACAACCAAGGGCTCTGTTATTGCTGGTATGTGTGTGCTCCCTAAATCTTATCTTAAATTCCTTACCTACATTGTAATAGTTTGTTTATTGGCCAGACAGCTAGAGAATTTAAGATAAGATTCAAAGAGCATATGTATGACAGAAACAAGAGCATCCTTGGTTGTCACCTGAGATAACAAAATCAGTGTTTACAGTCAAATTTAGCCTAAATATTTTACATTTGGAACAAAATGGTAGAATGCTAAATATCCTCAAATAGGTTGAAATTAACACTAACAAATGTTGAACCAAAATCTAATAATTAATCAACAGCAGACAATGGTTTTTTTAGCATTCTTGACAAGTTGCTGCGGAACAGAATATATGAATAAAAATCCGCATTTCCATACTTCATTTGGTTAGGTTGTGTTCTCCTGTATATTTTACGGTTCATTTAATAACATTTACCTCTTAACACAGGCACCTAGTTTTGTTTCTTTTTTATTTCATGTCTTATACATAAATTATTTTTATTGCAAAACCCTGTACATATTTCAACCTTTCTTTGCCTCACATTGGCATTAATTTTTACTCATAATATCAGAAAAATCTGTATATGGTTTATGTCAAATACTGTAATATGTTGTAATTATATGCATGTCATATACAGTAGCATCATAGCACTATGGCATCCAACATCAATAAGTTCTCTCCTGTGGTACTAAAACCTTGTTTTTACATTTGTTTTTAAATTTGTCTTTGCCTAAGAAAGCAGTATCTTTTATTTACAGTGTAAGAAAAACCTGTATAAATTTTCTAACAGATAGAGCTATTATCATTTGCAATGATGTATTGGGCATCTATGGCATCGCCACAGGACTTACGACATCAAGCATCTACAAGCTCCCATACATGGGACTGTCTGCCAGTCACATCACTCAGCTGTAAGCATCATGTATGTTTGCCATAAAGTTATTTGCTGAGTGAAATAGTATACTTTACTTTTTTTTCAATGTTAATTGACGTTATTGTCAAAATTGTATATTCATTCGGTACTAAATGGTGTGTATTTTATTTTAAATGTCTTTGTTGTTCAGTTGGTAAGATCGTTTGAAGAAGAGAATAGAAGCATTGAAAATATGGTGATTTAAAAAATGCTAAGATTATATAGGTTAATAATGAGGTGGTAATGAATCACACTGAGAAAAAAGAAATTTATGGCACAAATTAACTAAAAGAATGGCTTATAGCACATATCCTAAGGCATGTTCAAATGGATCTAAGTTGCCGTAGCTAGGTAGGGCTGAAGGGGCTTACACAGGATAGACTAGCACGGAGAGCATGGAAAGCTTGAAGACCACAACCACAACAACAACAACAACATTAGAAAAATATTCAGTTTACGTGATACATCAAATTAGAAAGCTCTCCAAAGCACATCACTTTTAGTGCAGTATGTTGTGGTAAAGTGTCAGGAAATGTGACGTCTTTGACTGAAATTGTTGCCAATTCACACAGTGCTGTTTCCAACTCACAATATGCTGCAATTATTCACAAGAAAACAAATCTTCCAAGGACTCGGACACAATATGCTCACAAAAATAAACTTTGGAATAATGCACTTTATCCTGCAAAACTCGTCAAGCAAATAAGGTAATTCTTAGCAAATGAAGGTAACAGCATATGTTTTGAGCCTATATTTTTTATAATCACTCCTGAAAAATATGGTACATGGAGACACTTGTGTTACAATATTCTATTGCGCTCTAGAGACACAGTTACAGCTTAGAGTGCCTTTCCTAAAGTGGATAGAACTGTCAATGACAGAAACAAAAAAAAAAAAGGATGTTTAACATGATTAAAATACTAACACTATAAGTCAGTTAATGACACATCAAAGTATAAAGATGGTAAGGAAAGTTGTAGCAGAGTGTAAATAATTTAGAAGTAAAGCAGGAGCAGTGATCCATCAACAGGCACAAAAACACACACACACACACACACACACACACACACACCTGTCACAAGTGTGTGTGTGTGTGTGTGTGTGTGTGTGTGTGTGTGTGTGTGTGTGTGTTACCAAACTGCTACACATGTCAGTCCTCACTAAAAACATGCAACAGCCAATCAAAGTATAGAACAATTCCATAACTACCATCAACAAATGAAACAAATTTGAGGTAGTGATTACGTGTATCATACTTCTCCCAGAACAGATATTATGCAAGTTGGCAAACTGTATTTTTTTTAAATTTACTTGGAAGATGCAATAACTGAACTTGTTACATTTCTGCACCAACTCCTGATGATAAACACCATCTTTATGATGTTGCAAATACTTACAGTTAACATTTGGTGTAGTTAGCGCCCTAGAAATTTTGCTGCAATAGTTGGACAACTGACATAAACCATGCCTTTTTTTATAATTATTTAGATGATGACACAGCCACAGTGATTATTAAGGAACAGCATTTACAAAGCTTGCAGCATCTCTTACAAATCTTGTGCTTACAACTGGTGATCTGGCATACAAAAATTCTAGTTGTTTTAAGAAAGAAGCAGAATATTTTCACCATATTCGTGGCAATAAAGATAGTCACCTCTCCCACTCCCACCCTCCCCAACACACACACACACACACACACACACACACACACACACACACAAAACTTTTCAGCAATTTGATAACTTTAAGAAATGCCCATCTTTACCAGCATAATAAATTAACACACAAAGTTCATACTGTAAGCAGCTGCAATAAATCAGATAAGCAACACCGTGGTCACCAACAAGGAAATAAACATATGACAATGTTTTTTTAAAAAAAGGACGAGCTGTTAGACTTAGCATCTTATTTCACAATATATTGGCTGGAGAACAATAAATATAGCAGCAGATGATTCCCAGAACAACATGGGGGTGGTTTTGCAATACAAAATCAGGGTCAAAAACTGAGGTTGGCAGGGAATAGCCCCTGCCTTTGTTTGAAAGGCCCTCATTCACATCAGCTCAGCAAAACAACATGCAAGTATGAAAAGAGGTTTAGAAAGAAAATACAGTCTGTTGTACATTGGAGCACGGTTTTGTCTGTGTATCCGCATGGAAATAAAATTTTAACAAAAAGAGATCTTGGTTGTAACTATGCTACAAAGAAGTTCCACACCTCCCCCATAACATATTTTAAACTAGTCACAAATCCTTTACTGTGACATTTAACTGCAAACTTCCACATGAAACTGCAATAACATCAAGCTGAACAAATATATTTCAAGGAAGATTCAATACATGAAAGTCACAAATCAAGTAAACAGAGTAAGACGTGTGTACACTTTAACAGTCAAATCATAACTGAGTCCAAGTCTAACGGCTGCTGGCTGGCTGGCCACTTAAGTAGCGCTGCTGCTGCATGGCTGGCACACAGCGCCACATGTAGAGGACGCGCCTAACTGTGCAGCGGCACTTTGAAAGATTGGCGAGTCACAACACTATTTCCCCCTTTGAAGTTTTTGCACAGGTCTTGATGGAAGTGGCCTGTAGATTGCTAATGTCCATAGCTATTGTTTGACTGGCCGTAAAGTCTCGAGGAGCAGGCTTCCATTACGGACGGAAGTGACCCCGATGATAATGGGTCGAGATGACAGGAAACGTGGGGGTCGAATCTGCTGGGGCCCCGTGCACCAATCTGCCCGTTGTGGCAAGTCCGGTTGTTATAACAGGAGACATGGGCGATGTGTCCCCGTCCGTAGGATAAGGAGGCGAGTAGAGTTGCTCTGACAGATGATGGTCATCTGGTTCCTGCATGGGCACGTCTCCTGGTGGCGTCACTTCTTGTGCTGGCACCGATATGATGGTGAGAGGACTGTGTTGTGAGTAATGAGAGATTCCAGTATCCCGAGCATCAAGTAGAACCAAAGGTGGTGTAGTGACATCTGGAACAGGCGTTGCCGGCAAACGAGGCCGAAGCTGGTCCGAATGACGCACTGCAACACCTGTGTCCGTCTGGATTTCATACAGGCGTTGGCCACAGTGTCATAAGATGCAGCCAGGACTCCATTTTGGCCGCCTGCCATATCCCCGTCCCCGTACAAGGTCATCGGTGGTGAACCGATCAAGTGAAGGCACCCGCGGCCGTGAGGTGGAAGGCCACAGAAGATGAAGTAGCGTGCGGGGCTGTCAGCCATGTAAGAGCTCAGCCGGGCTGTGGTTGCCCATGGGGGTGAAACGGTAAGAAGCCAGAAATTGGAGAAGCACATCATCAGCAGAAAAAGTCAGGAATTTCCTCATCTGAGCCTTAAATGTGCGGAGCAGTTGTTCAGCCTCACCGTTTGACTGTGGATGGAACAGAGGGGCCACGACATGCATGATGCCGTGACGGGCACAAAAACCGCAAAATTGGAAGAGGCAAATTGCAGACAATTATCAGTAACAAGAGTAGAGGGAAGGCCTTCCAAAGAGAAAATGTGAGCTAGAGCATTGGTGGTTGCCGCGGTGGTAGGCAATGTGCAACGGACAATGAAAGGAAAGTTAGAGTAGGCATCAATAATGAGAAGCCGATAAGTACCTAAAAAAGGTCCCGCGAAGTCAGCAAGAATACGCTCACAGGGCTTCTCAGGCGAAGGTGACTTCGGGGTGGCGGCCTGTGACACACAAGGGCTGCAGGCAGCGACTATGTGTGCTATTTCAGAGTCGATGCCGGGCCAGTACACATGACAGCGCGCCAGAGATTTTGTGTGAGAGACACCCCAGTGCCCTTGGTGAAGGAGGCGCAAGACCGAAGCACGCAAAGACGCAGGTACCACAACATGTGGCGAAGCATTTTCGGTGGAAAGGAGGATAACACCATCCCTAGCCGTGAGGCTGTAACGCAAAGCGTAGTAGTTCTGCAATGGATCAGAAGTCTTAGCGGACGGACAATCTGGCCAACCCTTCTGCATCCTCCCTATCGAATGCCCGATCAGGACCCATGGGAAGGCGATACAGTGCATCAGCATTCGCATGTTGAGCCGTTGGCCAGAAATGAATCTCATAATTGAAATGAGACAAGTAAAGAGCCCAATGCTGGAGGCGGCGTGCAGCCTTGTCGGGAAGTGACGTTGATGGATTGATGCATGAAACAAGATGAAATTTGGATCCATAGAGAAAAACAACAAACTTATGAAGAGCATAAATAATGGCCAAAGCTTCTTTTTCAATTTGAGAATACTTTTGTTGGGCATCCGTGAGCGTTTTGGAGGCATAAGCAATGGGTTGTTCAGAACCGTCAGAAAAACGGTGCGCAAGGACTGCACTGACCCCGTATTGAGAGGCGTCCGTGCAAGAACAAGATGTTGGCCAGGTCGACAAGTAGCCAGGCACAGGGCCTGTTTCAGCATAGTCTTCAATTTCTGGAAAGATGCATCGCATGATGTGGACCAGTGAAAAGGCACGTTTTTATGAAACAGGCGGTGCAAGGGCTGAGCCACCGAAGCAGCAGGTGGTAAAAACTTGTGATAGCATGCTATTTTCCCCAAGAAGGCCTACAGTTCCTTAACAGATGTAGGGCAAGGAAGGGCATCACAGCGACGGTTTGCTGAAGCGGACGAATACCATCCCGAGAGAGTTGAAACCCCAAGTACGTGATAGATGCCTGAAAAAATTTTGATTTCTGAAGATTACACTTAAGACCGGCAGTCTGTAGGACATGAAAAAGTGTGCGGAGATTTTGAAGATGTTTGTCAGTGGTGGAGCCAGTGACAACAAAGTTGTCCTGGTAATTTATACACCCAGGGACAGTGAGCAATAATTGTTCCAAGAATCGCTGAAAGAGAGCAGGGGCACTGGCAAACCCGAATGGCAATTGTTGGTATTGATAGAGGCTGAAAGGCGTGTTAAGGACCAGAAACTGCTGGGAAGCAGCATCAAGAGGAATTTGATGATAAGCTTCTGACAGGTCAAGTTCCGAAAAATACTGGCCTCCAGCAAGTTTAGTGAACAATTCTTCAGGTCGAGGCATAGGGTAAGTGTCGATAAGGCATTGAGCATTTACAGTGGCTTTGAAATCGCCACAGAGACAAATATCACCATTTGGCTTAGCAACAACAACAACAGGAGAGGACCACTCACTGGAAGTGACAGGAAGCAAGACCCCTGAAGCAGTGAGACGATCCAGCACCCATTTGACCTGATCATGAAGGGCCACAGGAATGGGCCTAGCCCGAAAAAACTTAGGCCGAGCAGTGGGTTTGAGTATGATATGAGCTTCAAAGTGGCTTGCACGGCCTAACCCAGGAGAAAAAAGGGACGAAAATGTCGTCGACAAGGAATCCAATTGAGCATAAGGAATAGCATCAGAGACGATATTGACAGAGTCATCTATGGAGAACCCAAAAATGAGAAAGGCATTGAAACCAAAAAGATTCTCCTCATTACTAAGGTCGACCACAAATATGGGAACAGTGCGAATGACAGATTTGTAAGATACCTCAGCATCAAATTGTCCCAATAGAGAAATCTTCTGTTTATTGTAAGTCCCTAAGTGCCTAGTGACAGGTGACACGATTGGAGACCCCAACTGAAGATACGTCTGAGAACTGATGATAGTGGCAGCAGAACCAGTATCCACCTGCATGCGAACATCTCGACCAAGTATTTGGACAGTGAGGAATAACTTCCGTGAAAGGGAAGAAGTACAATTGACAGACAACACAGAATCAGAATCTGAATCATGTTCATGAACATCGTGCAGGCGGTCGGATTTGCAAACGGATGACACATGACCCTTTTTTTGTATTTGTGACATACAGCCCAACGTTGTGGACAATCTTCTCGTGAATGTTTCATAAAACACCGCGGGCATGGAGGAAGCTGCCGTGGGTTTTGCTACAGTTTCTTAGAGGTTTGTTTAAGGTTAGGCCGAGGCTGCGATTGGGAGTGTACTGCGGCCACGTCAGCCGGCGGGGACACGCCACACGCTTCGTCAACATCGCACAGAGGTTGTATTTCCCTGACGTCGCCCCATGCCTCTATTTGCACTCCAGCGGCGCGAGAAATTTCAAAAGACTGAGCAATGGATAGGACTTCATCTAGAGTCGGATTTGCCAAGTGAAGGGCACGTTGCCTAACTTCTTCGTCGGGCGCCGATTGGATAATAGCATCCCGTACCATGGAATCGGCCTAGGATTCTTTGTGAACTTCAGTAACAAACTGACACTTTCTACTGAGGCCGTGAAGTTCAGCAGCCCATGCATGATAGGATTGATTCAGTTGTTTTTGACAATGATAAAAGGCAAGACGAGAGGCTACCACATGCATTTGTTTTTGAAAATAGACAGACAGAAGTGAGCACATTTCAGCAAAGGACAAAGACGCAGGATCTTTCAAAGGAGCCAATTGCGACAACAACTGATACATTTGAGGTGAAATCCATGAAAGGAACCGAGACTTAAATGTTTGTTCGTCAGCGACATAAAATGCCAAGAAGTGCTGTCAAAGACGTTTTTCGTAATCAGACTAGTCTTCTGCCGTCTCGTCGTAAGGAGGAAAAGTAGGTAGAGACAACGACAAGAGACGCCCCACATTTGATGCCACGACGAAATCACGAATCACATTTGTGAGAAGGATTTGCTGTTCTATGAGACCTTGCAATAGTTGCTCTAAAGTAACCATGGAAACATGTGGGTCAACGACAGAAAAGAAAAATCACTACCTCGTCGCCAATTGTAACAACTTCAAATTGAACAAATATACACTCCTGGAAATGGAAAAAAGAACACATTGACACCGGTGTGTCAGACCCACCATACTTGCTCCGGACACTGCGAGAGGGCTGTACAAGCAATGATCACACGCACGGCACAGCGGACACACCAGGAACCGCGGTGTTGGCCGTCGAATGGCGCTAGCTGCGCAGCATTTGTGCACCGCCGCCGTCAGTGTCAGCCAGTTTGCCGTGGCATACGGAGCTCCATCGCAGTCTTTAACACTGGTAGCACGCCGCGACAGCGTGGACGTGAACCGTATGTGCAGTTGACGGACTTTGAGCGAGGGCGTATAGTGGGCATGCGGGAGGCCGGGTGGACGTACCGCCGAATTGCTCAACACGTGGGGCGTGAGGTTTCCACAGTACATCGATGTTGTCGCCAGTGGTCGGCGGAAGGTGCACGTGCCCGTCAACCTGGGACCGGACCGCAGCGACGCACGGATGCACGCCAAGACCGTAGGATCCTACGCAGTGCCGTAGGGGACCGCACCGCCACTTCCCAGCAAATTAGGGACACTGTTGCTCCTGGGGTATCGGCGAGGACCATTCGCAACCGTCTCCATGAAGCTGGGCCACGGTCCCGCACACCGTTAGGCCGTCTTCCGCTCACGCCCCAACATCGTGCAGCCCGCCTCCAGTGGTGTCGCGACAGGCGTGAATGGAGGGACGAATGGAGACGTGTCGTCTTCAGCTATGAGAGTCGCTTCTGCCTTGGTGCCAATGATGGTCGTATGCGTGTTTGGCGCCGTGCAGGTGAGCGCCACAATCAGGACTGCATACAACCGAGGCACACAGGGCCAACACCCGGCATCATGGTGTGGGGAGCGACCTCCTACACTGGCCGTACACCACTGGTGATCGTCGAGGGGACACTGAATAGTGCACGGTACATCCAAACCGTCATCGAACCCATCGTTCTACCATTCCTAGACCGGCAAGGGAACTTGCTGTTCCAACAGGACAATGCACGTCCGCATGTATCCCGTGCCACCCAACGTGCTCTAGAAGGTGTAAGTCAACTACCCTGGCCAGCAAGATCTCCGGATCTGTCCCCCATTGAGCATGTTTGGGACTGGATGAAGCGTCGTCTCACGCGGTCTGCACGTCCAGCACGAACGCTGGTCCAACTGAGGCGCCAGGTGGAAATGGCATGGCAAGCCGTTCCACAGGACTACATCCAGCATCTCTACGATCGTCTCCATGGGAGAATAGCAGCCTGCATTGCTGCGAAATGTGGATATACACTGTACTAGTGCCGACATTGTGCATGCTCTGTTGCCTGTGTCTATGTGCCTGTGGTTCTGTCAGTGTGATCATGTGATGTATCTGACCCCAGGAATGTGTCAATAAAGTTTCCCCTTCCTGGGACAATGAATTCACGGTGTTCTTATTTCAATTTCCAGGAGTGTATTTCAAGGAAGACACAATACAAGAAAGTCACAGATCAAGTAAATAGAGTAAGACGTGTGTACACTTTAACAGTCAAATCATAACTGCGTCCAAGTCTAGCGACCGTTGGCTGGCCGCTTAGGTGGCGCTGCTGCTGCATGGCTGGCAGACAGCGCTGCATGTAGAGGACGCGCATAACTGCGCAGCAGCACTTTGAAAGATCGGCGAGTCACAACAGAAACAGCCCAATGCCCACAACATTAAACAGCCCAATGCCCACAACATTAAACAGCCCAATGCCCACAACATTAGCCTCTAAACCTAAGCTGAAAAAATTACGACATCCACTTCAGTTGACAAGCATGTAGAAGCTTCCTCGTGTCTATTCATAAGGCAATAATTAGGATTCAATGTTTGGGACTTGTGTTCCTTAACCAAAATGATTAGCTAGAAATCATTAGGCAATTTCCCAATTAATGCATATATAGTTGCACAAGGTATTAGGTAGAATGCAACATATGTGCTACATTAGTGCAAGCTGAGTTACACAGCTGTAAGCACTTGCATGTATTTATTCTTCTCATTTAGAAAAGGCTCTCATGAAACAAACACCATAGAGTCTCCAGAGCCAAGTAATACACTTGCTACATAGGTGTTGCTGGGGAATGATATCCAAGAAATACATCTTGCATCCAGATGTCTACTGAGCACACTTCGATAAAGATACCGAAAACTTAATCTGAGCACCGAGCAGCACTGCAAAAGGCCACCTTTACCTTCATAAGTACACACACTTTGTCCCAAAGGAAAAGACCCATCATACCAGGAAGTACGGTATCTACGTGACTTAACCAAATTTGAGTCATCCCAATGATTATACATATAGGTCAACAGGTAAGTAAAATGAAAGCTGCACAATTGGGGATCATAGAGCTATTGAAAGATGCAGACCATAAGCTACAAAACATGGATGCAATATGAGTTTATCAGGTGGAATGACTATTCTATACCAAGTTGGATCAGAAGATGTCATGGACAACCACACTGATATTTTCATTTTAAATGGTCATATGCAGCTGCTACAATATGTTTAATGTGCTAATTTTTTGAGAAATGCGTTTCAAAGTACTATTAAGAAAAATACTTCCCACTTCCTGATCCACATCACTTAATCCTGAGTTAGAGATTAGGGTAGCAAACTTGGTCACTGATGACACAATACTTTTGTTACAAGAGACAAAGCAATAAATACTTTGATACTGCCTGATATATTATATGTAAAATTAAGATCTATAATGGTTTTGACATTCCCCAACACACACTAGTCATCATCACAACAGACCTCCATCCTGAGATGAAATCTCATGAGTTGTTGTATAATACTGTACTTACCAACTTTTAGGAATGTCTTCAGTTCAAGAGGCTTAATCAAAGGTTGGCAATTTGTTTTTCTATAAATTTCATTCTCATCACTTTTATGCCGATATGGTTCATATGAACCATCCCTATTCTGTATAAAGCTTCGTGTTATTTCCAGTGGCATCTGTTGAAAATAAAGGTGTAGTGAAGCAACAAACATTCCACCAAGAAAAGTAATAAAGCATATGAATAAAGAAATAAGGTCAAGTACTGAATTCCTCTTACTACTTATAACAACATGAATAGAGCAGATTGCTACTCACAACATAGACAAGACACTGAGCAGTGAACAGCCACATTTACAAAAAAATGGTTCAAATGGCTCTGAGCACTATGGGACTTAACATCTGAGGTCATCAGTCCCCTAGAACTTAGAACTACTTAAACCTAACTAACCTAAGGACAACACACACATCCATGACCGAGCCAGGATTCGAACCTGCGACCGTAGCGGTCGTGCGGTTCCGGACTGGAGCACCTAGAACTGCTCAGCCACACCAGCCGGCACCACATTTACAAATAAGCTGTATATTAGTCACTGGACAGGGCTCTTTGTGGCAGCTAGGTGGGGCATCAAGAGCTTCTGCTCGGGAAGGGTGAGGGTCAGGGAGAAGAGAAAGGGACAAGCAGGTGCACTAGGAGAACAGAAGGAGTGTGTGAGGCTGTTGGTGGACCAGGGAAGCAGAGAGATTCAATTACTGGGACTGATAAAGGTTGAGGCCACGGGGAATTACAGGAACAAAAGATATATTGCAGGGAAAGTTCCCACACAGAAATTCAGAAAAGCTAGTGTTGGTGGGAAGAATCCAGATGTCACAGGCTGTGAAGCAATCACTGAAGTCAAGTACACTATGTTGAGTGGCATGCTCAGCAACTCGGTGGTCCATCTGTCTCTTGGCCACAGTTTGGTGGTGGCCATCTATACAGATAGAATGCTTGGTAGTGGTCATGCCCATGTAGAACACAGCACAGCAGTTGCAGCTAAGTACTCCCACAGGCAGTACTACAGCTCTCTGACCCTACCCTCCTAATCTCTTTCCCCTGTCTTCTGTACCCCCATGACCCACCCAAGTCAAGATCATGACTTACCCCAGTGCAATGGCGCTTTCTTGCGCTCTCTCTCTCTCTCTCTCTCTCTCTCTCTCTCTCTCTCTCTCTCCCTCTGTGTGTGTGTGTGTGTGTGTGGGGGGGGGGGGGGGTGTTTCTTCATCCGACGAAGGATTTATTCCAGCAGCTAAACCAACAGTCTACTTTTAGATGTGCCTTCCACTGCTCAACACCTCCTCTACATGGATGGTAGCAATCGATCCTAATTCATGTTGTTATTCCATCCCAGATCCTACATTGTTTGATTTCATCCCTTACTACTTAAAAATACAAATACATCACCTGGAATTATATGTCTTATTTGTACTATAGAAGCAGTAGCAAAAAGTGAACTACACCAATATAAGTGTATATTTCACTCTAGTTTGTTTTTCTGCAGGACACAGTGGATATCAAACAGTTGATGACTGATCTTCTGAGAATCTAACTGAGCTACATGATTTGATTATTAAATGGTTAAAGTTATTAGATATGTGAAAGGAAAATGAGTGCAGAAAAAGTTCATCAATACTGCAATGTAAAAATGCAAGAGACAGTGAGAGGGGCTAAAGGAAAGAGTGATAGTGGAGTGTAAGAAGCAGAGCGACAGAATTCCACCAGACTATGCACAAAGCTTGACTAGTTCTTAGTTGGTGTTACTCTGATCACATATGTCACTTTCCACACTCTTGATACCATCACAGACTACAAATATTCAGAAATCCTCATTCTGATTAAACCTGCCCTTTTGTATATTACACTATGTTAATGTTAGTCTTAAATCATCTGCATTTAAGCTATTTGTTATATGACTATGCTTATGCTTTGTAGAGGCATGATCAGAAAAATAATTCAATTTACTTGAATGAGCAGTGATGATACAACCTGCCGGCTATCAATACAACTAGAACATTACTAATTCCCTTACCATTTGGATGTATCCTGCAGATAATAGTTCCTAAATGATTTCTTTCATTTTCTGTGGCTTTATTCCAAGACTGCTTGACCACCTTTACATTTTTTCCAAGACTGCCCAGCCATCATTACAGTAGCTGATCAACAGTCCAGATTCAGTTGGACAACTAATTCCTATTAAGCTAGTCCATAAGATTTGATTATCGGCCAGATGTAAATGACTGGGTTGTTGGCTGACCAAGACACAATAAAAAGTCAAGTTTGTCCAGTTCTTCAAACTGAATTATTAACATTAAACTAACAAATAACCAAAATCGTGCACGATGAATTGCAAGAAACATATTTTTCTTGACTATGGCTAATTTCAACACTCAACATTTCCAAGTAACATAATTCAGTTTGTTCTTTCAATGTAAAATTCACAAATGGAATAAGAGGGAGCGAGAACCACACTGGTACATATTTTACACTCTACTAAGCACTGAAAGATGTCTTGCAGGGTGTAAATGTGGATGCAGATGTAGATACGCTAAGAAAAACTTGTTTTTTCCTTGGCAGATACTTTTAA
Source organism: Schistocerca americana (assembly GCF_021461395.2). Taxonomy (NCBI): domain Eukaryota; kingdom Metazoa; phylum Arthropoda; class Insecta; order Orthoptera; family Acrididae; genus Schistocerca; species Schistocerca americana. The sequence goes on along the minus strand of NC_060121.1, from coordinate 629,632,927 downwards.
TCTTACAAAAAAGAAAATAAAGTTCCAAACTTTTGGCATGGTAATACCTGGGAGAATGTACCGTATTTACTCGAATCTAAGCCGCACTTTTTTTCCGGTTTTTGTAATCCAAAAAACCGCCTGCGGCTTAGAATCGAGTGCAAAGCAAGCGGAAGTTCTGAAAAACGTTGGTAGGTGCCGCCACAACTAACTTCTGCCGTCGAATGTATGTAGCGCTACACAGGCATGCTGTGTAGGCAACGAGATAAATACTGGCGCCAAAACCTCTGCGTCAGTAAATAAATAAAAAAAAAAGGTGGAAGACGAGCTTTTTTTTCTCCGCCCCGAGTTTCGACCACTGCATTTTCATACATTATCCAACGAAGTAAATACAAATTACGTATTGTTCATCTTCAAAAGTAGCAGAATTTCAATGTACTACGAAAATCCGACTGGCAAGACTGTTGCTAATAGGAACCTGATGAAATGTGAATCACATGCAGTATTCTCTTCACCATAAGAATAATACGAATATAAACATTTTGCCATGTATTCTTTCCTGTTTGTTGCTATCTCATTTAAATCCTGTCTGCCAAATAAACTACGAAACTAGAGTGAGACAACAGCAAACGCGGAAGAAAATACGTATCGCGTCCTGTTTATATTCGTATTATTTTTATGCCTAATAGTGATACAGTCAGAAATGAAGCACGGCAACTGACTAGATTTTTAAATCTAAAATGACCAATTTCTGTGCAGAATTGGATTTACTAAAGAAGCGGCCGCAAAGATTTTCAAACGGAGAAAAATTTTCGCCTAACTCTCGTTCAGAACATGTTCTATCATACGCAGGCTATTATTTGGTTCTTGTCGATCATTATCAAAGAAAGCAGCAGTGTAAGTAACAACAAGTAGCAGTCACTTGCCATTGTTTCGCTAATGAGACAATTCCTCTCTTTTTTTAATCGTAAGCGGCGGTAGCGCGCACAAAAGCAAGTCATGCCGCGGGCGGCGACAGGCCGTAAACACGCACTATCAGAATGCGACAAACAATGCATGACGCAGTACAGTAATGCATTTTCAGCTTAGAGTGACGTAAACACCTATAACAAAGAAAACGGCACTTACCAGATCAAAGCAAAATAAGCAATCGATTCAAACCAGACGAAGCACGTGAAAAAGGAAGGGTACCCGTATAAATACGGACGGAGCGCCTGACGCATAGCAATGGCTACCTGGTAAAGCTTAACTGCTGAGCTTACGACTCGAACCAAACTATTGTAGCTGTATCGTCATTCATTCGATCTAAATTGTGTCTCATATTACAATGGACCAACTTTGTTTCGATTTGAAGGTGCGGCCTAAAACTTTTCTCTCCCCTTGAATTTTGAGTCTCAAATTTCAGGTGCGGCTTAGATTCGGGAATTTTTTTTTTCCCTTGATTTCGAGTCTCATTTTTCAGGTGCGGCTTAGATTCGAGTGCGGCTTACATTCGAGTAAATCTGGGTATGTGTGAGTCGGACACACACCAAGAGTTCTGTACAAACTTAATTACGTATACAGATAACTCATCTGTCCTAGAAATTAAGAACTGTAGAATTTTTGGCTGTTATCGATATCAGACTGGAAATTCCAAGAAATTCGAGAATGTTTAAGTTTTAAGTTAAAATGTTTTGTGTAATTTCACATTTGCTGTTGTAATTTTTTAATTAATTTCTTAATTTTGGAGTTATATTAACATGATGTGTTAACTGGGAATCTCAGATGCCTTGACTCTGTCTGCTCTCATCCCTGTTGTAATTACAGGTAAGATTTGATGAAAGTCTCCCAAGAAGAAAATGGGTACAACCAGCCATAGGGCTACAGATGTTACGTGTAAGCCAGATTTTTCTGTGGAAAGCTTCAACAGATATTTTATGGGACATTTGAACCTCATCCCAGACAATGGAAGTGCTGTATGTGTCCTAGGCATAGCTGTCAGCATAATAGTTTGGTGGCCTTATGCCAAACACTGCTAGGTGGCAAAGACATTATCTTCAAAGCGACAGGGGAGTTCATTCCATCATAGTTCAGCTAATTAAAACTCAATATTTATGAATTATTCATTCGCTCTGCTTATCACTTCACTAACGGTCAGAATGTGGTCAATAGTGCTAAAATTGCTTCGGAATCCTGCTTGTTCTATAGGTTGGGCTGAGTCTAGGGTGGAACTAATTCGGTTTAACAAGATCTTTGTGAAAATTTTGTACAAAATTGAGAGCAAGCTGATAGGACGGTAGTTTTTAATATTGTGAATACTTCCTTTCTTGTGTAAGGCATTTGACTCCGTTAGCCATGTAGCTGTCCTCCAACCTTTGAGTGAGCAAGGAGTGCTCAGGAAAATCTACGAGAATTCTTCAGCTTATGTTAACATCGGCGAATCAACTCAAGAATTCCGCATCATGAGGGGTGTCAAGCAAGGCGATCCCATCTCCCCAAAACTGTTCTCTGCTGTATTGGAAATGGCTATGTCAAAGTTGAGGTGGGAAGGTAAGGGAATTAGAATTAATGGAAGAAGGCTTACCAACTTGAGATTTGCTGATGATATTGCCTTACTGGCCAAAGACTTCGCAGAGCTCCAAGACTTAGTTACAGATCTTGCATCGGAATGTCAGCTGGTTGGCTTGAACATGAACCTTTTCAAAACAAAAGTAATGTCCAACAAATGGGTCCCAGCTGGAGATGTGAAGGTCAAGGACAGTCTGCTAGAAGAGGTCAGTGAATATGTCTACCTTGACCAGATTATAAATATGAAGGGAGACATAAGGCCAGAAATCTACTGACGCATCAAGCTTGGCTGGCAAGCATTTGGGAAGAATTCAAAAGTGTTCAGATCAAAAATGCCAGTAAATTTGAAGAAAGCAGTATTTGATCAATGCATTCTTCCTGTGATGACGTGTGGCTGCGAGACATGCACACTGAACTTATTTGCAAAAGGGAAACTTAGGACAGCACAGAGAGCCATGGAGAGATCAATGCTGGGCTATACAAGAAAGGACAGGAAAAGGGCAGATGACATCCGGTCTGTGAAGAAGGTTAATGACATCTTAGAGACAGTAGGTTCCTTGAAATGGCAGTGGGCTGGCCACGTCGCAAGAAGAAAAGACAACAGATGGACGAAGCTAGTACTGGAGTGGAGTCCGAGAGAGCACCGGAGGCCTAGAGGAAGACCACCAGACAGATGGGACAAAGACATCAAGAAGATCGCTGGTAACATCTGGCAGAGAACTGCCCAAGACCGTCCTACTTGGAGAAGACTGCTGAAAGCCTACCTGAAACCACGACCCGAAGAGGCCACATCATTTAATGATTAAATTGGGTGCTGCTGCTGCTGCTGATGATGATTTATGAATTATAAACAAAACCTACTCTGTGAATCACTATCCATTACTGAAAAGCAGATCACAATCCATACAATAGGCCCTGAGACTTTTTTTTTACAGATTTGAATGCAATGTAAGTTTGTAATGGCAAAAATATATTTTTATATGTGATATAATTACAATTTCACAATTTTCGGATTTTTTCATTTACTTGTACTGTGAAACCATGCTTCTCAGAAAATTTGGTGATTCTAAGTCAACTGGAAGTACCCTATAGGTTTTGAGGGGTGAGTTTGTGAGTATTAAAATACGTGACATAAATGGCTGCTTCTTTTAATTGCGCAGACTTAGAAGCCTAAATGTTTTACACTGCCAAGGGACCACAGACCTTTTATGTAAGATCAATTTCAACTTGATAGCTCTACATTTTTCAGATAGAAATGGGGCTTAACAGTTGGACAGACAGACAGATGGACAGACGAACGGACAGACAGACAACAAAGTGGTCCTGTAATGGTTCCATTTCTAATGATTAGTGTGGAACCTTAAAAAGATAGCAAAAAGAAATGGAGCAATTATAGAGGAGTCATCTTATTATGTTACGGCCTGAAAATATTTGAGAAACTACCGAAGATAATAGACCCATTGCTACAGGAAGAGCAGAATGGATTCAGAGAACACCGTGCAACTACAGATCTCACGCACAGAATGCTGTTGGAAAAACACTGGGAAAAAGGCAGAGATTTAACACTTGTGTATTCAGATCTTGAAAAGACATCTAATACTGTTCCATGGAAGACCATATGGGAAAGCCTAAGAAAGAAAAATGAACCCACAAACCTAATTCAGAAAGCTAAAATGGGTTGGGTTGGGTCGTTTTGGGGAAGGAGACCAGACAGCGAGGTCATCGGTCTCATCGGATTAGGGAAGGATGGGGAAGAAAGTAGGCCGTGCCCTTTCAAAGGAACCATCCCGGCATTTTCCTGGAGCGATTTAGGGAAATCACGGAAAATCTAAATCAGGATGGCCGGATGCGGGGTTGAACCATCGTCCTCCCAAATGCGAGTCCAGTGTCCTACCAGTGCGCCACCTCGCTCGGTAAAGCTAAAATTATTTACGATGGCTGCACAGTTGTGTACAGATAGAAAATGATCATTTTGATTAGTTCCAAACAATTAGAAGAATTCAACAAAGCAGAGCTCCTTCTCCTTTACTTTCTATCACTGCCATGTATGAAGTTATGAAAGGAACTAAGTAGAGCGACAGAAAGAATACCAATGTATTTGCATTTGGAGATGATGCTGTAATTTGGGATAATACATAGGAGACATCCAGGAGAGTCTGGCCACAGGAAAGACGATCTAAAAGCACATGGATTAATGATAAATAAATCAAAGATGGTTGCAGTGTCAGTGAACAGGCAGAACAAGAAAGGAAAATAAGGGTGTAAATACACGGCTGGAAACATTAGGCCAGTACAAATATCTTGGGTGCATCATTGCAAATGATAACAGAATACAGCATGAGATCAATAACCAAATTAAAAGATCAGTTCAGTTCTACCATCAAGTTGGGAATTCACTACGGAATGAACATGCTGCCTTATGATCAAAACAGACTCTCCTTCAGTCGTACCTTATCTTCATGACAACATCTGGGCTGGAAACCTGCACAACATCCAAACAGGATGACAACAAACTGCCAACTACAGAAATGTAGGTTAGAGTGGGGAGGCAAAACTAAGGGAAGAAGGTGGAGTACACATTTCCTTCAAAGAAAAAGTGACAAGGGCCCGTTTGAGATGGCTGTGTACAGAAGTGATTGGTAGAAAGCCAGTAAGAAGACAAAGTAACAGACAGCTGGACCAAATAAAGGAGGATATAGGAATGAGGGGGGTCAGCTGCGATACAGTACTGAAAGAGAAATGGTACTGATATTTTAGTGAGATGACTTGCTACAGCTGACTGAAACTTCAAGAACTGCACTCCAGTCATCAGCCGTCTCAATTATTCTTTATCCTTTACTGAGCTCATTCGTAATGATCATCATCATAGGAAGATAAGGAAATTCATCAGATGGATAGGCAAATCATCTTTCCTTCAGATGAATGGAAAGTCCTCAGAGTTACTGTATGTTTACATAAACATACATAATACGCCATGACTCTAAATAGTGTAAAATTAGCTTTACAATAACTCACAACCTTCCTACCTGTGCAATTCAGAAAATCTGGTGTTGGTAGTAAGGGTCCTGATGGCACAGCTTCCCAACCCTGCACCTATCAGCCCTGTCCTGTCTGCACCATGTCACTGCACGCTCTCAGATGCAGCACACCACCTTCCCCTACCCTCACCTTGCTGTCCCTCCCCCTCCCTGGCCCATACCTCCTCCTTACCCCCACCACCTACCCCAAATTGCTGTTCATATCAAATCCAGGGCTGGAGACAGTGGCCATGTATCTGTATTTTTTATTTCTGAAGGAGGTCTTTTAGCTGAAAGCTTAAGTATTTAGCAGTCTTTTCATTGTGCCTACTGGCAACTCCACACCTCCTCTATGTGGTGAGTAGCAAATTATCTATTTCATGATATTGTTATTAGTACAGCAGATGTTTTTATATCTTTGCCATTTCGGACTGACACACTGTCTTTTATTCCTTTTGTCTTATTAATACTGTTAATGGGAACAGTCTGTGTCCTACATTTGAAATGTCTCTTTTTCTTTAAGTAATAAAACTCATTTATCCCGAACAGTAATAATATGTTGACTAGAAAGTCTTCTGCTAAGGCTGTTAAAGGTGACAACCAGTTTCACATACTAAAAATGCATCATCAGCCGATCTGTACATTGGAGTAATAACACATTTACTCTTCATAATAACCAATTTTTAAAAATAAGTGATCATAATCACATAAGGCCACTAGGAGTTGTATACTTGCATCATATTATCATCAGAATACGACATAATGTAAAAGTTGAGGTATATCATAAACCAGCTCAAAAGTGTCCTTTTTTTTACATCAATGTTTTATCTGCTGGCTAGGCTTTATTGCTCTAAAGATTGTTCAGGTCTGAGTGGCTAATGACTTCACTGAAGTGGTTTTCATGAGGACTGGGAGAAAAAAATTTAATATAGTGGAAAGGAAAGTAGTATATTTCTTTGTCGCACTAAAGGTGGTTCTTTGATTCGTTTCAATGATTTACTTGTGGGTAGGAAAAACCAATAAGAGTCCCAATCTGGTTAGTCTTTCTTTTAATTTTCTATGTTTTATGGAATTGTTAATGATCATATGTAATTTTATTAGTGAGCTGTTTTCCTTAAGTCATATTGCATAGTGTTTTACTGTTGACTTTGTTGCACAACTGTGCTAGTAAAAACAAAATAATTATTTTAATTAATTTTGTTTATTGAATCATTTTAAGTAACTTTGTATTGGATGTGATGCCCTCCACTGAAATGATGAATAAATTATACTGAATGTTGTTCTATACGATGTTGAAAATGGAATGTCTAGTACTACTATACTATTTTTACAATTGACCTTGCACATCAGTGATGATTTTGCTTCTATTACATTATATTAACATTTTGATTAGAAGAGGTACCCTCTAGTGACGCGAGCTTACATCATGCCTCCATTAGTAGTTCCTTGACACTGTAACTGTAGTCAGTTACTGGTTTGGTCAACTCCTTATATACGACAGCACATGTTTTGCTTAACATTTGTAAAGACATTATTCAATGTCCTTGCCAATACATATAATGATCTTAGACGGTATTTACTTATGTTCTTTAAAGTTGTGTACAATTAATTTCATTTGAGGTCTATATAGCCTCCTTTTTTTTGGTATAGCTGTATTATATAATTCATTACTTGCATTTCTCTTTATCAGTTGTTACCAGGTCATCTGATGATGGGCTGTTACATTACATTACATTTATAGTTTTCCATGGATCCCTTGGAGAGGAGTATCTGGGATGTGGAAAGAGTCAAAGGTTTTTTTCTTTTTTTCCCTTCTTTCTCAGCTACATGGATATTGTATAATTCTAATGCAGACAGAGGTATGAGCTATAATCCTTGTGAAGATATTCATTGATGGAGTAGAAGGAGTTGGCCAACAAGAAGTCCTTTAATTCACTCTGAAACCGATCTTTATCACTTACAAAACATTTGATATGCTCTGGTAAGTTACTGAATATATGAGTACTCATGTATTTGACTCCTTTTTGTACTAATGTTAAGCTTTTACAGTCCTTATACAGACTGTTTTTGGTTATGGTATTATAATCATGTTTTACACTATTTTGCGTAAAAAGAGACATATTGTAAATGACGAAGGACATCAATAAGTATATGTACTGAGAAGCAGTAGATAAAATACCAAGTTTCTTAAAGAGGTCTCTGCATGATGATCTAGGACTGACACCAGATATAATTCTAATGACTCATTTCTGAATTTTGAAAATTTTCTCTTTGTGAGAGGAGTTTCCCCAAAAGATGATTCCATAACACATTAGTGAAAGGAAGTGGGCCGAATAAACTAATTTCTTCATTTTTAAATCACCTATTTTTGCTATCATGCATACTGCAAATGTAGCTGAAATAAGGCATTTCATTAAGTCCAGAGTGTGAGTTTTCCAATTCAGGTTGGGGTCAATTTGTAGCCCTAAAAATTTGACACTGTCTACAGCTTTAATTTCATTGCTTGAATACATTATATACTTGTAGGGTCAGGCATTCTTTTTGAGGTACTAAACTGTATGTAATAGGTCTTGGCAAAATTCAGTGACAATCCATTTGCTGTGAACCACCCACTGATACTTACAAACAGTTCATTAGCTGATTGCTCAGTGAGATCATGGGTACTGTTTTTTTACACCAATACTTGTATCATCAGCAAATAAGACAAAATTTGCATTTTGTGACACTGCATATGGAAGGTCATTAATATATAATATGAACAACAAGGGACTTAAAATAGAGCCCTGGGGCACCCCTTTTCTAATGATTTCATACACTCCTGGAAATTGAAATAAGAACACCGTGAATTCATTGTCCCAGGAAGGGGAAACTTTATTGACACATTCCTGGGGTCAGATACATCACATGATCACACTGACAGAACCACAGGCACATAGACACAGGCAACAGAGCATGCACAATGTCGGCACTAGTACAGTGTATATCCACCTTTCGCAGCAATGCAGGCTGCTATTCTCCCATGGAGACGATCGTAGAGATGCTGGATGTAGTCCTGTGGAACGGCTTGCCATGCCATTTCCACCTGGCGCCTCAGTTGGACCAGCGTTCGTGCTGGACGTGCAGACCGCGTGAGACGACGCTTCATCCAGTCCCAAACATGCTCAATGGGGGACAGGTCCGGAGATCTTGCTGGCCAGTGTAGTTGACTTACACCTTCTAGAGCACGTTGGGTGGCACGGGATACATGCGGACGTGCATTGTCCTGTTGGAACAGCAAGTTCCCTTGCCGGTCTAGGAATGGTAGAACGATGGGTTCGATGACGGTTTGGATGTACCGTGCACTATTCAGTGTCCCCTCGACGATCACCAGTGGTGTACGGCCAGTGTAGGAGGTCGCTCCCCACACCATGATGCCGGGTGTTGGCCCTGTGTGCCTCGGTCGTATGCAGTCCTGATTGTGGCGCTCACCTGCACGGCTCCAAACACGCATACGACCATCATTGGCACCAAGGCAGAAGCGACTCTCATCGCTGAAGACGACACGTCTCCATTCGTCCCTCCATTCACGCCTGTCGCGACACCACTGGAGGCGGGCTGCACGATGTTGGGGCGTGAGCGGAAGACGGCCTAACGGTGTGCGGGACCGTGGCCCAGCTTCATGGAGACGGTTGCGAATGGTCCTCGCCGATACCCCAGGAGCAACAGTGTCCCTAATTTGCTGGGAAGTGGCGGTGTGGTCCCCTACGGCACTGCGTAGGATCCTACGGTCTTGGCGTGCATCCGTGCGTCGCTGCGGTCCGGTCCCTGGTCGACGGGCACGTGCACCTTCCGCCGACCACTGGCGACAACATCGATGTACTGTGGAGACCTCACGCCCCACGTGTTGAGCAATTCGGCGGTACGTCCACCCGGCCTCCCGCATGCCCACTATACGCCCTCGCTCAAAGTCCGTCAACTGCACATATGGTTCACGTCCACGCTGTCGCGGCATGCTACCAGTGTTAAAGACTGCGATGGAGTTCCGTATGCCACAGCAAACTGGCTGACACTGACGGCGGTGGTGCACAAATGCTGCGCAGCTAGCGCCATTCGACGGCCAACACCGCGGTTCCTGGTGTGTCCGCTGTGCCGTGCGTGTGATCATTGCTTGTACAGCCCTCTCGCAGTGTCCGGAGCAAGTACGGTGAGTCTGACACACCGGTGTCAATGTGTTCTTTTTTCCATTTCCAGGAGTGTATTTTGAATGACTACTGTTATGTGGTAAGCCCGATACAGACACACACTGTTTTCTATTAACCATGACCCTCCTACTTCTGTTATCCTCCTACTTCTGTTATCCCATATCATTTTAACTTTTGTATAAGAATATCAAGCTTAACACAACCAAAAGCTTTAGCCAGATCACAGAATATTCCAAGTGGTAATAACTTTTGATTTATTGATTTTAATATATCACTGTAAAAGTGAATATAGCTTGATCAGTTGATGATCCTTTCCGAAATCCACACTGATTGTGAATGAGAATATTTTTCTGTACTGATGTTTATAAAGTCTATTGTACACAACCCTTTCAAACACTTTTGAAAATATTACCAATAATGAAATGGGATGGAAGTTTTCCACTAATGATTTGTCTCCTTTTTTGTGTAATGGTTTGACAATAGCATATTTAAGCCTATTTGGAAAAGTACCACTGTGGAGGGATTCATTGCATAAGTAACGCAGTATGTCACAAAGTTCTGAGGAGCAACATTTAATTATGGTAGTGCTGATTTCATCATAACCACTGGAACATTTGTTTTTAAGAGAGCTAATAATATTAGAAATCCCTTTCAATGGGGTAGGATATAGCTGAATGTCAAAACATGTCTTGAGCACGCACAATAAAGGGTTCAATACCACCTGCACCAATATTACTTATGCGACTTACCATCATTTTTAAATTCACTTTCATAAGCAAGGGGATGAATATACAGACATCCAAAGGCACTGAGTAAAGAGTATTATCTAAATGATTTCTGTGATGTAAATCCATTTTTGTGTTAAGTGTTTCAACAGGAATTTTTTCAATGTGCAATAAATTTCCAATATCGGTACTTCAAAAATATTAGGTGCACTGCCCTTGTTTTCTTAATGCATATTTGAAGATTAGTGGGAAGATCCATAATTGAACACCCAGTTTCCTGTAGAATTAAACACCCAGTTTCCAGTAGGTGGGTACTTAAGGCTGATTTGTAGCCTCAGTTGTTAATGAGTTTCTTAAAGCATATCACAAAATTTCTACTACCAGTTTGACTGATCTTTGAACTACACCCATCACATGTAATGCAATACACTCCAGAGATGTATAACTTTCAAATTTCGACTTTTCCCTATGTCTGAACCATTATTTTCTGACCCTTTGGCCATTATTTCTAGGATTAAAGCAGGCTGGAATTATGTTTTTAGAACTCATATGTTTGCCAGTCCTACTGAAAATGTTACCAAAATAAGGTATTTTATGATAAACCTTATCATTACAGAACTCACTGTGTATGGCAGCAAGGGTAATGGCGCCATTAAGCAATTCTCAGGCCACACAAGGATTATGGTTCCCATTCTTGGTCTTTAAAACACTTCCATTAATGTTAGTAACAAAGTCAGCCCCATATCTGCTGGAATGAGCTACCAACTAAATTACGCTGAACTCGCCTTCGTAGGCTGCCATCTTGCATTGTATTGGATGGTTTGAAGAGTTATGGATTACCAGGTCAGAAAGCTATAGGCTTTCTATAATGGCTGATACTGTTGTCCATAAATGTAGCAGACTGATCTAAGAGAAACGAGGTCCTGTTAACACTCTGTTCTTATGGCATATATGGTTTTTCACTTTTTTTCTATTTTCATGGTTACTGAGATATACCTTTATTTTATAGTTTGCTTTTCAGGGCCAATCATTTTAACTTGGGCCACTGCTTTGCAGCAAGTTACTTATTTCTAGTGTGTGTGAATTCCTAAGGGACCAAACTGCTGAGATTATGGGTCCCTGGACTTACACACTACTTAAACTAACTTAAATTAACCTATGCTAAGAACAACACACACACACACACACACACACACACACACACACACACACACACATGCCCATGGGAGGACTCGAAACTCTGGTGGGAGGGACCGCCAAGTTTTAGGTGGACTTGTAGCAGACTATGGATCTTTTGTTACTGCACGGCCACTCCGTACGGGTTACTTCTTTTGCTTTAAAATTGAACAGTGGGACCTGATTAGAACTGTGTTCCCTATACACTACAATAATTTAAAAGATAATGTAAGTATGTTATTCCTAGCAGCCTTATGTGATTATGATCACTTATTTTTAAAAATTGGTTATTTCAAAGAGTAAATCAACATCTAATTCTATTCAGCAAAACATAAGTCATTATGAAGATGAAGAGATTTTGGGACAGCATCAAAAAAAGAAGCAGTAGAAATAAAAGTTCTGAAAACACCATCAATAAGGATAGTGGTTTGCAGCTCAGCACAGCCTGGGATCCGGATATTGTGAAGTTGAAGCAGGCATGACAGACGCAGCATGAAAACATTAGCAAGGAAGAGAGCACCAATGATGCCAGAGTCAGCAGCAAGATACATACTATAATTACCAAGTTTTAGGTGGACTTGTAGCAAACTATGGATCTTTTGTTACTGCTTATGACTCCTGACACAAAAACAGGCTTTTGATAATTTAACAGCACGATTATTCAAAATGAGCAATGACTGTTGCAGGCTGAAGAAACAGTGAGGCCCTGGCGACACGGCAGTCATTCACCAATTGACAATGGCCAAGGAGGGCTTCGTCAAAAGTTCATGGGAATTTAACCAGTTGACTGGGCTGGAACCCCGGAAGGTTTTATTAAGTAGATATGTTACTCCTATGATGTACGGATCACCTGGCAATGCATTCTAAGGGCACAAAAACCACTTGTGACCTTCCAATAATGGGTTTTAACATCCTGAGCGGAAGACTTTTTATTCAACATGCAGAGTTTTGGCTGTGGTTGCCCTCATTTCAAAGTTATGTTTAATAACCTGATAATAGCCTGTCCCACAGGTTATGTGCCCAGTAAAATGTGTTTACTAACTGGGCTAATATTTTATTTTCTCCACATTCATTAGCCTAATGTTTTTAGAGAGCTCAATTATTACAGCAAAAGTTTTCACTTGGAAGTGGAAAAGTAAAATATGGATCAAACAAAGTTTTTCAGTCTCCAGAAATTTGATGCAGCTAATTTTCAGTTATAGAAATATCGAATGGAAAGCACAGATACACAGAAATTGTAGACTAAGCTTAATACATAAGAAATGCTTTTTTATCTTGTCTGGTATGGAATTTGACCAGTGGCAAACTGGTATATTGTGTGCTATAGCAAGTGATATGTGGAATCGTCTTAAGATAATTCATGAATGGTGATCTGCAATAAATAAAACGATACTAAAAAAATGCCACACAGTGAAACTAATGGGCAACATATTATGTGTGAATCAATTCATATTCTTTTAGCTTTGGCTGGATTGCATGGTATGAACATGAAGCAATTTTTTGTGGAAACTGCCTTTCTGAACAGTTATTTGCAAGAAGATTTTTCACATCCTGAAGGTTTTATTAATGATAATGCAACCTTAGTCTGCAAATTAAAGAAAAACCTTTATGGACTGGAGCAGTCTCTAACATGTATGGCTGGATCAATTACCCGGACACTTCCTAGGCAAAAATGTGTTGACAGATCTAAAATGGAAGCAGATTATGTTGCAGCATCTGACACAGTTGTTGAAATAATGAGGATTTCCACATTCTTGCAGGAGCTCTGTGTCTATGGAACAACCAATTTAATTCTTTGTGGACAACCAGACAGCACTGCGAATGTAAAAAGCTAATGATCGTCACAAAAAGACTAAACAAATATTCAGAAAGTTTTATTATATTAGTGAAAAGATAAATGAACGTTGTATCCTTGTACCCTAAATCAAATCTGGTCAGTTGGCAGACACATTTACCAAAATACTGACCAGAGAAAAGTTCCAAACTAATTGTAAATCATTATCAATTCTGTCTTTAAAATCAGCAAACAAGAATGGTATCTTGTGATATCTGTGTGCGAGTGGACAATATCTTACTAGAGCATCTAGCAGTAGCATTGACTTATCCACTCGCGCATACACACACAAGAGAAAGAAAACTTTTTAGCTTTCAGAATAAATCCTTTGTCAAGCTGGAGTATAAATACACACTCAAAACACACACATAGACACACACTTGTGCCAGCTGGCTGTGCAAAAAGTAACTGACACTAAGGCCAATACCAGCAAAGTGCAACATCTGGCCTTGTGTGTTATGGTCTTGGCATAAGATAAGCTCACCAGAAATTGTAAACGTTTACAGTTAAATGGATAATTATCACAAATAAGTGGGCTTCTGGGTATAAAAATACGTTCACCTGCACCACTTCACATCAAAATTTCTGCTTCCTTTATTTGCAGAGAAGTAAATTAAAGGCTGATTTCTCAAGAATGAGATCAGAGTCATGTCACACTTCGTTTCCAGAGTGAGTTAAAGCCTTATGTTCTCAAGCCACAACGAGTCTCACATCACTATCTTCATTGGATTCTTGAGATTATACAGTTATCAGGTTTTTAACTGTTCTGGTATATTCCATAAAGACTCTACCATTTTTAGGCACTTTATTCATCAATGAAACAAAATCAAAAAGTAAATGAGTAGGCACCCAAATTACAGAGCAAACTTAATAAATACATTTTTCCTAGCAAATAATATAAATAATACCTATTGAAAGATGCAAAGCAAGGTCATTAAGTTTTTAATACACAAAGCATAATCAGTTAATCTGTGAACAATAGCCAAGTAGATTAGCTCCTACTTTGTATTTGTAAAGGTAAGTTGCGGTGTTCAATTCTATCACTGACATAAATTCCCAGAAATACATCTTTCACTGAGTTAAAAAAAAAAAAAAAACTAACAGCACCATGTAACCGTTCTTTGATGTACTATGCCATGACAAACATCTGAACTACTAAGCTGAGCAGAGGAGTTTAGATACAACTTTGAATTATGATACCCTTTTTCTGAGATCCAATTTCAATAAAATAAAGCTATATGCTGCACCAAGCTATGGAGTTACCTCTGAAAACACCATGAAAATTTGTCTAGTAGTTTTGAAGATTATCATGTACAAAAAATACTGATGGTTTCACAGTTTTATTATTAGAATAGATAAAACTTTTTTATCCCAAGCTGTAATAACTTTATTACAGTCTGTCCAGCACAAATTAATTGAATATTCCTCATGCTGTGCTCTTTACATTTGCTTTGGATTTGTTTAGCCTTAATTTGATACAAGGATTACACTTTATTTAAATCTGCAGTGAAACTTTCTTTGCTTTTGTAGCAAAGTTTTAACATTACAGTTTAAACGATCTTTCTCATCAGATCCTTTTTATGCAGTGTCTTGCCTTTTCTGTCATATAGCCTAGACTCAGCGACATTAGTCTGCCACCTCTTAGGGTCCCTAAAAAGAGTTAATTATGGTAATAAATTTAAGGATGCAGCAATTCTGCACACATTTGTTCACCAAGGAGTGAGGAAAAGAAGTAGTAACTTTTTAGCACAAGGGAATCTGTGCTGGTCTAGAAAGGCAGATAAAAATAGTCTAGAAAGACAAAGATCACGATTAAAACCTAAAATTATTACTAATTTAAGTTATCAGTTCATGTTCTGAAATTTCACTTCTTTTGTTTCCTTCTTAGAAGTTAAGTACAAATTATGAGTCAATATTTTCTGACCAACTTTCATGCCACATACAAATACAGGAATGTTTCACAACTCACAGCATCACACTTTTTCACTTACCAGAGATGTTTCAAAAATTTGCTTCACTTGAATGATATTTGTAATGTTCCAGGTGTATTTAGTAAATGTCCCTATTGGCACCGAATGTCTTCTTATGAATGCTGTGGTAGAATTTGGTAGCCTCTTTTTTCTACTACCACATGAAATACGCTCACGAAGGCAATCAAAGAAATTCTAAAACAAATTGATAAACAACAGTAAGCAAGGACTGTTTAATTCCAGTAAAGGTCATATACAGAAATATTTGAGAAGAAATAAATGTAAAAATTTTCTTACTGTACACCAAGAAGCAGCTGCTTGTTATTGAAAATTGCTAAGAGTCCAGCAGCACATCTGATACTTTGACATTCTATCAACTATGAGGTCATTAAAGATGGCACATAGGCTTCGAAAAGAAAAGAAAAAAGGGGGGGGGGGGAGGAAATCTTTTGTATCTTTTTCCAAGGAACCATACTGACATTTGCCTCTAGTAATTTAAGGAAGCCACTGGAAAACTAAATTTGGGTGGCCAGATGGCGATTTGAACCCTTATTACCATCTGTCCCGTTGAACATGAGTTCAATGCGTTAACCACTGTGACACCTTCCTCAGTAGTATTATTTTTAGGGTAGAGGGAAAAAAAGGGTGACAGTGAATGAAATGATTGGCGAAGGTAGTGACTTGGAACTGGATTCAGAACTTAAAAATAAATAAACAGAAGTAAGATGTAATACACCAAAAGGAGAACCAGCTACCAGTGTTCAGTTAAGAGTAGATCAGTCATTTCTAAATGAAATTGGAGGTACAGTATCTAATTTCAAATGAGGTACAGAGACATCTTCTTGCCATTTGGCAAACTGAAACATCAACTGGCAGAACAAATGGAAACAGAATAAATGAGAAATGAAAGCAAAAACATTCAGCTATTTAACTGCACATGTTACACAGGACAAGGGATCTGATGATGGTTTCAAAGAAAAGTTAAACCAGTTTTAATAAGTAAAAAGAAATTCTGCGATCCATACTACGAAAAACTGTCATGAAACAGATTGCAATGTAACAATGTATGTCATTCTATAAACAATATAAAAAACTTAGGACTGATGATGATGGAGGAGGAGGAGGAGGAGAGGGGAGGAGGAAGAGAGGAAGGAGAAAGAAGGAAACACGAATATGGATTGATTAAGTTTGAACAACAGAATATACTTAAATAACAAAAAGACATAATACACTTAAATCAGCTAAATTAAGAAAAGGGGAAGTTAGAGATGCACTCAGAGACTGAGTAATTAAAGAAGTGAGACAACAGAATACAATATAGAATATATATGGGGAGGGGAGGCAAATGGAAATTTGTAAAATTTTAAATAAGCATGAAACCAGGTCTCTTAATTAGTAACAAATATTTCCCCCTTCAGAGCAAGAGAACAAAAAGTAAAACTGATGTACACTGTTAAAGGGTTGAAGGAGAAGGAGATTCTTCACTTAATGACACAGATGGACAAATGAAATTAAAATACAGTAGGCTCCAACATAAATACTAACTCACTCTGGTGCAAGATAAGCTGGCTTACCATTGGTTTGTATGAACAACTACAGAAAGATCTCAGATGAAGAAAGAGTCAATAATGTGTGTTTAAATGGGAGGGACTAACACCTCTAGTTCCAATACACTGTTTTTATTTGTTTATGCCTCTGTATTGACTAATCAAGCACTTTTCACTTTTCCTTTTTCTCTCATTGGCATTGGCACCATTAGAGATGAGGCAGTAGCTTGGGATGAACACGAACAAGGAAGAAATTTAACTATGGGTTTTTTTTAATGCTCTATCCTAATATTGATCTTAGTTATTGCGGGAAAGTACAGTAAACTTAAATCAGGAGGTCCTGACTGGTATTTGAACCCTGCTGTTCTGTATTGACTACCGTATTTACTCGAATCTAAGCCGCACTTTTTTTCCGGTTTTCGTAAACCAAAAAGCCGCCTGCGGCTTAGAATCGAGTGCAAAGCAAGTGGAAGTTCTGAAAAATGTTGGTAGGTGCCACCACAACTAACTTCTGCTGTCAAATATATGTAGTGCTACACAGGCATGCTTCGTAGGCACAAAGATAAATACTGGCGCCAAAACCTCCGCGTCAGTAAATAAATTAAAAAAAAAAAGGTGGAAGACGAGCTTTTTTTCCTCCGCCCCGAGTTTCGACCACTGCATTTTCATACATTATCCAACGAAGTAAATACAAATTCCGTATTGTTCATCTTCGAATGTAGCAGAATTTCAATGCACTACGAAAATCCGACATGCAAGACTGTTTGGGATGTTTGTCAATATGGCCAACTCTACTTTCTGAATTTTTTCCTCACCATAAGAATAATACGAATATAAACATTTTGCCATGTATTCTTTCGTGTTTGCTGCTATCTCATTTAAATCCTGCCTGCCTAATAAACTACGAAACTAGAGTGAGACAACAGCAAACGCGGAAGAATATACGTATCGTGTCATGTTTATATTCGTATTATTCTTATGCTTAATAGTGATACAGTCAGAAATGAAGCATGGCAACTGACTAGATTTTTAATTCTAAGATGACTAATTTCTGTGCAGAATTTGATGTGCTAAAGAACCGGCCGCAAAGATTTTCAAACGGAGAAAAATTTTCGCCTAACTCTCGTTCAGAACATGTTCTTATCATACGCAGTCTATTATTTGGTTCTTGTTGATCATTATCAAAGAAAGCAGCAGTGTAAGTAACAACAAATAGCAGTCTCTTGCCATTGTTTCGCTAGTGAGACGATTACTTTCTCTTTTTTTTGAATTGTAAGCCGCAGTAGCGCGCACAAAAGCAAGCTATGCCGCGAGCGGCGACAGGCCGTAAACACGCACTATCAGAATGCGACAAACAATGCGTGACACAGAACAGTAATGCATTTTCATCTTAGAGTGACGCAAACACCTATAACAAAGAAAACAGCACTTATCAGATCAAAGCAAAATAAGCAATCGATTCAAACCAGACGAAGCACGCGAAAAAGGAAGGGTACTCGTATAAATACGGACGGAGCGCCTGATGCATAGCAATGGCTACCTGGTAAAGCTTAACTGCTAAGCTTACGACTCGAACCAAACTACTGTAGCTGTATCGTCATTCATTCGACCTAAATTGTGTCTCATTATTACAATGGACCAACTTTGTTTCGATTTGGGGGTGCGGCCTAAAACTTTACTCTCCCCTTGAATTTCGAGTCTCAAATTTCCGGTGCAGCTTAGATTCGGGAATTTTTTTTTTTTCCTTATTTTGAGTCTCATTTTTCAGGTGCGGCTTAGATTCGAGTAAATACGGTAATCAAGCACTTTTCACTTTTCCTTTTTCTCTTATTGGCATCGGCTTCATTAGAGATGGAGCCCAATACTGATCTTGGTTATTGTGGAAAAGTACAGTAAACTTAAGTCAGTATGTCCTGACTGGTATTTGAACCCTGCTGCTCAAGAATCCAAGTCCCATACTTTGTCATTGTGTCTCCTCACTCAATTATATTGCAAGAGGTGGTTCGAAATCAATAGTAAGCTGTGAATATAAAAGTGACAGTATCAGCTGATAGGACTTGAGGAAATATTAAAGACAAATAATTTAGTCCAAGATCTTCCAATGCTTTCCTATCAGGTACAAGTGCCTCCAGGTGCCCATCAGCTTGCCCATAAGCATGTACAGGTGTGTGTACGCTATCCACCACGCAGCCATATTGCTGACATTCTGTGCATGGGTGAGCCACTTGGCCACCCCTCCCCATGCGCACTAGGCCAGTGCAGTCAATCACATACGCTACAGCCCAATTGCACAACTAGCTGCACATCAGGTGTTTGCCCTTCACGGCCCACATGAGCTCATGGGAACCTCGCTGTCTGCGGGCACCTGGCTGCCTGCCGGTGGCACTCAAATTGGAACAGCTTGATTTACACAATACCGATAACTGTCAAAATGAGATAAGCAAAGAAAGGAGCATCCAGGATAGACCATACTGAAATTAAGTGCAGCAGTAGCAATTATAATGTCTCAATCCTAAAAAAAGCAATCAGAAACTACATTATTTGTACTCTAGCAGCATATTGTAAAATGTCACTACTTTTTTTTTTGTATTCATTTTATCAGGTCATAGCAAACAGAATCATGAATTGTTGCTCGTAAGATTCATGAATCTCCCAAGTAATGTTTGAGGGTTAGTTTTGAACTGAGACATCGCTTGCCAAGGACTCATTCTAGTAAAATAATACAAGGAATTTATGATGTCGAGGGGTCACATATTGGAGAAATTATTTACCAAGTCTCTATATTGTACAGTAAACTAATGTGTGTCAAAGCACTTGCCCTTGCTTGGGCCCAGCACGAATTTTGGCAACAGCTTTACTTCCTTTCACAGAAGGCAGCACATCCTTGAGACATGTTGTTAAGACTTGAGTCATTTCTAGTTGAGCTTCAGAGGCAGTAATTTGTTTGTGGCAGTTTTGACAATATATCTGGGTAATTATAGCAATTGCACAGCAAAAAGTGGGCTACTTATCATGTGAGATATAACTCCAGACGCTTAAAAGTTTAAAGAAATTCCTGTATTATACTACCCAGGAATTCTGAGGTAAGAACTGAGCGGTTGTGTTCTCTCGAATTTGAGGTACTTTGACCCTGTAATTTGTCAAGGAATTCTGAAAGCTGCATTGTGAGAGATCCTTTTAACCTGTAACAAACTTTTACAGTTAACAGACAATTGCAGTGTGGGACATTTACTGAAATTCTGTGATCGCATTTATGGTCAGGATTTGCAATAGTCAAGACGTGGCAGAATATGCAAAAGTGTTCGAGTTAAGTCAACATAAATGTATATATTTTTGGATATAGTTCTCTTCCTGAAAACTTTTATTTCCGGTGATGTATACAAAATGGGTGGCTTTAACTTGTGTGAGCTTTACACTGAGTTTGGAATGATGTCTCTCAGTATCACTTTCAGACAAAAATCTGCTCACTGGGTGGAAAATGTGAAACTGGGTGGAAAATGTGAAACAGACAGCCACAGAAAAAAATATCCAACTTCCCAGCTGCAGTAACACTGCACATTAAATAATTAAGCAGTAAAAAAATAAGCACCTGAAGAATGCTACGATTAATATGTTTCTTGATCCTCATAACCTATCATATCATATAAAAGTAATACTTATATATCTAAAAACAAAGATGATGTGACTTACCAAACGAAAGTGCTGGCAGGTCGATAGACATACAAACAAACACAAACATACACACAAAATTCAAGCTTTCGCAACCAACTGTTGCTTCATCAGGAAAGAGGGAAGGAGAGGGAAAGACAAAAGGATGTGGGTTTTAAGGGAGAGGGTAAGGAGTCATTCCAATCCCGGGAGCGGAAAGACTTACCTTAGGAGGAAAAAAGGACAGGTATACACTCGCACACACACCCATATCCAACCGCACATACACAGACACAAGCAGACATTTGTAAAGGCAAAGAGTTTCGGCAGAGATGTCAGTCGAAGCAGAAGTACAGAGGCAAAGATGTTGTTGAAAGACAGGTGAGGTATGAGCCGCGGCAACTTGAAATTAGCGGAGGTTGAGGCCTGGCGGATAACGAGAAGCGAGGATATACTGAAGGGCAAGTTCCCATCTCCGGAGTTCTGACAGGTTGATGTTAGTGGGAAGTGTCCAGATAACCCGGACGGTGTAACACTGTGCCAAGATGTGCTGGCCGTGCACCAAGGCATGTTTAGCCACAGGGTGATCCTCATTACCAACAAACACTGTCTGCCTGTGTCCATTCACGCGAATGGACTGTTTGTTGCTGGTCATTCCCACATAGAAAGCTTCACAGTGTAGGCAGGTCAGTTGGTAAATCACGTGGGTGCTTTCACACATGGCTCTGCCTTTGATTGTGTACACCTTTCGGGTTACAGGACTGGAGTAGGTGGTGGTGGGAGGGTGCATGGGACAGGTTTTACACCGGGGGCAGTTACAAGGGTAGGAGCCAGAGGGTAGGGAAGGTGGTTTGGGGATTTCATAGGGATGAACTAAGAGGTTACGAAGGTTAGGTGGATGGCGGAAAGACACTCTTGGTGGAGTGGGGAGGATTTCATGAAGGATGGATCTCATTTCAGGGCAGGATTTGAGGAAGTCATATCCCTGCTGGAGAGCCACATTCAGAGTCTGATCCAGTCCCGGAAAGTATCCTGTCACAAGTGGGGCAAGTTTGTGGTTCTTCTGTGGGAGGTTCTAGGCTTGAGGGGATGAGGAAGTGGCTCTGGTTATTTGCTTCTGTACCAGGTCGGGAGGGTAGGATGCGAAAGCTGTTTTCAGATTGTTGGTGTAATGTTTCAGGGATTCCAGACTGGAGCAGATTCATTTGCCACGAAGACCTAGGCTGTAGGGAAGGGACCGTTTGATGTGGAATGGGTGGCAGCTGTCATAATGGAGGTACTGTTGCTTGTTGGTGGGTTTGATGTGGACGGACGTGTGAAGCTGGCCATTGGACAGATGGAGGTCAACGTCAAGGAAAGTGGCATGGGATTTGGAGTAGGACCAGGTGAATCTGCTGCAACCAAAGGAGTTGAGGTTGGAGAGGAAGTTCTGCTGTTCTTCTTCACTGTGAGTCTAGATCATGAAGATGTCATCAATGAATCTATACCAAACTTTGGGTTGGCAGCCCTGGGTAACCAAGAAAGCTTCCTCTAAGCGACCCATGAATAGGTTGGCGTACGAGGGGGCCATCCTGGTACCCATGGCTGTTCCCTTTAATTTTTGGTATGTCTGGCCTTCAAAAGTGAAGAAGTTGTGGGCCAGGATGAAGCTGGCTAAGGTAATGAGGAAAGAGGTTTTAGGTAGGGTGGCAGGTGATCGGCATGAAAGGAAGTGCTCCATCGCAGCGAGGCCCTGGATGTGCTGAATATTTGTGTGTAAGGAAGTGGCATCAATGGTTATAAGGATGGTTTCCAGGGGTAACAGATTGGGTAAGGATTCCAGGCGTTCGAGAAAGTGGTTGGTGTCTTTGATGAAGGATGGGAGACTGCATGTAATGAGTTGAAGGTGTTGATCTACGTAGGCAGAGGTACGTTCTGTGGGGGCTTGGTAACTAGCTACAATGGGGCGGCCGGGATGATTGGGTTTGTGAATTTTAGAAAGAAGGTAGAAGGTAGGGGTGCGGGGTGTCGGTGGGGTCAGGAGGTTGATGGAGTCAGGTGAAAGGTTTTGTAGGGGGCCTAAGGTTCTGAGGATTCCTTGAAGCTCCGCCTGGACATCAGGAATGGGATTACCTTGGCAAACTTTGTATGTGGTGTTGTCTGAAAGCTGACGCAGACCCTCAGCCACATACTCCCGATGATCAAGTACCACGGTCGTGGAACCCTTGTCCGCCGGAAGAATGACGATGGATCGGTCAGCCTTCAGATCACGGATAGCCTGGGCTTCAGCAGTGGTGATGTTGGGAGTAGGATTAAGGTTTTATTAAGAAGGATTGAGAGGTAAGGCTGGAAGTCAGAAATTCCTGGAAGGTTTGGAGAGGGTGATTTTGAGGAAGAGGAGGTGGGGCCCGCTGTGACGGAGGACGGAACTGGTCCAGGCAGGGTTCAATTTGGATAGTGTCTTAGGGATTTGGATCATTAGAAGTAGGGTTAGGATCATTTTTCTTCGTGGCAATGTGATATTTCCAGCAGAGAGTACGATTGTAGGACAGTAAATCTTTGGCAAGGGCTGTTTGGTTGAATCTGGGAGTGGGGCTGAAGGTGAGGCCTTTGGATAGGACAGAGGTTTCGGATTGGGAGAGAGGTTTGGAGGAAAGGTTAACTACTGAATTAGGGTGTTGTGGTTCCAGATTGCGTTGATGGAAATTTTGAGATTTTGGAGGGAGTGGAGCTGGAAGTGGGAGATTGAGTAGATGGGAGAGACTGGGTTTGTGTGCAATGAGAGGAGGTTGAGGTTTGTTGGAAAGGTTGTGAAGGGTGAGTGAGTTGCCTTCCCGGAGGTGGGAAACCAGGAGATTGGATAGTTTTTTGAGGTGGAGGGTGTCATGCTGTTCTAATTTGCGGTTGGCCTGTAGGAGGATGCTCTGAACAGCCGGTGTGGATGTGAGAGAGGAAAGACTGAGGACTTTTATTAAGGATAGGAGTTGACGGGTGTGTTCATTGGCTGAGTTGATGTGTAGGTGAAGGATTAGGTGGGTGAGGGCAATGGATTGTTCAGTTTGGAATTGGTATAGGGACTGATGGAAAGATGGGTTGCAGCCAGAGATGGGAACTTTAAGTGTGAGGCCTTTGAGGGTAATGCCAAATGTCAGACAAACCTGAGAAAATAAAATATGGGAGCGTAACCTGGCTAGGGTGAAGGCATGTTTGCGGAGGGAATGTAAATAAAACTTAATGGGGTCATTGTGGGGGTGTTGTGAGGGTGACATGGTATTAGAAGGTGGAAAGTGTAACATGAGGCTGAAGTGAAAATGAAAATAAAAATATATGGGGAGAGATAAAGGTGAACTAGAAAGCAACTGGAGAACTGGTGTGAAAAAAGGCGAAAAAGTGTTGGTTAAAGTTGGGCTATGTTGATCCTGTGGTGAACTTGGGTTGGTAGACAACGATGTGCACAAAGGTTAGGTGGTTGTGTTGCCGCCAAAACACGTTAAAGGGTGGAGAAATTCAGGAAAATTTAAAAAAAACTGCGTGTAAATGTATTAAAAGGAGTGGTTTTGTGGTGGCAGATTATGATAATGAGGCTAACAATTGTCTGATGAAGAAATAATGATGTTAAAACCTGTGGAAAGCGGCTAAAAATGATCAGTGATGTTGGAAAAACAGAAATGGAAATAAAGCGAAAGTTATTAGAACCAGCCGAAATGGTAGTTTAATAGTTGAAAGGAACTGTTTGTGAACTAGAAACAGTGGATTTTATAGCAGCAGTAGTGTTAAAAAAAAAAAAAAAAAAAAAAAAAAAAAAAAAAAAAAATTGGTTATGGTTTGGAAGTGGGTTACGTATTATTGAGTATATATAGGCGGGATAAAATTGTATAGTAGATTACGGTAAAATGGAGAAGGTGAATACAAAGTGAAACTAATGGCAAAAACAGAGAGAGAAAATAAGACAACAGAAAAGATTTCGAAATGCAACAGTGACAATAACAAACGTAATTGTTGGGTTCAAATTAATGATATGGATATAATAGAGGGAAACATTCCACGTGGGAAAAATATATCTAAAAACAAAGATGATGTGACTTACCAAACGAAAGTGCTGGCAGGTCAATAGACATACAAACTAAAACAAATATGCACACAAAATTCAAGCTCTCGCAACCAACGGTTGCTTCATCAGGAAAGAGGGAAGGAGAGGGAAAGACGAAAGGATGTGGGTTTTAAGGGATAGGGTAAGGAGTCATTCCAATCCCGGGAGTGGAAAGACTTACCTCAGGAGGAAAAAAGGACAGGTATACACTCGCACACACACCCATATCCAACCACACATACACAGACACAAGCAGACATTTGTAAAGGCAAAGAGTTTCGGCAGAGATGTCAGTCGAGGCAGAAGTACAGAGGCAAAGATGTTGTTGAAAGACAGGTGAGGTATGAGCCGCGGCAACTTGAAATTAGCGGAGGTTGAGGCCTGGCGGATAACGAGAAGCGAGGATATACTGAAGGGCAAGTTCCCATCTCCGGAGTTCTGACAGGTTGATGTTAGTGGGAAGTGTCCAGATAACCCGGACGGTGTAACACTGTGCCAAGATGTGCTGGCCGTGCACCAAGGCATGTTTAGCCACAGGGTGATCCTCATTACCAACAAACACTGTCTGCCTGTGTCCATTCATGCGAATGGACTGTTTGTTGCTGGTCATTCCCACATAGAAAGCTTCACAGTGTAGGCAGGTCAGTTGGTAAATCACGTGGGTGCTTTCACACATGGCTCTGCCTTTGATTGTGTACACCTTTCGGGTTACAGGACTGGAGTAGGTGGTGGTGGGAGGGTGCATGGGACAGGTTTTACACCGGGGGCAGTTACAAGGGTAGGAGCCAGAGGGTAGGGAAGGTGGTTTGGGGATTTCATAGGGATGAACTAAGAGGTTACGAAGGTTAGGTGGATGGCGGAAAGACACTCTTGGTGGAGTGGGGAGGATTTCATGAAGGATGGATCTCATTTCAGGGCAGGATTTGAGGAAGTCGTATCCCTGCTGGAGAGCCACATTCAGAGTCTGATCCAGTCCCGGAAAGTATCCTGTCACAAGTGGGGCAAGTTTGTGGTTCTTCTGTGGGAGGTTCTAGGCTTGAGGGGATGAGGAAGTGGCTCTGGTTATTTGCTTCTGTACCAGGTCGGGAGGGTAGGATGCGAAAGCTGTTTTCAGATTGTTGGTGTAATGTTTCAGGGATTCCAGACTGGAGCAGATTCATTTGCCACGAAGACCTAGGCTGTAGGGAAGGGACCGTTTGATGTGGAATGGGTGGCAGCTGTCATAATGGAGGTACTGTTGCTTGTTGGTGGGTTTGATGTGGACGGACGTGTGAAGCTGGCCATTGGACAGATGGAGGTCAACGTCAAGGAAAGTGGCATGGGATTTGGAGTAGGACCAGGTGAATCTGCTGCAACCAAAGGAGTTGAGGTTGGAGAGGAAGTTCTGCTGTTCTTCTTCACTGTGAGTCCAGATCATGAAGATGTCATCAATGAATCTATACCAAACTTTGGGTTGGCAGCCCTGGGTAACCAAGAAAGCTTCCTCTAAGCGACACATGAATAGGTTGGCGTACGAGGGGGCCATCCTGGTACCCATGGCTGTTCCCTTTAATTGTTGGTATGTCTGGCCTTCAAAAATGAAGAAGTTGTGGGCCAGGATGAAGCTGGCTAAGGTAATGAGGAATGTACTATCTTCCTATGTTGAATTTGCTCATATTTTTGTTTTCATGTTTTAATTTAATATGATTTAGTAAGTCCTGCAATGGTCTTTCTGGCACCATTGAAGCATTTGCCTTAAACAGTCTAGGAAAACTATGGGCAATCTATATGGGATAGCTGGATGAGAATTTGATTCCCTTTCCTTTTGAATGAGATCCTAGTGCCTTAATCACTCTGGCATCTCACTAACGTTATTTACACAATACTTTGGGAACAGACTAATTAGGTTTTATATCCTGTCAATGATGAAGTAATTAAGAGACACAATGCAATTTCCAACTGGAAAAGCAAGGGATAAGAAAATAGTCAAAGCCCTCTCAAAGAAACGATTCCAATATACGTAATGTGAGACAAGTATGCTAAACACCACACCAAGTTGATCAGTTCAAGGTTTCAGAATGGAGTGAAATGAGACAGTGATTCATCCTCTCTGCTCCTACAGTTTTCCTCTTGACGGTGAGCAACAATCTCCACCAGATGAAGCCATTCATGTATATGCAAGGGTTTCCTTAGTTTTTTACTTAAGATACATAATGTTTACACTACTGCATAGTGTGACATGCTGCTAAATGGTCAGAAGGCTAAAGTCTTGGCTTTTGTATGCATATATTTTCTTTCCACATGGCGTTCCATTGCATATGCCTGTACTAAATATTTTAACAGGTTTAGTTGTTTTTTCCTTTTGTCCTTCCTTGCACACTATAAAAATGTTTACTACAGACATTTCAAGCAGCCAGAAAAATAGTTTTCATCACAGGTGCAGTGACTTTCTGACAATGCCACACGCAGCTCTGCCCAAAACACCCATTCTTTTTGTATATGTTGTGATTACTGTAGGTGTTTCAGTCGTTACATGTCCACACCATTTCCTCTGCTACACCTGTTCCTGGATAACACTGCATCATGTTCTTAACATCAGTATCTGTACCTCATCCTGCCATGCTTGTATCTGTACTACGATATATATGTGAATAATCTATGCAGTTGAATAACCCTTGCATCCCAATTTTAAGGAAAAATACTGGCTTTAATTTGTATTTTATTTGTAAAAAAATATTCTAACGTAATGGTCCCATTCATCATCCCTAGCAAAAGAATCACTGTTGTCATCATCATCTTGCCATACATCGTTGTCCTTGGTTCTGTCCAGTGAGTTCATGATACCACATTTTTTGAAGAATTTATCGACTAGTGGTTGTAGAATTAGATCCCATGCACTTTTCACCTACTGACAAATCTAGAACACTTTGTGCCAACTTGTGGTTTTCATCAGCTATCCATTGCACATGTTGCTGTTTAAATACAGCTTTGAATGGTTGATCTACACACTCATCTATTGGTTGCAGGTCAGAAGTTAGGCCTCCAGCAATAATGACCAAGCCAGTTTTCCTTTCACTTCCTCAGCTGTGTGTCCACGGAAGCTGTGCAGGAGCAATATGTTACTTAAATTCAGTAGTGCACCAGGCTGATATTGCCAAACATGCATAATCCAGTCAACCACAAGATCATTGTCCATCCACCATTTCTGATTTGCTCGCACTAAGATGCCTTTCAGTGATGTTTTTGGAATAGCTTTCCTTTTTAAATATCACGTACGGTGATAGTTTTTGTCCATCGCCAGTTACACACACCACTCCACACCTTTGCTTCTCATTGTCACCAGTTCATATCGCGATGCTGGATTCCCCTTTCCTGTTCACGGTGTTGTCAACCATCATCTCAAAAAGGACTGGCATTTACTCTTGTTACCAATTTGGGGTAATATATAGGAATGTCTTTGGTGGAAATTTGTCATGTAGCAATGAAAATGCATTACCTTTTGCTCGTAATCTCCTGGAAGCCATAGAGTACTGGTAGTTTTCCTTCAGAAGCCCAATCCATTTCGACTGAAAGATCTTAACCCTTTAACTGCTCTGGACGTGTTAACGTGCGTGCTTTGCACCTGTCCCTGTGTGCTCTGAAAGTGTTTATGCATAGACATGTTCAGAGTACCAGACAGAGGGACCAGTGGCGCGCGTAAACACGTTCAGAGCACACAGGGACAGGTACAAAGGCACATGCGTTAACGCGTCCAGAGCAGTTAAAGGGTTAATAGCCAGCCCATGCTAGCTTTGAAACTGGTGATGCTTAGTTCTTTGGTTAAAGCCAATGTGATGAGTTGGCACATTTCACAAGTTATCATTCATCCATACCGTCACTTCTCGTCTACATAATCATAGGGTCTTTTTTCGAGATCTGGGTACTTCACTTTCTGGCTCCGAAATACCCAGTGATTACCATTCGTTTCTTGAAGCCACTTTTTGTTTTTCCACCAGTACTGAATACAAACCTCACACACATGATGAGTGATAAGAACTTGCCACCATACTTAGCAATTTTGTATGTGGTTAATACTTAAATTCTAACATGTTACTGATGCGTTACAGACTGAGGTCACAATAATGTTACACTACAACATGATCTATTGTTGTAGGCAGAGCTGTACCAACGTTATTAAAATCAATCTGCATAACCCAGTTTTTTGTCCTGAAATTGGAGAAAAAATATGCGTGGATTATTCGCGTTATAAGGTATATCATTTTCAAGGATACCATGTGCATAATTTTATTTCACTATTGTTTTATTTCATATCTTCTCTGGTATGCCAGCCCTACTTCTTTGTACAGTTCTTATCAAGCAGATCCTTTTCTTCTGCAATTCCTCTTCCAAAACGATACTTGTGTAAAAACAATCCGCGCATGTATGGAAACATATGCCATAATAATTCTGCCACATTTCTTCAAACATATGGTGTATGATTTGTGTCATGAATGGAAACTCTGGTTTTTTTGATTGAACATTTGGAAGATGATGTGTTGTATGAAAAGTACTGTGCTAATCATTTAAAGTGAGATCAGAAGGCAGTGTAATATCTTTCAACAATTTTCTGTTCAAGTATAGCACAAAATTTTGTTCTTTGGTCACATGACTGTCAGTATCTAATGGCAGGTTCATATACAATATTCAAAGGCTGTGTATGGTTCTAGGACATGAAAAGAGATGAGTAATCCAGTTAAAAATTCGAAAAGTACTATTTCACAATGGACTTTGGATTTATAGCCATTTTGAGAACCAGTCCCAGAAATGTATTCAGTTCCTTTATAATCATGTTTCGTCTGTCAATATACACAGAATATTTCTTTAATAAACAATCAGCAAACTTTTATGAAGCATATCAGTTGATTTGTTTTGTCATTTTCTGCAGAAATTGCCATAAAAGCAAATGTGAAAACCGCAATGGTGTTTTCTATTATGGGGTACTCATTAATGTGAGTGTTATTTCTTTGAACAGTAAATTTTGACGCTGTAATGATATTCTCACTGCCACACATTTTTTCCGAACCACCTGTACCCTGTTAGTCATAATTTTCTTCATTGCTTTTACAACTCAAGTCATGGTTTACCATTATCACTTATTCCAATGTTAATTTCTTCACTCTGGATCACCTATTCATAGGTTGACTCATCACTTGCACTTTTTCTGTCATTATGGAGCCTGCCCTGATGGATGGGTGATCTCAAAACACTACCACATAGTAATAAAATTACTCTCTCTCTGCCTGTGTGTGTGTGTGTGTGTGTGTGTGTGTGTGTGTGTGTGTGTCACATAGCGGTATTACTGATAACAGTGGTGAAAGAAAGGTCCATAAGGTGACTCAACACCCCTGAGGTGCCCGTTTCATGTAACAAAGATTTTAGCTGTGTAAGTTACAGGGTGAAACAGAATGGGCCATATGACTGGAAAATCATGATGTGTTACTGGGTGGGATGGTAGTAAGTTCCTATGGGACCAAACTGCTGAGGTCATCGGTCCCTAGGCTTACACACTACTTAATCTAACTTAAACTAACTTATGCTAATGACAACACCGACACCCATGCCCGAGGGAGGACTCGAACCACCAACAGGGGAAGCCGTACGAACCATGGCAAGGCGCATCAGACAGCACGGCTACCCTGTGCAGCACTGGGTGGGATGTATATGATCACAAAGGGTTAAAACACAGGAGTCACATTGAGGAGCAGTTCAGTTCAAATCTAGATAGTGATGTTTTGTGATTTTTGAAAGTTGTTTAAGGTAGATGTTGGAATAGTTCCTTTGATAAAACAACAGCTGCTTCATTTAGTGACATGTTGATCGAACACTGTACTCCTAACCTTCCTTCTTTTTCTTTTGAAAGTTAAGGAATTAGGAAATTGGGCTTGTTATTTACTTGTAGCCCTAGTAACAAATAGTAGTTAACAAAATTTATTTATGAAAAATACTTGCCTGTGGTATATGAAAAACAAGTGGATCTGGTCTTCCATCAAATTGGAAATGCATTGTTTGATTTATCCTTTCTGTCACTGATGCCAACCATTGAGTGAATGAGAAGCTTGTTGTTGTTTCATCAATATGATCTGTAACACAACAAGAGCCCCAACAAAATGATAACAAAATCAACACGTTCAAATTTGTCTTTCATGACTAACTAGTTCTTCAAAGACATTATTCAGTCAATGATTTGCTATTTTATGTCAGCATTTTATATCTTGTCCTGTAGCCTGGCCTAAAGTGCAGTTAGGACACAAAATATCAATTCATTAGATGACTCACCTGGTAATTCTGTGTGCCTTTCGTGGGCGTCAGTTTACCAAATGAGTCGTCTTAAAATATCTCACAGCTTCTACCTGCCTGCTTTTCACATGCAGTTCCTAAACTCAAATCATTACTCATTTCTGAGACTTCCTGAAACAAATTGCGCCTGGGCACCAGTAAACCAGGCCTATCACCAGTATACAAACAAGCACCAGTATAGTAATACTGTAGAAAGTCTTGCATATAGCTAAGTGCAACTGAAGATGTCCTCAATGAAAAAAAATATGTATTCATCAAATCAAGGGCACCTGTACAATAGTTTGTAGTGTGGCTGAGGGTGGGGGGATGGAGGGGGGTCAGGGCTAGACCAAGAGGTATGGAGTATTTTTAATACTTGGGAAGACGAATGGCAACTTGTAAGTAGACATAAAGCAGTTCCAGTTGTGACCCTATTCAAATTCTGTGTAATACAAACTTCTAAATAAAATTCTTGAAAGAAAAACACATGACTACCCTAAGAAGTGGGGTCTGGAGGGCTACGCATGCATGCATGCACACACATGCACACACACACACACACACACACACACACACACACACACACACACACACACACACACACACACCATTAAATTTGGCTTCAGAAGATATGTAAAAGACATCCTAGGATGAAGGGCAATGGTGGGGATGGGAAGGTGGTACAAAGTAGTATAAGAAAACAACAAGAGAACTAGGAGGAAGGGAAAGAGAAATAGGAGTTGGAGGAAAGATAAGTGGTAGTTGGGGAAAAGAGAATTAGTAAATAGGGAGATGAACAATGGCAGAGGGGAAGCAGAGCAAGGATAGAGAGGAGCAAAGAAATACCAGTGACAAGCAGGGAAAGAAGGTCAAAGGGAGAGATGAGCTGAAGACAACTGCGAGAGAGGACAAATAAGGTATGGGACACAGCAGGAGAAAAACAATGGGAGGGGGAGGGGTACTACATCAGCATAGACACAGGGATTAGCAATCACGATATCACCACAATGACAATGGTTGCTCAAGATAATAAATCCATTAACATGGATAGGAGAGTATGTTTTATGGTGGAAAGAGTACATTAGGAGTTTCTTGCATCCTGTTTAGAGAATGAATGTATCTATGTACGTAATTTAGTTCTTGTACAATGAATGTAATGGAATTATGGACAAAGTTTAAAAAGACTGTAATTTGCGCTCTGGAGAAGTATGTGTCAAATAAGTGGTTTAAAGATGGAAAAACTCACCCTACTTCAGTAACAAAATTCAGAAAATGCTGAGGAGGCAGAGAATGTTACACTCTCAGTTTGACAAGGAATGTGGACATGTTAACAGGTAAATGTTATTAGACATTTCTATGTCTATAAAATGATCAAGGCACGAAGTATACAGCAACTTCCACTGTCATACTTTAGTGACATATATTGCCAAGAACCTGAGAAAATATTTGTCCAACATAAAATAACTAAGCGGGACTCAGGATGCTATCCAGTCACTCATCGACCTGTTTGGTGTTATAATATAAGACAGCAAAAGGAAGGCTAAATTTCTAAGTTTCATGTTTAAGAAATCGTTCACAAAGAAGTACCATCCAAACACACTGTTGTTTGATCATCACATACAGTCCTGTATGGAGGACATAACAACACTAGTCAACAGGCATTTTGCATCTGGGAGATGATGCATCAACTAGTATGTATTTTGGTGTGTAGAATCCGAATATACCTTTCAAAATGTTCTAGCATGCACCATTTTTGAGATTTTAAAGGTTTTTTATTTTTCATATTCATATTTCACTTTTTTCTATTCTTCTGTTTTGATGTTTCATTGTTTGTTTTTGATTTGCACAGGAGAGCTAGAAGATCTACAAATCGTCAGTTGGCGTGGTAATCCAGTGCAGTGAAAGAGATCCTCAATGAGTGTTTCCTGTGAAAGATAGTGCAAACCTTTTGTGTTTAAAACTTACACTAAGAAAAATGGCAACTAATAAATCACACTGCTGTCTACACCACCCCGACAACTTTTGTTATGTGTGTGGGAATGTGGGAAATTCACTCCAAAAGTCCAGAGAAAATCAATCACTGATATGGTTAAGAAGTCATATAAATCATATTTTGATTTTCCTGTTGGTGTCAAGATAAAAATTTTGCACCTCATATTGCCTGCATAACCTGTACTACAACCATAACCGAGTGGTTGGAAGGAAAATGCTGAGCCATGCCATTTGCTGCTCCGATGTTGTGGTGTGAGTCTAATGACCATTATTCAGACAGTTACTACTGTCTTACAAATATTTCAGGACATTCAAGCAAAACTAGACATAAAATAAAGTATCCAAATGTATCTTCAGTGCATTTGCCTGTGCCCCATGATGAGATGTTGCCTGTTGCTGTCGTTAACTTGAAAGCTACGGAACCAGACACCATGTCAAGTGAATCAGAAAGTATTGAGCATACAGAAGAATACTGCCCTCAATATTATGACACTTCACCTCAGCTCTTTAATCAAAAGGAATTGAACGATTTGGTTAACAATCTAAAAATTTCGAAACAGCAAGCTGAACTCCTGGGGTCGAGACTGCAACTACGGAACCTTCTACCTCTAGGGACAAAACTTTCCTGTTTCAGATCAAGAGATACTTCCTTCGCTCAGTATTTCGATATGCAGAATTCATTGTGTGTATGTAGAGATGTCAATGGTCTGATGATGCAGCTAGGTGTACAACCTAATCCACAGGAGTGGCGACTATTTATTGTCTCCAGTAAAACCAGCTTGACAGCAGTACTACTGCATAATGGCAATGCATTTCCATTGGTAACTTTGACTTACGCAGTAGACATAAAAGAAACTTACGAAACCACGGCTTTGCGGCTAGAGGCAATCAAATATAAGGATAATGAATGGCAGCTTTGCTGTGATTTAAAAGCTGTTGCACCCCTTACAGGTTTACAGGTCGGATTCACGAAATACTGCTGCTTTTTGTGCCTTTGGGATGGCCGTGACACCAGGAACCACTATACAGTCAAGTAATGGCCTATAAGGAAGTCATATGTTCCTGGAAACATAAATGTGAACAATAACCCATTGGTTGAGCACAATAAAATCATTTTTCCTCCCATTCACATCAAGTTGGGTCTTATCAAGAACTTTGTAAAAGCTCTGGATAAAGAAGGTGAGGCCTTCAATCACTTAAAAGAAACGTTTCCCAAATTAAGTGAGGTAAAGCTGAAAGAGGGTATATTTGTTGGACGACAAATAAGAAAATTTCTGAGAGATCCAACGTTTGATACCAAACTCACAGATATCCAATTATCTGATATGGTCTTCTTTTAAAGCAATTGTGAAGGGTCTTTTTGGATAACAGAAAAGACAAAAACTATGTTACCATTGTGAATGATTTGTTGGACAACTATAAGAACATGGGAAGTAGAATGTCACTTAAAATTCACTTTTTACATTATCACCTTGATTTTTGCCAGAAAATTTGGGAGCCGTAAGCGATGCGCGTGGTGAACGCTTTCACCAAGAACACTGTTACCAAGGATTTTTCAAAAACCAAAGACGATTAAGGGTGAAAATATCTTCTGAACTAATTTGGACCTTTTATTGGCACCATGCCCATATATACATACAAAATAGTAGTGATTTCAAATGTTCTGAATGTGTATTTTTGTTTGACTTAATTGTATCAATTTTTGATATTACCATTTTTTAATTTGCTGTGTATCTAGGAAATGTGGTGTAATAGAGAAAAACCGATTTTACCAGTGTATTCAGCATCCCAAAATTAGGTAAATCCACCCATTTACAAACCAGATGCAGAAAAAAGGTTAAATTTGTTAACTAGTGTAATAGGCATCCCTGGCACACAGAATTAACTGAAAGAGTTGAAAACAAATAAAGTTGCTGTATCCTGGTGGAGTCTCAATTCAGTTTTACAGAGAGTAATCTATAGCATTGGCCTCTTACTTAGCTTTCTTCCATTGTGAATCTCTCACTTAGCAAGAAGTTCCAAGTGACTGAAAAAATGTGCAGTTGACTCTATACATGAGAAGGATAAAAGAATGGGTCCATAAAATTACAGATGATTATCCTAAACTCAAGTCTGCTGCAGTAAATCCTGAGCATATTCTACATACGAATATAATAAACTTCCTTGAGGCAGAAAAGATTCTGTCTACAAATTACCAGGATTTAAAAGTATTGCTCATTAGAAACTGAGTTTGCCTTTTTCTCACATGATATCCTGTGAACCACAGATAACGGGCAACAGGCAGATTCCACAATCCTGGATCTACAGAAAGCTTTTCATATGATGCCCTACAGTAGACAGTTAACAAACGTCCAAGAATACAGAATAGGTTTCCAGATATGTGAGAGGATCAAAGAGTTTTTAAGTGTACATAGTCCTCAACAGCAAGTGTTCATCAGAAACCTGGGTACTGTCGGGATTGACACATAAGAGTGAACAGCAGTTTGCAACTGTTTGCTGATGATGCTGTAATATATGGGAAAGTATCACTGTTAAGTGATTTATAATGACACAGGATGATTTAGACACAATTTCTATTTGGTGTAATGAATGGCAGCTTGCTCTAAATGCAGAAAAACATAAGCCAATGCAAATGAATTGGAGGAAAAAAATCATGTAATGTTTGAATACACTATTAATGGTGTTGTGATTGATACAGTCCCATTGATTGAATGTCTATGCATAATGTTGCAAACCAAATATGAAATGTAATGAGGATGTAAGGATGGTAGTAGGGAAGGTGAATGGTCAATTTTGGTTTATTAGGAGAATTTAAGGAAAGTGGTGCTCATCTATAAAGGAGACCACATATAGAAAACTTGCATGATCCATTCATGGAATCTTCACCACTCAGATTAAATGAATATCGAAGCTATTTACAGGCTTACAGTTAGATTTATTACCAACAGGTTCAG
The DNA here is from genome assembly GCF_021461395.2 of Schistocerca americana. Taxonomy (NCBI): domain Eukaryota; kingdom Metazoa; phylum Arthropoda; class Insecta; order Orthoptera; family Acrididae; genus Schistocerca; species Schistocerca americana. The sequence continues at coordinate 629,596,994 of NC_060121.1, read as the reverse complement.
TCAACACATGAGTATTATGGAGATGATTTGTGAACTCAAATGGGAATACCCAGAGATACTATTGAGAAAGCTTAGAGATGCAGAATTTGCAGCTTACTGAAGAATGATTCAACTGCAGCAAGTGTACACTTCATGTAAGGAGTGCATAGACAAGATAAGAGAAACTGCCGGTCATATGGAGGCATATGGACACCCTCACTCTATTTGCAAGCAGAACAGGAAAGGAAGTAACTAGTAGTGGTACAAGATACCCTCTTCCATGCACCACAGGGTGGACAGTGTAGTATGTACTTAGACGTAGAAGTGGAATAGGGGAGAGGAATAAGAGCTCAGACAGAGCTCTACAGGGCATGTGACAGCATAGCTAAGTTCACGAGGGACAGGGTAATAAGTGGTAGGAACTAGGAAATCAGTGGGAGAGAAGCAAGAAAAGACAAACAGCAACCAAGGAGAAATAGCAAAATTTGAGATAGTAAATAAACCATGATAGGTAGTAGGACATCAAAGAAAATGTGAAAAATATACAGAGAAACTTATAAATAATTAAATGGAAAAGAAAAGGGAGATGTACGAGATCAACATGAGAAAGGAGCGGAATAGGAGAAGGAAAGGAAGACAGGAATGCTGAAACAGGCAGAAAAGTGCAAAGGGGATAGAACAGTTGGAGAACAGGTTCTGGTGGATATGATATACATTATGTGATCAGAAGTATTCAGACACCCCCAAAAACATACATTTTTTATATTAGGTGCATTGTGCTGCCACCTACTGTGAGGTATTCCATAACAGCAGCCGCAGTAGTCATTAGACATCGTGAGAGAGCAGAATGGGGGGCCTCCGTGGAACTCACGGACTTCAAACACAGTTAGGTAATTGGGTGTCACTTGTATCATACGTCTGTACATGAGATTTCCACACTCCTAAACATCCCTAGGTCCACTGTTTCCAATTTGACAGTGAAGTGGAAACATGAAGGGGCTCGTACAGCACAAAAGTGTACAGGCCGACCTCTTCTGTTGACTGACAGAGTCAGCCGACAGCTGAAGAGGTGTTATGTGTAATAGGCAGATATCTATCCCTTCCATCACACAGGAATTCCGAACTGCATCAGGATTCACTGCAAGTAATAAGGCAGTTAGGTGGGAGGTGAGAAAACTTGGATTTCACAGTCAACTGGCTGCTTATAAGCCACACATCATGTTGGTTAATGCCAAACGATGCCTCGCTTGGTGTAAGGAGTGTAAACATTGGGTGACTGAACAGTGGAAAAAAATTGTGTGGAATGACAAATCATGGTATACAATGTGGCAATCTGATGGCAGGGTGTGGGTATGGCGAATGCCCGGTGAACTTCATCTGCCAGTGTATGTAGTGCCAACAGTAAAATTCGGACGCGGTGGTGTTATGGTGTGGTTGTGTTTTTCATGGAGAGGGCTTGTACCCCTTGTTGTTTTGCATGGCACTATCACAGCACAGGTCTCCATTGATGTTTTAAGCACCTTCTTGCTTCCCACTGTTAAAGAGTAATTTGGGGATGGCGTTTGCATCTTTCAACATGATCGAACACCTGTTCATAATGCATGGCCTGAGGCAGAGTGCTTACACGACAATAACATCCTTGTAATGGACTGGCCTGCACAGAGTCCTGACCTGAGTCCTATAGAACACCTTTGGGATGTTTTGGAATGCCTGCTTCGTGCCAGACCTCACCGAACAACATTGATACCTATCCTCAGTGCAGCACTCCACGAAGAATGGGCTGCCATTGCCCAAGAAACCTTCCAGCACCTGATTTAACATATGCTTGTGAGAGTGAAACTGTCATCTAGACTACATGTGCGCCAACACCATATTGAATTCCAGCATTACCGATTGAGGGTGCCACGAACTTGTAAGTCATTTTCAGCCAGGTGTCTGGGTCCTTTTGATCACATAGTGTAGATAATTGATATTATTATTATTATTATTATTATTATTATTATCATCATCATCATCACAAAAATGAAATTTGTCAATCACATCCAGAGGAAGATGGGCACCAGGGTACAGAAGTTGAAACTTAGTTTGAGAAACAAGAAACTTTCTGATGATAAAACCAAAAAGGGAGAAGCTGCCAGACAAAATTATTGACAAATTAGAATGGAATAACCATTATGAATAACACAGGTGATTTGTTCAGAATGACACAGAAATTATGGACTACATTCTTCCATAAACTGTCAACAAATGACAAACCCAAACATCAACTTTTCCCTCATGGCCCAGATTCATGGTGCAAGTATCACAATACTCAGTACTGAAGCACTTCATACAGCCACAAACATTCCACCCCAGCAGCAGTCATGCAAGATATAAAACCCATTTACAGAGACCTGACACATCCAGATTTATTGAAGTTTCTACATGAGCAGACTCAGAATCCAAATAAGCCTTTCAACAATCTCATAAGGACTCAGTACCAAAAAATGTTTTTGTTGGTAGGAAGACACTAAAATGGGGAGGGGGTTCTGTGATGCAGTTACTGCTTTTAATTACGACATAGGATGATTGTGCTACAATGTATGGGAATTAATCCTGAAGTAAATCGGACCGTAGAACTTCAACAGATGGGCAAGATTTGCATTCAAAGCAAAGTATGCAGCAAAAATGGCTACTGAAGTGACCAGAAGGGAGGAAAAAATACAGTAATTTTTAGTCATTTCAAACTTTATTAACTGTTTCTGAAAATCTATATTTTCAGTTACATTTTTCCCTAAACCTCAGGAACCACTCGGAGTAGAGTATTCAAATTTTCAGAGAATTGCAACATACATGCACTGAGTCTACTCAAGTAAAATAAAATATAATGTTAAGAGTAATTAAAATTATTTTAAAGAAAACAAAAAAAATACAAAACTTTAACCACATATTTTTAAAAATTGTATTTCACAAACCAGTGGCTGATATGCTATGATTTTAGTTCAGTACAGACAGAGCATAATGTGTAATGTCCTGTAAAAGTTTCATGTCCATTGTTACATTGGCTTCTAGAATACAGGGAAGCCAAGTAACAAAATTTAATATTGACATTATAGGGTATTCCAATTCCCCCTACAAAAATGCAGTAGTTGGTAAAGATCCCTAATGGCCTCATCACTCACAAACAACACTTGGAAGTCACTCAAAGAATGTGAAAGAACTGCTTTGATGAACAGAGAGATAATGACCTGTTTCAAACCCAGAGAGTAGACGATGCAGTTATTTTGCACTGTCACCATTTTTTTAAACTTTAATTTTTACTGGCAAGGTATCTCTGCAGAACGAATAATGTTAAATATTTTTAAAACAATTTCAACACATCATTTGTAGGACACTAGTAACAGAAATTTTTTATTTACTTTTTATGTGGCAAAATAAAAATCTGCTAGAAAGGAGGACACATATGAAAAGATTTTTTCTCGTATGTAGAATTTCATAAAAAGTATCTGATAATAAGAAATAAATTTGGTCAAAAGAATCTATAAGAGTTTTTATGCAAACATTGAGAAGAAACAAATACACATTATAAAGGGGAAAAAAATGGTGGTTTCCTCTCTTAATTATAGAAAAATTATACGTATGGTACACAGTCAATGATGACTGCCCTTAGATTTTTCTGACTTTAGGTTTCTCTGTCCACTAACTTTGTTCCACACAGATGAGTACCTCACTTAACTGGGTCTGACCCGCAAGACATCTTTCAACTATTTAATGATGTAATCATGAGACCAACAACAACATAATTAACAGACAATCTAGAACGCGTGGAATGACACACTTCTTCAGTTGTCTGTGAACCTCTCTTCTGACCTTTTAGTTGCTTAAAAGAAGTTTCATAAGCTGCCTGACATTCTATTTCTGTTACCTATCAAATCTATAATATCTACAATATTAGGAAAAGGATGAAACGTTAATCACCGTAATAATGAAACAATGAGTTGCTGACAGGCACAATTAAAAGACTGTTACACATTTAGCTTTTGGCCAATGTCTTCTCCAGGAAAGAAAACGCACACACTTCACACAAGCAGGGACATCTCTCGCACACATGACTGCTATCTCTGGCAACTCCAACTAGAACAAAACTGTCAAGTTGAACAAAAGTAGCAATTTGAAACGGGGCATGGAAGGGGTAAGGGTGGAGGGAGAGAAGAACATTATTTGGCAGAATGTGCAAGGATTAAATGGCAGCAAGATAAAACTGCCAGGCACAGCATCAGGAGACTATGATGCAGTGAGGTAGAGGGGAAGGGGAAGGAGAGGAGTAGAGAAAGATGGGTGGGTGCATTGGCAGTGAGTGGCACACAATGAGAGTGATGGGGATGTGAACAGGGAGGACGTGCTAGAACAAAAGGACCAGAAACTGTTGGGTGGAGGGTGTGGGGACAATAGGTCACCATAGGGCGAGGCCAGTATAATATCGAGAGCAAAGAATGTGTTTAATGACAATTTCTACCTGTGCAGTGGTGGAGGAGAGGATTGAGATGACAAACATTGTGAAGCAGCCATTGAAATCTAGTAGGTTATGTTCAGCTGCATGTTGTGACACAGGATGGTCTACTTAGCTGTTGGACACAGTTTGGCAGTGGCTGTTCATCCTGGTGAGCAGCTGGTTGGTAGTCATAACAACACAAAAAGCTGTACAATGATTGCAGTAGTGCTGGTAAATGATGTGGCTGCTTTCACAGGTGGCCCAGTCTCTGAAGGGGTAGGATATGCCTGAAACAGGACTGGAATAGGAAGTGCTGGGTGGGAGGATTGGGCAGGTTGTGAACCTGGATCTTCCACAGTGATATGGCCCTTGGGGCAAGGAGTTGGAATTGGGAGTAGCGTAGGCATGGAATAGGATGTTGTGGAGGTTGAGTGGGCCATGGTACACCACTTTAGGAGGGGTGGGAAGGATCTCACGTAAGATGTTCCCCACTTTAGGGCATGACAATAAACGAGCCCTGATGGAGGATTTGGTTCAGCTGTTTCAATAAAGGGTGTTATTGTATGACAAAGGGGTCACTCCATTGCAGCTGGCTCTTATGGGTTGTGGGAGGATTGTGGGTGCGTGATGAGATGTCACTGGAATTCTACTTGCAGAACTACATCTTGGGGGATACTGCCTGGTGATACCTTCAGCGTACTGGACAATGGAGTTCTTGTCACTGAAGATAAAGCCATCCTCAGGTGGCCAAGCTATAAGGGAGCCTGGTGTGAAAGGTATGGTAACTATCGAAATGCAGGTACTGTTGGTGGTTGGTGGATTTAATGTGGACAGAGTTGTGGATGGAGCCACCAGAGATGAGGAGGTCAACATCCATGAAGGTGGAATACTGGGTTGTGGAGGACTAGGTGAAGTGGATAGGAGAGAAGGTGTTGATGTTGTGAAGGAATCAGAATAGGGTGTCTTGGCCCTGAGTCCATATCATGAAGATATCACCAATGAATCTGAACAAGACCAAAAGTTTGGGGGGTTTGGGGAGGCTAGGGAGGTCTCCTCTAGATCACCCATAAACAGGTAGGAGTAGAAGGCTGCCAAGCAAATGTTCATGGCTGTGCCACGGATTTCTTTGTATACCTTCCCTTTAAAGGAAAAGTAGCTGTCTGTTAGGATAAAATTAGTAAGATGTATGAGGAATGAGGTACTGGATCTGGAGTCTGAAGGATGTTGAGAAAGGTAGTGTTCAATAGTGGCAAGACCAAGAGCATGAAGGATGTTGGTGTATAGCTGGACAGCTGTCTGCCAGGATGAATGGACACTGCCAAACTGTGGCCAAGAACAACAATCTACATCTACATGACTACTCTGCAATTCACATTTAAGTGCTTGGCAGAGGGTTCATCGAACATGAGTAGGAAACAGATGGTAAAGACCTGGAAATGATGTAGAGTAGGTGAATTAAGTGAATGGATACTTTGGCACTGGAGACTAGATTCCGGGCTATTAGTTGGGTGTGCTGATCAATGAGGGCCAAAATTCTTCCAGTGTGAGCACTATAACCAGCTACAAGGGGATGACCAGGATTGTTGGGGTTGTGGATTTCAGGGAGCATGTAGAAGGTGAGTGTGCTGGGTGTCATTAGGTTGAGGAGGGAAATGGATTCAGTGGAGTGGTTCTGGGAAGGGCCTAAAGCTTTAAGCAGGGACTGGAGGTTATGCTGGACATCTGGGATGGGATTACTCTGGCATAGTTGAAAGTGGACGTGTCTGATAATTGGCATAGGCCTTCCGCCACATAGTCGTGATTAATAACAACCTGTGAAAGCAGCTGTGTTCTATATCAGCTCTGCTGTAATCATTTCACAGATTTTTATATTGGTATGACTACCAACCAGCTGTCTGCCAGGATGAATGGACACTGCCAAACTGTGGCCAAGAACAAAGTAGACCACCCTGCAGCACAACATTCAGCTGAACATAACAGGCTTGATTTCAATGGCTGCTTCACAACCCAGGCCATCTGGATCCTCCCCTCCACCAATAGCTTTTCTGAACTGCACTAACAGGAGTTATCGTTACAACACATTATCCTTTCTTGAAATCATCCTGGCCTCAACCTACAATAACCTACTGTCTCCACACCCTTCACCCAACAGTTTCTACCCCCCAGTGCTCTTATCACCTCTTCCATATTCATTTACCATCACCCACATTTTGCGCCACTCTCTGCCAATATACCTGCCTCCTGTCTTTTCCCCTTGTCTGCTCCTCTCCTTTTTCGCACCTACATCTCCCCCCCCCCCCCCCTCCCACAACCTTCCTCCCCCACTGCCTGCAGATGCTGTGCCTGACAGTTTTAATCTGCCGCCATCTAGTCTCCGCATGCTCTGCCAGACAGGGCTCTCCTCTGCCCCAATCCATACCATGCTCTCTCTCCCCCCTTGCCCTTCCCCTTCCCTGCCCCATTTTGAATTGCTTCACTGAAAATGACAGATGCTGGAAATAGCAGTCAGGTGTGCATAATGTGTAAATGTGTGTGTTTTCTTTTCTAAAGAAGGCTTTGGCTGGAAGCTAGATGTTTAACAGTCTTTTCGTTGTGCGTGCCTGCAACTCAACATGTCATCTTTAGGGTGAGTAACGATCTATCCTTTTCCTAATACTGTTGATATTTCAACCTGGACTGACTTCCCATTGTTTAAATTTATATTATCTCCACATTGTATATATTTATGATGTTCAGAAGGCAACTCAGGACTTCACTTACATATGGCCTCATGTACTTGGACATTATTTTCGTTTGGAGTGGAACTGTACAGAAAGTCAATAAATCATCAATTAATAATTATGCAATATAGCTAAATATCCAACAATAAGTTGAAATAATAAGAAAATCTGTGAAATAAGGATGGTTAACAACAGTCTGTGTACGAAGGCGTGTACTGGAGACCCTGCTACTGTAATGTTAAGAAACACAATTCCCTTATTTCAATTAAACTGGGAATTGCCTTGGATAAAAGATAAGATTATCATCTGCCTCAAATTATTAATATGTAATATAACTGGATAGGAAAAAAAATCTTTTCTCAAAGTGGCAGCACAAGAAAACACATATAAAAGTTAAGGAAATGTGCAAGCTTTCAGAGGCAATAGCTCCTTCATGTGGCAAAAGTGTTAAAGGGGAACGAAGAGAGATGAAGGAAAAGAACTATCAAGTTTTAGGAAATGGGGAGAATTATGGAAAAATCACCCAGAACTTTTCCATAACCCTCACAATTTTCTAAACCTCACCAGTACTTCTCCTTCATCCCTCTTCCTTCTCCTTTAATCCTTCTCCTAAACAAAGAAGCCACTGGCTCCAAAAGCTTGCACATTTCCTAAACTTTTATATGTGACTTCTCCTGTCACCACTGGTGAATGTATCTTCTATCCAGCCAATTTAATATAGTTCCAAAAAACTGATTATTTTTGCTTGATTATTAATTTAAATAGCTGGAAATATGAAACAGGAACAGAAGATAATGAGCCACAATTACAAAAGAGGCTCATGAGTCTACTCCCTCATCGTATCATTCACAACAGTGTTTGTAACGAAGCAAGCTGGGATCTTTTTACTTCCTCTCTTGTTTTGCCATCTGCCTCCTTAAATTCATTTTATTTTCATTTTTCCCTAATTGCCATTAAAATGCCTGCATATAATCTGCATTTTCATAAAAGAGAAAGGTTGACCCTCAGTCTTAAGAAATATACCATCAAATATAATTTTGTGATTAGATTTATGTATGTAATTAATTTCCTAATTTATTTTGACTATTCTTAGTTAATATCTTTTGTTATAGGGTGAAATCAGTAATTGTTTCATGACTTAGATTCTATGTTGATTCATAAACAAATATAAATTCTGTATTAATTATAAACATTTTGGAATAAGACCCACTAGCATTCTTTACGTGTTTATTTGGCTCTATTCAAAAACATATTAGCAAAGCCAGCCCTTAATTAATTCCAAAATAATTACTGGATTTGTCAAAAATATTGTTTGTATAACTATATCTGTTAATTTCATCATTTAAACAAATAATTCAGCTTAACCTACGTGGTAGAAGTAACTGTTTAAAAGAAGGAATTTTTCTATATATTCAATTAATTGAATGAGTTATGTTTTAATTGAAATTTCTGTAACTCAAATATCGAACAATGTATAGTTTCAGTGCCTATTATTGTGAGGATATATAAACGCCTGATTTTTGATCCCAAGACAGTCAGTCCAAGACCGATTTTCAGAAGAGGAACCTGTATTGGTTAGGTCAACAACAATGCATCATCTTAACCTTGAAATAAGAAATACACAAATAGACGATGTGTTAAAATAACGACAGTGTTCAATAGTGCCACACATACCATATTATTCTGCAAGAACTGCGTGGTTAGGTTTTTACTGCTTGTACATGTTCAATGGTAAACTATTGCAGCAGTATGCTGATGTTCACCTGCAAACTATTAATTAGGCTTATAAAAAGTTAACCAGTGGTGAACTGGCCATATTAACTGTGTAATACTGGAGGGTTGTGAACAGTGAAAGTAAAGAACTGTGAAACACAACTGTGCAGCTGATGGTTTCATCATTTACAGTAGTCAGTGTTGAACTTCCACCTCCACCCCCCTCCCCAACCCCCCCCCCCCCCTACCCATTTTTCAGCCAGTATAACAATGAACGCAGTACGTCGACACCAAGGGCTATCAATGAAGAAATAAAGCATGCAAACGTAAAGATCATGTCAAAGAAATATGACAAATATGAAGGAGTATCTTAATTATGAGAAATGTGGGTAATTAATTGAAAGACTATTTTAAAAAATGTATTTAAACTCTCCTCAAACAAGTAGGAGCATTGAAAATGTTATCATAGCTTTTAAAGCTCTGGGAGAAGATTATTGCCACATGAATCAATGGTTTGCTACACAAGTTCTTTCAGCAAAATGTGGGTAGCTAATACAAAAAAAGTGTCAAAACAAATGGACACTAAATCTTTCAACTGTCCTTAAATGTTCAATAACCTCTCTATAAAAGTAAAATTGATCTATTTCAAAATCTCCCCCATTGCTAAAAAAATTAAAAAATTAGTACAAAAATGCTGCATAAACTGGCTTTGCTCTGACAATAACCCTGAGCTTAATGACTAAAGCTCCCACGAATGGAAGAAGTCACGAAAGAACACATTACATAACACAGTACTATTATATAGAGCTTTACAATCTATTACACTGCTTTTTAAAGTAGAAACAGTTGTTTTAAATTGTGAGGCAAACAGTTTGAGTGCTATTCTAGTAACTAAACTGGGGGGGAAGGAGGGAGGGAGGGGGGGGGGCAGATGAAGAATAGACAGAGATATGCAGGAAGAGGTAGACAGAGACAAAAGACAGGGAGAAAGAGATAGAGGGGTTGGGAGGGATGGAGGGAACGAGGAAGGAGGGAGAGGGGAGAAGGGAAGGGGGAAGGGGAGAGGGGGGAGAGAGAGAAGGAGTGAGAGAGAGAGAGAGAAAGAGAGAGAGAGAGAGAGAGAGAGAGAGACGGAGTAGTATGGAGTTAAGAGATGGAAATGGTGGTGGTGGTGTGGGGGCGGGTGGGGGAGGGGGGAGAGAGAAGAGATCAGGAGATAAAATGTGAGATGGGGCTGGAGTCAGAGTGGGAGGGGGGTAATCATGTGGGAAAGAATCATAGAAAGTGGTGACAGTGAGCATAAGGATGGTGAGAGAGTGAGGGGAGTGGAGGAGGGTACGAGGAGTGAGGGAATGATAAGGATGTGAGTGGGTTGGGGAAAAGGGGAGAGATGGATAGAGTGATGTAATCAGAGTGGGGATAGAGAGGAAAGAAAGTCATGGGGGAGAGATAGGAGGAAGAGACTGGTAGGGTTAGAATGGAGGCAGAGGCAAACAAAGAGCACAGCATGTTGGAGTGGCTAAGGAGAAGAAACTAGACCTGTAATTTCTGTTGTCTGTTTTCTAGGCTGCTGTATTTTTGGAGCACTGCCTCTCCTATTTGCTGTGTTACAGCCTATCTCTCTGCTACTGACAGTGTTGCAGTTACTTCCACTAACAGTGTTCCCACAGCTTTCTGTTATACGTGGGGGCTGATCAACAAGTGCAAGCAGTGTTGTCTGCTCCTCACGCTTCCGTTTCACTGTCAGGACCTGTAAAAAAATAACGCAAAACAGATCCAGATACTATCTTGGAAACATATTAAGATACTGATATGTCAAAGAGTGTTTCAACACTTTACACAAACACAAATTTAAGCTTGAAAGAATAAACACTTTTCCAAAATGATTTCATTACATTCTATATAAAGGAAAAATATAAGCACACTATGTGACAGTCTCTGGATACTGACCTTGCCAAGTGAAATGGATACAAAAAACAAGTTACAAAGATATTACAAGATGACATTGAGACAGTAAAAACCAAAATATTGACTATAAGGAAATAAAATAACGGATTATTTGAGAAAAGCAGTTTGTGTGTGTGTGTGTGTGTGTGTGTGTGTGTGTGCGCGCGTGTGTATGTGTGTCACAATAAACCCAACAAGCCAAAAAACTGTAGACTAATATAAATGGAAGTTGTTGACATACATTAAAAGAAAAGTGTTGCACCCTGCTACTAGTGAGTGTGAGTGTGCTGAGTGTAGTGTTGTCGCAAGTGTGTACTTGAATCAACCGCCAACTGCACCAGAGCGGACCGGCCACTAGAGGGCGCCTGTAGGAAGTGTGCAAATGGCATAGTCTCCACCATACTGTTTACTGAAAACTTGTGCCTATATATATGCATAGAGCAGAGCTGTCTCACTGTTTTAGTTTGTACCGCCACATCATCTGTTCTGTGTATTGCATATGTTGCACCTGGTGTATGGATTCGTCTGCTTGTTACATGTGGAGTCATGAGAGGCTTATTTCCATTACTGTTAAAAGGTTTATGAATAAAGTCTGATTTGCGTTATTCATATCAATTTCGTATATTACTTGGTTACTACACGACTGGCAATGAGATTCGAACAGTTTCTGCATGTGCAGTTTTTAAGTGTGATTTTATCATGTGTAATCATTATGGACGCTGTGCTACCGGCCCTGATTGAACAGCTTACTTTGCCAGTGACCACTTTGTCAGCTTCCATTAACAGAAAGGTTACCATTCCAACAGTCTATCCGCCCACTTTTTCTCTGTGATGATGATTCAAACAAGGACTCAGAAGCTTACAAAGAAAGACTCGGACAGCACTTCTTGGCTTTTGGTGTGACACACTCGAATTTGTGCAAAGCCTTATTCCCCTCGTGGATTCCACGTAAGGTGCATCAATTACTGTGTCAGCTTGCCCCTTTACACGAATCACCAGCTCTTACTTTTGATCACATGTGCAGTTTATTGTCCAACAACCATCACAAACGAACAGATGTCATAGTGGTGCGAGTTGAATTCTCCCGATGCCACACCAGTCATACAGGGCCTGGGCAGCCAAACTTCATGACCTTAGCCTTAAGTGTCACTTCGTTACTGATGGCCATAATGACTCTTATGCAGATTCTATAGTGTGTGACACATTATCTGTTTAGCTACAGACAAGAAAGTGTGGCAGAAGGCTTCACTCTGTGAAAACCACACACTGGCAGAAGTTTTGCAAACAGCACAATCTTTTGAAGTTTCTCAGGCAGCAGGTAACCAAACTGATGCGTGGGATGATGTGGCAGTAGTGGCACAAGATGTGCACACTAGGACAACAGATAGGTTGCAAGGGGAAGCAGCAGTGTCGGTGGTAAACATGTGGGCCCAGCACCAAGCAGATCAAGGCCAGCTCAAGCGGCTATGACCACCACAGTGCCAGTGAGAGCATTTTCTGTTTCCACCTTGTCCTGTCTGTTTTGTCCAGCACAAACATTGAGCATGCTCTAAGTGCTGGACTTGTTGTAACGCTTGCCAAAAGAAAGAGCACATTGGCTCCATGTGTCCTTCACTGAAGATTGCTCAGGATATGGACATGGACATACACTGTGAAACTCCAATAGTTGTGACTTCTCCCAAATTGTTTATAAAGTTAATTTTTTGCCAAGGGCACCAGTTACAGGCTGACACAGGTGCTGCAGTATCATTATTGAATTCTCAAATCTATGAGAGTTTAGGCTTGCCACTGTTTGCACCAGTCATGCGGAAGCTGGTCAGTTATAGCAAGCAGAACATCGCGCTGTTGGGGCAATTTACAACATCTGCTTCTTACAAGTCAGTTGCTTTTTTTCCATCACATTTTTGTTGGTTGCTGATGACAGTGTTGAGAACTTGTTTGGGACGGACGCATTTCAGGTCTTTTGATTTTCCATCACTGACACAAATAACCTTGTGCTGGATCCTGTACCATATTTTCAACTGGAAACACTGCGCAAGGATTTTTCAGATTGGTTTTTGGAAAGCATATGGTTGTTACAAATTTTACTGTTCATATTTCTTTGAAATCCACAGTTCCCATAGTTTTTGTGATGTGTGTCCTATCCCTATTGCACTGACTTGGAGAGACTTCAATTGCTAGGGGTGGTGCAACATGTTACGACTAGTGAATGGTCGTCTCTGTTGGATGCATGGATGCAGTTAATAAGCTGTCAGAGAAACTTTGCTTCTGTAGTGAGTCCAGTAATACTGTCAATGCGCAGCAATCATGGGTATATAACATTTCCCGTGTCAGGAGGAACTGTTGGCAAAAATTTTGGGTGGCCAGTACTTTTCTAAAATTTATTTAACTGAAGCACATCTGCATGTTCCAGTGGACGAAGAGTCTCAGCAAGTTCTGGGTTTGAATATTCCTTTTGGTCTCTATGAATGTTTGCATTTTACTTTTGGTGGAGCTAGTGCTCCTGCTATTTTCCAATGATTTTTAGAGGAACTGACTATGCATGTCTCAAGTTGCATTAATTATCTGGATGATATTGTCGTCACATGCTGCTCTGCCACCGATCACTTGAAAAATTTACACACTTTGTTTTCTGTCTTACAGTCCGAAGGCTTACAGTGTAACCTTGCAAAATCTCCGATCCACCCCCCCCCCCCCCCCTTCTATTGTCTATTTGGGGTTCGAGCTCTCGTGGGTGGGGTTCGCCCTCTGCCAGACCAATTCTCCACTGTTATGTTTATGCCTTGCCCTCATCCACATAGGAAGCTCAGGCCTTTCTACGGAAGATAACCTATTACCACAAATTCCTGTCGGGGAGGAGGAAAGGCCGGCGGAGGGGGAGGGGGGGGGGGGGGGACACACCCCCATTGCCTTGTAATGTATGTACCTTTTGGCTGGAGCCCGGACTGCAAACGTGCTTTTCAGATGTTGAAATGTAAACTATCTCAGCCCCTTGTTTAGCTATATTCTCTCTGGACCAGCACATAGTTTTGGTGACTGACGCCTCACAGTACAGCCTCTGCACAGTCCTAGTGCACCAATATGCTGACGGCTCTAAGCGATCTGTTGCTTTCACCTCTAAATCTCTCACTCCGGCCCAGGAGCATTACTGTCAGGTGGAAAAAGAGGCCATTCCACCCTCCTTCAAATGAGGTGGAATGATGAGTGTGTACGTTCGAGTCCCACGTAAAAAGTCTGTGGTGGATTCTTTGCCGGACAACGCCCTTCTCCATTTTCTGAGCACAAATCGCTTCACGCCTATGCAAGAGCAGAGCCCGTCCAAGTTGCTTCACGGCAGCAGTCGGATGCCTCCAGCTGCTTTGTGCTGGGATTGCCGGTGTGGGAGCAAGTGTTTTGGCACAGGCCCAAGTGGGTAGTGGTCACTGTGGTCCACTGCCAGGGATGCCATCTTTGTGACGCCCATACAGTTGACAGGCTCACGGCGTGCCACTTTGATCACTTACACTCCTGCTCACAGCAGAAGCTACCAGTTTGTGGGTGCAGCCCCTGTTGCAGCAGCTCACATTGTCACCTTGTGTCTCGAGCCCATAGTCACCTGCTGTGAAGGTGCTTCTGTCCCATCGGCTGCCTCCTTAATGTGCGGCGTCCTGGAGCTCCAGCTTCACGGCACTGAGCACTGGTCCATCTCCAGCCTCGGGTCCATTGCTGCAGTTTGCTCTTGCAGTTCGGCCACCTCCACTGGCCCCCTCGCCATCAACAGCTCAACCTTCGTCACCAGTGGGTCCAACCCCATCTCCTCCTAGAACCTGCTTGCTGATGACGATGCAGAGATGGTGATGGCACCCTCCTCTTCAGTGCTGCCATTGGAAGCTGTACAGTCCCACCACCCTCACGTGTGCCCGTGTCTCCACACATTCCAGCCCTACGCTCCGGTGCTCACCCAGCACATCGTCCCACCCTTGCTATCAGCATTGGCTGCTACCTCTCGGATGCAACGGACGCATCTCTTGTCAGGGCACCGGCATCTCCTCCATTGACTGGGCGCCCCCTATGTGTAAGGGAGAGGGGTGCTGTATACTGCTACTAGTGCACCTGAGTGAGCGGGCACCAAGTGTAGTGTTGCTGTGTGTGTACTTAAATCGACATCCAACTGTATCAGCACAGGCCAGCTAGAGGCCATCTGCAGACAGTTTGCACACAGCACTGTCTCTGCCATGCCATCTACTGGTGACTGGGCACCTATACATGTGCGGAGCAGTGGTGACTCACTCTATGTTCTTTTAGTTCTTTTAGTTTGTACCGCTCACAGCAGTTGTTCTGGGTATCGTCTATGTTGCACCTTTTTTATGAATCTTTTGTCTTGTTACACATGAAGTCATTAGAGGCTTATTTCCATTGTTGTTCAGAGGTTTATGAATAAAGCCATATTTGTGTTACTTGGAATGGTTTTGTGTATCACTTGATTGCTACAAAAAGCAAGACCATAGCTGTGCAAGGGAACAAAAATAAGTTTCTGATTTTTGGTTCCAAATGTGATTACAGAGATGTCTTTGTATACTTTAGAATGAATTTGTTACAAAACAACAGCAGAAATGAAGAAATTCCTATGAAGACAAGAAACATAATTCGTTCAGCAAGAGGTGTCTGTGCGAGATCCAGGCGGAACTAATGTGGCCTGAAAGGGGTGAAATATCAAAAGTTCTAGCTGAAAACTCCAAATATGGGAACCATCCAAAAGAGAAGGCACTACAGCATAGGCTTTCACAATACAATTCCCAGCACGTAGGTTGACAGAAGGGAAATTACATAAAAGTACTACACCAGTACATCCAATACACTGGTAACAAGAAACTAGAAGCAGAAGTATTCCTAAGTGAAATACAACCACACATATTATATGTTAATGGGACATGGGGTAACTGGAAGTCAGATAGATAATCAGCCAATACAGGTGAATATCTTTTCCTGTTACTTCTGCAGAGCTAAACAAAAAGGTGGTGGAGTTTCTTTACATATTCAAATCAAAAAGCTCCAGCAGGCTGAAGTAGTGAAGCTGCAAGATTACTCATAGCTAAAGAAAATTATTTTGAAACTACTTGTGTAATGACAGGTGACTTAAAGACTGTTTTATGTGCACAGATACTTGGTGGCAAGATCAGCGTCTTTCTAAATAAAACTGGTAACTTGCTGCTAATGGATATGGAGAGAAACACTGTTATCAGAGAAGACTTCAGTACTGGCAAAAAAAAAAAAAAAAAAAAAAAAAAAAAAAAAAAAAAAAAAAAAAAAAAAAAAAAAAAAAAAAAACACCAATAAAAATCAAGACAAGATTTTGAAGAACAGTTAATACAAGACAACATGGTGGCAACAATATCTGCACCAACAAATATAACTTTTCAAAGTCAGTTGTTGACAACATAATTATTAATGTTAGTAGATGTACCTGTGAGCCACATAAAGTTCAAATAGAAATGAAGCAATGAGATAGTATCAGAATTAAACTACCAAAGAAGTCAGGATCACTAGTGAGCAACATATTAACATATTGAGAACAATATCAAGTGGGGAATCCTGGAATGAAACCCCACAGGTACATAATGCAAAAGGAAACTATGATGCATTTATCATAACAATTAAATACCATTTTAATATGATATTCCCCAAAGTAAAGAGATGAGAAAAGCTGCTGGATCAAACATATTGGATTATCAGTGAAATATTAGAACAGAGAAGAAAGCTGCAGGAGCTGAGGTAGGAGGGTGAAGCTGAAACCCATGAAATATTACAAAATAAGTACATGAAAATAATAAAAGAGGTAAAAGCAAGTGCAATTAACACAGCCATTATGAGCTCAGAAACCAAGATAAAGGCAGCTTGGAATGTAATTAGTGGTGGAAGAAAGAAAAATAATGGATCAAACAGAAAAAAACACAGATCAGGTCAATGAAAATAGACAACACTATGTTACAAAAAGTAGAAAATAGGCAAACATACGTAACGAAAATTACATAAATGTGGTAGAAAATGTGAGGATATCTTTAATGTTTTATTGTGTACACTGTAACCCAAAAGTCCGTTAACATCTGAAAATTCAATACTTCACAGAATAATGTAAGTAGAGAGGTAAAAACTGATACACAAGCTTGTTTATTCAAACAAATGTGCACAAAATGACCAACAGATAGCACTCCAAATGATACAAAAGCAACAGTTCAGTTTTAGCAAAGATATAACAAATGTTCAACATGTTGGCAGTCATTCATCAACAATACTCGAAGTCGAAGGACTATGTTGTGAACATCACTGTACAGCATATGAGTAGATATGTTGACAAGTTCCTGTAGGATGTTGTCCTTCAGCATCCCTAATGAAGTCAGACGATCGTGGCAGAGTTGTGACTTCAGATAACCCCACAACCAATAATCATACATGTTGAGGTCTGGGCACCTGGGAGGCCAGGCAGAATGGAGCTGGTGGCTCAGCATGCAATCTGCACCAAACAACGTGCACAAGAGGTCTTTCACACATGTAGCAATATGGGGTGGAGCACCATCCTACATAAAAGTTGTACCTTCCAGCAGATGTTTATCAGTCAGACTAGGGATAATGTGATTCTGTAATATATCAGTGTACCATGCACCTGCCATAATTCTCACGTGGCATCCCTGGAGTGTTGCGGTCCAGTGCCATCTGCTGGCCAGTTTTTGCACTCATTTCTTGTTTCAATAAAAGCCCACATCATTATAGGCATGTGCATCAAGTTTTTCCTCTCTATCTATATTACTGAAGAAATCAGTGCATTTTCAAATGTAAATGGACTTTTGGGTCATCCTGTAGGTATATAATTGGATTTTATGTTGGTCATCCTGTATGTATATAACTGGATTTTATGTTAAAATTTGGTGGCTTTTATTGTTATGGTCCAGTCAGACCAATGTAGTTTGTTGACTCCTAATCTTGTTTAATTGTGTTTTTATATTTTGTAATGAAATCAGACCAGTGTCCTGTTTGTATCATCACATGCAACAATTGTATCTACTGAAGTGGACTCTGCTTGGGGAAAAAAAAAAAAAAATTAAAATTGGAAAGACGTAGTTCAAAAAAGGAGGTTACTTAGGTATCACAACATTCATACAAGGGAAAACTATACTGGAACTAAAATCAGTAAGTGAACAAATAATCACTCCATTGCTGGACGCAGCACACAGCTCTTTCAGAGATGAACTTTTCCAAAAAAACTGAAAATAAGCAGAGTTGTGCCATTGTGCAGGAAAGAGGATAAGGTGTCTCCAATGTTTACAGACCAGTTTCACTGATAATTAGGTTTCTCACACATCCTGGAAATCCATATGTCTGATAGGTTAGTTGTTCATCTGGATAAACATAACATTCTTGCTCCATCACACAAAGGTTTCAGAAAGGGTAAATGTACAGAATCAGGAATTGCGAGTCTGACAGAATACATTATGTAGTTCTTAGACGAAAAGAAGATGGTATCAGCAATCTTTTTGGATGTCTCTAAAGCATTCGATAACATTGTCCATGAAATACTGATACAAAAATTGGAAAACTACGGCATTCGAAGGCAAGCTGGAAAGAGGAGATCATCATACCTATGCAACAGTATGTATCTAAGAAGACCTCATACCAATTAGAAACCAATGCCATCAAACAAACAGTTCCACAGGCTCTGGTAATGGGCCCTTTGTTGTTTAGTCTGTTTGTAAATGGGACAGCCAGCCATGACAAAACTCTTCCATCTGGTGTGCAAGATGTATTAGACAGGTGAAAGTACCCTCAGACTTCAAGATGAATGTAATAAGTCCAGTTCCAAAGAAAGCAAGTGCTAACCGGTGTAAATATTACAGACTTCAGTGTAATAAGTCATGGTTGCAAAATACTAACCCAAGTTTTTTACAGAAGAATGGAAAAACTAGTAAAAGCTGACCTTGGGAAGGATCAGTTTGGATTTCAAAGAAATGTAGGAACATGCAAGGCAATTCTGACCCTACCACTTATCTGAGAAGATAGGTTCAGGAAAGACAAAAACTAGACAGCAGTTACAAGAGTAGAGAGGCATGAAAGAGAAGCAGTGGATGAGAAGGGAGTGGAGTTGTAGCCTATCCCCAACATTATTCGATTTGTACATTGAGCAAGTAGTAAAGGAAACAAAAGAAATATTTGCAGTAGGAATTACAGTTCAGGGAGAAGAAAAAAAACTTTGAGATTTGCCAATCACATTTTAATTCTATCAGAGTCAGCAAATGACTGGAAGAGCAGTTGAATGGAATGGACAATGTCTTAAGAGGAGAATATACAATGAACATCAACAAAAGCAAATCAATGGATAATGGAATGTAGTCAAATAAGGGAATCAAATTAGAAAACAAGACAATTAAAGTAGTAGATGAGTTTTGCTGTTTGACCAGAAAAATAATGATGGCTGAAGACGACAGAATATATACTGATGTGACAAAAGTCATGACAGCGATGTGCACATACAAAGGTGATGGTAATATCATGTACATAAGGTATCCAAGGGCAGTTCATTGGTGGAGCTGTCATTTGTACTCAGGTGATTTATGTGGAAAGGTTTCCGACGTGATTGTGGCCGCATAATGGGAATTAACAGACTCTGAACGTGGAACGGTAGTTGGAGAAGCAAGGGACATTCCACTTTGGAAATCATTAGGGAATTCAATATTTTGATATCCACTTTGTTAGGAGACTGCTGAAAATACGAAATTTAAGGCATTACCTCTCACCACGGATAACACAGCAGCCAATGGCCTTCACTTAACCACCAAGAGCAGCAGCGTCTGCATAGAGTTGTCACTGCTAACACACATACATCACTAAGTTAAATAACTGCAAAAATCAATGTGGGATGTGCAATGAACATATCTGTTAGGACAGTGTGGCAAAATCTGGCATTACTGGGCTGTGGCAGCAGATGACTGACACGAGTGCCTTTGCTAACAACACATCAACTGTAGCACCCCTCCTGGGCTTGTGACCATGTCATTTGAACCCTAGGCAACAAGAAAACATGCCCTGGTTAGATGAATCCCAATTTCAATTGGTAAGCACTGATGGTAAGATTCAAGAGGTAGTGCAGACCTCACAAAGCCATGTACCCAAGTTGTCAACACAGCACTGTGCAAGTTGGTGGTGGCTCCATAATGGTGTGGACTGTGTTTACATGGAATGGACTGGGTCCTCTGGTCCAGCTGAACCAATGATTGACTGGAAATGGTTATGTTCAGCTACTTGGAGATCTTTTTCAGCTATTCATGGACTTCATGCTCCCAAACAACAATGTCGTGTAACGAGGCCACAATTGTTTGCGGTTTGTTGAAGAGCATTCTGGACAGTTCAAGCAAATGATTTGGCCCTCATATCACCCGACATGAATCCCAACAAACATTTAAGGGGCACAATCAAGAGGTCAGTTTGTGCACAATATCCAGCACTGCAAAACTTTCACAATTATGGACGGCTACAGGGGCAGCATGGCTCAATATTTCTGCAGAAGACTTCCAATGATTTGTTGAGTCCATGCCAAGTCAAATTGCTGCACTGCACTGGGCAAAAGGAGCCAAACATGCTACGGCATAAAGTCAGCACCAGTATGCCAGTCAGGAACAGCAGAGAAGAAAAGGCTATAAAAAGAGGTCAGCCAGTAGTACGCTGACTGACCTCCCTCCAAGACAACAACGCCACAGCAGCGGCCCCTAGATGAAGATGACATAAGTGCTGCCCCCGATTGGTGGAACAGTGTCTCTTATAGTGTCCCCCCCCCCCTTCCCATGCAGTGTTTTCAGGTGGGTGTTGCAGAAATTTTCTATGCTTGTGTGTTTCTTTTTATTACTTGCATTGTCTGTTTGTTGCATTTGCCTATTCCAAAATGAGCAACCCCCGTCTCCCACCCCCTGCTCAGGCGCCTCAGCTGCAATTGATAGATGCAACACAGCTAACACAGATGTTTCAGTTTCCGATGCAGCAAATTGCAACCCTTCTAAACACAGTACAGTAGTTACTGGCCAACCAAGCAACAAACGCTGCGCGACCACCTGACTAACATGCAATAACTGTAGCTCCAAGTGCCATACCACCTTTTCACCAGTTTAACAAAAAAGAAGAGGAATGACTCAAGTGGTTGTAACAGTATGAAGCCCACATCATTGCTCACAAAGTATCAGGTACTGTGAAACTACATCACTTTTTGTCAACGGTAGGAAATGCAGTCTTTTGCCTCATTCAGAAATCGTTCCCTAATGCCACTCCAGGTGAACTTTCCTATGATCAGGTTGTAGGTTCACTAACTAACTATTACGACAAACAAGAGAATGTGGTGGAAGCTAGGTACCAATTCTTTCATTGCAAGAAAAGGTCAGAACAAAATTTTCGCGAGTGGGTAACAGATTTGCAGGGTATGACAAGGAAATTCAAATTTGCTTGTGGTGCTTTATACTCAGATGTTAAGTTGCATGATGCGATCATGTACAATGTAAATGGTGTCAATCTAAGAGAACAGATTTTGAAACAGTCAGATCTGTCATTTCATCACACAGTGCAAATTCCAGATAAGTATGATTCAGGAGCTTCAGCGGCCAATAAATTTGAGCAGCCACCAGTTTGTTGGGTTGAGTCAATCCCTTGCTCTTGACCAGCCCAGTAGGCAGCAATAGCATGCACGCGCCAAGCCACATAAACAGTTCTCTAAATAGGAAGCTACATCAGTGAATAGAATTAAGTCACGTCCTTGGTGCTAGTCATGGCACAAATGCCGAGATTGCTGTCTAGACAAGCACAGTGTTAAGCTTGTGGCAAGAAATATCACGTACAATCCGTATATTTGCGACGGAACAAACTTAATAATTCCGCCCACTCACAAAAATCTAATCACAAGGCCCATGTAATCAATGCAGTGTATTCAAAGCATTAGCAAAACTAGCAAGCAAACAGTTTCTTCTGTGCTATGTCAGGAGAACAAATTTTTTGTTCATTTGCATCTTAGTGGAAAACGTGTGAAATTTCAGTTTGACACAGGTGCCTCTGTTACATTGCTCAATCATAACACATATGAACTGTTTGGCTTCCCATGCCACTCTAAAACTAGCACACACCTGACGACTTATAATGGACAAGATATTCCCATTCTCAGAAAATGTACTTTGCCTGCTGTGTATTGCTCGCATACGCGAACTGTGACTTTCACTATGCTACAATCAAGTGGGAACATATCTGGCCTTGATTCGTTTGATTTGTATGGCTTTCAAATTCATAACACTGTGTTGTCAGTGACTGCATTCAATGCCAAAAATAGTGTAGCTAGCTTGTTGAATGAATTCCCTGAGCCCTTTTCTGTAGGTTTAGGCAAGGCTAACAATTTTGTTGCACATATTACTATGAAAGACAATGCTCAGCCAAAATTTTGCTGGGCCAGAACTGTTCCCTTTGCATTGCAGGACAGTCGTTGCTGAACTTAAAGAATTGCAAGATAGCGGAGCTATTGCACCCATACAAGCTAGTCAGTGGGCAAGACCACTGGTTTTGCTCCCCAAACCTTGAGGTCGCATTCACCTCCATGTTGACTTTAAGTCTACAATCAACCCACAAACTATGATTGATACTTATCCATTGCCTCACCTAGAGGATCTCATGGACAGGTTAGGTGCTGGTTGCTACTTTTCGAAAACTGTCTCGCGCGACGCGTATCTTCAAATACCCCTAGATGAAAAATCTCAAACCGTGTGTGTTTTGAACGTCCATTTGGGCTTGTTTAAATATTTGCATTTGCCTTTTGGCAGTGCTTCCACATCCGCCATTTTCCAATGGTATTTGGAACTTCCAACATCTGACTGCTCAATTACCATGCTGTTAAAACTATTTGGACAATATTGCTGCAGCAGGTCGCACACCTGAAGAACACATTGCATATTTGGGTTTCTTGTTTGGTATGTTATATGAGACAGGAGTAAAGTGCAGACTGGACAAGTGTGATTTTTTTTAAACCTGAGCTGCAGTATCGTGGTCACGTCATAAACAGTCAAGGTGTACATCCTCTTCAGTCACATTTGTTTGCCATATGTGACCTGCCACTTCCTCACATTGTCACAGAATTGCAGTCA
The DNA here is from genome assembly GCF_021461395.2 of Schistocerca americana. Taxonomy (NCBI): domain Eukaryota; kingdom Metazoa; phylum Arthropoda; class Insecta; order Orthoptera; family Acrididae; genus Schistocerca; species Schistocerca americana. The sequence goes on along the minus strand of NC_060121.1, from coordinate 629,574,030 downwards.
GTCTTAGGGAAAATGAACAATTATATTTCCTTCATATGGAATGCTGCACAAATGGAATGCTCCAGCATATCGCTTGCGTCGCAAGAACATCTTCTTTGTTTGGACAGAAGAGTACCAAGAAGCATTTCAAAAACTTAAAGATGCATTGCTCAGTGACTGATGCTTGGTTCACTTTGATCCTGACAAACCAGTTGTGTTGCAAGTTGACGCTTCCTCTTAAGGAATCAGTGCAGTGCTTTCGCACAGATTTGGTGATAAAGACAGGCCTATTGTTTTCACATCAAAAGTGTTGTCCAAAGCTCAGTGTAACTATTCACAAATAGAGAAAGAGGCATTGGCTATTGTGTTTGGTGTCATCAAATTTCACCACTATTTGTACGGCAGAAAATTCTACTTAGTAACAGATCACAAGCCGTTGCAGTCCTTGTTTCATCCGATGAAGCTGGTTCCTGTATGAACTGCCCAAAAATTGCAAAGATGGGCTTTGTTGTTGTCTCAATACCACTATGAGATTGTGTATTGTCTGACAGCTCAACATGGTAATGCAGATGCACTTTCATTCTTTCATTTATTCCAAGTGGCCCTGATACAGACTTTGACGCTTCTGCTGCATCTTGCTGTCACGTCGATGCTCAGGATTCTGAATTGCTTCGATCCTTTCCTCTGAACGACAGGAAGATTGCACAACAGGCAACAGAAACAGATTTTCACATTTTGCTAAAATACAATCGCACATCTTGGCCTCGCCGATTGCATAGCAAAAGAACTCTGTAGTGTGCCAATACTTTGCATGTCAGCACAGCCTCGCAATACAGAAAGAAGTGATTCTTGTTCAAAAGACATTGGACAGTCACATGAGTTGATCCCCAAAGCGTTGCAAAAACAAATGTTTCAGTTACTTCACCAACAACATTGGGGGATTGTTCGTATGAAACAGTCAGAGTGTGACAGATGACGACGTAGTGTCACATGTGTGGAAAATCTGACCACTCTGCCACAAAAATTCTCTGCTTGGCCTAAGTTTCAATCACTATGGCAACATGTCCACATAGATTTTGCGGGTCCTTTTTGGAACATTCTTTGGTTGATTGTGCTAGACTCTTCAGCAAGTTTCCTTTTGCTGTGCCAATGAACCCGACAATGTCACATAGCACAGTTCAGGCATTGTCCTCTATTTTTGCCTCTAAGTTTTGCCTGAAGTCAGTGTCAGACACCGGCCCTCAGTTCATGTCAAATGAATTTGAAACATTCTGTGAACTCAATAGCATACAGCATCTACATTTTGTCAGAAGCTTCAAGCAGCAGACGGCCAAACTTTGCACCACACACACTGGGGATCCATCATTGCAACTGTTTCTCGCCTCCAGGCGGATGGCGGGGTACAACCAAAAGTCTGATGTCACCTGCAGCCACAGTTTCCGGTCCATCAGAGCATCCATGCTCCTGCATCCTCCCCTCCCCCTCCTGTTATTGATACGACGATAGTCTGACACTTTGGTGGAGAGGAATGTTGCAGCACAAAGTCAGCACCGGCATGCCAGTCGGGAACAACAGAGAAGAGAAGGTTATAAGAAGAGGTCAGCCAATCGCAAACTGACCAACCTCCCTCCAGGACGCCAGGACAACAATGTGACAGTGGCGGCCCCTAGGTGAAGACAACATAAGCGCCATGCCTGACTGGTGGCAGCCATGTTGATAGCAGCTTAAATGTTAGCTTCTTCATTAGCCGACACATCGTAGCCTCTTCATTACCATTCTCCACATAGCACAGTCAGAAATCACCAGTCACTGCAGTTCAGTTCTCAGATGAAAGTTAAGTATTTGTACTTGTCTTGTTGTAATAAAACTCATTAATATGAGTTGTTTGATTGTTTGTCTAATGAACTGAGTATGCAGGATTCCTAGAAACTTCAAAACATGATATTAGAAGGTATCACATGACTTTTGTCACCTCAGTGTAAAATGTATACTGGCAATGGCAAGAACAGTGTTTCTGAAGAAGAGAAATTTGTTAACATTCAATATAGATTTAAGTGTTAGGGAATCTTTTCTGTAGGCATTTCTCTGGAATGTACTCATGTATGGAAGTGAAACATGGACAATAAATAGTTTAGACAAGACGGGAATAGAAGTTTTTCAAATGTGGTGCAATTGAAGAGAGGAGGAGGGAGAGGAAATCAGTTCGGCAACAAGGTCATTAGTGATGGTGCACAAGCTCAAGTTAGGGAAGAATGGGAAAGGAAATCAACTGTGTTCTTTCAAAGGAATCATTCCAGCATTTGCTGAAGCAATTTAGGGAAATGATGGAAAACCTAAATCAGGACGATTGGATGTGGGTTTGAATCATCATCTTCCTAAATGTGAGGCCAGTGTGCTAACCACAGCATCACCTCGCTTGGTTGTTACCAAAGGACACTGCAGATTAGATGGACAGATCATGTAACTAATGGGGGATATTGACTAGAATTGGGAGACAAATTTGTGGCACAACTTGATTAAAGAAAGGATCAGTTGATAATACACATTCTGAGACATCAACAGATCATCAATTTAGTACTGAAGGAAGTGTTGGGGGTAAAAATCGTAAAGGGAGACCAAGAGATGAATACAGTAAGCAGATTCACAAGGATGTAAGAGCAGTGCCAAAACGGTCTTCAGATTAAAGACCAAGACCACAATAATAACAACAACGTCAAACGATATAGGTGTTAAGGAGAAAGAAAAGAAAATAATGCATGCAGATGACATGACAATACTGGACTGTGGCAAAAATTTGGAACAGATTGAGAGAAGAACGTATATTTCTGCAAACATGCAGTGTTCAGACACAAAGAGGAGTCTATGCACATGGATATAAAAATGGATACAAAGTTAGAAGAAGTAGAATCCACTAGATTCTCATGTATTACTGTGAATAATGAGTTGAAATAGAAACCACATATTAATTTTGTAGGTAAGAAACTCAGTTCCATCCTATTCATAATGAAGCAGATACTGCAATATGTAAACAAACAGCTTCTGTGCACCTTATATTGTGGGCTCTTTGTGCAGTACCTGAAGTATGGAATGACAGTATGGGAAAACTCAAAAATTCGAGAAACAATAAGTGTATTCACATCAAAAAAAGCAATTATGATCATTTTCAGAAAAGGAAATTCAAAATATGCAGAAACTGCTACAAAAATATATGCATTTTTAACTTTTACATCTTTATACATATATAAAACAGTAATATACATCACAAAAGATAGCTCACAGCAGATTACAAATTTTAATGTACACACCCACAGCACATTGAGGAAGAACAATACACAAAGCATACCCTACAGACCAATAATGCCTGAAAAAGGATCTCAGTACTTGGATTTCAAGTTACTAAGTAGCCCACCAAAAGTCAGCAACTTGACACTAACTTCCAAATAAAGACTCTCTAGTGGAAAAGGAGTCTTAGCGTATTGCAGAGTACCCACTGAATTAAATTTGTGTATATTGTTCTTTATAATCAATGATATTAGAGAGTGTAATCAAAATCCATAGGAATAATAGCAAATAATAACGAATTTCTTCTGCATCTGAAGTGTCCTGTATTACACATATATTTCCTGTACACAATGTAATGCTACAGGATCAAATTAAATTCAATTCCATTTATTACACACATGCCTGTCACGTAACTATTAGTTGATTACTTTGTTAAATAAAATCCAATCTCTGCAAAAAGCTTAGCATCATATTTTGATATAATGAAACCAAAATTTATTTTTACTTTGCCCAAAAAATATTGGGTTGTTTGCAGGTTTTTGGTGAACTGACGTGGCAGATAATGACCAACTATGCTCACCAGCACTCTTTTGCACAATTGCAGAGTCTTCATTGACTTTCAAGGACTATGAAGCTGATGGAGACCACGGAAAAACGGCCTCCCACAGGAAAGTGTGCTGGTTCCAACTCTGTTCAACATATAAATGAATGAGAAACCCATAGCACCAAATAGCAGGAGCTTATCATATGCTGATAACTTCACTTTAGCCACCCAGAGCAAAACTTTTGAATCAGTGGAGAACACCGTTACGAATGCCCTTAAAAAACTTTCCATATACTACAACTCAAACCAACTTAACCAAATCGCTCAAAGACCCAAGTGTGTACTTTTCATTTGAGAAACAGGGAAGCTAGCTGCAAATTAAAGATGGTATAATCGGGTGTTGAACTGGAACCCTGTGATATTCCAAAATATCTGGGAATGACACTTGATAGATCTCTTACTTTCAAGAAGCACTGCATAAACTGCAAGTCGAAAGTTCTCACCTGGAGCAATCTTCTATGGAAATTGGACGGATCACAGTGAGAGTAGTCAACCTGAAACTATACAAACTTCAGTAATGGCACTACGCTAGTCTATTGAAGAGTAAGCAGGTCCTGTTTGGTGTCATTCAGTACATGCCAAACAGGTTGACATACCTCTGAATGACACCTGAATAATCATAACAGGTTACGTGAAATCCAGTTAAGGCAAATAGCTTTACTGTCTTCTGTCTGAAGAGAATAGCTGCAAATGAGGAAAGAAAACTAGTGGAGTAGCATAGAACTCATCCTCTGTATGTGCACAAACCACTACCACAAGAACTGAAGTCAAGGGGGAGTTTCTTTTTAGAACGTCAACAGCACTTAGAACCACTGATGAAAAGCCTGGTTGCAACAATGGAGGGCTTTGACCTACCGGTCTCCCTGTCTCAAAAAGTTTCTGAAATTTTACCTCCTGGCTATGGTGAGGAATGGACAATTTGGAAGTCCCTGAATAGACTGGGATTTGGAGTTAGTGGGCCAAAGGTAAATTTAGCAAGATGGGGCTGTATTGATCAAGATGATAATAAGTGTGATCGTGGAAAAGACCAAACTGGTCTTTTTTTTTCTGGGGGGTTGGGGGGGCAGGGGGCGGGTGGCAAAAGTAAAATAGTCACAACTGTGTCTAACGTGTGTGTTTCTGATGTGAGAAAAAAATTAATAATCATCCAAAAATGTTCAAATGAGTTCCTGCTCTGGCCACCACAGAAAAACCACCTGATTTTCTTTGGATTATGAAGTCACAGGCCTTTCTTAGAGGATAAGTGCATTACCATGATGATACAGAAATATGCAGTTACAAACAGTTGCCGCAGTGTGAGAAGAATGGGTTCTGATTTTTTCATAATCAAATGCTTTAATTTAGACCTTGCAGCTTCAGCAAAGTCCAAAACAGCATCATGTGATCACACTGCATTAGACACAAGTGAGATTCTTTGCAATTCACACGTATGGAAGAACCGATTGCTACTCACTGTAAAGATCACTCATTGAGTTGCAGACAGGCACAATGAAAAAAGACTGTAATGATTAAGCTTTCCACTAAAGCCTTTTACAGAAAAGAGAAACACACATGCACTTACACAAGCAGGTACACCTCACACACACAACTGCTAACTCTGGTTGCTCAGGCCAGACAAACTGAAACATGTTGAATAGCAGCAACAATCTGTAGTAGGGTGGGTAAGGGGGAGGGAAAGCAGGGTATGGGTGGAGGAAAAAGAAACAGTGCTGCTTGGAGAAGCATGCAGGGACTAGAGGTGGCAGACAAGGCTACTTCGTGCAGTGTAGGGAGAGAGTGAGGGAAAAGAAAAGAAGGGACCAGAAAGAAGAGGTGCAGGGAAAGGAATATATAGCTGGGTGGATTGGCAGAGAGCAGAACAGAAAGAGGGTAGGGACATGTGTATGGAGGGGTTGATACGGCAGAGGAGGAGGAAATTGTTGGTTTTGGGAGGGGGGGGGGGGGCGACAGTGGGGTTACCTTAGGTTGAGGCTGGGATGATTCTGGGGAAAAAGAGAAGCTGGTAGTGGAGGAGAGGATCCAAATGACCCAGATTGTGAAACAGCCATTAACGTTTAGCACGTTACATTCAGCTGCATGTTGTGCAGTATGGTGGTCCACTTTGCTCTTGGCCACAATTTGGCAGTGGTCTTTCATCCTGGTGGATAGCTGGTTGGTAGTCATACCAATACAGAAAGCTATACATGATTGCAACAGTAGTGGTACACCACATGGCTGCATTCACAGGTGGCTTGGCCTCTGATGGGGTAGGATAAGCCTGTCACCAGATTGGTTGGTTGGCTGATTTGCGGGAGGGGGCCAAACAGAGCTCATTGGTCCCATCGGATGAGGCAATGACGTGGAAGGAAATCATCTGCGCTCTTTCAAAGAAACCGTTTAGCAATTAGGGAAGTCACAGAAAACCTAGATCAGGATGGCTGGATGCTGGTTTGAACTGTCGTCCTCCTGAATTCGAGTCCAATATGCTAACCGAGTAACAGGACTGGAATATGAAGTGCTAGGTGGGTGGATTGGGCAGGTCTTGCGCCTGGGTCTTCCACAATGATAAGACCCCTGTGGCAAGGGGTTGGAATTGGGAGTGGCATAGAGGTGGACTAGGATGATGTGGAGGTTGGGTGGGAACACCACTTTAGGAGGGGTGGAAAGGATCTTGGGCATGATGTCCCTCACATCAGGACTTGGTTATATGGTTATACATAATCAAAGCCCTGACAAAGACTGTTGTTTAATTATTCCAGCCAGATGGCAATTGTCAAAATTCAAATACTGATGTTAGTTGGTGAGTCTAATGTGGACAGGTGTAGATGGAGCCCTCAGAGAGGAGGTGGTCAATGTCCATGCTGGGTTGAGGAGAACCAGCGAAGTGAATTGGAGAGAAGGCACTGATGTTGTGATGGAATGAGGAGAGAGTCCAGATCATAAAGATATCATCAATGACACCCTATTTGCATTCCTTCATGTTCCAACATGGCAGGAGTCATAGCTGTGTGCAGTCAACCAGCACATGGGACACCGAACAAGTTTGCATGGCCTTGTTGAGATGACAGATGCCTCACCCAACAAGTCACCACACTTTTGTTAACTTCCAGGTCCAAACAGATGTACTGCATGCACCTATGTATATCACTGATGCTCTTGTTTTCCATCAAAAGAAATTCAGTGCCAGCTCTGCCTGGAACGCAGCTCTGTTACAGACACCATTTTGAAAGCTATGTATAGCACCGCCATCAATCAGAACATCATGAAATTATAGGGTCTGAAGTGGGAATATTCCATAATGTTCCACAACGAATTTTGCATTTTTTTTTCCAACCAAAATTAGCTGAGGGAAAAAAAATGTATTTTGAATGCCCCTTTTGTGTGTGTGTGTGTGTGTGTGTGTGTGTGTGTGTGTGTGTGTGAAAATTATATTAGAAGTAAATGTCCCCTAACCCAGGGTCCTTTGTGACTTTTCAGAGCTCTCCTCATTTCCTAAACCTCACCAATCCTTACCTTTCACCTCTCTTCCTTCTCCTTAACCTTCTACTAGAAGAAAGAGCCAGTGACTCTGAAAGCTTGCAAATTTCTATAACTTTACATGTGTTTCTCCCTGCTGCCACCTGGATAGTAGATAATTTTTTATCTATCCAATTACAGTATATGTTTGAAGTTAATTTTGTTATACATTAAATTCTCAACATTGCTGGGTAAGTGGCCAAATATATTTATGGCTGAATACTTTGCTCCTTTCTGTGTCACACTAAGGCCGAGTGGAGTTAGTTTATGAATGCCATTGTTGTTTTCAAACTGAGACTGACTGTTGACAACAAACCTCATAATATGTAGTGATTATTCTCCATTCTGAAGTGCTGTTTCACTGTGTACACTCCCCAAGTCTCTTAATGCAACACACTGCATCCTTTCAGTTAGCAAGAATGAAAACCAATAACCAGCAAGAGCTCTGATACCACAGTACTTGACCTTCTCTAAGAGAATATTGTGAATTCCATACTGAAATGCCTTTGACAAGTAACACAGGATACCAGATGGAAATAATTTGTCAGGATACCAGATGGAAATAATTTGTCATTTAAATTTCGTATAATGGGGTCTGTGAATTGAAAAATTGCATTTTCTGTGGAGACACACCTTTGAAATCCAAAAATATTAAGTGTGGTATCACATATCCATATGACCCCACTGGCTTCTTTAGGTTGGTAACAGAATTCCAGGTTTTCATCTGATGCCGATAACAGTCACACAAGATCTGGTGGACCCAACGATATGCACCTACTGAGACACCCCCGTCACTCTGTACCACGGGCGCCCTCTGCTGCCGCGATACAGAATGGCCAGTGGCAGGCATTCAGCCCACCAGTGCCTCTTTACTACATAATGCTATGGAGACGTCACTTAGTCACAGCACTGACTCCATGTCTGTACTTTAGCTCAGGGAGCCTCTTCCTTGCTGACACAGAGAGCCAGACCTCATTTCTTGCTGCAATGTTTGCAATGAGTATTCATTCACTTTGAGAAATACAAGCTAAGTAATTCTTCTGTTTACTGTGTTAACTTGCTTGCTACTCGTTTTTGTTCCTGTCCAGCTTTCCCATGACAACAGTTGCCGCACTACTCTCTAACCTATCTTTCCTTACCATTGTGAACAAAGTCAAAAACAACACTAAGTATTTTACTTTGAGAGATTTCTGTTACGGTTGTTGCATACATAATTTCTTCTAATACTATCTAGGAGCAGGCAAGAAACTGCTCAGTAATTATTAACAGATTACTTACTACATGTCTTGTAAACGTATAGCTTAATCTGTTTGCAAATATTATCTGTGATAGCGATGTGTTGCATATTTATCTGAATAAATTGCATACAAGTAAAGAACAGAATTGTGTTTCTTTATCTGAGATATTGTCAATGCCATGAGAGTTTTGGTTTTGAAGGAGTTAAATATATTCTTTATTTCTTTACTAAGAACTGAATATTTATGATTTGCCTGTATCATGGTTCACAGAGCCAAAGGCCTCAGCCATGTCACAAAATATAACCTATAGTAATAACTCTAGTGCATCACCTGTCAAAATAAATATAACCTTCTCAGTTGACAATCCAAAAGAAGCAACTGAGTTAGTTTTCCTGTATGAAGTGTTTGTAAATTCCTATCTTGAAAACTTTGCAAACTTACTTCCTGACAAGTCCAATATGGAGGTGAACCCTGTCCTTTCCTACTCATTCAGTTCCAGTGTTTTCATCCAACATCAATATGTTGGAGTAATAAAGTTATTAATGACTTTTTCATATGTGTTTCTGCAGACTACTTCTTTTTATTTTTTATTTTTATTTTATTATTTTATTTTTTTACCAGTATTACTCTATAATCTGTCACTATCAATGTGATACATGTATCTACCCCTCTGCCACTTTCTAATAATCTCATACCCTGTTCTTTTCCTGCACGGAATTGCAAGAGCGGGCAGGAGGGGTGAGAGAGGGAGGGAGGGAAGGAGAGAAGTATTCACACCACTACCTATTTAATTCCAGGTGAGTGGTTGCTTGTCCACATTTTTCGACCCCATAGCTTGCATTATAATAATATTATGTTGATATTTGATTTCCTAGACAGTATTACTTTCTTGTTTATGAAATTTCATTTCTCTCTGATTGATGTGCTTCAAGTGTCATTTCTTTTCCTATAAAAAGATCCTCTGTAATTTTCAAAAGCAAATGACCACTTAATAATTTAGAAGTATTCCACTTCAAAATATGGTGGTTCTTTTCCTCTAACCCTCTGAATTTCAGTTTACTCTTTGTCATTACTGGTTTGTGAGTCCAGATCAGCCACTTGGTAAGTTACACAGTTCAGTATTTGAATTCCTAACTTTTACACAACCCCAGTAACTCTCTAGGGCTTTTTTTTGTATATATACTTTCTTCTACCATAACTTTTTTTTAAATATAATGTTAGTTACAACTTGTTATAACAGGCATGTGTCACGTGCATGTGAACTCATATTGCATTGGCCTGTGTCAGATGTATTTCAATTTATAAAAGAAAAGCTTTATCACTCTTAATGTTTTAATGGTATTTTATTGTTTGCGACACTTCTCAGTCTATCAATACTCTGATTCCTACAATGTCATTCATAAATATGATTGGTACACTATGTTTGATCATTCAGTAATTTCTCATTATTTCACTTCATTAATCCCTACTAGCTCAAGTTTCCCTCTACATTCAAGTCCTATGTTTCTTGCAGGACACACTAATTTGAAATATTCTGAGCTACAAATTGTAGAAGTTATTATTTTATCAAATATCCCAAAATGTTGTTGGAGCAGTTGTCTCTCATTCCTTCATTTGGAATGTACAACAAAGGTTATCTTTCTCATGACTGTTATCTTTTCCCCAGGATTATAAATGTCGGCTGTTGTTTAAAAGCTGTTTTCATCAAGATATTGTCCCTTTAAGATGCACTTTCATGTTGCTTCAATATTGCATAGTTTGTCTGTTAATCAAAGTCTATAATTTTTTTTACATTGTCTTTGATGCGTTTTGGCCTCCTAAAATCCTATCCTGGCTCTTCCATAAAGCATAGCATATTTTTAACTTTAACTTCTTGGGTTTTCTTGGTCAATTTGCTTTTCAGTCTGAGACCGTGTCCACATAATTTTAATCTCACTCTGCTTTCTGTGCTCTTTCATTGTCCAGCTGTTATCTTTATTTATTACTGGTCTTAAAATTGCCCTCATCATTTCCCTCCTCCTCCTCCTCCTCCTCATTTCTTTCCTGTTAACTCTTCTAACTTAGCAAGTGAAGTGGGGAATCAGTTAAAATATTTCATAGCATTTTTGGGTTGCAGTTAGCCAGGCACTGGGAATATTCCAAAGGTACAGCGACTGTTTCCCTGTCACTCAAGTAATGGAGGAAGAGAATTGGAGACTACAAGCCAGCTTATGTTGATTATGAAAACAAAATGACATCATAGACATAGCATCTTATGAATGGCTTAAATACCTGGCAGGAAAGTAATATAACTAAAAAAGGAAAAGGACACTTTGAACAAAGTATATGTTAAATAAAACTGTAAAGATAAAAAGTGGAAAAGCTTTTTTGCCCATAAGTGCATTCATGTAAATAATGTCATGAACAACAATGAGATAACCACAAATTAATTTATACTTCAAGAAGCATGAAGCTGTCAATGAGCAATAGGAACACTTTCCTTTGGTCAACATTTTAAGTATCAATTCTGTCAGTAGTAGTAAACGAAGAATGTACAGGCAATCTGGCAGAGGTGGGCCTGATATAAGTGCCACTATAAAAGAAGGATACATAGTACATACCAGTGGATTTTAAACAGTGCATTAGTGTTGAGGACAGCAACCCTGTGACTAAGGTAATGTAAGTAAGTTTTGACACTTCTCCAAACACACTCATCCAACAGTGGTTGTTTTCTTTTATTTCAGCATCTCTCAAATAAATATATGTGAAATTGGTTAGCAACATGATATTAAGATTCCATTATTTGGAGAACTATAATGAAGAGCTTTAGCTGCTTGGTTATCTCAGATATTAATCCTTCTGTATTTCATAGGAAAATAACTTCAAACTTTCTATGATGAACCACACTAAAAATTCAACCAGGAAATATACTTTGCCAATTATGGCACCAAATTGCAAAAAAGCCACAGATTTAAGCCTTCCTCAGTCTGCCAGAATACATTCACAAAAATGTAAACTGTTTTCTCAGAAGTAGTTTGGTTTGGGATTCCAAATACAATTACAGCAATTTAACCTCAAAGAATTGTTGAATGTACTTCCAAAATGTCCAACATATTTCCAACAATCTTATGAGGAGGAAAGTTGCTACTCACCATATCGCAGAGACGCTGAGTTGCCATTGGCCTTCATCAACAACACACACACACACACACACACACACACAAAACACAACTCACACACACGACTGCAGTCTCAGGCAACTGAAACAACACTGGCAGTAGGGTTTCAGTCGTCTGAGACTGCAGTCGTGTGTGCGAGTTGCGTGTGTGTGTGTGTGTGTGTGTGTGTGTGTGTGTGTGTGTGTGTGTGTGTGTGTGTGGGCGCGTGCATATGTGTGTCTATTGCTGATGAAGGCCAATGGCCGAAAGCTTTAATTGTGAGAGTCTTTTTGTTGTGCCTATCTGCGACTCAGCATCTCCACTACATGGCGAGTAGCAATTTTCCTTCTCATAATACTGTTACATTCCATCCTGGATTTTCCATTGTTCAACATATTTCCAAATTATTTAAAATATTTTTACTTTCATTTACAAGATACTCATGTGTAAATTTGTCAAATATTATTTTAAACAGGCGCAGATAGGGGCACTGAAATAATTCTCCAAAGGAGTGTGAAAATCTTAATGAAACAATCCAGTTTCTCAGAAAAATAACTTAAAACATTAGTAATTAAATAATGAAATCCCAGTGCAATTTAACTTGCATGTTCATTGACTTCCAGTGCAAAGTTTAACTTGCATGTTCAGTGACTAATGTTAAATCACTGCTAGTTGAAAAGCATTAAACAGTCAGTATCATTTCTGTGGATGTACTGTTCAGTTTCTTCTTTCAATAAACTTCTACGAAGAGGTTATAATCAGTAAAGGAAAAGTAACAAATAAAAATTTTGAGAAAACATTCAGAGTACACAAATTATATGAAGTAATCCAACAGAACCAACACTAACACCCTTTTCTATGTGTGTTGCATTTCCGAGATTAGGAACTTCTGTGGTGCTAACTTGCATTTACAGTGTTGTGCAGTCCTGATTATTCCATAAGTTTATAGCATCACACACATTTTGAGGATTAATTTTTCACTTTTTCAGTCTCCAAATTAAACCCATTTCTGGAAGTATATCATATCATCCATTTTATTAAAGTAAATGAGAAGGTGGCTAATTGTAAATAACAGAAAACAAATACACTCTGCATTAATGCACTGTTAGCCAGTTTCTCTCTAGTGACAAGGGACAAGCAAAAACTGCAAGCTCACAGAGGGTGGTGGGGTGGAGGGGGGGAAGGCAGCAGACAGACAGCACCCTCCCCTTTTGTAGGGCCATCTGGTGCTGACTTTTTTTAAAAAAGTGGGAAGATCTAAGAGCCAGTTCACCTTCTTCACTGTAACATCATTTTGGAGCAGAAACCCCACTTTACTAACCCATCATGGCCAATGCCAACAAGCAAATCACCTCCAGTCAAATACAAGTTATCATGGTGATGAGTTGTTTCAATCAATGACTGAATAAATACATGTTGTAGCAAATTCTTGTAGAATATAAATACTGTTGAATTTAAGGAGATCACTCACCAAAAAGCAAAAGCATTGAGTTGTCAATATGCACACACTAAAGAAAGAAAATGTGCTAGCTTTTGGAGTTATCCTTTGACGAGCCAGAGTAAAATAAAATGTGTATTTTACTGTAGCTCGTCAAAGGATAACTCCAAAAGCTAGCTTCTTTCTTTTGTGTTTGCCTTTGACAACTCAATGCTTCTGATTTTTGGTGAGTGGTCTCTTCCAATCCAAAACTGAATAAATACAGTCACTCAACGGAACACATCTGAACAGCCGAGCAAACATAATGCAGATGTTAGCATCAAAAAATACACTCACATTCATGAAGATGGCAGTTCAAATCCCCATTTAGCTGCTCAAATTTCGATTTTCTGTGGTTTCCCTAAATTACTTAATATAAATGTCAGCACAGTTGCTTTAAAAATGGCACAGTCAATTTCTTTCTGTATCCTTTCCTAATCCAAGCTTGAACATGATATGTAATGACATTGTTGTCAACAGTATACATTAAAACCTAACTGTCCTTCCTTCCTTTGATTGTGTAGTATAATTTGTAATTTTTGCTTGTAATGCTTCAAATTACATTATTGTAATGTTTTGGGTGTTTTGTGTTCCTAGTTCACATTTTTTAATTTCTCCTTGGTGATTTTTCATTCAGTCCAAGTAATCAGATCCATTCTATCAAGCAGTTACATTTATCAAGTTTTTCATTGCGCCTATGTTCAGTGTTTGTAAGGATATCATTCCCTCAAGAATTAGCAGTTTCACAGAGAATTAAAAAAAAAAACTATTTTTGCATTTATTTCATCCTTAAAAATTACACTAATATTATCAATAAAAGTGAAGCACTATAATTCAAATCTTCACTTTCCATTAACATCATGCTACCATACTCCTTTCTCCTTATTCATTCTCTTCTGATTTTATCCAACACCAAACTCTAATGATTAATAAAACAACATATGTTACCAAGCCATATTTTAACTCTGAAGAGCTCAGAAATGTCATTTGCAAACTTAATGCCTGCAGTAAACCAATAAGCATTCCATAATACTCAACTGTTTTAATGATGTCAGCATTCCAATTCTGAGGACTCTTTACAGATTGCAACCTTGGTAGAAATCTATCTACTTCTCTCAACCTAGCTTGTTAATTGCCAATTCTGTAGGCTACTCATTTTAATATTTAACTCAACAGTACTTCAAACTTTTTGTAGTGGTTTGTAGGTAACTGGTGGTAAAGAGATGTCAATATAACCAAAGCTATTTGCCTTGTGTGCTTTCTTATGTAACACTTGGATGTGGACCTGTTTTCACCAACCACTGTCTTTCCTTATTTCCAAAATTCTTTGACAACCTTGTGCAAATCTTTAAGTGCCTATTTGCGTGTATCTATCGCATTTGATTTCAAATTCTTTCTTTCCCTGACGACCCCCCCCCCCCCACCACCACCACCACCACCACCACACACACACACACACACACACACACACACACACACACACACACCAACTGTATAATAGATTCATTCTCTCTCTCTCTCATCCATTTCTAATGTTTTTGGAGCTCTCTTTCCTTGGTGTAACTTTTTTAAAAAAGCTTTTGTTCTGTTTATTTCTCACAATTTAGGAGCTCCTCGATACATCAGACTAGAATTCACAGCTGGTTCTCTTTGTAAGCAGTCATCATACTAATTGGTTTGCAGCCCATTCCAACTGCAGCAAAGATTCTGAACAAGTTCTTACTACTGTTGTCTTTACTCTTATAGTTCTTACCATACTTACATTTAACTACTCTGTTATTCTGGCATACCAATTTTCCCTTATGTGTGTTTTCTCCTCCTTGATTTTTACCAATGCTTTGGGGCAATTTTACCATTGTTCCTCTGATATGTGCCAATGTTCCACATTTCTGGCAATGAGTGTGCTATTAAAAAGTCATCAGTGTTGTGTCCTCTTTCTCTATGGTTTGTTTGGATATTGCTATGTGATCCAACTGGTAGTGGACCAGGTATGTAATTCGACCAGGTAAGACCTATTTTCAAATAATACTTTTCCTGGCAGAATTGACACCAGTTTTTGGGCCAAACTGTTTTTGAAGGAGTGAGCTTTTCACCATTCCTGTTACTGCGACTGTATGCTAGAAAATCACCTCTAAACATTTACGTCTTCTACTTGTTGGTTTACATGTTATCATTGTGAGCACATATAATGTAGTGCATGCTTTGTTTCTTCATCTCAACGAGATAAGTATAATTCATTGTGACATTGAATTTATTACTGAACAAACTGTTAATGTTGAAAGTTCGAACCATTGTGCAGACTTTGTTTCTTACGCCAGGTTTCTCTCTACAATATTCTGTTTCAACCAAATTATAACACATTTTGATTTGTGAACCTAGTTTAGTTTAGCATTGGTATGTAGATTGTGTCTCTTTTTGAACATACTTGTTCAATATTTTTGATTGCCTGTTTTCAGAAAGGTGTCGATGTTCAAAGTACTTATCTGACATATTGTGTGAGAACTACGTTAAGAAATTCCATTTCTTCATTATACGATGTTCTACAATCACCAGAATCCAACTGAATAACTATGTAACTTCTCCATGTTACAGAAGTTTATCTAGGTATTGGCGTACCTGACATCTTTTGACTTAAGTTATTTGTGAACGGACTTATCACCTTCATGAAATGCCACATCTGTCTTCAAATCACCAGGTGGCCTTAACAGGTGATCCAACATGGGAATGAAAAGATGCCTTTCATAGTGTATCAGTATTACTATAACAGATGTTACTTGTTATCATAAATTACTATTTTAAAATGTTTTGAGTGTCTTTTTACAGACTACTTCTGTTTTATGGAACAGAGGACGTATACTTTCAAGATTCATAGATGTTACATTTAACAAAACAATTATATGAACATAGGTAGCTAAACAATATTTTGATGTAGCAGAATGAAAGTATGAATGAAAGCATTTCTTATGACATTGCGAAATGAGAAGAAACACTGCAATTTAAGACAGAAAAAACAGGTTTTATTTAAAATCGTTTGTGAAATGATTTTTCTTCCATTTCATATTTTCAGGATAAAAACTACAATCATCACACCTTTCAAAACAACTTTCAATGACGCAGTGTGTACCCTTACCTTCTGTGCCAGATTAAAAGTAACAGTGAGTGCACCCTTGGACAATATTTCTAGCAATTTATTCTAGACTTATGTACTCTCAACCCTTATGTGAAAACCAAGCAGAGTTAGAACATGTAAAATTTGAATTGTATTAATTAAATATTGGAAAAAAAGAAGGGATGCTGAGAAAAGTGACAAAGTACAAATACAGCATAATTTTGTTGGAACAAAGGAAAGATACACTTGAGAAACCCTTAAAATTATGAGACAGAATTGATGGTCAGTATCGGAATAGCAGGCAGAATACTTAGTACTGCTGGAAGTCACTTGTAAAAGTAAGCTTTTGGAACTATTAGTCCATTTGTCAGGGAAGAGAGAGGGGTAAGGTGGGGTTGATAAAAAGGAAGGGTGAGAGGATGAGAGGAATCCAGCTGTTTAGGGGACAAGGTTTTGTTGACACATTCAGACGTCAGGTAACATATATATTTGGCTGGTTACCTTAACACTGGGATAAGACCCAATTCCCAAATGTGTTGGCTCCTGCCATATTAGTTTTTTAATTTACATCAACTACTTTCCACAATGGTCCTCAATTCTACTTTAAAGTTTTCCTTCCTCCGCTTTTCTACTTAAACGCTGCTTTCTGTCTCTCTGTCAGTTCCAGTATTATTGTGGAGCGCTTATTCTTGTCATTTTGAATCTTTAAATCTCATGATATCTTCCCCTCCACCCTCCCCAAATAGAATCCCATCCTTCACTCATCTCCTTTAGTTTATATTTACAATTCCCAGTGATATCTCACAAGTTTATCTCCCATCTTTCACGTGTGGCACATCACCAGATTATAACTGTAATTCTGAATGTAAATTTCAGATGTGAGTCTTGTGTTCTGGATTATCTCATACCTTGTCTCTCTCTGGATTCAGGACACAAAATGACGTCTTTTCCCTCCCTTTCTTCGGAAAAATCTCACCCTTGCTTTTGCCTTTTTCTGCTAAAGAATGGTGTTTAACAAGGCCTTTAAGACATACCTTTACTTGCATCTTCTCATTTGTACCTCAGTCAACCATGTTTTAGCTTTTTCTATTTCATCAATTAAAAGCTTTTTGCAATTTTTCTGTCTCATGTATTGTTAACCACTATAATCACTAAATGGAATGGTATTTAACATGGTCATCATTCTTAAAACTAATTGGCAGTTTTTCAACCTACAAAGCAATAACATAAATTGTTCAAACTTAGCAAATTCACTTTCCATTACAAAGCAATCAATATTTTGCAGTGTCCACCAGGACTACAGTTTGGATTAAACTGATTTATTATGTAAGGATTTTATCAGCAGAAAAGTTTTCTTAGTCTCAGTTCTCACTTCAAGACAATATGTGTGGTGCGGTGTGGTGTGGGATGCGGGGTCTGGTGTGTGAGTAGTTTTATTAAACACAATTCAGCTCAATTACTAAAGATTTAATACATCAGTGCTCAAGTTATTCTCGGCATAAGAACAGTTACAGTAATATAGAAGTCAATAATAAGAGATTTCCATGGATGTTTTTTCCCGGTGTTATTTGTATGGATTGACATGTAGATAAAAAAGATTGTGTTAAAATGCAGTATGTGAAATCCTGTCACTTCACAAATTACAATCTGAAATTTCAAGTATATTTCAAATGTCTACCTTTTCACAGTTAAAATAAAATGCATAGGAAATACTTTACAAACTAAGTACCAAAAGACTCTTACACTTCAAGCATTTCTTTTATTCAAAATGGGATTTTAAACACCAAACACATTATTAGCAATAACACACCTCAAGTGGAGCAGTGGTGTCACCTAATAAGCTTGTCTCAGTAAATGTCAGCTCTCCAACTGCGTCAATATCACGTATCTGTACTTCGACAGGGTCAGATTGAAGTACATCCAAACTATGTACCTGGAAATTTGAGGGCAACATAAATTTGGAAACATTTACAGGGCATAACAACTTTTAACTGTCAATGTTTATTTAAACAATAACAACTTCCTTCTCCTTCACTTCAGGTAATAGGAAACACAGATATCCAAATGTTGGACCTCATCTATCTCAAAACTAGATTTGTGTAGACTGTTGAATTTACCCCACCACATACACAAGAACTTGAAATATGTAGATTCTGTGCATAGGCACATACTGGTTGATTCCGTGATGACGTTACAAACTTTCTGGAATGAAGGAAAAAGGTAACTGTATCAATTTGAGTAATTTGAGTAAGGGCCCCTGGTCCAGAAACAGCTGAATTGAAAGTTATAAGTGAAAAATGTTCTGTTACTTCTGACAGTAGAATAGATGTACAGGTATTGTTGTTGCTAAGATGTTAGGGTAGCCAACTTTCAGTCTTGGTAGTATGCACAAAAACAAAAGAAAGTCTAGTAAACATGTGCTTTAAAATGCATACCTAAAAGAGCTATGGGCACTTGTTCAGTAGAAGAGATGTGTTTCACAGTATCAAAGATGAACAAGTGCTCATAGCTCTTGAGGTGAGCATTTTAGAGTCCATGTTTACCACACTTTTTTTCTTGTTTTGGTCCATACTACAGCCTCTGAAAGTTGCCTACCCTACAATCTTCACAATAACAGTATCGGTACATGTTTTCCACTGTCAGAGGTATCAGAATGATTTTTGCTTATAACTTTTGACTTGGTCATTTCTGGAGCTCACCCAAATTATACACTTACCTTCTCCATCATCCATAAGTTTGTAACATCACCATGGAACCATCCTGTAAATACTGTTAACAATTTTCCCACCCAAGTCCTTTATTCCTTTTCTCAGTAGACTACACCCATATTGACATGGTGATGTTTAAAGAAACAAAGTACAGTACTCAATAACAGGGCCTCCCTTCCATTACAACCAGTAGTTTCAAACAAAATTTATTTGACTGCATGTACACAGAATAAATTTAGTGCACACAGAAAATAGAAAAGATACATAAATAAAAGATTATTACAATGTCAGCACTATTGTCGATACAGATGGGAACATTCCAGTCACCAACAGCATTACCTCCAACCTGACTCCTCTACAGAAACAAATTCTTTATGAGATTATGTTGCATTGCCTTGATGTTAAAACCATTGAATGATGCTGCAAGGATACCTAACTTAATACTATTTGCTAGCCAAAAATGTCAACTTCAACAGATATTCTGAACTGTCATCCATTTTAATACAGTTTTACTTTTCTAGTTTTCAGCTAATTGTATAAAAAATATTATAGCATGCTTACAGGCAGACCTTTACAGCAAAACATATCGAAAATATGACTATGTTCACAGGCATATGTAAACAGTTAAAGTAATAT
Source organism: Schistocerca americana (assembly GCF_021461395.2). Classification (NCBI taxonomy): domain Eukaryota; kingdom Metazoa; phylum Arthropoda; class Insecta; order Orthoptera; family Acrididae; genus Schistocerca; species Schistocerca americana. Next base: position 629,554,365 of record NC_060121.1, on the reverse strand, counting down.
CAGTGATAAATTGAGATAGCTTTGTTTTGGCTGGAGAATGTGTCGTATGCAACTTAGTTTTCCTGTAGAGAAAAATAATGTTGATATTCTTTCATTTGTGAAAGCATTCTGCATTGTCTTCTACTCCTATTTTATGTAGATGTGTTTGTGTTTCGGAAAGTAAAACAGCAAAATACTGTAAAAATTGCTATTCACCACATAGCGGAGATGATGAGTCACGATAGGCACAATAAAAAGATTCACACAATCATAGCTTTTGGCCATTAAGGCCTTTATCAGCAGTACATACGCATACACACACGCACGCACGCACACACACACACACACACACACACACACACACAAACGCAACTTGCACACATGTCTGCAGTCTCGGAGAGCTGAAACTACACAGCGAGCAGCAGCACCAGTGCATGATGGGAGTGGTGACTGGGTGGGGGTAAAGAGGTGGCTGGGGCGGGAAGGGAGAGGAATAGTATGGTGGGAGTGGCGGACAGTGAAGTGTTGCAGTTTAGAAGGAGGGCAGGAGAGAAGGTGTGGAGGGGGGAAGGGATAAGTAGACGAAAGGACAGAAATAAAAGACTGGGGTGTGGCAGCTGTGTAGTGCTGGAATGGGAACAGGGAGGGGGCTGGATGGGTGAGGACAGTGACTAACGAAGGTTGAGGCCAGGAGGGTTACGGGAATGTAGGATGTATTGCAGGGAAAGTTCCCAACTGCGCAATTCAGAAAAGCTGGTATTGGTGGGAAGGATCCATATGGCACAGGCTGTGAAGCAGTCATTGAGATGAAGGGTATCATGTTTGGCAGTGTGTTCAGCAACAGGAAGGTCCACTTGTCTTTTGGCCACAGTTTGTTGGTGGCCGTTCATGCGGACCGACAGCTTGTTGGTTGTCATGCCTACATAGAACGCAGCACAGTGGTTGCAGCTTAGCTTGTAAATCACATGACTGGTTTCACAGGTAGCCCTGCCTATGATGGGATAGGTGATGTTAGTGACTGGACTGCAGTAGGTGGTGGTAGGTGGATGTATGGGACAGGTCTTGCATCTAGGTCTATTACAGGTGTATGAGCCATGGGGTAAAGGATTGGGAACAGGGGTTGTGTAAGGATGGACGAGTATATTGTGTAGGTCCATTGGACAGCGAAATACCATGGTGGGGGTGGGGGGTGGGAAGGATAGTGGGAAGGACATTTTCAAACCACCATCCGCAACGTTTTACCATGACCTGTTAGAAACTGATTCATTTCAGCAGTTGCCAGAGTGCGCCAGATAACAGGCACCACTGCTTTTGTGCAGCTACGATGACACAGGAAGCCCGTATGTTTGTACGTGTAAAACATTAAAAGATCTTGCACTATGTCACAAAAGAAACAAGACATCAAAGGACACTTCAAGTTCATCGGAATTTCATGAACCATACTAAAATGCATAATCGGGCTTAAAGTGCACATTCGTATGTTCAGATTCGGATGTAAATTTTCTTGAGTACCAGTGCTGTATTATCTCATGTTTGGTTCTTTATTATGGCATAATGCTATGCGAGCTAGAAGATGGAAAACGTGCACTTGAAATGCAGCGAACAGTTGAAACTAGCCAACAGTATGAAATTAAACACTTCGTTTCCAATAAATTGACTGCCTCAGCGCAAAAGATTTAGTTAATTAGTTACGTGTTCCACTGACCAATTGCACGGAAAAACCGTTATGATGTGGAACATGTCAAATGCACAAGAAATGCGCACAAGAAACAAGGGGTTTTTTTTTTTTTTACGTTATAGTGTTGTACCTACATATTTCTATTACCTATCCCACTCCCTTAAATGGCACAAAATGCATATATTATATCTCCAGATTTATTTACTCATATTCAAGAATTCAGCTATGGTATAGAAGGAGTTGTCAAGGAGGTATGATTTCAATTTGTTTTTGAAACTATTACTGCTGTCTGTCAGACATTTTATTTCATCCGGTAATTTATCAAAAAGTTTTATAGCAGCATATTTTATGCTTTCTGTGCCAAAGACAGGTTAAGTAAAGGATAGTGTAGGTCTTTCATTTTTCTGGTATTGTAATCATGAATGTCGCTGTTGATTTGAAATTGGTCCATGTTGTTGAGAAAAAATTTCATTACTGAGTAAATGTACTGTGAAGCAGTTGTAAGCATTCATAATCTTTTAAACAGATGCCTACAAGATGTGCGACTATGAACCCCACACATTATTCTAACTACTTTCTTCTGAGCTTCCTAAGTGCTGAGTTGCCCCAGAATATTATTCCATATGACATCAGAGAGTGGAAGTATGCGAAGTATGTTAGCTTACTAATTTCTACATCCTCAAAACTGGCAATTATTCTGATTGCAAAAGTTGCTGAACCTAGTCGCATTAGGAGATCCAAAATATGAATTTTCCAATTAAGATTCTCATCTATATGTGCACCCAAAAACTTAGTGTGCTCTACCCTGGCTACTGATTTCTTTTGATGTGTTATGTTTATTGAGGGAATTATACTTTTTACAACAGAATATTGGATGTACTGTGTTTTTTCAAAGTTCAGAGCAAGCCCATTCGCAGAAAACCAATTAATAACTTTTCCAAAGACCTTATTTGTATCATTTTCTATCAGACTTTCTTTTACTTGATTAATAATTATGCTTGTATCATCAGCAAACAGTGTCAGTTCAGCATCTTGTTTCACATAAGAAGGGAGGTCATTCACATATATCAAGAGCAGGAGGGGACCCATGATCAAACCTTGTGGAACACCTAAAGTAATTTCACCCCAGTTAGATGAAGTGGCAAACTCCTTTGAATAACTTGAAGCATATAAAGAGACTTTTTGCATCCTATTCTGTAGATATGACTTAAACCACTCATATGCTGTTCCATTTATACCATAGAATTGTAATTTCTCTAACATAATGTCATGGTTCACACAATCAAATGCTTTGGATAAGTCACAGAATATTCCTACTGGTGACATTTTACTATTTAAAGACTCAATTATGTGGACAGTGTACTGTATATTGCTGTCTCAGTGGAACATCATTTCTGGAATCCGAACTGTGATTTACTAAGTATCCCATTACTGCTGAGATGGCTAACCACTCTTGAGTACATTACTTTCTCAGAGATTTTTGAAAATGCTGTAAGCAAGGATACTGGTCGGTAATTATTGACATCTGGTGGTTTCCCCCTTTTTGTTGAGAGGCCTGACAATGGCACATTTTAACTTGTCTGGAAAAATACACCGAGTCAGTGATGCATTACATACGTGACTCAAAACATCAGCTGTAATTGCTCCACATTGTTTTAATAAGCTGTTAGAGATGTCATCTAATCCAACAGAACATTTATTTTTCAAAGATTTAATAATTCTCCTTATTTCACAAGAGGTTGTTAGATGAAACTTAATCTGACTAAAATTTTTCAAAACTGACTCTTCCATGTACTGCCTCGCTTAATAAAAGCCAAATCTCTTTAGTAAAGCTACAAAAATAACTTCATTGTTCTGCAAGGTGATCAATGCTTGACTGTCAGAAAGGTGGAAATAAAACCTGAAAATAATAACATATTTTAGCCTTTCGTAATTATGCGAACATATTTTAATTCATTTGATAGCTTCAGGCCATAGAAATCCATTTTGTTTTCATTTGATGTGAGGGTAATAAATGAAGAGGAAACAGCAAAATCACTAAACATAAACACAGGTCACGTGGAGACTACCCACCTCCCCACCACAACTCGGCTGCTCTGTGCATCAGCCCCAGATCTACGATATTTCCGAACCAGGGCAATACCAGATAGTGGCGCCCAGCCACACATCCGTAGCCAGAAGTGGGAAAAGGTACTATCTGCACGCGACTCAACTGTGCATGTACAAGAGACCACCCGCAACTGCTTAAACGAATCTAATGTCAACAGCTGTCATGTCACACTCATCGGAGGCAATTTCTCATTATGAATCAATGCATAGTCTTTCCAAAGCCTTTGACACACTTTGCTGTTGTCAGACGCTTGTATGAGTACTATGTTTTGTTGTTGTATATGGCAGATTTCCTTTGCAACTTAAGTTTTATTTTCGTTTTTTCTTCCTCTTGTTAATGTTTTGTTGTGCAGTATTATCCTGCAGACACAGGACACAGTAATATCCTTTGTTGGAATATTGGTTCTTACCAGTCAAAATCACAGAAATTTAACTGAAAACTAAAACAATGAAACATTCCTGGAATTCTAAAATATTCCGGGTTTTTCCCGGTTTTCCCCGGATCTCCCGAGTCGTATACACCCTGAATAAGTAATATATGTCATTTCTGTGTAATATGGGAGACGGAACAAGATATCACAGCCTTTACTCAAACAAAGGAGCACAGATTGATTGAATAGATTGGGGGCACAGAGCATTTCCACAGAGGATTAAAATAACTTTTTGAGCAATATATCATCTATTTCATTTGACATTTAGGATCACACTTTGCCAATACCTTTTTATAACATTGTACAGTAATGTTCTGTCTATCTTTTTACATATTTTGTCAGAAGACACTGCAACAATATCCAAATACAGTAAACATCACCTTTCCAGGTGAGTGCTGCGATGTTTCCTCAGTGTTTCAACTGTAACCATTTCTTGACAATTCTTTTGTTTTTCAGCCATAATTGTGTACCAAATATCACAATAAGAAGGCTAATTATTCAATACCTGCATCTACAATCCACAAGCCGCATTTTGCAAAAAATACACTATGTAGCACTGTCATTTCCATGGCTGACGTTTAAGAAGGACTGTCAGCAGTGCAAAGGAATTATCTGAATGAAACAGAAATCGGTACATGTGATGCACAAGTACAGACAAACAAATTACCACAATTTCTGAAAAATTGCATGATTTATTCAAGAAAAAAAGATTCACAAATTGAGCAAGTCAATAATGCATTGGTCGACCTCTGGTGCTAATGCAAGCAGTTATTCGGCAGGGGACAGATCCAGCAATCTTGCTGGTGAAGGAAGGATTTGGCAAGCAAGAAGACAAACAGTGGAAACTCTCCCTCTGTGCGGGAAGGCATTATCTTGCTTCAATGTAAACCAAGGTTGGATTGCTACAAAGCACAAAAAAGTAGGCATACATTTTGTCGACGTACTGCTGCACTGTCAGGATGCTGCGGATGACAACCAGAGGGGTCTTGCTGTGAAATGAAATGGCACCCTATACCATTACCGTATTTACTCGAATCTAAGCCGCACTTTTGTTCCAGTTTTTGTAATCCAAAATAACCGCCTGCGGCTTAGAATCGAGTGCAAAGTGGAAGTTCTGAAAAATGTTGGTAGGTACCGCCACAGCTAACTTCTGTCGTCGAATATATGTAGCGCTTCGCAGGCACAAAGAGAAATACTGGCACCAAAACCTCTGTGTCAGTAAATAAATTAAAAAAAAAGTGGAAGTAGAGCTTTTTTCTCCGCCCCGAGTTTCGACCACTGCATTTTCATACATTATCCGACGAAGTAAATACAAATTCCGTATTATTCAGCTTCGAATGTAGCAGCATTTCAATGCACTACGAAAATCCGACTGGCAAGACTGTTTGGGATGTTTGTCAATATGGTCAACTCTGCGTTCTGAATTTTTTCCTACCTGTGCGAAGAGATGGTTGCTAATAGGAACTTTTATGAATTGTGAATCACATGCTGTATTCTCTTCACCATAAGAATAATACGAATTTAAACATTTTGCCATGTATTCTTTCATGTTTGCTGCTATCTCATTTAAATCCTGTCTGCCTAATAAACTACGAAATTAGAGTGAGACAACAGCAAACGTGGAAGAACATACGTATGTCATGTTTATTTCGTATTATTCTTATGCTGAATAGCAATTGATTAGATTTTTAAATCTAAGATGACTCTAATTTCTGTGCAGTATGTAATGTACTAAAGAGGCGTCTGCAAAGATTTTCAAACGGAGAAAAATTTTCGCTAAACACTCATTCAGAACATCATCTATCATACGCAGTTTATTTTTTGGTTCTTGTTGAACATTATCAAAGAAAGCAGCAGTGTAAGTAACAACAAATAGCAGTCTCTTGCCATTGTTTCGCTAATGAGATGATTCCTCTCTCTCTCTCTCTCTCTCTCTCTCTCTCTCTCTCTCTCTCTCTTTTTAGCAGCGGTAGCACGCACAAAAGCAAGCCATGCCGCAAGTGGCGACAGGTCGTAATCTCTCATTATCAGAATGCGACAAACAATGCATGACACAGTACAGTAATGGATTTTCAGCTTTGAGTGACATAAACACCTATAACAAAGAGAACGGCACTGATCAGATCAAAGAAAAATAAGCAATCAATTCAAACCAGACGAAGCACGCGAAAAAGGAAGGGTACCCGTATAAATACGGACAGAGCGCGTGACGCATAGCAATGGCTACCTGGTAAAGCTTAACTGCTAAGCTTACGACTCGAACCAAAGTACTATAGCTGTATCGTCATTCATTCGACCTAAATTGTGTCTCATATTACAATGGACCAACTTTGTTTCGATTTGAAGGTGTGGCCTAAAACTTTTCTCTCCCCTTGAATTTAGAATCTCAGATTTCAATTGCGGTTTAGATTCGGGAAATTTTTTTCCTCAATTTCGAGTCTCATTTTTCAGGTGCGGCTTAGATTCGAGTGCGGCTTAAATTCGAGTAAATACGGTACTCTCTGTTATCAGGGCCTACAGAGGGCGACCAACAAGTTGGTATCTTACGAATGTCAGGGTCATCTCCAGACACTACTTCGCTGGTCATTGGGACTCAATTTGAAGCAAGACTTATCACTGAAGACAAATCTACTACAGTCAATGAGAATCCAGGCTGAAGAAGTGCCTGGAGACATCCTGGTTAGCAGTAGGATACCAACCTGTTTGTCGCCAGTCATATGGCCCAACAACCAGTTGTGATGATCTGGGGTGTCATTTCTCTTCATTACAGGACCTGTTTGATTGTATGTCACTGATACTCTGGGCCCTGTCTTTTTGTTCTTCATGGCAAGCCATCCTGGGCTTACATTTCTACGAGATAACACCTGCCCACACGTGTCTTCCTGCTTGCCGAACCCTACCTTGACCAGCTCTACCCAACTGAAAACATTTGGAGCACTATGGCTAGGGCCCTGGATAGGGTTTGACATGATATCCCTCAGGAGGACATTCAACAAATCTATCAATCAATGCGAAGCCTAATTGCTTGTATAAGGGCCAGAGGTGGAACACTGCATTACTGACTTGCTCAATTTGTGACGCTTTTCCTCTTGAATAAATCATCCAGTCTTTCTGAAACTGTAATCATTTGTTTGTCTGTACTTGGACATCATCATATCTTCCGATTTCCATCCTATTCCGATAATTCCTTCATGGCATAACATTTCTTTTTGTCTTAGTGTGTATGTTTTCATTTTAAAGTAAACCTCTCCGATACACAATACTTCTCTTGTAATGTCTGTCACCAAAGCTGGATAGGCATATATGTGATCCATCTCATGCTCACTAAACAAACTTCTGATGAGGCACGTTACTGACATTTCAATTTTCTATGAATATTAAGTTTTGCAGACTGACAAGCAGAACTCAAGAACCAGTTGAATATAGGTTTTATAAGCTTTGTGCATGAATGGCTGCCATTTGAACTGGATGGAGTTCATAACAGTATGGCCATAGAGACAAGTGCGGAAAAATAAATTACATAAAAATCTCAATTATAACAAAAATAATAATGTGACAATGATAAACACAAAACATGTAAATAGTTGACAAATATGAAATATTTACAGTTTGCTGGTTATAACCAGACCACTAAAAAAATGTGTTTTTATTTCTCCTCAACAGTCTAGGTCTGAGATGGAAGTGAACACAAAAATGATGAATATGTTAGTCATTTTACAATTTGTTTGTCATGTCACCCAAAAATGTGACAGTGAAACACCATGAAATAAATCATGGGCTGTCTCTTCATTAGAAAACAAGGTGCCTTAAACAAATTTTGTGTACAGACATGTGTCCACCATAAGCACTAGAAGCCAGGTGCATCTTTTATATTTTCTCACTAGAGAGCTAATATAACAAAGAGTAGTCTTACACTTCAAGTGTGCTAATGGCTATTAATTTTGCCTGTGCAACTTTACAGAATCATCATGGCATTGTTGAAATCACTGAGCCATAACTTTGATTCAACAGCTGAGTTAGTGAATGTAAGGGAATGCTTACTGTACAACAAACCAAAAATGCAGAATTTCTTGGTTGCCACATATATTAATTTATTTGCCTGCACTCCCACGTACTCTAGAAACTTAGCAAAATTATGGCTAACTAGCTGTTATTATCTGACTTTGCCTGGGCAGAGCTTAAGGTCACTATTAAATAAAAGTTACATGTGACCTGGGAATGTGTGAAAAATCTCTCATTATAGGCATTTTAGTGAAAAATGATTTGTTTTTATACATTGCTAAAAAAATATTGATGCATGCATGCTATACTTTGCATTATTTAACTTCAAGGATGGAAATTTGTAGAACATACGATGTGTACAACTTTGCTTCCGCTGTTTTTTTCCCCAATATTTGAGGCTTTAATGAAACAAATTAGTTACTCGTGTATCATTCAAAGTATTTTTCATCGCTGGCCACTGCTTTCTCCCATCTTTCAGGCAGTGTATGAAACCCGTGTCGAAAAAATTGTTCATCTTTTGAAGCGATCCACGAATCAATCCAATTTGTGACTTCTTGATGAGATTGAAAGTGTTGATCAGCCAGGCCCTGCGCCATTGATCAAAACAGGTGATAGTTCGAGGGAGCAATGTCTGTAGAATATGGCGGATGGGGAGGGACTTTCCATTTTAATGTTTCCAAGTATGTTTTGACCTCTTTTGCAACGTGGGGTCAAGTGTTGTCGTGTTGCAAAATCACTTTATTTATGCCTCTCGCTGTATTGCGGCAGTTTGTCTTTTAATGCTCTGCTCAAACACATTAATTGCATTCGATAACGAGCACATGTGATTGTTTCACTTGGTTTTAACACCTCATAGTACATGACACTGAGCTGGTCCCACCAAATGCAGAGCATTATCTTGGAACCATGAGTATTCAGACTGGCCGTCGATGTGGAAGCATGGCCGGGATATCCCCATGATTTTTTGCATTTAGGGTTATCGTAATGAACCCATTTTTCATCCCCGGTCACAATGTGATGCAGAAATCCCTTCCGTTTTTGCCTCTGAAGCAACTATTCACAAACACACAAACGCCGTTCGGCATCTCTTGGTTTCAGCTCACACGAGATCCCAAATTCCTTCTTTCTGAATGATTCCCATAGCCTTGAGACGTTTTGAAATGGCTTGCTGTGTCACTCCCACTAATCATGCCAGTTCGTCTTGAGTTTGACGTGAGTCTTCAAAAAAATCTCTCTTCGACCACTATGCCCGTCTACGACATTAAAATCACCGTTCTTGAAGTGTCGAAACCACTCACAACATGTTCTTTCACAAATAGCGTACTTGAGAGCATTCGATGAGACTCAGCCGCTGTTTTCTACATATTGGAACAAACAGTACCACCTCCCACAAATGACGAGGATTAGGCTCGTAAACTGACATTTTCAATCAAGAACAACTTTATGATGCAGACACAAATCAACTAATGTTTGACTGAGGTTACGTTGACTGAGGTCCAAGCTAACTGCCTGACATCTGCGATCTGTTTCTTTCGACTGCTACTTACCGTTGTCGCCACTGCAAGTCAACTAGCTATGTAGCCACATGGTGAGTATAACCTTATCATTTGAATGAACTGCAGAGGATAGCCACCATGGCCAAACTAACTGAATAAAGAAAATATGAAAAATGGAAACTCTAAGCAAAAACTAAACCAAACCAGTGACAGAGAAAGCAATCAAATGGTTTTAAAGACAAAAACTAGACAAATGTGTGAATGTAGATGTGTCCTCACTATGAAATATAGTTCATGAGTTATTAAATATTTAGTGTTTTGGATATAAAATAATTCAATAATCCCTTAAGTGATTCAGACAAATACAGTGTAAATTGTTAGAGCTCAGTGAGCACCACTGAACTGTCCTAACAGATTTTCTGTGAATCTTACATATTTCAAATTATAGGCAAGAATGTATAATCTGTGTATGGAAAAGTGGATTTCCTATTATATAAAACACGAAACAGTGAAGGTAGCGGCACCACTGGAGATGTATGACTGTAATTAGTTTAATTGTTTCATATTTATAAGTGGTTTAATGATGCAAAATAATGTCCATGTGGGCAAAACCATTATTTGTGATAATCCATTAAAGCTACACGAAAACTACAAGTAGCATTGAAAAGCTGATCAAATTTGCTCTAAATTTAGGTGTAAATTCATAGTTTATACATGTTTATTGAAGTCCGATATGCACAACTTTGACTCAAATCAGTGTAAGGTATACGTAATGGTGGCCATTTTCATGTGGGATGGCTTGGATTTCAGTACACAGTCGGAGTGGAGCTAGCATACAGAAAGGCTTGTGAGTGGCTGGAAGTTGTCTTGTGAGTGAAGCCAAAATATTTTCTAAGTTTTTGGTCATGAACTTGTACATATTTCCTGAGTGGCGACTGCCAAGACTTGGAAACATTTTTCAGCATGAGGACTCTGATTAATGTCAGGATAGGCGACGTAGTCTAAACCTTCATGAATTGTTATGCAAATAAATTTGATATATTATTTGTTCGCGATTACAAAAATTCAATGTAGAAGTGTGCTGAGCCACTTAAAATATTTTCTGAGGATTTTCCAAAGATTAAGCAAACATATGCTGCTGGTTGACTTACTTAGGTTTTCATACCGACAATTATTACTGTAATACTAAACTGATGCAAATAGTGTAAAAGGACATTGCATTTAATTTTTCTGCAACAAATTCCATCTATGAAATGCGAAAATTATTTCGCTGAAAATTCCTGCCTGCATATTTATTAAACTTGTAACTGATTTCATTTGGGTTAATGCAATGGATGCAGTGGTTGGCCCCTGGATAGTGACATGGCTAATATTTTAAAATCTGGCCACACATCAGGAGACCCAATGAACAGTGTTTTTCTCGCTTAATTCAATTTTCATTCATACAGATGCATGGGGGGCTCTTGAGTCTATCTCTGGTGAAAATACAGGTTAACTTCACCATTAGTCATTTACTTTTTCGATAACAAGCAACAAGACAACCAGTGAGTACACTGCATTAACATTTCACATCCCCCTGCCCCCAAAAAAAACCCATACCATTGCATAATGGAGACTCAGGTCCAGGATTATTGCTGAGTGGACTTACTCGGTAGGCAGTGCACATTTATGAGTGAAGCCAGCGCAGCAAGCAACTTGAAGAAATGTGCTACCAAGTACCGAGCAGTACCAACATGCACCAATCACCGAGTGGCCAACAGCCAGCAGGAGTATCAATCAGCACATGATGCCCGCCCAATCACTGACCAGTGGGCTGGGAGTTGCAACTGCTGCCGTCACCGCTGAACCATACACCGCACCATGCTGTAACACATCATGCCTTACTTCCCCACCACGACTTACCACACCGATGACAGCACTGTTTGGTCTCCTCACCCAAATCAGCGAACCAAACACAACTTATCGCAGAACATCAGAACAACCAACAACAGCATGAAGCAGAGGCCTAGACTCCAAGCCACAGTAATGGAGCCAGAAAATGGAACAGCACACAGTGACTGTGAATCCACAGCTACTTGTAGCGGGACTGAGAGCCCAGAGCAATTGAAGGTAGGCAAAATGAAAGCAATGGTGAGTTGGATAATGACTTAACTTAAGACTGAGATGAATAATTTAGGTAGCAAAGTTGAGAGTACAGATTGTTCTAAGGGAAGTAAAATAGATAATTTAGGTGGTAAAATCAAGGGAGAATAAATGATCAAATCGGGAATTTAACTGGAGGTAAAATTTGCCAGAATTGACACAGTCGAGGCTGAATTAAGGGGTGAAACTTGTTCAGGAAATACGTTTTGCTACAAAAGAAATGTAAAGACAAGGCCACCTCTGATTGTGTTGGAAAGAAAGATTGTGGCTAGCAGTGATGAAACAAAAGCTTTATTGATGGGTGAATTGGCAAGCACAGCTAGAAATCTAAGAAAAGAGATGATAAGCATGCTAGTTGTAAATAAAGATGAAACTAATAATGTAAATAGTAGAGTAAGCAATTTAGAATAATGCAGTGTTTCTGGAAATGTGGTCTGGCCCATCACGCTGGTACCCAATGGAAAAACAATTTCAGGAGAAGGTAAATACCATGCTGTGGATTTCCTTGTAACTTGCAAAGATTGTTTTATTGAAGGGATGAGAAACCAAAATAGAAATAAGTTCTTTAAGAGGTAATTAGAAGGTCCTGCTAAGACATGGGCAAATTAGTGTGCTGATCAATTCACTTCATACGATATATTTGAACATTTATTTTTGAATACTTGGTGGACCAAGCCAAGCAATGCAGGTCACAGAATGAGTTTTTTCATGAACCAGTGTATTGGGGGGCGGGGGTGGAGTGTGGGGTGGGGGGGGGGGGGGCGGTGGGGGCCGGGGGGGGGGGGTGCGGGGGGGGGGGGGGGGGGGGCAGTAGATGGTGGAGCGGAGCAGGGGAGAGGAGACGGCGGAGTGAAAGGGGGGGGGGGGGGGAGATATATACTAAAAGAATATTAGTGTCAATGGTGTCGAGAAACAGCTGAAATGGTTCCTCGGTGGAATCCTTGTTAGATTCTATATTGAATTTGTGGCTGAGTTAGCCCCTTTCCTAATTATAGTCTATCAAAGATCCCTCAAACAAAAAAACCATGCCCAGTTTTTGTAAAAAGGCATAGGTCACACTCGTCTGTAAGAAGGGTAGTAGACGCGATCCACAAAACTACCGTCCAATATCCTTCACATCAATTTGTTGTAGAATCTTTAGAACATATTCCGAGCTCAAACATAATGAAGTATTTTAAACAGAATGACCTCCTCAATGCTAACCGGCCGCAGCTCATGGTCTCGAGGCCGTGTTCTCGCTTCTGAGCCTGGGGTCCTGGGTTCGATTCCCTGCGGGGTCAGGGATTTTCACCTGCCTCGAGATGACTGGGTGTTTGTGTTGTCCTCATCATTTCATCATCATTCATGAAAGTGGTGAGATTGGACTGAGTGAAGGTTGGGAATTTGTAGGGGTGCTGATAACCACACAGTTGAGTGCCCCACAAACCATCATCATCAACATCATCAATGCTAACCAGCATGGATTTCGAAAACATCAATCGTGTGAAACCCAGCTCGCACTTTTCTCACATGACATACTGAAAGCTTTGAATCAAGCCAACCACGTAGGCGCAGTATTCATTGATTTTCAGTAAGCATTTGACTTAGTACTGCACCTATGCTTATTGTCAAAAGGATGATCACATGGCATATCAAGTGAAATTTGTGACCGGGTTGACGAATTTTTGGTAGGGAGGGCACAGCATGTTATCTCGGATGGAGAGTCATCATCAGATGTAGAAGTAGCTTTTGGTGTGCCCCAAGGAAGTAAGTTGGGACCCTTGCTGTTCATGTTGTATCTTAAGACCTCGCAGACAATATTAATAGTAAAATCAGACTTTTTGCATATCACACAGTTATCTGTAATAAAGTACTATCTGAAAGAAGCTGCATAAATATTCAGTCAGATCTTGATAACATTTCAACTTGCTCTAAATGTTCAGAAATGTAAAATTTTGCTCTTCACAAAATGACAAAACATAGTATCCTATGACTATAATATCTCAACAAGCCACTGTAGGAATCTGCCAACTCATACAAATACCTGGGTATAACAGTTTGTAGTGATATGAAATGGGATGATCACATAGGTTCAGTCACTGGGAACGCAGGTGGTAGATTTTTGTTTATTGGTAGAATGAAGTGGAAGCGCAACCCATTCTAGAATACTGCTCAAGTGTGTGCGACCCATACCAGGTAGGCCAAACAGGGGATACTGAACATTTACAGAGAAGGCCAGCACAAATGGTCACAGGTTTGTTTAATTCATGGGAGAGTATCAGAGAGATACTGAAGGAATAGAACTGGAAGACTCTTGAAGATAGATGTAAATTATCCCACGAAAGTCTATTAACAAAATTTGAAGAATCAGCTTTAAATGATTACTCTACAAATATACTACAACCCCTTACATATTGCTCACACAGTGATCGTGAGGACATGATTAGAATAATTACTGCATGCACAGAAGCATTTAACAATCACTCTTCCCATGCTCTATATGTGAACGGAACAGGAAAGAAAACCTAGTAACTGGCACAATGGGATGTATCTTCTAATTTGCTCCCCACTATAGTTTGCAAAGTATATATGTAGATGTAGATGTAGAGCGATCTGGCAGGAGGAATTACGAAAGTTGGTGCATTTAGACCAACCGCTGGTGATCCTCACTGAAATTTTCACATTAAGCAGAATGATACCTGAGAATTTACAGTGGAGGTTAATACACTGACCTACAGATTCTATGAAGAGTTTCTTGACTTTTAGAGGATTGATCAGGCATTGTGCCGTAAGCCAAGCTTACAATGAGCTTAATAATCAGCAAAACCATCGGAAAAATTACCATGAGAATAAAAATAACAGAAACTGAGGGAACAATCCACAGAAACAGAATAGTGACAGAAGTCATGATGACAATTGGAGAGGGAAAAGGGAAAAAAAGTGGCGATAATAGGAATCACAGGGGTCCAGGGGTAATATAATTACAGAATGAACCACGACTAATGAATTAAAATAGAACTGAATAACAGAGGGCAACAGAGACAGAATTTGGAAAACTGAAATTTGTTCCAACTGGAGTCTGCACTGGAACAAGACATAAAGTAAGAGACATAGGAACAAGAGACGGGATAGTGATTATATGTGTAATAGTTGGGTTTTTTGTAACAATAAAAGCAAAGAAGTAGGGAAGAGAGGATATGTAAATGGAGGCAGTTACGGAAATTAACAATTTGTTTGGAAGCTGATTTAAACAGCATTATAAAAAAATGCTTAAAGGAGAAATTTTTGCAGAGAAATAAAAAAGCAAAGGGAAGAAATTAATACTGACGGTCTATTTAATGAAGGAGACAACAGTGTTGTGAATCTAGAGGGAAATAATGTTGGTTTGGCATTTATGTTAAATAATGAGCCAGAATCAGCTATGGAGATTGGGCAACTGAATGTGTGTTGTGATGTTGAGAATGAGAAGGTAGTATGCAATAAAAATAATACTGTACTAAATGAAATGGAATCTATTTCAGTAGAAGTAAATATAAATTGGGTTGAGGCAATACTGCCAGAATCTAGTGTTTGTGTGAAGTTAACTGTGGTCAGGCAGTTGAATCTGTATCATATGATGATTGTGATTTTTGTAATATAGAGAATATAGTTGTATTTTTATTTTTATGGTCTGGCAATCAGCATTCATGGTAATTTTGTAATACGGTGGGGGGGATTGCTGCAGATAATTATGTTTTTGCATTAGAAGCTGTGTGTAACACTATTAATCCTAGTGATGTAAATTCTGTTGCAAATAGTATAAATGAAGAAGCGGGACAGGCACCTTTATTTGCTGAACCTTGGGAGAATAAGGAGGAGTTTGATTTTGATTCTAGTTACTGGACAGTCAGGAACAAATGGGTTCAAAAGTGGACACCTGAGGATTAGTGAAATAGCACAGGATTTGAAGAGCACATTAAGAATGAGGAAATATTTGAATTTTCAGTCACAAGAGTAAGAATAAAAAGTGCTACTGGGAATTACAGTAAGCCAGTAAGGAGATACGTAGTTTTAGTTGTAAATTATTTAATCAAGCTTTTGTTGTCATGCCAAATCAGAGTGTAAATGTGGTATTGGATGGACTTTCTGAATAAATATGAGGCAAATATATATTATAAAGACAAGGTACTGAAAATAAATGCTGAAGGGTGCAGAAAGAAAAATCAGTTTAAGAATGCCTTGACTTTTCCAAGGCATGCTGACCACTGATGAAATGGGAAGTAGGCAGTGAAAAAAGGGACAGGTGCAGATGAATTAGAAATGTGTACCAATGTATATAGTAGATTATGGTTAGCTTATAGTTTGCTTTATTTTCCCTTTTTTTTTACTTTTTTAACATTATTATGTATATGTGTTTGGTGTTAGAGATAAGATTTTTGGTGAAGCAATGAGAGTAAGGCCACATTATGCAAACAGTAGTTGATTGTAGCCAATGTGAAGGTGAAATGGTGTTATATATATAAGAATGAGTTGTTTTCTGTTTTAGGAAAAGATTTTGGGGGTCATGGATGTGTGCTACACTGTTGTCTTTGTATGGTGACATTCTAGTCATTTTGATAGATAGAACAATATGCCTATGTTATTATAATTTACAGAGGTTTTGGAGGGTTATTTTGCTGCAGGAATTTGTATATTTTGGGGGGATACATTCTTTATGAAATTGTCAACTGTAAGAATTTTGAATGGGTTAACTATATGAACTTTGTTTGAAAGTGGGTGTTGAAACAATGAACTACTAACCAAGAAGAGAATAAAGTGAGATACAATAAGCTGCAATTGCTGTACAGTAATTAGATGTGTTAATTTGAATAAGCAGAAGACTGGCAACAGCAAGCTTCGAGCTCCACACATTCTAAAGTAATGTGTGAATGAAACAAATCATATAAAACAAGTTTCATATGGTGTGTTGCCTTGGCTCCTATTTCCTGTTTTAATTTTATATGTTTCAGGCGAAACATATACCAATGCAAACATTCATATACAACATAGTTCTTATAGTGCAAGTAATGTGTTGAATGGAATGGGTAACACACTTAGCACAAAACAGAGGTTCAGAATAAGCAAAGCTAAGGTGTAACTGAATCTGAAAAAGAAGAAATTGCAAATAAGTAAAATATGTAGGTACAGAAGGATGTTAAAATTAATTGATTAATTGGGCAGATAAAGAATGAAATGAATATGTACTAGAAAGATTATGGAACACAGAACAAGGAACAGATTATTAGGTCACTTGTTACAGTACCAAGGAGTAGTTCACACAAAGGTGACAGAAGCAACAGCAGGGGGGAAATGGCAAAGACAAGTAAATATCAGAAATGTGTGTTGGATTGAGTACTATTACTATTATTTACTGATACACACACTTTTACATTAAACTGATAATGACAGCATATGAAACAAGTTATCAGCATGTTTACTACGCTCTCCAAAACAACAGACGTTGTTCAGAACGATGCCTACTGTAGTTGCAAAAGGTTGTAGTCTTAGGGCTTTTACAAAGTATTGTTTGCTTTGAAATCATTACTATCCAACATTAGCACTTGGAAGATGTGCAGAAATTCCCATTTCCTAAGTTTTTACTTCATCTCCCAGATCCTCATATTTAGCCATCTTTTCATCTAAGCTTGTTTGCAGAGTTGGATAAGCCAGTCATGACAAAAGTGACTTGCTCAGCTTTGCAGATCATTTTTGTATCAAATTGATTGCACTGGATCATTTTGTAAGTTATTATTATTATTATTATTATTATTATTACTGTATGAATCACAAGTACATCTGTGAATTAACAGTAGTCTAAATTACAAAATTATATGCAGATACAACTGGCCCAAAACATGTCTCTGTCTAGGGACATTCTAGTCTTTTGATAGATGGAACAATACACCTATGTTATTATAATGAACAGAGGTGAAGTATCTTCATAAAATAGAAAGAAACAACAGTGAAAGTGGAACTACGATGCTAAACAAAAGCTGATCTGTCTACCAGATGCTCAGTACTTACTCTACAACATTAGTAATTTTCTTTCTTACTTCTATTCCATTCACGATTTTCCAGCACCATAAATTACTTGTCATTTATGTAGTAGTGGTTTAAAAGAGGACCAAATGACAAGAACAGCACTGAAAACAATAGGAATGCTTTCTTGATTCTAACAATATTGCAGCAGTAGCCATTCCACTGTCACCCCTTTATACACAATTTACGGAAACCTACAACAGGTACTCTAGAAAATATGTTCGTCCCTTTACTATTCATGAATTGACACAAACTGTTCTCTTCAGAAGTTGTGGCAATGACTTATCAGTCATAGTTTCATGTAAGAGAGGCTATGTGGTGAAGAGGAAATTGTATGACTTGGTGTAGCTCTCTCAACCATTCCTGTCCAGTGGCATGGACAAATGGATCCTCAATGGCAGTAATACTAGACAAATGTTATACCATTGTATGGTTGATGCCTGAAGGTTTCGTCACCAGAAAAACTTTCTTCAGTACACCAGCCACTGATATTATTTCACTACCCATAAATAATTCTGATCTTCAAAATTCTGAGGAATGGTTGACATATCTGGAGGATTATAGCTCACAAAACTTTTGTCTTTTCTCTCTTTAGTGCTGCATTGGCAATTGATTCCTATTAATTATATGTATCAATCTTTCCTTCTCATCCAAGCTGGTAATTCTCCTCTGACCCATGGTTGTGGTTGAATTTTCCGAAATCTACCCTTTTCCTAGACCTCTCCAGTCATTTTCCTTCACCCTTCTTCCTTCCCCTTCAACCCTTCAGCCTGAAGAAGAGCCACTGGCTCCAGAAGCTTACCTCTCCTTTTATGTGTGTGTGTTCTGCTGCCAACTTGTGAGTAGATTTTTTATCTATCCAATTACATCTGAACTGCAGAGATGGGAACTTGCACTCCAACACATCCTTTCATCCTGCCATCCCCCTGGACTGAACCTACGTTAAACAACCTCACTCCCATTCACTCTTCAGTCTTCTCCTCTTTCCCTTTCCTCTTTAGCCATTCACGCATCTTTTCATCCTACGTAGTTGTGTTTATCTTTATACTATATACCTCTTTACTTCTGTATGCATCCTCTTTGGTTGAAGCTGGCACAGTACTTACAGTAGAATATCTTTGGCTTCCCTCTGACAACCATGCCTCCATCCTTGCCACCCTCCCTGTTTACATTTCCCTGTTGCTTCATAACCTGGGTTGTGAGTAACTGAATCCACTTTCCCTTCTTCCCTTTTTTCCCCTCTATCCTCCCTGATGAAGGAACAAAGTTCCGAAAGCTAGGAATGTAAATTTTCAGTTCTGTTTTATGTGTATCTATCGGCTGTACTGAGCTGAGGTAAGTACTGGCCAGCCCCTCTATCTCTTTGTTAGTATTTGTTTCACAATTACATTATATTAATTACTAATGATGATCTGATCCCAAATTATGACAGCAGTCAAATCTTCTCATCATCACATAGTGTCTTTCTCTACTGTATGTTTGTGAAACATCACATTAACATCTTGGCTGTTTGGTGGATTCATTTTGAGATGTGTTATACCATACTAAATAACTTTCAAGTCAACTGACTCTGTCATTCAGAAGATACTATGTCTAGTGTAAGACTGACAGCAGCTGTCATGGTGGACATTATTTTGTATAAATATTCAGCCAGTGGATAACATAATGTTAAATGTTTACAAAAGCTCTCTAGCCATAGGAGCAAGCAAAAACTGTTCTCATTTCTTGACAAGTGGTACAGACCTACAGTTTGAAATTTTGATAGCTACATAACATTATGTACACATTGGTGATAACACAAAAAAGCCTGGTAACTCTTGATATGTTGTGCAGATGTAAAATGGCCATTTCTCAAGAGGGAATCTCAGTCCAAAAATGAATAGTTTGGCCACTGTCGAAGTTTGAGAGTGGTGGCATCTATGTGTCCTCAGATTATGTCAGCTATCTTAATTAGTTATGAAACCTACATGCCACCAGTGTAAGGTTGATTCACAGACTGAACACATAGCACTCCTGTGCATGTGCTGCATCTTCTTAAATCCATTATTGTAATTACAAGTGGGTTGTTGTGTACCAGTGCATTAATGTTGCTGATAGTTTTACAGCATGCACCAGTACACAAATTAAACTGACTGATATGTTGCTTACATAAGACAAAGTTAATGCCAACAGCAGAGTTGCTGCACAATAGTAGGCAGAGAGGTTTACCAACAGAGATACTGCCCATCATTTGACATTTTCAGCAACTGACAAAAGATCAGAAAAGTTGCAAGTTCATAGCATATATTTTTCTCTTTTAGTTTTTCTCAAAATTTTAGCATTTACGTACAGCAATGAACATTTCCGTGTCTGTTACATTTTGTTGTACGTAATGCAGTACTGTGGAATATTAAGAAATTTACAATATACATGATATCCTTATGAATACTGTATCAATTACTGTGACCTTGTGTCTAACATTAACTATCAAAAATAAATGCCCGCTATCCTCAGTCCTGAATGGTTGCCTCTGAAGAGAATGTTTAGAAGCACTTCAAAGTGGAACTGTCCCACGTGTGCTCTCCAAGAGGTAGAAGTGGTTGGGCACATTTCACTTATATCTGTGGAGAGTTGTCTGTGAACAAGGGTGACATCCAGTCCAGTCAACAGTTGTGGAGGGCTACACACAACAAGCACAGTTTGTGCAACAGCATTTATAGCACAGCATATTCCAGTAACAATTCCTGATGGCATATAAGTAGCACCATCTGGATGTCACAAAAACAAATCAATGGTTGGTAAAGGGGGACCAATATCATGGCCACCAGATCTTACACATCTTGACCATTTTCTACAAACTACAGTGTAGGCTACTCTAGTAGTATCAGGCGATGATCTCATTGCATAGATAAATGTGAAATGAAGTCTGTTTAATTCAATACAAGCCAACCACCTAATATACTACAGATATCTCTCATCATCTTGTTATCACAAACTTAGAATCATGACTACACATAAGTATACACACATAATGCATCGAACCAGGAACATTCTGGTCTAATTGTTTTTTATTGAAAGTTAATTTATTCATGAGATATCAGGATTTGAAGATAATATAATACCATTAATATACAAAAATACATTATTCAAAACTGAAACATAAGAAAAACAGCCTAGTTAACTTTGTGGACAAATTGTTAACTATTCTGAGAAACCCCCTCCACGAATCCTGGACCTTGCCGTTGGTGGGAAGGCTTGCATGCCTCAATGATACAGATAGCCGTACCACAGGTGCAACCACAATGGATGGGTATCTGTTGAGAGGCCAGACAAACGTGTGGTTCCTGAAGAGGGGCAGCAGCCTTTTATGTAGTTGCAGAGGCAACAGTCTGGATGATTGACTGATATGGCCTTGTGACACTAACCAAAATGGCCTTGCTGTGTTGGTGCTGCAAACGACTGAAAGCAAGGGGAAACTAAAACCGTAATTTTTCACAAGGGCATGCAGCTTTACTGTATGGTTAAATGATGATGGCGTCCTCTTGGGTAAAATATTCCGGAGGTAAAATAGTCCCCCATTCGGATCTCCAGGCAGGGTCTACTGAGGAGGACGTTGTTATCAGGAGAAAGAAAACTGGCGTTCTACGGGTCGGAGCATGGAATGTCAAATCTCTTAATCGGGCAGGTAGATTAGAAAATTTAAAAAGGGAAATTGATAGGTTAAAGTTAGATATAGTGGGAATTAGTGAAGTTCGGTGGCAGGAGGAACAAGACTTTTGGTCAGGTGAATACAGGGTTACAAATACAAAATCAAATAGGGGTAATGCAGGAGTAGGCTTAATAATGAATAAAACAATAAAAATGTGGGTAAGCTACTACAAACACCATAGTGAATGCATTATTGTGGCCATGATAGATACGAAGCCCACACCTACCACAGTAGTACAAGTTAATATGCCAACTAGCTCCACAGATGACGAAGAGATTGATGAAATGTATGATGAGATAAAAGAAATTATTCAGATAGTGAGGGGAGACAAAAATTTAATAGTCATGGGTGACTGGAATTCGATAGTAGGAAAGGGAATAGAAGGAAACATAGTATGTGAATTTGGAATGGGGGTAAGGAATGAAAGAGGAAGCCGCCTGGTAGAATTTTGCACGGAGCATAATTTAATCATAGCTGACACTTGGTTCAAGAATCACAAGAGAAGGTTGCATACATGGAAGAAGCCTGGAGATACTGACAGGTTTCAGGTAGATTATATAATGGTAAGACAGAGATTTAGGAACCAGGTTTTAAATTGTAAGACATTTCCAGGGGCAGATGTGGACTCTGACCACAATCTATTGGTTATGAACTGTAGATTAAAACTAAACAAACTGAAAAGGAGGGAATTTAAGGAGATGGGACCTGGATAAACTGACAGAACCAGAGGTTGTAGAGAGTTTCAGAGAGAGCATTAGGGAACGACTGACAAGAATGGGGGAAAGAGATACAGTAGAAGAAGAATGGGTAGCTTTGAGAGATGAAATAGAGAAGGCAGCAGAGGATCAAGTAGGTAAAAACACAAGGGCTAGTAGAAATCCTTGGGCAACAGAAGAGATACTGAATTTAATTGATGAAAGGAGAAAATATAAAAATGCAGTAAATGAAGCAGGCAAAAAGGAATACAAACGTCTCAAAAATGAGATCGACAGGAAGTGCAAAATGGCTAAGCAGGGATGGCTAGAGGACAAATGTAAGAATGTAGAGGCGTATATCTCTAGGGGTAAGATAGATACTGCCTACAGGAAAATTAAAGAGACCTTTGGAGAAAAGAGAACCACTTGCATGAATATCAAAACCTCAGATGGAAACCGAAATATGGTATCCCAGCTGAGACACTAGTTGAAATATAGTATCCCGGCTGAGACACAAAGTTGAAATATGCTCACTATTTTTATTTACTTAAATTTGGCATATTTCGTGACAGTACCTTTTCCGTTAAATGTTTACAAGGCGATATTTGTCTTGGCTTCAGTTGTCTAGTGGAAGTATGATTCCACAATGCAGTTCTGTCGGCTGCAGAAATGACCTGGTTCAATGCGTTTGCCTCATTTTTGGTGCTTCAAATACCATTTATTCGAATGTGGTTTCTTCTTAAAGTTTGTATAGAACAAGTAGTAACATAATTCTTTTTTTTTCCCACAAACAAATTATTTATGACGGCGACCTGCACATTGTTCTACCGTCAACACACACCAAGAGTTAACTGCTGACTGACTACAGTCAAAGACGACTCTAGCGTCAAAGACATTTTACACAACACACAAGCTTCCACTTGTAATCAGTCTCTTTGCTATTCTTCGACACATTTACTAATAGTAATCAATATGCTTTCACTCTGAAAAATATAAGTAAATTAGCATATAATAAGGCAAATTACAATAAAAAAAATTCTGACAAAAATATAAGAAAACATTTACAATTTGGTATCGACAAATCCGGTAGAAAATAACACATCTCCCAGATCCATTACAAAACCCAGTTCTAAGCAAAGAAGGGAAAGCAGAAAGGTGGAAGAAGTATATAGAGGGTCTATACAAGGGCAATATTCTTGAGTACAATATTATGGAAATGGAAGAGGATGTAGACGAAGATGGAATGGGAGATATGACACTGCGTGAAGAGTTTGACAGAGCACTGAAAGACCTAAGTCGAAACAAGGCCCCAGGAGTAGACAATATTCCATTAGAACTACTGATAGCCTTGGGAGAGCCAGCCCTGACAAAAAACTACCATCTGGTGAGCAAGATGTATGAGACAGGTGAAATACCCTCAGACTTCAAGAAGAATATAATAATACCAATCCCAAAGAAAGCAGGGATTGACAGATCTGAAAATTACCGAACTATCAGTTTAATAAGCCTCGGCTGCATAATACTAACACGAATTCTTTACAGACGAATGGAAAAACTAGTACAAGACGACCTCGGGGAAGATCAGTTTGAATTCCGTAGAATTGTTGGAACACGCAAGGCAATACTGACCCTACGACTTACCTTAGAAAATAGATTAAGGAAAGGCAAATCTATGTTTCCAGCATTTGTGGACTTGGAGAAAGCTTTTGACAATGTTGACTGGAATACTCTCTTTCAAATTCTGAAGGTGGCAGGGGTAAAATAAAGGGAGCGAAAGGCCATTCACAATCTGTACAGGAACCAGGTGGCAGTTATAACAGTCGAGGGGCATGAAAGGGAAGCAGTGGTTGGGAAGGGAGCGGGACAGGGTTGTAGCTTCTCCCCAAGGTTATTCAATCTGTATATTGAGCAAGCAGTAAAGGCAACAAAAGAAAAATTCGGAGTAGGAATTAAAATCCATGGAGAAGAAATAAAAACTTTGAGGTTTGCCAATGATATTGTAATTCTGTCAGAGACAACAAAGGACCTGGAAGAGCAGCTGAACGGAATGGACAGTGTCTTGAAAGGAGGATATAAGATGAACATCAAAAAAAGAAAAACAAGGATAATGGAATGTAGTCAAATTAAACTGGGTGATGCTGAGGGTATTAGATTAGGAAATGAGACGCTTAAAGTAGTAAATGAGTTTTGCTATTTGGGGAGCAAAATAACTAATGATGGTCGAAGTAGAGAGGATTTAAATGTAGACTGGCAATGGCAAGGAAAGCGTTTCTGAAGAAGAGAAATGTGTTAACATCGAGTATAGGTTTAAGTGTCAGGAAGTCTTTTCTGAAAGTATTGTATGGAGTGTAGCCATGTATGGAAGTGAAACGTGGACGATAAATAGTTTAGACAAAAAGAGAAGAGAAGCTTTCGAAATGTGGTGCTACAGAAGGATGCTGAAGATTAGGTGGGTAGATCACATAACTAATGAGGAGGTACTGAATAGAATTGGGGAGAAGAGAAATTTGTGGCACAACTTGACCTAGAAGAAGGGATCGGTTGCTAGGACATATTCTGAGGCATCAAGGGATCACCAATTTAGTATTGGAGGGCGGTGTGGAGGGTAAAAATCGTAGAGGGAGATCAAGCGAGGAATACACTAAACAAATTCAGAAGGATGTAGGTTGCAGTAGGTACTGGGAGATGAAGAACCTTGAAGAGGATAGAGTAGCATGGAGAGCTTCACCATACCAGTCTCTGGACTGAAGACACCACAACAACGACAACATCATTCTGAGAAAGTGATTTGTTTAGCTTATGTGTCCATACTGCATAAGTTATTAATTAATTAAGACAACATTTTAAGACGAGAATAATTTTTATACCGTGTAATATTTCAAAATTCTGTTCTGATAATACTGAAGTCTGAAATTTGCCAAAGACGGCAAAGTTTTTAGAGTTCCCATATTTTGATTTTTATAGGACATACTCAAATTTTAAACTTTTGTTAAATAAATTATAAATGGTTACCCTCTTTGAAGCCAGGTAGCTTTTAACTAAACATGAAGGTTCATTACAATACCAAAAAGTAGTGCCTTGTACACACACACACACACACACACACACACACACACAAACAATTTAACACAAACATAAAATCGAGAGAGGTCGCACAATGTTTTACATGCTTCAAATTAAATTCTGAAGTCACACCCTTGCTCGTTTCACCATGGGTGTCAGTCTCTACAATGCCGTTGAACATTCCGCGAACAAGTTGATCAAAATTTTGAACCACTTTCATTACGTGCTCAATCAATCAGTTTTACTGGGGTAAGAGGTGTTCTAATTTTAACACATGTAGATAACCTACACTTAAAACAGAACCTGATTTTTCTGTTGTCTTGTTTAAACTGTGAAAACGTCACTAAACAGTTAAGTGCAGTGAGTGGGTAAACGGAGTGGACAGCAGAGATACTAAGTCATTATGAAAGGGCTACACGCCAAGTTTGTGGAAGACTGAATATTTTCCTTACTCAGAGGTATAGTAACTGCCGGTTCACGCCCGTTCACATTTATCTAGTTTTGACCACGTTAAATTTGCTATGTCTGATTGCAGATTAACAGAGTTCATAGAAATTCATGAGCTATAATTTTCTCTCTCAAATATTCAACTTTCTTTGGAAAGTGTGATGAAGCATCAGATCTCAGCTTTTATACAAACATAGTTACAAGTAATGGACTCTGCAGAACTGTACAAACTAATACAACCTTTCATAATGTCTCAAATAAAGTGTAATAAATACAAATATTTGCATCATCAATCTATATGGTAATATAACTACTATTTCTCAAGGAAATACACGTGTATTGCTGGAGAGTTGAAGTTGCTGTTGAGTTGAAGAAAATCAATTTTTTTTATTTATTTATTTATTTGAGTAATTGAGGGACAAACCTCTGCCAGAGTGTCATCAGAAACTGGTATACTGGAAGCATCCAAGAGAGTGGCATCATTTCTTAGCACTTGTACTTCCACTTCACAAGGTACCCCACTGGCCAAGATTGTAACCATCTGATTGTTACAGTCTTCATCTGAACCTAGAACCATAAATAATTATTCTATCTTCCCAATGATACAAACAGTTATATCTCTTTTTTATAATTATTTTTAATTGTACATCTCACAAAAGTAAACATAAATTTCTCATGCATTAACTGAGGTCTATACAAAAATTATTGCTAAATTGATTTCTTTACAAGACTACATCTTCATTCAAACAATGCAATTAATAACTTCAAATTTTCTGAAAAAAAGGGTAGTACTGCATTAGAATGATATGTAAAAGCTATAAAATACAGAAATATTTTAAAAAACATTTTGCAATGCATTTAAATAACAGCAAAAATTTGGAACATGTAAAGACTATGTCTCCTTTCTTTTCTAATCTGATATCCCGAAACAGAATCACATAATCCATTCTCAAATGCATGTTCACTGATTTAAGACTTGATAATTTCAAAATTCACTACACAAGTATTTGATAATATTGAATGTGATTCACATATACCCTGGTAAACAAGACAAACAAGCTCAGTTCTCCAAATTCTTTTGCCATAAAGTTATGATACATAACATCAAAATTCCAGAGCAGGCAATGTTTAGCAGGCAACAGTGATTCGAATTTCATGCCCAGCCAGAGAGTTGATATGGAGGAAAGGTCAGAGGCACTAAGGTTTCATACTACATCTACATCTACAGCCATACTCCGCAAGCCAGCTGACGGTGTGTGGCGGAGGGTACCTTGAGTACCTCTATCGGTTCTCCCTTCTATTCTAATCTCGTATTGTTCGTGGAAAGAAGGATTGTTGGTATGCCTTTGTGTGGGCTCTAATCTCTCTGATTTTATCCTCATGGCCTCTTCACGAGATATACGTAGGAGAGAGCAATATACTGCTCGACTCCTCGGTGAAAGTATGTTGTCAAAACTTCAACAAAAGCCCGTACCGAGCTACTGAGCATCTCTCCTGCAGAGATCCGAAATGTGAAATAATTTGGGTGAAGGTCATGGTTAAAGCAGGCTCAGACATGGTAATTGGATGTCTCTATAGGTCCCCTGGCTCAGCAGCTGTTGTGGCTGAGCACCTGAAGGATAATTTGGGAAATATTTCGAGTAGATTTCCCCACACCATGTTATAGTTCTGGGTGGAGATTTTAATTTGCCGGATATAGACCCGGAAACTCAAACGTTCATAACGGGTGGCAGGGACAATGAATCCAGCGAAATTTTTTTTTTAAGTGCTTTATCCGAAAACTACCTTGAGCAGTTAAACAGAGAACCGACTCGTGGCAATAACATATTAGACCTTCTGGCGACAAACAGACCCGAACTATTTGAAACAGTTAACGCATAACAGGGAATCAGCGATCATAAAGCAGTTACTGCATCAATGATTTCAGCTGTAAATAGAAATATTAAAAAAGGTAGGAAGATTTTTCTGTTTAGCAAAAGTGACAAAAAGCAGATTTCAGAGTACTTGATGGCTCAACACAAAAGTTTTGTCTCAAGTACAGATAGTGTTGAGGATCAGTGGACAAAGTTCAAAACCATCATACAATATGCATTAGATGAGTATGTGCCAAGCAAGATCATAAGAGATGGAAAAGAGCCACCGTGGTACAGCAACCAAGTTAGAAAACTGCTGCAAAAGCAAAGGGAACTTCACAGCAAACATGAACATAGCCAAAGCCTTGCAGACAAACAAAAATTATGCAAAGCGAAATGTAGTGTGAGGAGGGCTATGCGAGAGGCGTTCAATGAATTCAAAAGTAAAGTTCTATGTACTGACGTGGCAGAAAATCCTAAGAAATTTTGGTCTTATGTCGAAGCGGTAGGTGGATCAAAACAAAATGCCCAGACACTCTATGACCAAAATGGTACTGGAACAGAGGATGACAGACTAAAGGTCGAAATACTAAATGTTTTTTTCCAAAGCTGTTTCACAGAGGAAGACTGCACTGTAGTTCCTGCTCTAGATTGTCGCATAGATGACAAAATGGTAGATATCGAAACAATTAAAATCGCTCAAAAGAGGAAAGGGCACTGGACCTGAAGGGATACCAGTTCGATTCTACCACAGCATACTGGGTATCATATTAAGTTTCACCTGATGACTGATGACAAGCCCCCTTTTTGCTACCTTTTTCCCACTTGAACCTTCTTTTTAAGATGGCACAGCAGGTGAGAAGTTGGACACTGTCCCTTAGTAACTGCAATTACTAGATCCATACAGGCCCATCATGCAGCACACACACACACACACACACACACACACACACACACACACACACACACACACACACACACTTACTTTCGTGCTTGCAGTGTGGTTCAGATGAAGAGTTTGACAGCAACATAGTGATAATTTTCTCCTTGTTATCCTCGGAGGTACATATAGGCTAATGGCCTCCATAATTTTTTTATACCTCTCACTTCTTCCTGTTCTATTTTTGTATTCGAGATGCCACAAGTTATACAGTGCCTTATCTGTCTCCTACATTTCTATCAGTTTTGTTGTAGATGTGATGCACCACGTAAATTTTGAAGCCACGTTGATAAACATTAAATGTCAAACAGCAGCAACAATGTTAGCGCTCCAAGTGGTTACATTTCTCCATGCAGTAAACGGAAGATATATGTTTTCTTTGATCAAATCTACGACGAGGCACTACATTCAATCAAAGACAATTTGATCAAGGTCTAACTTTGACAACAAAGTTCCATATTACACAATCAAATCATATTTGACAAAGAAATCCAAATGATGATATCTTATCATTAGCCACAGACAAATCTGAATGCTATGTACTAGTTCCACCCTCACACTGCACTTATGTAATGAAGCTTCTCCACATTGCATATTAGGGAATAGGCAGAATGAAGGTAACAGTGCAATGTCATGTGTGAAGTGTTGACACCACCATTGAACATATGGCTCAGAAATGCCAGCCTGCACCCACCATCAATCAGCACTGGCACAGCATTTCAACCCTTGGCCATTTTACGACTACCCCCAGCAAAGAATATATATAGTGATTTTATTGGAACATTCCAAAAAGCAGTGTAGCTGCTGGTTGTCAACACCCTCTCTAACTTTCCATATGTGGCACATATACAGGGTGTTACAAAAAGGTATGGCCAAACTTTCAGGAAACATTCCTCACACACAAATAAAGAAAAGATGTTATGTGGACACGTGTCCAGAAACACATAATTACCATGTTAGAGCTCATTTTAGTTTTGTCAGTATGTACTGTACTTCGTCGATTCACCGCCAGTTGGCCCAATTGAAGGAAGGTAATGTTGACTTCAGTGCTTGTGTTGACATGCGACTCATTGCTCTACAGTACTAGCATCAAGCACATCAGTACTTAGCATCAACAGGTTAGTGTTCATCACGAACATGGTTTTGCAGTCAGTGCAATGTTTACAAATGTGGAGTTGGCAGATGCCCATTTGATGTATGGATTAGCACGGGGCAATAGCCGTGGCGGTACTTTGTATCGAGACAGATTTCCAGAACGAAGGTGTCCTGACAATAAGACGTTCGAAGCAATTGATCGGTGTCTTAGGGATCACAGAACATTCCATCCTATGACTCGCAACCGGGGAAGACCTAGAACGACGAGGATACCTGCAATGGATGAGGCAATTCTTCGTGCAGTTGACGATAACCCTAATATCAGCATCAGAGAAGTTGCTGCTGTACAAGATAACGTTGACATCACTGAATGGAGAGTGCTACGGGAGAACCAGTTGTTTCTGTACCAAGTACAGCGTGTGCAGGCACTGTCAGCAGCTGATTGACCTCCACGGGTACACTTCTGCGAATGGTTCATCCAACAATGTGTCAATCCTCATTTCAGTGCAAATGTTCTCTTTACGGATGAGGCTTCATTCCAACGTGATCAAATTGTAAATTTTCACAATCAACATGTGTGGGCTGACGAGAATCCGCACGCAATTGTGCAATCACGTCATCAACACAGATTTTCTGTGAACGTTTGGGAAGGCATTGTTGGTGATGTCTTGATTGGGCCCCATGTTCTTCACCTACGCTCAATGGAGCACGTTATCATGATTTCATACGGGAATTCTACCTGTGCTGCTAGAACATGTGCCTTTACAAGTACGACACAACATGTGGTTCATGCACGATGGAGCTCCTGCACATTTCAGTCGAAGTGTTTGTACGCTTCTCAACAACAGATTCGGTGACCGATGGATTGGTAGAGGCGGACCAATTCCATGGCCTCCACGCTCTCCTGACCTCAACCCTCTTGACTTTCATTTACAGGGGCATTTGAAAGCTCTTGTCTACGCAACCCCAGTACCAAATGTAGAGACTCTTCGTGCTCGTATCGTGGACGGCTGTGATACAATGCGCCATTCTCCAGGGATGCATCAGCGCATCAGGGATTCCATGCGACAGAGGGTGGATGCATGTATCCTTGCTAACGGAGGACATTTTGAACATTTCCTGTAACAAAGTGTTTGAAGTCTCACTGGTACGTTCTGTTGCTGTGTGTTTCCATTCCATGATTAATGTGATTTGAAGAGAAGTAATAAAATGAACTCTAACATGGAAAGTAAGCATTTCCGGACACATGTCCACATAACATATTTTCTTTCTTTGTGTGTGAGGAATGTTTCCTGAAAGTTTGGCCGTACCTTTTTGTAACACCCTGTATAGGGGATAGGCAAAATAATGTGAACACCAGTACTTACTTGGGAATGGTTTATTAATAAGGGGCTGGACCCCCATTTGCCCATAATACAGCTGTGATTCTTCTTGGAACACTGGCATATAATGATTATATAGTCTCTAGTAGAATCATATGCCACACTTTGATCAGAACCTCTTCTAATCCTGTAGTGACTAGGGATGCGGAAATCTGCTCCAGAGTCTGTGCTCCAATACCGCCTGTAAGAGTTCGATAATGTTCAAGTCCGCGGACTGTGTTCGCCAGGGAAGATGCTGCAGCTCAGTTGTGTGCTGCTCATACTACGATTGTGCTGTTCTGATTGCCTGAATGAGTGCATCATTGTTGGGGAACAACATTTGAATCGTGGGGTGCACCTGATCACCTACAATGTTCACATAATCATTGGCTTTAACGTGGCCTTTGAGGGTAATGAAGGGACCAGCAGAATACCATAATATGGCTGCAGACATCATCACACTTCCACCTCCATGCCTAACTGTTGGAATCAAACAATAAAGATTGTAGGCTTCTTTTGACATTCTCCAGACTTAAACCCAGCCCAATATTGGAAATAACAAAAACGTTGACTCATCAGACCATATGATGTGTTTCCACTGATCAGCTGTCCAGGATTTATGCTCCTGATACCATGTTTTACTTTTCTTTGCGTTTGTTATCATCACTAATGGTTTCGGTATAGCAGCTCATCCATGAATATTCGCTTTATGGAGCTCTCAGCGGACAGTGTTGGTAGATACGGAGTAAAGATGGTTATTGAGCTCTGCAGTCACTTTAGCCACTGTATTTTATGTTGTTTTGACACAATTTATGATAGCGTACGATGGTCTCTGTCATTTAGTTTTGATTTGCACCCACTATTATGTTTACACAATAATGTCTTTCCACATTTTGTGTAGGCTGACATGACTGTTGAATTAGTTGCTCTTGAAACATTCAATAATTTGCCTGTTTTGGTTACTGATGCTCCAGCTAATCGAGTCCCCACAGTCTGCCTTCTTTTGAACTCTGTTAGGTCTTTCCTTGCACATCGACCTCAGCTCTGAATGCAAATGCAAAGCGTGCACTACTCATAAACGACCTGCACTGATGCCTAGTCCGTACTTAACATGCACAGTCCAGCACAACACATGCCTTACATGCATTGTTGAGCATCAAACACAACCATTCCATTACTATTACTGTTCACATGATTTTGTCTCTGACCTGTAGCTACCACTACCACCAACACCAACAACACCACCACTACCATCACCACCAACCACCAGCAACTAACATCCATGCCTTCTTTCTCATATTTGCAATAGAGCCCTCCATCCTGGTTTCTGACAACAGCCTTCAATTTACAGCCTCTATATTTCAGGATATTTGTGAACACAACTGTATTGAAGACCTGACCATCACCTCTTTCCATTTCAGTACCCAGTCCAGAAATAGACCTTCAGAATGCAGATGTGCAATATAATGATGACAGCTGACTCCAGGGTCATACTCACCAGCTTCCTCGCAACCTACCTGTCTGCCCCATAAATAGACGTAATCTGTCTGAAATTTTACACAGGTGCTAATGATGCACCCTTTTTTGACACATGTTCCCAACTCAGCTGGCCCACTGCCCTTGCACCTAGTCTTATTACCACACACACTCCCATGTACCGGCTAATAGGGAGTGGTAAATGTTTGAGGTTGAAACTGACCAGGATCACAAGGTCATCCAGTGCAATCAGCTCCAGCTACAGTGAAATGTAATGCCCCATCCCCCTTAACAATCAACTGGACATGATTCGCACAACCGTGTCTGTAGCTAGCATGCCCAACAGCCTGCCTGTCACTACTACAACCTCTGCTATTGTTTTAGGCACCAACAAGGGGTCAACAATGATGAACAATGGGAGCTGGTGGGGGTGGAACCGCTCCCATGCCCTATGGCACTTCCAGCTCTCATCAACATCACAGAAGCCCTCACCAAGCAGCCAATGGCGGCTGAGCATTCTTGGACTGGTGTGCCCATGAAGAACAAGCTGTTGTCCTCCTCTGAACTGCAGCTAGCATCCACTCCCCTGTATGCAGGACAGGTGGTGATCCAAAACAGTAGTCAGCCAGCAATTCCACAGACAGTGCCGATACCTGACATGTTAATCATGATGAAATACCACAAGAGTATTCAGCGGAAATTCCAGCAACTCAGACCCCCTTCCCTAAACAAAAATTGGAGAGAAGCCACAAGAATAAAAACAAGCAGCTTTTGTCCCATATTACTCCCGCTGATATAATTATCTTATACTTTCATATTGATCACTCTCCCTGCATCATATCCAGTATTTTTGCATGTTAACTCGCGCACCTTTCTAGCTCCACATGATCTTTTATCTCATCCTACGAACGCTCCCCCACCCCCACACACACACTTTCTCCATTCTATCCCAGTTTGCACCCACTAATTCCACCTCATCCAGTCACATCTGCTGTTCTTCACACTTATCCACCCTCAGACCAGCTACCCACAGTAATATATACTATTTTTCTTATCCTTGTGACTTCTCGCCAATTTTAGTGAGTTTTCGCATTTCACTATCATCGACTCCCTCAGATTTGATCTTGTTTCCCACTTTTGCATCCTTTTTGTGACTTTTCATAGGTATTTGGGTGTATTATTGTGAAATTTTTCTGGTGTAATTTTACAGTATTTACGCAATTTTTCGCATTTTTCCACCACCATAGATCCTTGCTCCTTCCATCTGCATCAGTACAAAAAACTTTCCTTATTCCTAGCAGATCCCTGTCCCACATGCTGCTCCTGCATTGTTGCTTGGCTCATGGAATCACCCCTAATGACCTTACCATCAAATTACCCATCTCTGGCTGCCACCCCTCCTTCCACAATGGCCTCCACCTGTTCAGATTCTGCCAATCCTTAGCCCTCGCCAACATAGTCCTGCAAAACCATATCAACCTAGCCCAAACCTCCTTGCTGTACCTTCTCTCCATCTGTAAAATTCTCCTGCTATGCAATCTCAAATTCCTGGAACCCATAACACACATTGAAACTCTTGCCCTGCAGGAACTTGAGCAACATGCACAACACCTCCAAAAAAAGCTCTCCATCCTGCTCACTTCCTACTCCTTAAGAGTACCACCGTCCACCACCTTTACAACAACCTCCAAGCCTCCCCCATGTCCCCTCATAGCTGACAAACCCTGTTTCACAGACCTACTACACTTACCTCACCCTACAAAACTCCCTCCCAGCACCACAGAGAATCCAGAACCTAAACAGACTCCCAACACAGTCATGAACCTTTCCTCCAGAAGACTTAGCCCCACAGAAATATTGGTCCTTTCCAAAGGCCTCACCTTTTGCCCCACTCCCAAATTCAACCATGCAGGACTTGTTAAAGACCTTCTCTCCTTCTCCCGGCCCCTACAGTGGAAACACTTTTTTGCCACCAACCCTACCAACCAGACTCAATCTAAGACCAATATTGAACCTTGCCTAACTCAGTTCACTCCTCCATCCAACTGTCATTCCCCTCACTGCCCCCAAATCAGCCCCTGTTAACTTTCCAGAATTTCTTAACCTCCAACCTTGCCTCACCATCATTCCCCAAATCCCTCAACATGCAAACTAGCCTTACATCCACAGAAAGAACTGCAGTCCACCATCTAAAAACTGATCCCGAGCTCATAATCCTACCTGCAGACATAGACTCCACCGTTGTTTTGAACCACAAGGATTACCTGGGGGGAATGACTCTGCCAGCTGTCAGATACTTCCACCTAAAAACCTTGCTATGATGACCCATTCCAGCAATCCAGCAGGATCTCCAGATATCCAGTCACTACTCAAATCCTTAGGCACATCCCAGAACCTCTCCCTGGAGTCTATCTCTCTACTCACTCCGACCACTCTCGACACTCCTACCTTCTACATGCTTCCTAAAGTCCATAAACCCAACCACCCAGGACACTCCATTGTGGCCAGTTACTGTGCCCCCCCCCCCCCCCCCCCCCGAGAGAATCTCTGCACTCGTATACCAACACCTTCAACCTATTGCCCGAAACCTACTCTCTTATATAAAAGGTGCCAACCATTTTCTCCACAGACTCTCCACAATTCCTGCCCTTTACCACACGTGCTCTGCTTGTCACTATTGATGCCACCTCCCTGTACACTAACATTCCTAATACCCATGGCCTTACCGCTGTTAAACACTACCTTTCTCAACATCCAACAGATTCCAAACCAACAACCTCCTGTCTAGTCGCCATGACCACCTATATCCTCACCCACAATTACTTCTCCTTTGAAGGTATTACCTACAAACAAATCTGGGTTAGGCTATAGGCACCATCCTATGCCAAACTACTCATGGGCCATCTATAGGAATCCTTCCTAAAAACCCAGAATCCTAAACCGCTCACCTGGTTCAGATTCATTGATGACATCTTTGCTATCTGAATCAAAGGTGAGGACACCCTATCCACATTCCTCCAGAACCTCAACAACTTCTCCCCCATTTGATTCATCTGGTCCTACTCAACCCAACAAGCCACCTTCCTAGATGTTGACGAGCACCTCAAAGATGGCTAGATCAGTACCTCCCTCCATATCAAACCTATTAACCACCAGCAATACCTCCACTTCAACAGCTGCCACCTGTTCCATACAGCCTAGCCAATCATGGTTGTCGCATCTGCAGTGTCAAGAAATCCCTCTGGGAATATACTGAGGGTCTCACTGAAGCCTGCACTGACTCTAATTATCCTCCCAACCTTGTACAAAAACAAATTTCCAGTGCCTTATCTTTCCAGTCTCCCACCACCTCCCAAGTCCTACCGCCCGACCACAGAGGAGCATTCCCCTCGTAACTAAGTACCACCCAGGACTGGAGCAGCTGAACTTCACTCTCCACCAGGATTCTGATTACCTCTCCTTGTGCTCTGAAATGATAAATGTCCAGCCCACTATACTTCCCACCCCTCCCACAGTGTTATTCCACTGTCCATCGAACCTACACAATATACTCGTCCATCCTTACACAACCCCTACTCCCATTCTCTTACCCCATGGCTCATACCCCTGCAATAGACTTACATGCAAGACCTGTCCCATACATCCTCCCACCATCACCTACTCCAGTCCGGTCACTAACATCACCTATCCATCAAAGACAGGGCTGCCTGTGAAACCAGTCATTTGGTCTACAAGCTTAGCTGCAACCACTGTGCTGCATTCCATGTATGCATGACAACCAACAAGCTGTCTGTCCGCATGAATGGCCACCAACAAACTTTGGCCAAGAAACAAGTGGACCACCCTGTTGCTGAACACGCTCCCAAACATGATATCCTTGATTTCAATGACTACTTTACAGCCTGTGCCATATGAATCATTCCCACCAACACAAGCTTTTCTGAATTGTGCAGGTGGGAGCTTTCCTTGTAATTCATCCTATGTTCCCGTAACCCTCCTGGCCTCAACCTTTGTTAGTCACTGTCCTCATCCATCCAGCTCCTTCCCTGTTCCCATCCAGCAATATACAGTTCATTCCACCACCACACCCAGTCTTTTTATTATTTTTCTCTCTCCTTTTCTGCTACCTTCCCCCTCCCCCCCCCCCCCCAATTCCCCCCCATCCCCACCTCTCCCCTCTGTCTAACCTGCAGCACTTTACTGTCTGCCACCCCCACCATACTATCCCACCCCCTGCCTACCACAGCCTCCTCCTTACCCCCATCCAGTCATATGTCTGCTATGTGCAGAGTAGCTACTTTCCTTTCCATAATACTGTTACATTCCACCTTGGATTTTCCATTGTCTAACGTAAACTAACATTTCATGGAACAAGACTAAACAGTTTCCAAATAATCTTAATATGATCCTTGTTAATAATGCATACACAAACAATGCCGATTCATTGCTAGCAATGTACTTTGGAACACACACTTGTGCACACTAATGTGATTAATGAGAGTGTGACTGAAATAGTCACTCATTGAATGCAAAAGTACCTTAGAAGAATTCTTCGAAGCCAGGTCATTCAGGTATTTCGTGGTGGACAAACTAGAGACCTTCCGCATGTTTTGGAATACACTAATCACTACTCATTAGTCAAAAGACAGGCAATATTAGAAATATTGCCAATCGAAAGTTTTGGGTCACAGTTGAGGAGAAGGAAGACATAAAAAGATGTATTCAGCAATACTGTAAAAGGAAAGATAGACATTTAATTATGGACTATTGCCAGTGTGAGATATGAAAACAATACACTATTTGGCGGCCAATGAGGCTTTTGTTATATGTCAATTTATATGGTTACAATAACTGTATATTTGCCTCATATGTCCCTTTATGAATTAGGTTTTGTTTAGCAGTAAATTTTTGCATTAAGGTAGCTGCTATGAGATTTTATTTCAGCTATTCGGAAATTCAGTTTCATGTAATCGAGAATGCCTTGCGTAAAAATAATGCTGTGCAAAACTTTGAATGATTCATTATCTACATAAATATGAATTGCTGTGGAAGGAATTGTACTTAACAGAATAAGAAAGTAAATATCTTTAGTATTTAAAATGTGGAATAAGATTTTTGAGTAAACTGTATTTACAGTCATATGTTTTCACTGAATCACTGCAGCAAAAAGTAACGTGTTTTGTTAGTGAGCTGCATAATTAGTAATGAAAATATCAGCATTGTAAAAGTAGCTTACACTCCACTGGATGTTCAAACTATTGATTATCTCTTGCAATATTCAGTGCAAAGTGAAGTTGATTGCCAGTAATGATTTTATTATTATTATTATTATTATTATTATTAAACTAGTTTCAAGTAACAAAATGTTTTCACAAAATTTCTCCTGGCAATCAAAATAGATTTACAAGCAACATATTAACATTTTTTAGTAACTTCTGTGCAGCGACAATACAAATAGGGTATTTATACATAAGGTTGCAGCAAGGATTCAGATCTCTACTTTGTTATCAAGATGTCACTGTTTCTTGCATCTTTAAATTCATATTTATCAATATTTACTCAACAAATCCCCCCCATGAACCATGGACCTTGCCGATGGTGGGGAGGCTTGCGTGCCTCAGCGATACAGATAGCCGTACCGTAGGTGCAACCACAATGGAGGGGTATCTGTTGAGAGGCCAGACAAACGTGTGGTTCCTGAAGAGGGGCAGCAGCCTTTTCAGTAGTTGCAAGGGCAACAGTCTGGATGATTGACTGATCTGGCCTTGTAACAATAACCAAAACGGCCTTGCTGTGCTGGTACTGCGAACGGCTGAAAGCAAGGGGAAACTACAGCCGTAATTTTTCCCGAGGGCATGCAGCTTTACTGTATGATTACATGATGATGGCGTCCTCTTGGGTAAAATATTCCGGAGGTAAAATAGTCCCCCATTCGGATCTCCGGGCGGGGACTACTCAAGAGGATGTCGTTATCAGGAGAAAGAAAACTGGCATTCTACGGATCGGAGCGTGGAATGTCAGATCCCTTAATCGGGCAGGTAGGTTAGAAAATTTAAAAAGGGAAATGGATAGGTTGAAGTTAGATATAGTGGGAATTAGTGAAGTTCGGTGGCAGGAGGAACAAGACTTATGGTCAGGTGACTACAGGGTTATAAACACAAAATCAAATAGGGGTAATGCAGGAGTAGGTTTAATAATGAATAGGAAAATAGGAATGCGGGTAAGCTACTACAAACAGCATAGTGAACGCATTATTGTGGCCAAGATAGATACGAAGCCCACACCTACTACAGTAGTACAAGTTTATATGCCAACTAGCTCTGCAGATGACGAAGAAATTGAAGAAATGTATGATGAAATAAAAGAAATTATTCAGATTGTGAAGGGAGACGAAAATTTAATAGTCATGGGTGACTGGAATTCGAGTGTAGGAAAAGGGAGAGAAGGAAACATAGTAGGTGAATATGGATTGGGGGACAGAAATGAAAGAGGAAGCCGCCTGGTAGAATTTTGCACAGAGCACAACATAATCATAACTAACACTTGGTTTAAGAATCATGAAAGAAGGTTGTATACATGGAAGAACCCTGGAGATACTAAAAGGTATCAGATAGATTATATAATGGTAAGACAGAGATTTAGGAACCAGGTTTTAAATTGTAAGACATTTCCAGGGGCAGATGTGGACTCTGACCACAATCTATTGGTTATGACCTGTAGATTAAAACTGAAGAAACTGCAAAAAGGTGGGAATTTAAGGAGATGGGACCTGGATAAACTGAAAGAACCAGAGGTTGTACAGAGATTCAGGGAGAGCATAAGGGAGCAATTGACAGGAATAGGGGAAATAAATACAGTAGAAGAAGAATGGGTAGCTTTGAGGGATGAAGTAGTGAAGGCAGCAGAGGATCAAGTAGGTAAAAAGACGAGGGCTAGTAGAAATCCTTGGGTAACAGAAGAAATATTGAATTTAATTGATGAAAGGAGAAAATATAAAAATGCGGTAAGTGAAACAGGCAAAAAGGAATACAAACGTCTCAAAAACGAGATCGACAGGAAGTGCAAAATGGCTAAACAGGGATGGCTAGAGGACAAATGTAAGGATGTAGAGGCCTATCTCACTAGGGGTAAGATAGATACCGCCTACAGGAAAATTAAAGAGACCTTTGGAGATAAGAGAACGACTTGTATGAATATCAAGAGCTCAGATGGAAACCCAGTTCTAAGCAAAGAAGGGAAAGCAGAAAGGTGGAAGGAGTATATAGAGGGTCTATACAAGGGCGATGTACTTGAGGACAATATTATGGAAATGGAAGAGGATGTAGATGAAGATGAAATGGGAGATACGATACTGCGTGAAGAGTTTGACAGAGCACTGAAAGACCTGAGTCGAAACAAGGCCCCCGGAGTAGACAATATTCCATTGGAACTACTGACGGCCGTGGGAGAGCCAGTCCTGACAAAACTCTACCATCTGGTGAGCAAGATGTATGAAACAGGCGAAATACCCTCAGACTTCAAGAAGAATATAATAATTCCAATCCCAAAGAAAGCAGGTGTTGACAGATGTGAAAATTACCGAACAATCAGTTTAATAAGCCACAGCTGCAAAATACTAACACGAATTCTTTACAGACGAATGGAACAACTAGTAGAAGCCAACCTCGGGGAAGATCAGTTTGGATTCCGTAGAAACACTGGAACACGTGAGGCAATACTGACCTTACGACTTATCTTAGAAGAAAGATTAAGGAAAGGCAAACCTACGTTTCTAGCATTTGTAGACTTAGAGAAAGCTTTTGACAATGTTGACTGGAATACTCTCTTTCAAATTCTGAAGGTGGCAGGGGTAAGATACAGGGAGCGAAAGGCTATTTACAATTTGTACAGAAACCAGATGGCAGTTATGAGAGTCGAGGGACATGAAAGGGAAGCAGTGGTTGGGAAGGGAGTAAGACAGGGTTGTAGCCTCTCCCCGATGTTGCTCAATCTGTATATTGAGCAAGCAGTAAAGGAAACAAAAGAAAAA
The DNA here is from genome assembly GCF_021461395.2 of Schistocerca americana. Classification (NCBI taxonomy): domain Eukaryota; kingdom Metazoa; phylum Arthropoda; class Insecta; order Orthoptera; family Acrididae; genus Schistocerca; species Schistocerca americana. The sequence goes on along the minus strand of NC_060121.1, from coordinate 629,513,845 downwards.
TTCGGGGTAGGTATTAAAATTCATGGAGAAGAAATAAAAACTTTGAGGTTCGCCGATGACATTGTAATTCTGTCAGAGACAGCAAAGGACTTGGAAGAGCAGTTGAATGGAATGGACAGTGTCTTGAAAGGAGGATATAAGATGAACATCAACAAAAGCAAAACAAGGATAATGGAATGTAGTCTAATTAAGTCGGGTGATGCTGAGGGAATTAGATTAGGAAATGAGGCACTTAAAGTAGTAAAGGAGTTTTGCTATTTGGGGAGCAAAATAACTGATGATGGTCGAAGTAGAGAGGATATAAAATGTAGGCTGGCAATGGCAAGGAAAGCGTTTCTGAAGAAGAGAAATTTGTTAACATCCAGTATTGATTTAAGTGTCAGGAAGTCATTTCTGAAAGTATTTGTATGGAGTGTAGCCATGTATGGAAGTGAAACATGGACGATAAATAGTTTGGACAAGAAGAGAATAGAAGCTTTCGAAATGTGGTGCTACAGAAGAATGCTGAAGATTAGATGGGTAGATCACATAACTAATGAGGAAGTATTGAATAGGATTGGGGAGAAGAGAAGTTTGTGGCACAACTTGACCAGAAGAAGGGATCGGTTGGTAGGACATGTTCTGAGGCATCAAGGGATCACCAATTTAGTGTTGGAGGGCAGCGTGGAGGGTAAAAATCGTAGAGGGAGACCAAGAGATGAATACACTAAGCAGATTCAGAAGGATGTAGGTTGCAATAGGTACTGGGAGATGAAAAAGCTTGCACAGGATAGAGTAGCATGGAGAGCTGCATCAAACCAGTCTCAGGACTGAAGACCACAACAACAACAACAACTCAACAAATATCTGTCTGCTGACTTCTCTTTTTATGAGTTAACATTTTTCATAATTTCATGACTGCTAGGGATCTGCAACATGAGTGCCACTTTCTCGATCATTTCAAATGCCTTTCCATTCAATTAAAGGAAAGTTGTAACAGATAAATCTTCAATTATAGAAAGTTTTTAGGGCTAGAGGGGGTGTTACAACTTGTGAGTAGATATCTTGTGCCACATACCACGCAAACCTATGTCAAGCAGAATCGCAGCAGTACTGCATTCCAAAGATGGAGCAACATGCTATTATGCAAGTGGTTTAATGTTTCAGCTCATCAGAATACATAATCCTTTGGTCTGTCTCCAAATAAATCCAGAACAGCTGCGCTAGGCCAGTTAATTATATCTTAGTAACATGTAATTTTATTTGATGTAATTATTACAGTTTCGGTTCAAAGTTCTTTGCTATCTGCTCGTTCCTTCTTTTGGCTTGTAATAAACATTTATTGATGTTGCTCCTTCAGAATCTGCATGTGATATACTTATCTGCTTACACCTTTTCTTTAACACCCAGCATAAAAAAGTCCTTAATACGTCATATCTTTACTTAAATGTCATAGCTGTATGTGTTATTTGTACAGTCTTTTCTTTATTCTATAAGCGGTGGATGAAATTTGACATCTCTGAAATGGAACAGATATCATATCTTTACTTAAATGTCATAGCTGTATGTGTTATTTGTACAGTCTTTTCTTTATTCTATAAGCGGTGGATGAAATTTGACATCTCTGAAATGGAACAGATAATGGACAAAGATGCAAGAAAGGCACAGCAGCAAGGATTGCACAATGCAGAAGGGCTTGCCACAGAAGGAAAAGTGTTGCAAACAAATAAAATTGTATACCAAAGATCAGCAGAAGATTCACAAAAATCTATGCTTGGAGCATAACACTATAACTGTAAAACAATGAGAAATGGGAAAACAGAAATTAAACAATTACAATTCTTTGAAACATATTGTGCAGGAGACTGCTGATGATCATACTGACTGACTGATTAATAAATAAAGAAATCATTAAAAAAGAGAGATGTTTAATAAATAACATAATAAACCAATGAGATAGAATGGTTAGGTACATATTACAATTTGAGTCTCTGTTGAAAACTTTAGCTAAAAAATGGTGTATTAAAAGAATCACTAAGGTTGGCAGAAATGTGTGTGAGAAGGATGGATTGCTGATGATTTAGGACGCAGCAGTTATGCTGCAATGAAACCAATAAATGGCAAGTTCGAGGACCGAAATACTGAAATCAAATGATACTTAGAGTTGATGAGTAAAACAACAACCACAAGATTTTTTTTCTTTGCATAATGAATATCCACCCTCACACCTTCACTTCTCTAGTAACTCTCTTCTACTTCCCAACCTCCTCCTCCTGTCACTTTACGATTACAGTCCCTTACCTCCAAGTTGTTGAATTCCCTTCCTGCCACTATTAAATTCTAGGCTTTTCTTATATTGGCAGCTATTGGCATTTAATCACCAATTTCCTTCTTCCATTCTGCTGTTTATCTCTTTGCCTGTGCGCATGAGCGGTATTCTTGCTCAGTTCCCAAATAATACCGATTCCAGCCATTTCCTCCCCTTTTGCTGGAGAAGGAAACTGTTCCGCAAGAAATCATTATTTTTCACCTTTTGCTCATATGTCTATCTGTTATTGTCAGGTGAATATGTATTTTTATCTTATCTGATTCAAACTGAGTTGGAAGTTAAACACATATTAAACCTAACTTGTATCAGCCTAACACCAGGACATCATCATATGATGTCAGAGTGAAAAGAAAGTCACCAGAGCAACATTACAACTACTGAAATGAATAAAGTTACAGAATACTCACACTGTTTGCACAGGTGGATGAGCATACTTTCTATTGTATGACAGTCAACTACAAATATTTAGTCTTCAATTTGACAAACTATTAATAAGAAATGAAAACATTCAAATAATATTTAATAATTTTATGCATACTTGTCAGAGATGTAGGTATCACCAATGGCTTGTCTAAATTTATATAGTACGAAAATTCATCTGAAAGTTTTGGGTCACTTGCAAATGCACATATACATGCATAAAAGTGCACACATCTCTTGAATGTTGGGTCATCTTTATTGCTTGCATGTTTTACTTGACCCTAAAAAAAAAAAAAAAAGAAAAACTATTAAAAGCAAAAACTTTCAGCAGAATTATGCCACTGTTAACAAAGAACACTATATTATGAAAGGGCAGATACAACTGATATGTGACAGTTAAAAAGTGCAATTTTCTTATCACTTGTGTACCACAGCATGTACCTACAAAACAAAATAAAGACTACAAGAAGAGTGTTGATTCTTGCCTGTTTCTAGATATGAGTTCTTAACTACATAAAAATAAAAGGCACAGGACACATAATACAACTCTACTGACAATTTAAGAGTATAAAGATAATTGTTCCCACACAATCCATTAAAACTGTCAGTTACATATATGTTACCTTAAATGCTGTACAGCTGCAGAAATATTTATTTTCCACTCTATCTTTCAGCCTTGACATGAAAAATGAAAAATGCAGATATCCCAATGGATGTTTTGGACTTGCTTTACACTTCACAGCCATTATATTTTTTGACACTCTTTGAACAAGAGGGCCTGCTGACTCATTTGCAAGAAACCAAACTGCCTGAAGGGGAAAAGAAGGAAAACAAATTTATTCAGTTTTCACTTGATCTGAACATATTAAATGAGCTAAAATGTATTGATGATAATCTGTTTTTTTTTTTTTTTTTTTGACAACAGTTTTAGCATTGTTTGCTATGCATTAATAAGATAAATAATTACAAACACTTGTTGGTTACACCAACTGGTTACAATTTTTCATATTTTATTGTGAACCATCACAGTCGTCAGTAATGGTAAACATTTAAGTTTGTATTCTGTGATGTCTGGGTACTGCATTGCTCCTGCTTTGGCTAATGTTTAACTTCCGAAGCAAGGAGAACTCCTGTCACTTTCAAAACACTGCTCTCACAGACTAGCTGTGTTGAAGTTTGTGACAGCTGTGAGCAAAAAGTTTGTAACAGCTTGTGACCTGTTATGTTCAGTGATCTAGCAAGTGGCTCAGTTTCAGTAAAAGTGTTTATCCTCTTAAAAGTTTAGTGTATAATACACGAGGTGTGTTCAAAAGAAAGGTGACTTTACATTTTTCTGAAAAAAATACAAGTATTTATTTATTCATCAATATTCATGTTGTCCCCTTCAAAGTAATCCACCCCAGATACAATACACTTGTGCCAATGGTTCTTCCAATCCTCGAAGCACTTCTCATAAGCACTTTTTGGTACAGCCTTGAGTACTTCCAGCGATGCAGTTTTTATTTCCTCAATCGTTGAAAATCTTCAGCCTTTCATAGGTCTCTTCAGTTTTGGGAACAGGAAAAAGCTGCAGGGGGTCAAATCCAGTGAATATGGTGGCAGAGGCAAGATTGCCATGTTGTTTTGGCCAAAAAATCTCTCACAAGCATCGATGAATGAGCATATGCATTGTTGTGATGCAAAAGCATGAATTGTTTTTCCACAATTCCAGACATTTTCCGCATACTGCTACTCGCTGAGGGCGCATAATATCAAGGTAATACTCCTTATTGACCATGCAACCTTGAGGCAAACATTCATGACACACTACGCCACAGTAACTAAAAAAACAGTGAGCAAAACTTTGACATTTGATTGAACTTGGCGTGCTTTATACAGTCTTGGCTCTCTGGGATGCTTCCATTGGGATGACTGGGCTTTTGTTTCGATGGCATAAGCGTAAAACCATGTTTCGTCACCAGTTATGACCCTTTTGAGCAAATCAGGATAATCAATGACATCATTTAAGAGCTCCTGAGCGATGCTCATGCGACGGTTCTTCTGATCAAAATTGAGAAGTTTTGGCACAAACTTTACTGACAAACGTCTCATGCCTAAAACATCCGAAAAAATTGCACGGCATGATACGACCGGTATCCCAACATCCTCAGTAACTTCTCTCACGGTAATTTGATGATTTTATAAAACAATTTTCTTCAACGTTATCATCTGATGATGATGTGCTGGGGCATCCAGAGCAAGGTTCGTCACTGGCATCTTCTTGGCCATCTTGGAAGAGCTTGTACCACTTGCAAACATTTTTTTTTTTTTTACTTACAGCAAACTCACTGTATGGCACTGCCAACATTTCAGGTGTTTTAGAGCACTTGATCCCATTTTTCAAAAACAAAATTTGATGCCAATTCTTTGCTCCATTTTTTATAATAATTGAAAATCGCTGAGCACACTAAAACATGTCTAACCTTTCTATCTGTCAAAAACAAACAAAGTATGCTGTACACTTGAAACTGAAGATATGTTTGGGACCTGTGTACCAACATATATAAAAAAATTGATAATCGAATGTACGTTGCCCGCACAATTTAAAAAGTCACCTTAGTTTTTGAACAGCCCTATTATAGAATTCTATATAATGTAGTCTAGTGTTGCTACCATCCTTTTGTGTGTGAATCCAGAAATAAGGAAGGGGACTGGTCTAGTTACTGGGTGTTATTGATCCAGAGTTAAAAAGTAATCAAAAATATCTTAGAAATGGATAAATGGTTAAATATGTCAATGACTGAGAGAACAGATCATACTGAAGCTATAGATCATATAACAGGTATGTTCAGATATATAAAACTGCAAACAACTGTGCCTTCACACACAAAGAAAAATGAATTTTGATTTACTTGTATTTCTGCAAATGCTGAAGACAGACCTGCTTTGTGAATGAAAACCAAAACCTGTAAATTAAAAAGATACCATTCCAGAATGAAATTTTCACTCTGTAGTGGAATGTGCACTGATATGAAACTTCCTGGCAGATTAAAACTGTGCCAAACTGAGACTCGAACTCAAGTTCAAGTCTCGGTCCAGCACATAGTTTTAATCTGCCAGGAGGTTTCAAAAGATACCTATTTACAAAACACATAATGCTCTGCAAAATTTGTGGATGATCTAGACAAAGTAACATAAAATGTGAACTACTTGGTAGAAATGAATCAAAATGTGGGAGCATGTTGCCACGGTCTACCGGTGATGCAGAAAACACTGGAAGTCAGATGGCATGAGATCAATGTGGTTATAGCATCAAATGGGGCTGGCCTCACAACATACAACAGTAGCAGGAAAGAAAAGAGACAGTGGTGTGTCAAATAGTGAGCAATTATTGTGCACAGCAGTAGTGCTCTTCATTACAACATGGCTCAGAGACAAAACTTGGATGGCTTCTTATGGAGAACAATCATCAGGAAACTGGAAGAAGGATTAAGTTTTACAAGTGTGGACCAGAAGTTTGGTATTGCTCACAGCATTGTTTCAAGTGCATGGGGAGCATTCTGAAACACAAGTACTGCTGCCTGAAGCAGAGGAGGTGGTCGACCAGTCAACTAAAGCAGCAGATAACTGCTACATTGTGCAACAGGTGAAAAGGGGCCCAAGTCAAACAGAGTGTCAATTACAACCACATTTAACAGGACTGCAAGGTATGACATCTCACACTCTACAGTGGCATGGTGACTTCATGGGAGGTAGTTTCTTTGCCTGATGACCAGTATGTTATGTTGTGTTGACACATGCCCATTGGCAACCCCGTTTGCGATGGTACCAAGGGCATAGGGACTGGACCAATGAAGACTGGGGGCGCTCTTTTCCAGTGACAGCAGATTCAGTCTGTGTAGTGTTTCTGGACTTACCCTCATGTGGTGAGAGGAGGAAACACACGTCACCTAGGGGTGCATCTGGGGTTATGATGTGGGGAGGCATAATACTGCATGGGCATACCGACCTCCGAATCTTCGGACACAGTACAGTCCTCAGTCATCGTTATTGTGACATTGCACTCCTTCTCCAAATGCCTCTTTTCGGGGGTGCATTCACACCCGACTTTATTTTTATGAAGGACAATGTGTGAGCACATCTAACAGTGCATGTGGAGTAGCTCTTCGAATGAGAGGATATTTTGGGAACTGACTGGCCAGCCAATTCCCAACCTAAATCCCAGCGAGCACATATGGGATTCAAAGGGGGAACATACTGCAGCACATATAAATGCACCAACAACAACCCAGCAGTTTTCAACTGTGCTGACGAAAGACTGGAATGCCCTACTTCAAGATCTCCTTACCAATCTTGTGGCCAGCTTGGCAGCACCCTGCAGAGCACATATTATTCACCATGATCACATACCCTACTAAGAACTGTGTGCAGCATTTTGTAATGTCCAGGGGACCATCATAAATTGCGCTAACTTCAGTGTAATTATTGTCTTTGAAAGGAAGTGTCATTTCTATTCTTCTCGTTGTTTATCTTTCCGTTTTCTTTTGCACTATACTGTAACAGTTATTTCTACATACAGACCGAGTTTTATTAACCTATGTTACTTCGGAGTAAAACATCATACAAAAGTTACTTTTGTCCTGATGTTTTGCACACCAGGGCATTTCCTATTCAAATATGTATTTTTGAATAGCTGCTGGAATTATAGAAAATTCAAAAAATGTCTATTAAATCCTGTGCATTGGTCAATAAAAAGTCCCTATGGGCATAGCTCCACTGTCAAATGATACGAATTTTGGAAATTGGCAATGACCAATCTGAGGAATTTATTGCAATGATTAATGGAAGTTCAAAATTTGCATTTCAGGTGGATTATGCTACAAGCTTCCCACAGCTCCTGCAATATGGAAAGTATTGTTATGCTGAATATGCACAAAGATTTACTATTTTGTCAGCTTTTAGCAGTGCATGTTACTGGCGAGGAGATTTTTAAAAAAGTAAATGCATTTTTTGATGAAATGAGCAGGAATGGAATAAATAATTGACTTTTGTATTGATGGTGCAATGGCAATGATGGAAGAAGTACTGAAAAGAATTAAATGAAACTTTTTGTGCTTCAAAATGTGCCTCAAACAACAAATCTACACTAAAGAAACTGGTTAAGATTTTTATTATGAGAACCATGTCTGCCATCTATCTTTCCTGTAAGCACCAGGCATCTCCAGAAAGTAAGTACAATTTTATAAAAAGAACTCATAGAAACATTTTTGCAAACCAAAATTTATTTTTACAAGAAATAGCATATCTTGAACTATTTTTCTACATAGTTGTCGCAATTATTTACATATTTGTCATAGCAGAAACCAACTTTTCTATGCTCTCTTCACAGAAAGGTGCCGCCAGCGAAGACATGTACAGCTGATCACCATTTTTTCCGCTTTCATTGCTGTCAAAGTACCCTCCTCCAAAGTTACACTTTATATTCAAGAACAAGTCATAGTCACAAGCTGCACGATCGGGGCTGTATTGCAGGTAATCAAACTGCTGCTAAGCCAATTGCTGAATAAGGTTTTGAGTGACACCTGCAGAATGGGGATGTGCATTGTCATGAAGCAATACAATGCCTTGACTGAACATTTTCTTTTTGAATTTCATGCTCATGTTTCCTCAATGTTTAACAGTATCGTACCACATTGATGGTTTCACCTCTGGGAAGGAATTCAGCAATCAGAATGCCCTCTTTAAGGACACACTGCACACAGTTTACTGTGTTGACAATGTTACTTTGAACCTTTGTTTATTGACTGCCTCCACACCATCGTCTCTTGTTTTGATTCTGGAGTGACATGATGAACCCAAGTTTCATCACCGGTCACAATTCTGTTTAAAAATACATCTTGCTCATCGCAGTTTCGGCTACGAAATCTCAAAGCACTGCCAAAGTCACTTCATTTTGTGGACACCCATATGCATTTTCAGAACCCAATGGGAATACAATTTGCAAAAATTTAAACAATTTGTGAGAATTTCATGCAAAACAGTTTTTGAAATTTGTGGGAACTCATCACAAAGCATTCTTATTGTGAACCATCTGTTTTCATGAATTTTCTCTTTCACCTTCTCAACTAAACCATTATTGACAACAAAGGTCACTCTCTCCATGCTTATTCATGAACAATTTTTCGTCCATCATTCAACGGTCTCACCCTCTTTCTCACCATTCTGCCAATCATTACATATCTGCAAACTAATGATGAATTTCACCTAGCTTAACATTCATGGCATTAAAAAAATAAAAAAAAAAAAGCATATTACAGAATGTACTTCACATTTGGTGGGTTCAGAGATTGTCTTGAACATTTCGAACCATCACTAACAAATGCAAAAACCACAGAATACGGCTGTAATGTCGTCAGTGGAAAGACAATGAACCAGAAAGATGAGTGCGAAAGTATGGAACTGCGACACTAGTGCTGCAGTGGTGGTGGAATGAAATGGTACTTACTTTCCTGGCTTGTCTTGTATTTGTTGCGACAGATGGTATTTGTTGTTGCATATTATAAGGGCAAAGTACTCAAATTTTCTTCTCTTGATGACAGTGAGAATTTCGAAATCTTTGCTCATAGGCCACAGCACTGTACACTTGTAACTTTGATATGCCCATATTTCAAATACCTCCAGTTTCATACACAACACTGTGGTAAGTGTCCATGACACAATTCCATACAGTAAGATACTGAACACATTGCACTGAAGTAGCCCACTGTGAAATGAAATACTTACATCACAGCTAGTCAGAACTTTCTTCATTTTCCAGGAAGAACTTCTCTGGCCTGTTCAATTCTGCAGTGAATTTTTTGAGAGAAGTCTCGCTTATCGCTGATTTGACACCCCACATATTTATGTGATGAAAAACATTCTATATTATCACTGCCAAATTTAAGAGTGAGCTGCATTTCACCTCTGTTTCTGCTGACAACTATCAATTTTGTCTTCTTGGCATTTATACATAATCCCATGGCGTTGCTCTCTTCAGTAATAGTACTTAGTAGTTGAAGATCTTCCAGCCTGGTTGCAAGTATGACAGTGTCATCAGCGTACCTGATGTTACTGATGATAACATCACTAACAACCCATCCTTGATATTTTCTGTCAACAGCATCTCAAAAAACTTTTCAGAAATGATTTTAAACACTAATGGGGAGAGTGCAGCCCTGATAGACTCATTTCACAATCAATACTAATTCTGTGAACTGACCATTGACATACACACTAACATTTTTGTTCCAGTACACATTACCAATCACTTAGATGTCACTACCATCCAGTCCCAGTCCACCTAAAATGTGCATCAGTTCACCAAGCTGAGCACAGTCAAAAGCTTTCTCACAATCAATGAAACAAGGATAAACATTGACATTAATATCACAAAATCAATGAATTAATACTCCCAAGTCCTGAGACCACTCCTGAATCCTCACTGAGAATCTCCAATGATCTCCTCACATTTTTGGTACATGCTCAAATGTGGTATTTTAAGGAATAGCTTGAGGACATGACTCATAAAACTGATCATTCTGCAGTCATTGCAGCACTTTACATTGGGTTTTTTGAGAAGTGGTACAAATGTTGATTTCAGGAGTCATGTGGTATGATTCCGCACAATACATACTGTTGAGCAAACCAACTTCTGAGGAAAGAAACTGTCCATCCTTGAGCAAATTTAATACTTTCATGTGTATTTAGTCCCATTCTTTGATATTGTTGTGGCATGCTCTACATCTGCTCTTGTGATATTCACACCAACACTCTCCCAGATACCATGATCAGCACTTTTATTGTGCCTGAAGCGATTTTCAATGTAGTCCCTCCACTCACCCAGCTTCTTTTCAGTGCTATAGAGGTTGCTGCCCTCTCTTTTTATGAGGAGCTTACTACCACTGAAGCGGTAAATCCCTGTTGCTTGCCTTACTTTCTTGTAATGTTCAATGAATCATGCTTTTCATGTTCACTGTTCTATTTCAGTTTCACCTTCGTTTCTGGAAGATGATGATTTTGCATTACGTATTTCCTTACTTTCTGCAATTCTCTGTACGTTAGGAAGTCTTTACTTTTGAAGGATCTTCTGCAACCAAACAGTTGTAGAATTTCATCTGTCATCCAAGGCTTGGGTGCTTGCTTTCCGTGTCCTTCAGTTTTTTGTGGCTTACTTCATAAGCTATAAATTTGACTTGGTTACAAGTGTCTTCATCATCATTTATACCTATGTTTGATAGGCTGTAATCTACTTTCATACAAATTGCTGTTCGGACTTCGTTCCTCAGTACTGACAGGGCGTATACGCGGCGGACACAAAAAAAATACTAAGATTATTCCTAGATTTCCTGGTTAAAAAAAAAAGTTTTTCTGGGTGAAAGTACATTTTTTCCATGTAATTGATAATATACGTACCCTCGGAGCTATAACATGTATCAGTCCTTTGAATGGTAAAGGTTTTACACACCAGTGTAGAACTTCCCACCACTTCCAGCAGAAAACAACACATTTCGAAAAGACCCTTAATGCTTGGCAACATGTACACTGCAGATTTTAATATTATGAAAGTATAAATACAAGTTCACCAATTACAGCATGGTAGTTTCTGTACACAGAACACAAATATATAAGTGCGATGCCCGTGCTTTGATACGGAAGCAGAGGCTGTTGTTGCATTCTGAGTAGCCTGGCAGTGAACTTCGAATTCAGAAAACTATGGCGCAATACGTATTCTTGTTTCACAAGATACGATTATTAGATAACATTTTTCATCAAGGAAATCTAAGCTTTCACATGTAATACTGGTCCGCAAAAGATTTTTTCTCTTTTTTTCAAGTGTATGGTTAGGCAGGATCCTATGAGCACAGCTTAAACTGCAGCAGCTGAATATTTCTGACAAGCATGATCATAAATTTCACTGCTGTGCACCAAACATTTCATGGGTTACCTGGCTGAATACATGTTCTGTCAAGCAATTCAACTTTTCTGCAGAAATGTCGATTACCTGTGAAATTGCTCAAGAACTTCTTGCCATCGTTATTGCACAATTTGTAAGCTATGAAAAAACTACCATAAATACGAAAAACTAACTTTGAAGATTGGTCTTTTTTAGTGTGTGTTCCCTTTAAGATAAATCAAACATAAATGTGCCAGTAAAATTTTAAATGATGGCATTAATGGCTGGTCTTCTGGGCCTGAAATTTTTCTAAGCTGCCAATCCTGCTCCTCAAATTGTTAAGTTTTGATAGAGTCAGACTCTACACGATTTACAAAATTCACCACACATTCTCACAAGTTTCATAATTCATCTTACTGTCGAGGAAATTTACTTTGTAAGTATGGCTCCTCCAAACATCATTTGCAATATTTTCCCATGACTTATTAGAAACATACACAGTTATGTCGTCACACTCACTGAACGATGTTTGTTTCTACGATATATTGCATAGTCTTCATCCTAAAGCATTTGACACATTTGCTGTCAGCACACGCTTGTATGTGCACTATCGTTTTCTTGTTATAAATAGCGCATTTTCTTTACAACTAAAGTTTTATTTTGGTTTCTTCTCTCATTTATGTTTTGTTGCTGCATTATCATTCTGCATTAGTGGGATGAAGTCAAATTATTTGTTAGAGTATCAGTTCTTATCAGCCAAAATTACGGAAAACTCCCAGAATCTTAAAACATTCCCAGGTGTTTCCCCAGATGAAAAAATTAACAGGTTTATACCGGATTTCCCAGTTGTCCTGGGTCAGAGTTTGATTGCTTCACTGTACTGGGTGACTATTTTTGTACATGTTTTTCCACAATTTTCTTCATTCCTTTTCCTCTTCATTTGTTTTGTGAGTCTGTGTAGGTCATTAGAGAAATTGAGGAACTTTTTGGTTAGTTCAGATTAACTTACAATTCCATGGCTTCAGGCAAATTTCTACGTTCACAGCTTTGGCGCACTTGTCCTAGGCTGTTCCATATGCATGATGGCTTTGGAGTTTTCCCTTTTTGGCCTGATGTTTTGGTTCAATATTTGTCTTTTTCTGCTCACTGCCAGATATGTTTGTGTGCTATTTGCCCTTTTTAATGATCTGGTTATTGTTGTGTTGGTATTCTCCATTTTTTTTTTTTTTGTCTGTTCAAGTGCAATCTTTCAAATACACTAGCAAGTACACATATTTGAGCTGCCACTATTTTTGTGTGTCCACATAGAAACATGAATTTTTTCAATATTTTCCACTGACAATGTAAAGGGTGCAACATTTCTTCATATAGGTGCAAGAAAGCCATTTTATTGTCCCAGAGGTTGCCCAATACATGCCCCATCAACATGAGGCACACGTTTAAGTTGAGGCTTTTAACAGAGATTTGTACTTGTCTTACCATCCAGACTGTTAAGCCAAGAACCCTGCACCATGTGGCACACAGTGCTCCATCATCATCTGAAACAGTGGTCATTGTAGGATGCACAGAGCTTACAGCCATACATGACTGGAGCAGTAATCAACTCTCAGCTCACCAAATCTATAATCTTTCATGACTGGCTGAATTTCCTGAGGTACACATCATCTGGCACAACAGCAGACCGTGTGTAACTTCTCAGTTGCCATGGATGTTGTAAGCATTATTACAAACCATCATCCATTATACTGTGTGCATATCTGCTGGTTTATTCAATAGCATAAATCTGCAATACTTCACAAGCCTTTTGTACATCACAGTGACGTGCATGGAGTGTTGGCACTCAAGGTTCCACATACACTTGAGGTACACAAAGAATTACAAATGGAATAACAACTGGTGAAGTGTACTTCAACAACTTTGGTATTGTGTCAGTGAGAATAAAGGTAGCAGTCTTTTGGCGTTCACTATTCATCCTCATAACATTTGTGATTTTCCATTCTTATTGTCATTCTTCGTTGTTAAAGGGGCTTATGTTCTTCCCGCTAATTAAAACAATGCCATATAAAGTGGTTTGCAACTCTAGCCCAACAATTACTTCCTTGGCCAGTTGTCACTGTCTCAACTTTCCGTGACCCTTTCTACCGCCTCTTTATTGCTGTAACTAACTCAGCCAACTCTGCTACTCCCAATTATTCATGTGCGGACTATTTACGCATCTTTAAAAAAGAGGGCAGTGGAGGGAGGTGGGGGGAGAAAACATGTGCAATATTTTTCTCTAGTAAACAATAACAAACAACCTATCATGTGACATTAACTGCCATTTCGATTGTTTAAATGACTGCCACGTGACAACAGAGTACCATTTCCATTTTTATCAGCCAACCTGTTCCATGTAAATCTAATACAAATTCAGTTGTCTACACTGAAGTGACAAAGAAACTGGTATAGGTATGCGTATTCAAATATAGAGATATGTAAACAGGCACAATACAGCACTGCCGTCAGCAATGCCTATATAAGACAACAAGAGTCTGGTGCAGTTGTTCGATTGGTTACTGCTGCTACGATGGCAGGTTATCAAGATTTAAGTAATTTTGAACGTGGTGTTATAGTCGGCACACGAACTATGGGACACAGCATCTCCGAGGTAGCGATGAAGTGGGGATTTTCCCATATGACCATCTCACGAGTGTACCATGAATATCAGGAATCCAATACAACATTAAACTTCCGACATCGCTGTGGCCGGAAAAAGATGCTGCAAGAAAGCGGCCAATGACGTGTGAAGAGAATCATTCGACATGACAGAGGTACAACCCTTCCACAAATTTCTGCAGATTTCAATGCTGAGCCATCAGCAAGAGTCAGGGTGAGAACCATTCACCAAAACGTCACTGACATGGGCTTTCGGAGCAGAAGGTCCACTCGTGTAACCTTGATGACTGCATAACACAAAGCTTTACGCCTCGTCTGCACTTGTCCACACCGACATTGGACTGTTGATGCCTGGAAACATGTTGCCTGGTAGGACAAATCTCACTCCAGATTGCATCGAGCCGATGGATGTGTACAGGGGACTGTTCAAGCTGGTGGAGGCTCTGTAATGGTGTGGGCATGTTCAGTTGGAGTGATATGGGACACCTGATGTATCTAGATACAACTCTGACAGGTGACATGTATGTAAGCATCCTGTCTGATCACCTGCATCCATTCACATCGATTATGCATTCCGACAGACTTGGGAAATTCCAGCAGGACAATACAACACCCCACACGTCCAGAATTGTTACAGAGTGGCTCCAGGAACACTCTTCTGAGTTTAAACACTTCCGCTGGCCACCAAACTCCCCAGACATGAACATTATTGAACATATCTGGGACACCTTGCAACGCGCTGCTCAGAAGAGATCTCCACCCCCTCTTCCTCTTACGGATTTATGGACAGCCCTGCAGCATTCATGGTGTCAATTCCCTCCAGCACTACTTCAGACATTAGTAGAGTCCATGCTACATCTTGTTGTGGCGCTTCCGCATGTTTGCAGGGGCCCTACACGATATTAGGCAGGTGTACCAGTTTCTTTGGCTCTTCAGTGTACACCTACATCTATACTCTGCAAACCACTGTGAGATGCATGGCAGAGGGTAAATCTCATTGTACCAGTTGTTAAGGTCTCTTTCCATTCAATTCAAGTATGGAGCCACAGGAAGAATGATTGATTGAGTGCCTCTGTAGGTGTGGTAACTAATCTAATTTTACCCTCACGATCCTTATGTGAGCAGTACATAGGGGGTTGTAGAACGTTCCTGGAGTCATCATTTAAAGCCAGTTCTTGAAACTTTGTTAATAGACTTTCTTGTGATGGTTTACATCTTTCTTGTGATAGTTTACATCTATCTTCAAGAGTATTCCAGTTCAGTTCGTTCAGTATCTCTGTGATACCCTCCCATGGATGAAACAAACCTGTGACCATTCATGCTGCCCTTCTCTGTATGTGTTCAATACCACCTGTTAGTCCTATTTGGTACAAGTCCCACACCCTTGAGCAATAGTCTACAACCAGTTACACGAGTGATTTGTAAGCTATCTCCTTTGTAAACTGACTGGATTTCTTTAGTATTCTATCAATAAACCAAAGCCTACCACCTGCTTTACCCATGACTGAGCCTATGTGATCATTCCATTTCATAGCGCTACAAAGTGTTACACTCATGTACTTGCATGAGTTGACAGATTCCAACAGTGACTCACTTACATTATAGTCATAGGATACTGTATTTTTTCGTTTTGAGAAGTACAAAGTTTTAAAACTTCTGAATATTTAGAGCAAGTTGCCAATCTCTGTACCATGTTGAAATGTTATCAAGATCTGATAGAATATTTATGCAGCTTCTTTCAAATAGTACTTCATTATAGATAACTGCATTATCTGCAAAAAGCCTGATTTTTCTATAATACTGTCTGCAGGGTCATTAACAAACACAAACAGCAAGGGTCCCAACTCACTTCCCTGGGGCACACCCACAAGTTACTTCTAATCTGATGAATACTCTCCATGGCGTGTCCTCCCCACAGAAAAGTCCTTCATCCAGTCACAAATTCCACTCAATACCCCACATGATCGTACTTTTGACAATAAGCTTAGGGACGGTACTGAGGCAAACGCTTTTCGGAAACCAAGAAATACTGCATCTACCTGACTGCCTTGATCCAAAGCTTTCAGTATGTCATGTGAGAAAAGTGCAAGTTGGGTTTCACACGATTGATGTTTTCGAAATCCATGTTGGTTGGCATTTTCTGCTGTTAATTGGCATGTAAGTGTCAGCAAAGCAAGTTAAAAGAAATCTGTAAAAAGAGACAATGGAGAAATTAAAGAAATATTTGTTGATATTAAAATAAAAACCAGAATTAATTGAAAGATTTAGAAGATGAAAACTGCTGCAAAACTAAGTGCTGATTATGCTATTGGAAACTGTTTGGGACTTTAAAAAGAATAAGCAGAAAATACAGGATTTTGTCAGGAAATGCAATTCTAGTTCTGAACCATCTGCACAGAAAAGCATGAAGAGATCATCTACATTTGATGAATTATATGCTGCTCTTCTGCAATGGTTTGGCCAAAATTGAGCATAAGGTGTCATTGTTTCAGGCACGATGTGTACTGAAAAAGCTAAATGTTTTCATGAAGCTCTAGGGTTAGAGGGAGAATTTAATGTCTCATCTGGATGGCTAACCAGATGCAAACAGTATCATGGGATGCAAACAGTATCATGGGATTTGCAAACTTACTGTGGAAGGAGAACGTCTCAGTTCAAGTGTAGAAGAAGAGAATTTCTCACCACTAATGCTTGTGGGAACCACAACGTGAAATTACTAGTGATCGGAAATCAAAAATCTCTGATCATTCAAGGATATTGCAGCTAAAAAGGATATTGCAGCTAAGGGCCTCTCTGTGCATTATTACAAATGAAAAGGAGCATGAATGGATAGTGAATTGTTCAAAAACTGGTTCCATACATGTTTTGTATCACAAGTTTGGTTATTTCTAGAGGAGAAAGGATTGCCACAGGAGGCTGTTCTATTGGTTGATAACACTCCTTCACACCCCAATGTGGATTCTTGTATGTGATTATGGTCTCATCGCAACTAAGTTTTTACCTCCTAACATGACTGCCATTATACAGCAAATGGACAACAGTGCAGCTGCATCGGTAAAACAGCACTACTGGGCTGGTCTACTGAGAAAGCTAGCTGATGAGGATGATTTGGTGGCATTCTGAAACAAGTTTAAATTCTAGGTGCCATACAAGGGATTTCTGATGCCTGACAGGAAGTCAAGCCACATACATTAGTTCGATCATGAAGGAAAATTCTGGTAGATATAGAAGAAAGTGATTTTCAAGGTTTCAGTGATAGAAGAAATAACAACAGCACAAATAATGAATCTAGCAACAGGTTTAAATAGTTTTGAAGATGTCAATGAAGAAAATCAGAATGAACGGTTGAAGACCAATGCATATGAAACCAGCTTCCAGTAAATGAGTGACACCGAAATTGTGACCACTGCTTCACAACAAAACAAAGAAGAGGGCAGTGAATATGATACGTGAATGAAAGCAGTGACTTTGTCATGGCTGTGCTTCAATGCAATGCGTTGGTACTCTTCTAGATTATATGGGCCAGAGGGGGTTTCCATGACGAGGACATTATTGTTGCAAGAAAAATTCAAAATTCCATGAGAAAAAATGCCAAATCTACTCGGAAGCAGACCAACATCAGACTATTTTAATAAATAAAGAGGCCTACAGTACCTACGCAAAGAACTGGGATAAACTTTTGAACAAAAATACGTGTTTGAAAATATCTTGATTATCCATGTTTTTCAATTATTTGTTTATCTTTTCCCCCACATTAACCCGAGTAATCGATAGTATACTGTATTAGCCCTCTCAGATTTGGCAGGCTTCTAAATGGACTAGCCAACACAATGTTTTTTAATTGTTTGGACACATTTCAGCTCAAAAGACCAAATTAAGTACTAGATGTGGTAATTGTTGCTATTTTAGATTCAATGTACTTCCCATGAGAAGATATTGCTAAATACATCACCTCAGGCAAAGCCCCATGTATCTGAACAAGCCAAACATGAAAAGGTATGCAATAATTACTCTATATTTTGGTCACTGTCACCTTGACAGCCTTCCATCTCTCGCTATCCTTGCCACTTGCACTGTTAAGCCAAGTTACCCACTCTGCATCATTCGGTGGTCAGGTTGCTACAAGGTTTCAGAACGTACAGTTATAGAAAGGAGATTGCACTGTGGTATTTCTCCCCTTAATTACTGTGTGACTTGAGACCATAATGAGGCATGTCAGAAGAGAGACAAGTTTCATCTGATAAAAAAACTGCTGGTAAAGTATTGAGAATCAATTTTCCAAGATCACAGATGTTTGCCACTACCTCGAATTTTCACATGGCAAACATATAGCTCATGCATAGAAAGACCACGCATAAAGGAAGTCTTTTCTATGTCCACACTTATTACTTTATCTCTGCAAGTGCATATCTTGAAACCAAGTGCCACACTTCTAACACACCACTCTACACAGTGCCATCTTCCGAAAAATTAGGGAATGCAATTATTGCCTTTAGTCACAGTGTGGTTATTAGCTGTGTTCTCACAAAGGTAATTATTATTCACACCCTTTTTATTTGTCCCTTAGCTACCTACATATCAACACAGGCAGGTGGTAAAATAGGAACAATTTCAATATCACAACCACAAACATTTGCAGAAAAAAAAATACAAGCTACAATGTCACTGCTGAAACACACGCGCATGCCACACGCCCCCCGCCCCACCACACACACACACACACACACACACACACACACACACACACACACACAAAGAGAGGGTAACTTCCTGCAGGATGCAACAATCTGGAGACAGTTGTGGAGGGGGAGGGGGAGGGGGAGGGGAAGGGGAAGGGGAAGGGGAAGGGGAAGGGGAAGGGGAAGGGGAAGGGGAAGGGGAAGGAATAGTAGTGGACAAGTGGGCAGAAAGACAAATGCTGTCTGGTGGAGTACTCACAGACTAGAGTGCCAATTGCACAGCACCAGGGGATTGTGGGGCAGGGAGGTGGGGAAAAAGGTAACAAAAAAGGAGAGGAGTTAAGAAAGACAGGTAGATGCATTGGCAGAGGGCTACAAATCAACAAGGTGGGAGATAAGGATGGGGAAGAGATGATACAACAGAGCGGGTGGAAACTGTTGGGTGGAGGACACGGGGACAGTATGTTACCATAGATTGAGGCTGGGATAATTACAGGAGTGGTGAATGCGTTGTAAGAATAACTCCCATCTGCACAGTTCAGAGAAGCTGGTGGTGGATGGATGGCTCGGGTAGTGAAGCAGCCATTGAAATTGAATGTATTGTCTTCAGCTGCATGTTGTGTCACAAAGTAGTCTACTTTGCTTTTAGCCACAATTTGGCACTGCCTGTTCATCCTGGTGTATAGCTGATTGGAAGTCATACCAATACAAAAAGATGTGCAATGATTGCAGCAGAGCTGGTAAATGACATGGCTGCTTTCACAGGTGGCCCAGCCCCTGATGGGGTAGGATACAGCTGTGACAGGAATGGAATAGGAAGTGCTGGGTGGGTGGATTGGGCGGGGTTCGCACCTAATCTGCTCTTCAGTACTGCTCTGTGTACACTTGTTGTTAGTATATTTGCTTCTAATAGTCCTGTGTTGTATATTGATATTCATGTCATGCTCTACACATTATTTAAGTAATGAAAAATGTAATGTTGATGTGATGATGGTCCATGACTGAAACCGGTTGATATTTGGGTTTAAAATAAAAGTGGCTGGTGGTCAAACATGCATTTTATACATTACTTGACAGCTGTTGATAGTCAACTTCCAAAAATGTTTAAAACTGCGGGGAGTGCCTGCCTGTGAAGGCCTTGGTGAGACTCCTCAGCATACTGAGCAAGGGATGGGAGTTTTTTTTTAATTGTGAAAGGAATGACAACTGTCAAAATGCAGGTACTGTTTGTGGTTGGTGGGTTTAATGTGGACAGAGGTGTGGATGAAGCCATCAGAGAGGAGGAGGTCAACATCTAGGAAGGGGGCATGCTGGGTTGAGGAGTACCACGTGAAGCGGATGGGACAGAAGATGTTGAGATTGTGAAGAAATGAAGATAGGGTGTCTTGGCCCTGAGTCCAGATCATGAAGATGTCATCAATGGACCTGAACCAGACAAGGGGTTTGGTGTTTTGGTAGTCTAGGAGGGTCTCCTCTAGCTGGCCCATAAAAGGGTTGGCATAGGACAGTGCCAATGGGTGCCCATGGCTGTGTTGCGGATTTGTTTATATACCTTCCCTTGAAATGAGAAGTAGTTGTGGGTTAAGATAAAGTTAGTAAGGTGAATGAGGAAATAAGTAGTGAGTTTGGAGTCTGAAGGATGTTGGGAAAGGTAGTGTTCAATAGCGGTAAGGTGGCGTCAACAGTGTTGAGCAGGGTCCAGGAGGTAAAGGGGTGGGTATTGTGGAGAGTTGGTGAAGGAAGTGGTTGGTGTCTTTGACATGGGAGGATAAATGACGGGCAACTGATTGGAGATGTTGGTCAATGAGGGCTGAAATTCTTTCAGTGGGGGCACAATAACCAGCCACTTGGGGCATCCATGATTCAATGGGTTTGTGGATTTCAGGGAGCACATAGAAGGTGGGTGTGCAGGGTGTCATAGGGGTGAGGAGGGAAATGGATTCAGGAGAGATGTTCTGGCTAAGGCACAAGGCTTTAAGCAAGTACTGGACTTCTGGGATGGGATCACTCTGCCAAAGTTTATAGGTGGAGTAGTCAGATAATTTGCAGAGACCTTCTGCCAGGTAACCAATGTGATTCATAACAACAGTGGTGGAAACTTTGTCTGCAGATAGTTTGATTACGGTAGGATTTGTTTTGAGGTTGTGTATGGATGTTCTTTCTTTTACTGAAAGGTTAGTATTCTGAGGAATGGACCTGGGGAAAGATACTGAGGCTCAGTTGGAGGTAAGGAATTCGTGGAAGGGGAGCAGCGGGTGGTTAGGTGGGAGGGCAGCAAGATCACGGTTCGATTGTGGTATGAACTGGAAGAGGCAGGTTTCAACATTGGAATTAGGGTGGTTCTGGTGGAGAGATTGGCAGCAAAGAAGTGCTTCCATTGCATGGATAGGTACAAGAAGAGTGGGTTTGACATGTCCAGCACAGTTAAATGTCGGTATAGGGCTAAAGGTAAGGCCTTTGGGTAGGACTGAAACTTCTGTGGAGCTAAGGGTTTTGGTGGAAAGATTAACAACAGTGTTACAGGAATGTTTTGGCTCTGGATTTGATGAAGGGTTCATAGGGAGTTTTGGGGAACGTGGCAAGTTGAAAAGGTCAGCTAGGCAGGGTTTAGCTGCTATGAGGGGTGGATGAGGAGGAACACTGTGGGTACAATATGGGTTATGTAGTGGTGCCCTGAGGCAGCAGTAGGTTGTCAGAAGGTTAGATAACTTATGGAGGTGGTGTCTGGAATGCTCCTCCGGGTGCTGGAGAGCAAGGGATTCAATATCACAGGTGTGATGTATGGAGCAGGGATTGCAGAGCAGTAGTATCTTGCAGAGGGAGCACTTGTGGTCCTGGGGTGCCTGTGCCATGGAGATGTGTTTTTGCAGTACTAGGTTTGTGAGAGCTCAGGATTGGTGGACTCTGAAAAGGTCTAGGTCACTGTTAAAGGAGGGGTGGGATCCACAGCAAGGAATCTTTACAGTCGGGCCATTTGGGTGGATTCCATGGTTTAGGCAGCATTAGAGAAACAGGATGTGGGACTAGGTTTTAGCCAGCGAAAGGGGTACTTTTCTGAACTGGTGCAGAAAGATGGAACAAGGGCCCATTGAGGCAGCAATGGGTAAAAGAAATGGGGACGCAAAAAGTGGGTAAAATAGGTGGTGATGGTCGTGGTAGGAGCTGGATAAGTGAAAAGATGTGTAAAGATGTGTAAAAATATATATACATAAAGACACGCAAAAACACTCATAGATATGCAAAAACACGCATAGAAACATAAAAATATGCACAAAAACTTAAAAGTATGTGAAACTGCAGGAAACCACATAAAAATAAGCAAAAATCTGTGAAACTGCATGAAACTACCTAAAATACATACAAATAGGTTAAAAACAAAGAGAAATGTGGGTCAAACGGAACAATGAGGTATGGGAGCTTGTGTGCTCTGATAAGTGAAGAGAGAGGGAGGGGGGAAGGGTTAGTACGACAGGATGAGGGATGATGTGGGATCAACAGGAATAAATGTAATTGTAACTATCAGAGGAAATAATATGGGCATTACATGCTGCATCAATAATCTGTGCAGCCACAAAGTCTGTGTTGAGCACTCATGATCATTCATACAGTGTGGTTCAGAAGTAGATGCGGTTTGGCTCTGAGCACTATGGGACTCAACTGCTGTGGTCATCAGTCCCCTAGAACTTAGAACTACTTAAACCTAACTAACCTAAGGACATCACACACATCCATGCCCGAGGCAGGATTCGAACCTGCGACCGTAGCAGTCGCACGGTTCCGGACTGCGCGCCTAGAACCGCGAGACCACCGCGGCCGGCAGATGCGGTTTGGAAGGCAGTGAATAAACACAGGAAAAAAGACGGACACTAAGAAGAGTAATGCTGTAGAGAAGAGTAACAGAGGAGAAGTTCACAGGGCTGTAGGATGGAAGAAAGCCATATGGCAAAACTCAAACAACGGAAACTCCAAATAGTAACATCAACAATATAGGAAAAGACAGACTGCTGCCTACTGTAAAGAAGACATGTGAAGTTGCGGACAGGCATAATAAAAAAGACCCTCACCTATAGCTTTCGGCCACAGCCTTCATAAGTAAGCGCAGGTACACACGAATGCCATCTCGGGCCGAAATGCAACATCACATGGGATGCAAGCAACCATCTGGGGGGGAGGGGGGGGGGGGGGGGAAGGAATATTTGTGTATGGATGGGGAGAGAGACGAATGCTGTCTTGTGGAGTGTGCAGGGAATGGATTGCAAACAGGTGCAGCATGAGGAGGTTGATGGGCATGGAGGTGGGGAAAAGGGAAACAAAAAAGGAGAGGAGTGGGGAAAGATAGGAGGAAGTGCTGGCAGAGAGCTGCAAATATACAGGGTGGGAGATGAGAATGGGGAGGAGATGATAGGACAGAAGGGGTGGAAACTGTTGGGTAGAGGGTGGGGACAATATGTTACCACAGATTGAGGCTGGGAAAATTACGAGAGTGGAGCATTCGTTGTAAGGATAACTCCCATCTGCGCAATTCAGAAAAGCTGGTGGTGGAAGGAAGGATCTAGATGACTCAGGTAGTGAAGCAGCCATTGAAATCAAGTGTGTTATGTTCAGCTGCACACTGTGCACAGGTTGGTCTACTTGGCTCCTGAACACAGTCTGGTAGTGGCCATTCATCCTGGTAGACAGCTGCTTGGTAGTCACACCAATATAAAAAGTGTAAAAAGCTGTACAATTATTGCTTCAGAGTTGGTAAATGAGATGGCTGCTGTCACAGATGGCCAGGTCCGTGATGGGGTAGGATAAACCTGTGACAGGACTGGAACAGGAAGTGCTGGGTGGGTGGATTGGGCTGGTTTCGCGCCTGGGTCTTCCACTGAGATATGCTCCTTGCGGTAAGGGTTGGGATTGGGAATGGCATAGAGATGGAGTAGGATGTTGTGGAGATTGGATGGGTGACAGAACACCACTCAGGGAGGAGTGGGAAGTCTCTCAGGTAGGATGTTCCTCATTTTAGTGCATGATAATAGGTATCAAAGCCCCGGCAAAGCATATGGTTCAGTTGTTCCACTCCAGGGTGGTATTGGATCATGAAGGGAGCAAACCCTTGTCACTGGTTCTAGGGGGTAGTTGGAGGATTGGGGATGTGAGGAAGAATGGCACGGAAGATCTGTCTGCAGATTAGGTATGGGGGATAGTGCCTGTCTGGAGGCCTTGGTGAGACCCTAAGAATACTGTGCAAGGGAGTTTTTGTCACTGCAGATATGCCACCCCAGGTGAATAGGAATGGTGTGAATAGGAAAATTCAGATATTATTGGTGGTTGGTGGGTTTACTGTGGACAGAAAGGTGGTGCGCACGCACGCACGCACGCACGCACACACACACACACACACACACACACACACACACACACACACACACACACTGTTGAGGAGAACCACGTGAAGCAGATGGGAGAGAAGGTGTTGAGATTGTGAAGGAACGAAGATAGGATGTCTTGACCCTGAGTTCAGATCATGAAGATATCATCAATGAACTGCGTCCACCTCTCTCCCCATTCATATACTGCTATTCCTTCCCCTTCGTCCCCCCACCCCCACCCCCACCCCCCCTCCATCAGAATATTGCTTGCATCCCACATGATGCTGCATTCTGGCCTGAGATGCTGGACTTGGTGGTCGTGTGTGTGTGTGTGTGTGTGTGTGTGTGTTTTACTGATGAATGTTGGAAGCTGTGGCCGAAACCTATATGTGAGTGTCTTTTAATTGTGCCTGTCTGCAACCTCACGCGTCTTCTTCACACTAAGTAGCAATCTGTCTTTTCCTGAACTGTCAACTTTAATTATATGTACTTTCAAATATTCATCAGTTTTGTATGAAAATATCAACTGATCTAGATGTTTCACATAAAATATGAAATTAATGTTACAGATTCTTCTTTAGCAACAGCAAATTGACAGACTGAAGGTCAGACATCCTTTTCTACTCCACTCCACTCTTGAGACATTCGTCGTGTGTGGAGTGGGGTGCATTTGAATGATCTCTGAACACAATTTAAAAAACACTTCATGGCTTGGTCTTTCATTCTGTTGCATAATAAACTAGCAAAAACTCATGAATACACGTGTCTCAGTTTCTGTATCAATTCTGCATAGCAAAAACCTTCTGAGGCTCCCACAATACCACAATCATAAGTAAAGTGGTAAAGATTGTAATTGTATATATCAATGCTTTACACAGGCAATGAAATACTTGACAAGGAATGTATACAAG
The DNA here is from genome assembly GCF_021461395.2 of Schistocerca americana. NCBI lineage: Eukaryota > Metazoa > Arthropoda > Insecta > Orthoptera > Acrididae > Schistocerca > Schistocerca americana. The sequence goes on along the minus strand of NC_060121.1, from coordinate 629,488,607 downwards.
TGTAGCTACATGAGCAAAACATATTTTTGAGGGAGCGCACCTTTCTAATCTGTCAACTTTTTTTTCATATATAACAATGAATAAGTTGAGACTTCCCAAACTTTAGAAAGGCCAAGAAAAAAGGAAGAATATAGTTTCACATTTTACTGACAATGAAGTCATTAATGATAAAGCACAGGCTCAGATCAAAGAATGATGAGGAAGGAAATTGGCCATGTCTTTCTCAAAGGAACCACCTTGGCATTCATCTTAAAACATTTTTGGAAAAACTTACAGGTAATCTGGATGACAGGATGGAAATTTGAGTCATTTTCCTCCCAAATGTGAATCCAGTTCTCTAGGTAATACGGTATAGATAGCCAAACTAAGAGTCAGAAATGTTGTGAGCCAACATTATGCACTGTAAATGAGTTTATTATTACTACCCTGAGACTATCAGAGACAGGGAATCAAACCAACAACCAACAACTCTAATAAGAACTATTTAAAACATAAATTGGGGGATCTCCACTAGCTTTGATGTCACTACTAGAGTAAATAACTTCTTTTCCTATTTTTGCTATTTATTTTTGGGTAACAATTACCTAATAAATATCAAAATAACTCACAGGTGGTTTTTTTTCTCAGACGTTAATTTACTTTTGTTGATTCTAGTGGTGTAGTTATTTCTGGTGAAGAAATTTTAATTTACAGAAAAACTTTATAGTTAAAATTTTGTACAACATCTATATCTACATGCATACTCCACAAACTACATTATGGTGCATGGTGGAGGTACCTTGTACCACTACTAATCATTCTCTTTTTTGTTCCAGTAGCAAATGGAGTGAGGAAAAAATGACTGACTATAAGCCTCTGTAAGAGCCCTAATTGCTCTCATCTTCTTTTTGTGGTCCTTATGCTATATATACATTGGTGGCAGTAGAATTATTCTGTAATCAGTTCCATACGCTGCTCTAAATTTTTTCAACAATGTCTTGTAAAAGAAGATAGTCTTCAATCCCAATTTGAGCTAACGCACTGTTTCTGTAATATTCACATGATGAGTGAACCTGACGGTAACAAATCTAGTGTATCTCTCAACTGTTTCACAGTCTTCCCTTAATCCAACGTGATAGGGATCACAAACTCTCAAGCAGTACTTAAGCATGGATTGCAGAAGTGTTCTACATGATTTGTCCTTTACAGGTGAGCTAAATTTTACTAGATTTCTCCCAATAACCCAAAGTCGATCACTTGTCATCGTTTCAGCTGACTTTACATATTCATCCCATTTCATATCACTTTGCAACATACCTACACACTGTGTCAAACAGCACACCCCCTCAACACTACATTTGAACACTATTACAAGATTTTTTTCTCAAATTCATTTGTGTTCGCTTACATTTTTCTACATTTAGTGCATGCTGTCATTCACCATGTCAAAGAGAAATTTTGTCAAAGTCATCTTGTATCCTGCTACAGTCACTCAATAACAACACTTCCCAGTACACTACAATGTCTTCAGGAAACAGTCATACGTTGCTATCTGCCCTATCCATCAAATTGTTTATTTATGTAGAGAGCATGAGCAGTCCTGTCATACTTCCCTGGGGCACTCCTGATGATACCCTTGTATTTTATGAAAACTGGTCTATTCTTTTAAAATCCTTTGACCCACTCATATATCTAACAATCTGTTCCATATGCTTGGACCTTCATTAACAGTCTGCAGCAGGGAATCATGTCAAACACTTTCACCTGCTGCTCTTCATGAATGGTTCCCACGATATCATGTGAAAAAGGGCACACCAATTTTCACCCAAGCGATGATTTCTAAATTTGTGCTGATTTATACACACGACCTATTCTGTAGCAAGGGATTTATTTAATTTGAACTTAAAATATTCTCAACAATTTTGATGCAAACTGATGATAAAGATACCATACGCTATAAAAATTTTGTCACCACTAATAAACTTTTGCTGCAACATTGACCTATACTGACAAAGTACCGAGTTAACTTATTACAAAAATGTGTTTGATTTTGCCTTGTATCATCAATAACATGGAAGTTATCTTAAGGGTTGTATTAAAAATCAAAGTTTAAATCATTAACAAATACCGCTTAAATGCAACTCCAAGGAAATAGGACTTCTTCAATTAACATTTAAAAAGAAACATGAATTACTGAGAGATACACGGGATGTGTATTAATTATTTTAGTAGGGTCATTCCATGTCAATTCAACCAATCTGAGAAAATGTTCCAGCTGATAGTCTCAGATTTGGCTGAAATTTAGCACACCAATGTTACCAAGTGTGGAATACTCATGTACAAAATTTTAATTAGTTCCAGAATTATGGCTTGTGAAAGAAGGTGGCGTGACCCGGAAATTGCAACCTGCTTCTGGCAATCTATCTTCAGACCCAACTTCAGGTCTTAATAACTTTGGAGCTATTCCGCACAGTCCAGTGAAATTTTTACAACCCAGTAACATCCACTTAGAGAACACGCTCTATGAAACAAAATACCAACAACATATTTCTGAAGGAAAATAAAAAATTCCAAAATGTGATTAAAAAATGTAATACGTTAAAAGGTACATATTGTAAATGCCCTCTATGCCAAATATAATTCACTCAAAAGGGGTGTAAATTTTTTGTGTGGTAAGCTTAATGTGGCCTGAACACACACGGAACTCATCTTGCCCATATCAGTCACACAAACAGAGTTACATGCACACGAAAATAAAAAATTTGAAAAATTACCTGAAAAACATGGATTTTCTAAGTGTGGTAGCACGAAAGGGACAAGTTATATCAAAGCCAATTTCAAACACTGGATAAGTAAACCATAATATAATATATGGCAAAATTTCAACTTATTATTGCAAGGCTTTTGGGTACAATAAAAGTTGACAGAGATGTATTTGGTTACATTTCTTTTAACATGATTTAGCAAGTAATAGTGATGATGCAGGCAGCTTGTTTCAGCTAAAGCTGCAGCAATTGTTGGGAACTATTAGGCAACAGAAAGTTAAACAATGGTAGTTGTCAGGGACAGAATGAGTCATTGTTGGCAGGAACAACAAAGGAAACAAGCAACAATTACAGGTTACTCATGTTTTTAAGATTCTAGTTCAGACTGGTCAGTACTGTTGTGGAAAGTCAGTATGGAGGCAGAAGAGTGTACAAGTGGTGCTTTTGTTCAAACAAGTTGCAATAATGGTAGAGCACAAGCATCTGAACGTCATAAAACAACATATGGAACAAAATGTGGCATTCACTTTGTACTGTATGATCTGGATGAATCGGACCAAGATTTGTTGCTATGGAGATCCGGGATACATCCTGTGGGCACAAGAAGTACAGATCCAGGAAACTTTAGTTTTGTTATCATCATATAAAAGTGTTTCTGAATAAGTATTCTTTCCTACAAAGAAGTTGTTTTGATTCATTTCGGATTCATAAGAAGACAGTGATGCGTAGCCTCAGAGAAATTGATATAAAATCAGTATTGAAAGTGAATCAGTGCATGGGACTTAACATCAAACCAGGACAAAAGTTATGTTCCAAGTGTGTTACACTGCTAAAAAAAATGAAGAATATTCTGACAATTTACATGACAGTGGCGAAGAGTATCAGCCACCTACAACCACATGAGCAATTAAATACTTCAGTGACTGCTCTTGGTTTGTCTCCCATGAAGACACACAAAGTTGGGAAAAGAGACAGGTCCAGCTATGGTAGAAGAAAACTATACAAAATAGCTGACACACTAATGGTGGAAGAGGAAGAACTATCTGCTCCAAAGGAACAGAAATCATGCCAGAAATGCTCTGATTTGGACAAAATTGTGCATGATTTGAAAGAAAAATGTGCCACATCCACAGGCCAGAAAAAAGTAGCTATTCTTACCCTTGCACCTTCCAGCTGGTCTATTGACTACACTGCAAAGGAATTCAATGTTACTACATATATGGTAAAGCAAGCTAGGAAAATAAAAGCAGCCCAAGGAGTGCTTCCACAACTTCAGCAGGCTCAAGGTAAGCAACTGAGTTCAGAAATAAAAGTGCTAGTGTCGGAGTTTTATGAAAATAATGACTACAGCCAAATAATGCCTGGAAAAAAAAGACTATGTAATGGTGAAAATGGGAAATGTATGTGTACAGATGCAAAAAAGACTGTTGCTATGCAACATATCAGAACTATATGTAGAATTCAAGGAAAAGTATCTCAATACTAAAGTAGGTTTACCATCTTTTTTCAATCTTCGGCCAAAATGGGTTGTGCCTGTAAGTGCAAGGGGCACACACAATGTTTGTGTATGTGGAACCCATCAAAATGCTAAGCTGATATTTGCTGCTATAAAGGATTCTGGTCTGGATTACAAAGGTGCAATGAAGGGGCAAAATGCTAAGCTGATATTTGCTGCTATAAAGGATTCTGGTCTGGATTACAAAGGTGCAATGAAGCTGCTAGTGTGTGACATCAGTTCCTACCAGTGCATGATACACAGGTGTGAAAAGTGTCCTGGTAAGGCAAATCCTGCAGAACACATGAATAACAAATTGTATAGTGAACTCCTTATGGATGACGATGAACTTGTTTCTTATAAACAATGGACACACATGGATTGCACAAGTCTTGAAACAAAGCAAAGTACAGTGGAAGATTTTGTTGAAATGTGTTGTCAAAAAACGGACAAAACGGACAAAACTGACCACACACAGCTTCACAGCAACAGCACAATCGGCTTATCTCCAGTTTTGTAAGGATAATCTGAAACAAGATGAAATGATAGTAATACTAGACTTTTCTGAAAATTATGCATTTATCGTTCAAGATGCCATCCAAGGATATCATTGGGATAACAGTCAAGCAACTCTCCAGCCATTTGCGCTTTACTATAGAGGTGAATCAGGTGATGTGTCTGTCATGAACCTGTGCATTTTTAGTGACTGTTTAATTCATGATGCCATTGCAGTTCATGCCCACATTCACACTGTTACAGCACATGTGAAAAACAGGCTGCCTCATATACATTTTGCGAAATATTTCAGTGATGGGGCAGCTAGTCAGTACAAAAACTGTAAAAATCTCAAAAATTTATGTATGGATTACCATGATTTTCAGATTCACGCAGAATGGAATTTTTTCGCAACAAGTCATGGTAAAAATGTATGTGATGGTACTGGTGCTACCATTAAGCCCATGGCATCACAAGCTAGTCTGCAGCACCCTATAGAAGGTAACATTCTAACACCTCTTCAATTATTTACCTGGGTACAGAAAAATGCCTCTGGCATACAATCATTCTATGTTTCGAAAGATGAGGTGAAATCAGTTGAAGAGTTGCTAAAAAGCAGAATAGAACATGTTAAAACTGTTGCAGGCACAAGGAGCCATCATGATGACTTCTCTCACTCTCTAACAATGTGCAGATGAGCAGACTGTCCGGTTATAAGTATAGGTTCATGCACAACATGTGTCTTCACAGTGTGTCTGACTCAGTATTCAGCAGCAAAAGCAGCAACATACAATCAGGTTGCTATGTTATTGCTGTTTACGATGACAAATGGTACTTAGGATGTGTTGCAGAGTGCTGTGAAGCAGAAGGTGATGTATTTGTGAACTTCATGGCACCAGCAGGACCAGCAAGATCATTTCATTGGCCACATTTGACAGACAGGTGTTGGATTCCTTTTGAACATATTCTTATGACAGTTACAGTTCCTACCACAGTGTCAGGAAGACAGTACAATTTGCCACTCAATGAACAGAGTACAGCAGCTAAAGTGTGGGAGAAATTCTGTTTGAAGCACAATCGACTGGTTTTTAGCAGTTGAGGTGCAGTAAACATTAATAGGTTGTGTTAATCTGTCTATATGTTGTTGCTTAGTGATTAAACAGTTGTGGGAGAGGATAAGAAAAGGCAGAACAGTTTACGATATGTTTTTTACAAAATTGTGTTGTGGAACAATGGCCACATCACCAAATACATCTGTCAACTTCCATTGTACACAAATTTCTTGGAATAACATGCTGAATTTTTGAGATATATATCATTATGGTCTACTTATGTAGTGTGTGAAATTTGGCTTGGATACCACTTGTCCCTTTTGTGCTACCACACTTCGAAAAACCATGTTTTTCTGGCAATTTTTCAAATTTTTGTATTTTTGTGTGCATGTAACTCAGTTTTTGTGCCTGACATGGGCATGATGAGTTCTGTGTGTGTTTAGGCCACATTAAGCTTACCACAAAAAAATTATACCCTTTTTGAGTGAATTATATTTGGCATAGAGGGCACCTACAATATTTACCTTTTAATGTATTACATTTTTTTAAATCACATTTTGGAATTTTTTATTTTCCCTCAGAAATATGTTGTTGGTGTTTTGATTCACGGAGTGTGTTCTCTAAATGGATGTTACTGGGTTGTAAAAATTTCACCCAAAGTTATTAAGACGTGAAGTTGGATCTGAAGATAGATTGCCAGAGGCGGGTTGCAATTTACGGGTCATGCCACCTTCTTTTACAAGTCATAATTCTGGAACTAATTGGCAGGCAGGGTAAACTAATACTTTGTACACGAGTGTTCCACACATGGTAGAATTAGTGTACTGAATTTCAGTCAAATCTTAGACTATGAGCTGGAGTCCCTGGTTGAACTGACACGGAATGACCCAGTAATGAAAATTTCACTAGGGTAAACTGTATGAAGTAAGGCAATTTATATGATTTTTAAATTATTGGTAAAAATATGCTTCTATTCAGACTACATTCAGAACCACAAAACAAAAGAGTGGAAGAAGCTCTCAAAAATTATTCTTAGTAGCAGCAGGTAATGCCCTGTATGTAATTAATGCATAGTTTTTTGGAATATTAACAGAACTTGCCATCTAGTGAACTGTAAATTGTTAAGGCTTGGTAAAAGCCTCTGTGATGTCTCCAGTCAGAAATCTTCAAAAGAATCATGTGGGAGTAAATAAATATTTTTACACCTGTTTCAGTGTGTTCAGTTTTGGACAGTCGTTCATTGACCTGCTCATTGATTATGAATGTTAAAAAGATGAAATTCCAGAAGTACCTGAACATCAAACACTGAAACATTATTTTTTGTAGTCTTACATGTTGTGGTAGCACGTACAACAAAGAAGTTGAATGAAGTTTCAAGCTAGCTTGGACAATGAAAGATTAATCAATATTTTTCATTACTGTAACAACAATGATATTCATTGGAGAAGAGTAGGATTGCTTTCAACGACAGATTGAAAACAGAGTAATAATTTAGGCAGATAACAAAAACAATAAAATGTTTATGCTAATGTTAGGAGTACCAACCTAGTATCTGCTTGGAGTACTTTACGAAAGCAACAAAAACATAAATCAGACTAATTCATCAAGTACTTCAACACTGTTCCTTCTGTATTAGGATACCTTGTGGGGACTGAACAGTTTTTATTCACAGAAAACATTTCTGAATGACTAGCCAGGTTGGTGATTCCATTTCCAGTTGGTCAGCACTATAATGTGCTGCATTTAATATTGAAAACTGTTTAAGAATGTATTATGTTGATGGACAAGGGTAAAAATTCATTTTAAGGGCAAAATTAAAAACATTTACCTACAGACACGTAACTGAATATTGATCCACTCTTGCTGATCATGAAGCTTTTCTGCTAATGGGTACATCACGAATGTCATCACAAAAAAATTCAAGAATAAATCTGCAGTAAGCCATTATATATTCAGTAGACCGTGCCCTGGAAGAAAGAGGTAAAACTAAAAAGCATGCTTATACTTTGTGTCTCTCCACTTGACAAGCGACACCACCTAGCAAAATTTGACACTTTTCCAACTACCAAAATAAAATCCATAAACAGATGTGACTTGTTACCACCAATGTCAAATTAACCAAAATTACATTAAAGTCTCTTGTTTTCATGGCAGCCATTAAACACATATTAATAAATGAAATTACATTGAAGTCTCTTGTTTTCATGGCAGCCATTAAACACATATTAATAAATGAAGTACATGTGTTTCAAATATTAATGTGAGGGCTTTGGTTCAAAAGGGCAATATAAGGCTAAATAACACAGTGGAACCAAGAAATGCATCCATCCTAAATCACCGATAAACACATGAAAGCAGGGCTTCAGCATGCTTTTCCAGCATTAGGTGGCCTTCTGACTGGAAGGTGCAGCCCCCACTGGGATCAACTTTCTCAAGTTCTAAGAGCTTTGTCGCAGCAGAGAGCAGCTCCCCTGCCCCCCTAGAGCCAGGTGCAGTGGTCGGTCACCGGATCACAGGCTGTGTGTTCAGGGCACCACTTTGGCCAAGTAGGGAGATTTTTTACGGAAACTGCACAGGCGTCTGACAGATGCTCTGTAAAAAAATAGCTGCAGCAGTGCGGAATAAAGGAACAGCTGAAACTGTAGATGACCTGTGCATTTCTTTACACCATGTCCTAGTCAAACAAACTGCCCACTGTAGTGCTTGCTGGACACAAGCTGGACACTAATCATAAAAGGAGAGACTATGAGCGGACAACCCAGTAGACAACATTACCAGTCAGCATGCATGTGAAACTTTCAGAATGTTTAGCCCGTTGTTTGGAAAGGTGCCTGCACCGCTTTCTGATGCCAGAGCATAGAGGTTGTTGAACTGTCTCCTATCACACAGAGTGGGAGACAATATAATTAATGGTGCCTAAAAAAGTAGACAGAGTGGAAGTTAATGCACCTTTTCCCAAAAAAGAGAAGTATGGATTTGCTTGCATTGGTCTGAGCCACAACCTTTTTCGAGAGTGAGAGTCTGTACTGAATTGTTAAAATTTTGTTTCACTTGCAAAATCTACAGATGGCAGTGGATCAATAAACTTTTCAGAGGAGAGATGCCACGCTTTACACAAAACATCCCACTGGACATATGTCTTACAAACTGGCACACTGGCACAGACAGTTTTTAGTGACTTCTCCACTTCTCCGTGTAGAACTCTGAGGAGCGGGTTTTCTTGGGGACTCTTCTTTGAGACTTCGTCGGTGAACTTTACTGTGATCCTTCTGCTGTCTCTCCTGTGGGCATTTCTAAAGATGCACTTCATCTTCAGTTACGATTTCAACTTCGGCTTCTGCAGTTAGGAATTACATTGTTTTTGATGGCTCACTCATGACTCAGATATTCGGGGTGCCTCCATGTGTTTTCTTCACCCCACAATGCTTGATGCAATCATCATGCCCAATTCAGAATCATGTGTTTAATTTATTTTGGTGCAATGCAAATTTAGTACCAGATGCTTTTTCTCCCTTTCCTGTAGACTTTGCCACTAAGTGTTGTTTTTATGTTAATTGAATGCACTGACAGATTCTTCTGATGCCCAATTTTCTCTTACATCTGTTTGGTTCGGGAAGTCATTATTTCATTTATAAATCATGTTTTGGTTTTCCTTTTGAATTCTGGAACAATAAATGTTGTTCAAAGTGACCTATCTTTGAATTCAGTGCTTAGATTATGCCCATAGCTCCATTTACTATTACTGATTTTGGCAAGGACCTTACCCACAACTAATCCAACAGGGCCATTAATTTCTCAATCATTTCCATTGCGCACAGTTTGTCACATCAAGTCTGAGTTATGTGGGGGGGGGGGGGCATCTAATTTCAGGTTGTTCACTTGATACAGATCACAGGCGCAGTCTCTATTTAGCCATGCCCTACTGATGCCTTGAATTCCCACACTTGGCTCTGATCCGAGTCTTGCAAAACTACTTACTGATGAACAACTAAATGTTTATAGTTATTGTAAAAGTATATGTACACAATTTTACACATAGTTTCTAAGTATTTTACTATCATGTGTTTCCTGTTTGTAAATGAAACCAGGAATTTAGAGGAAGAAATGTTTGTATTATTATATCATGTCATTTGACAAACTGTTTCCACAATATGGAAAGCATGCTACAATCATTCATAATCTTCTGAAATCATTCTGTCAGACAAACCAGGAGGACGAGTCTAAGATGATGCACATTTCTACCAAATTTCACTGACGGACAAGTAAATATCATTCACTAGGCCTACAAGCCTCTATTGTGACTCTTCATTCCATAAAATCTTCTTCTATTGCTCCACTGACCAATGATAGCACTGTTTGCAGTGTACTAAACAGTGAACCCTTATTCATTGTCATGACCAATGGCTTCTGGGTAGCAGCACACTCACAAAATTCCTGTTTTTGTGACTCATCTGCACCACTAGTCCTCTGAAATAGTCAACAGAGATAAACAAAGATTGGTTTCTGTGGTACGCTTTACTATGTGGCAGCCTTTGTCAGTAATTTTCTTAGGCCTACTAGGGCGATCTGGGATGATCTGTTCATGTTGGAGAAATGTTGGGACACCCAAAGCAATGCCTGCTCTATTACTTATCTTAGAAAAGAGGCTGGAAAAAGGAAAACCTAAGTTCATTGCATTGCATTGCTTACAGAAAGTATTTTACAACATTGACCCAAATACAAATTGGAGGGTTTGGAAGTCTTTTCTGGAAGTGTATGTCAGCAGTGCAGCCTTACACGTAAGTTGAACAGGGATCATAAACAGTGAAAATAAGAAGAGAATATGCACTTTCTCTGCCTAACATGAACTTATCAATATACCAAAATCTTGTACGTGTATGAATGTCAACAAACTGCATAACTGGTTGTACGTACTTTTATTCCTCTTTACATTGTTCTCATTATGTTGCATTATTTTTGTAGAAGCTTGAAAATGGCATACTGCCAAAATTATAATTGTAAAATAAACCACTAACAGCTGAAAGCAAGACGACTTCATTTGCTAAAGATCATTTGCCTCTATTGTTTCATTACAGCAATACATATAAATCTCACTGACTTATAAACCTGTACTGACCTCTTTTATCTCGTTGCTGATATTCAGTGCTGTCAGAACAGAATCCTTCAAAGCTAGAGGCACAGCTTCAGTGAAACAACGCATTGCAGCACGGATGTGCTGACATGTTGTTAATGTCATCGTGTCAGACTTTTCCTGAATGAAAAAAAGGCAATCACAATCCATAATTTACATAAAAGGAATAACAGTGAACTGCCTGGTACAATTAGATGCTCTATACAAATTTGACTAAGAACTATCCACAGAAGATTTAAATCAACAACTTACTGAATCAATGTGTGCGATAACAGTTCCATTAACTAAGATCTTTGATAAAATTTATTACTGCATTTTGTACTTTGTACTCTGTGCTTTTGATCTGTTGTATTTAATAACAGCTCATTTCCCTATGCACTTTGCAAAGAACTTACTTTCTTTTTTCAGTGTGTTGTAATTGTTATCCTATACAATATAAAATACCCCCTTTCATTCACTGACCATAGTCTACTGCCCTACTGCCACATTTATTTTTTTATTTTTATATGTGTGTATGTGTGTGTGGGGAGGGGCCCTCGTGAGACCAAAGTTAAGCTGGGCACATGCAAGATTTTCCTTGTACACAAATGGCATATTCAGGGCCCAGAAGCTTACAATGCTACCAGAGCAAATTCAACCCACACTATTTGTTGCTTACTTTCACAGTGTATAACAAGAAGGAAGCATTTTGTTTTGTTGACATTATGAAGTTCATATCTTTCAAAAATTCAGAGACAATTTAATTTGATGAAAACCAAGTAAACTGTGTGGGGAATAAATGTTACCAAATGTACAAGTGAAAATCTGATATAAAAGACTACATGAAGGACAAGATGCTGCACGTGTGTTGTCAATGACCAGGCACTGCATATCATCCAAGAGCATAATGTGGTATGATATCCTTCAAGCTTTCTTCATGGATTTGAGTATGCTCCCTAGTTGTCATTCTATCTTTGCACTATATCTCAACAACTTCTCCAACTGTCTTCATAAAGTGTTGAGTGCAAGAGTTTGTTGCTTGCTGTTTGGACTCCAACCAAACTCCAAACAGTACACACTGCATGCCACCCTCACAATTGTTTCCTGACACTGCTAAACAATAAAACAGTCATCAGAAATTCAAAACCAAAAGACAGGCTACAACAACACGTAAAATATGTTCAAAGAATTCTCCCAAACTTCCCAGCAATGGTGCTAGGATATGGAAGGTATGTGATTCTTGCTGTTTAAAACCAACTGCCAATGGCTACTTTGTCTCTTTGTTGATAATATTTTCTGTCTGAGAGAAATTGAGTTGACAAGAGGACATGCCAAAAGAGCTCTGTGAAGTATGTACCAAACTTAGCACCAACCAATCCCAATGATTGTTTTAGTGGAAATGGGTGAAGAGAGGAACCACATCAAAATTACAACTCTACTCAAACCCCACTGAAATTATAGGCAAAAAGCTCAACACAGACTTTACTCAGCTTTTTTGGCAGATCCTCTCGTGAAATTACTTTCTCTTTTCGGATAAATATTACAAACAAAACAGATAGGGTGTCCAGGGGCAGCCCCTAACCACACACATAGGGAACTGACACGAATGAAGATGAAAGAATTGTGTGCCTTTCATTTGCTGGTGCCATTTCTGAGAAGATTAACTTCTTGTAACAGTCCATAAATTCTTTAAATGACACCTTTTGCTCTTAGCTATGTTTCTTCATTCATCTCATTTTACTGCACTATTACAATTTTAGCTTTGGTGCCATTTTCAAGCACCTACAAAAATATAATACAATGCACTAAACAATATGATGTCATATTATGGCGCAGAAAAAGATTAAAAATAATATCCTTTTAGAGCTGTTTCACTTCTGAGCAAACAGAGTCAATGATTGTTATTAATGACAGGAGTAAATGGGTGTTTTTCATAAGCAGGTTGAAGTCATTCCATGCACGGCAGAGTTAACAATGTCACACGTAGTGTACGTTATCGATCATGATACTTCATTTTATATAGCGTAAACTTGAGTGGATCATGTGCAACACAATGGTGTTCATTTGGTTAAAAGTGCATACTTATAGTACATATACCTACCTATCAAAGGAGGTGGGGGTGAAAAGGAAGTGTAGTCCACAATGCACAAATATCCACACTTGATTCATCCAGTATTTGAGAATGAGAACGCTCAGTGACTTGCAACAAACTTTACACATAATCAAAACTTAATAAAACTTTTTCTCAATGACAACCCCCATAAAATGATGAAAGGGAAAAAAGTGTATCACTTAGTAAATGTTCACTGTTCATGGAATAAAACTGCCGCATCAGGCATAATGTTTTAATTTATCACTTCTTTACTACTAGCTATGTTCACAACAAATTTTACTCGCAGTATTCATACAAACCGCTGAATGTACGAGCAAAATGATGTCACTGTTCAACATGTAGCTCAGGAAATGACGACATCATAGTCATTGAGCTGTATGAAAATGAAACTACTGGGCAAAATTCACTAGAGTTATAGGTGAGATATCGTACAAATACATGTGAAATACGTTAAATACAAGTGGAATATATTTGATGGGTGTATACGGGCAAAGCCACAGGTAACAAGCTCAGCCTAAATCCCTGGAATGATTTCAACAAAATTTGGTACACATATTATTTATGAGCTGGAAAGAAATGTTGTGGGTAAGAACCACCAGCCTCCTAATGAGGTGGCGGTGATAACATGAAGAGAGAAGGGGAGAGGGGAAGATGGACAGACACAGAGTAGAAAAGAGGAGACAGGCTAATAAGAGATTGGAGTCTCTCTCTCTCTCTCTCTCTCTCTCTCTCTCTCTCTCTCTCTCACACACACACACACACATCCTTTCGCATCACCTTGGTTCCGAGAGTTCCGGAACCTGTACAGAAAATTGGAATAGAGATCAATATAAACATCATTTCCGCCCATTTTACTGCTCATGAAAACCACACATTGTGTATTGTACCACAATACAACAAGAAATAAAATGCAAAGATGCTGGTATTGTGGTACAAGCAAATAATTTTTGGGACAGTGTAATGAAGGAGGCAACTGAAACTGGAGTGATAGATAATTTAATCAATAGAGATAGAGACTTTAGTTTAACTAAAGTGTGGGATCTGGCACTTCATTTGCTTAAATCATGCCACAAAATATCTCAATGGTTTTTGTCCGCTCACAGGTAAGTGCCTATTAAGGTAGTTTTTGGTAAATGGTTTTGTCTTACAGCATTCATCTAACCCATAAGATTTCCCCCCCCCCCCATACCCTTTCCATTGGTTTCCAATTTCTGTTGGCTGTCTTATTGATTAATGGAGTTAAGAAACAACTGTTATGGTGGCATGCAGTGTGTGCCAGTTACATTTTTGAGTAGGATCCAAAAAGCAAGTAATGGAACTGTGCTTGGCAACTGACAACAAGGGAAGTTGTCAAAATACTGTGCAATAATAAAATGACAGTTCTTTGTTATGACACAGAAATGTTAATTGTTGAATCTGTTGCCAGTTAAAATTACTTGTTACAACACACTCACTTGTTACTGCAATCTATAAGTTGGATTTTAATCATTTATCAGCCCATACAAGTTACTCTGCGACAGAAAAGTTCTAAGTAGAAACTTCTTAGTAGACAGCATACACATCAAAAGTTTACTTTTGTGTTTCACCATTTGTGAACAACAACAAATTTATTTAATATATTTTTCTTTGGCAATCCCGCCAATATAAAATCAACCAGGGTAAGTAAGGTGTGCTTTCTTTGATCTGATCTGATTCTCAGAAGAAACCAGCCTTGTCTTTAATCAGGAGACCAACTTTGCAGTTATGTAAAATAGTTTGTATACATTGCATGAAACAGATCAAGGCAGCTGGAAATTGTTTTTCAGCTAGACTTAATCAAAAGGAGTGCTAAGTACTGTTACTGTTGTTATCCGAATTTATAACTGCCATCAGCTGTCCTGTTCCAATTTCTAAAACTAATGTAAACATAAATCATAAAATCAAGAACAAATAACAGCTTACATGACACTTGAGGACACTGGCATCAAATGATCTCTGACAAGTGTCAACAAAACACAAAGCAGATGTCTGTGTAATCAAGTTCACTTCATTTTCTAAACTGGAATCTGTTTCTGTTGCATGCTGCACAACAGGGAGCTGAACAAATCCACGATAGTCAGGTCCTTTGTCCCGAACACGCACTGAATAAACCTGGAAAAGCAGAACAAACTGCCTTTAGATTATTCTTGATGACAGGTGACACATTTTCACAGGAGAAAGGGCTCAATAAGATGGTTTGAAATGCTTAATACCCAATGAATACTTTTCCTCATTTTTCTCCTATTACTCATCCTCAAGTTACTATGTTATGTCTCTCCTTCTCCTTTTACTCAACACTACATTCTCCCCATTACATTTCTATGCTCAACTTCACCCCTGAACATCAACTTCCTGAATGGCAAGATATAATTTCCAATTCATAATCTTAGCTTCAAAAAGAACAGTGACACCCCCCCCTACATTAAAATGCCATCCTGTTTCCATCTGGTTCAAAGATCCAAAATGTTGGTTAAATGTGTACCAAATGAGTAGTCATCATATTCTCCCCTTCATTCAAAGGGTAAACATATAAAGTGTAGTGATAACAAGTTGGAATTAAATTCATTTCCTGTAAATTACACAGTATCACACAACTACTTACCACGAGAGCAAAACAGGCAACCTATTCTATATGGGATGGAACCTTTGTAAATATGGGTGCAAAGCTCTCCGCTAAATAACATGTACTTTGTCTCTTTGCTAATAGAAATCTCCATTCTATGTATTTTGTTTCATATACATGCACACATTTGCATAGTAACAATAGCAGAGCAACCTTTCTGAGAACTGTATGAATGAAGAAATATTACCCCTGTGGGAGTGTAGTCAGAATCCAGCAGCAAGATTAACTCTCTATCAACTTCAACATGGCATTTCTCTTTTTATGTTAAAATTGAAATAATAGCTGTGAATTACTGATGGTAATTTCTTGAATTTGTTTACCTCCCCCCCCCCCCCCCCTCCTCTACAGCTTAACCTCATTCTGGGAAAAGAAATTAATTTCGTCATTCAAAATTTTACTAAACTGAAATGTAAGTGTTACAAAAGCACGAGTATTATTTATTATACAGTTGCGTTGGTTGAATTATTTTTCTGTGCTGAATCATGACACCACAACATATTTATTAAAACTAAGTTGGAACAAAAAGATTAAGTGTCTTACTAACACACCAAGAAAGAGGTAAACTCAAGGGAACAGATAATTGATCTCTGCAAATCTGATCTATGTTAATCTGGAGACACTTAGTATAACCCAAATTTCGTTACAGTACATGAGTTCGGGATAAGAGGCTGTCGCTGATTCAAAAAAAGACATTACAGTAAATGAAAGAAAGAGATACATGATCAATTATGTAGTGGACCACAGGAAAGCACATACTAAAGTACACTCCTGGAAATTGAAATAAGAACACCGTGAATTCATTGTCCCAGGAAGGGGAAACTTTATTGACACATTCCTGGGGTCAGATACATCACATGATCACACTGACAGAATCACAGGCACATAGACACAGGCAACAGAGCATGCACAATGTCGGCACTAGTACAGTGTATATCCACCTTTCGCAGCAATGCAGGCTGCTACTCTCCCATGGAAACGATCGTAGAGATGCTGGATGCAGTCCTGTGGAACGGCTTGCCATGCCATTTCCACCTGGCGCCTCAGTTGGACCAGCGTTCGTGCTGGACGTGCAGACCGCGTGAGACGACGCTTCATCCAGTCCCAAACATGCTCAATGGGGGACAGATCCGGAGATCTTGCTGGCCAGGGTAGTTGACTTACACCTTCTAGAGCACGTTGGGTGGCACGGGATACATGCGGACGTGCATTGTCCTGATGGAACAGCAAGTTCCCTTGCCGGTCTAGGAATGGTAGAACGATGGGTTCGATGACGGTTTGGATGTACCGTGCACTATTCAGTGTCCCCTCGACGATCACCAGTGGTGTACGGCCAGTGTAGGAGATCGCTCTCCACACCATGATGCCGGGTGTTGGCCCTGTGTGCCTCGGTCGTATGCAGTCCTGATTGTGGCGCTCACCTGCACGGCGCCAAACACGCATACGACCATCATTGGCACCAAGGCAGAAGCGACTCTCATCGCTGAAGACGACACGTCTCCATTCGTCCCTCCATTCACGCCTGTCGCGACACCACTGGAGGCGGGCTGCACGATGTTGGGGCGTGAGCGGAAGACGGCCTAACGGTGTGCGGGACCGTAGCCCAGCTTCATGGAGACGGTTGCGAATGGTCCTCGCCGATACCCCAGGAGCAACAGTGTCCCTAATTTGCTGGGAAGTGGCGGTGCGGTCCCCTACGGCACTGCGTAGGATCCTACGGTCTTGGCGTGCATCCGTGCGTCGCTGCGGTCCGGTCCCAGGTCGACGGGCACGTGCACCTTCCGCCGACCACTGGCGACAACATCGATGTACTGTGGAGACCTCACGCCCCACGTGTTGAGCAATTCGGCGGTACGTCCACCCAGCCTCCCGCATGCCCACTATATGCCCTCGCTCAAAGTCCGTCAACTGCACATACGGTTCACGTCCACGCTGTCGCGGCATGCTACCAGTGTTAAAGACTGCGATGGAGCTCCGTATGCCACGGCAAACTGGCTGACACTGACGGCGGCGGTGCACAAATGCTGCGCAGCTAGCGCCATTCGACGGCCAACACCACGGTTCCTGGTGTGTCCGCTGTGCCGTGTGTGTGATCATCGCTTGTACAGCCCTCTCACAGTGTCCGGAGCAAGTATGGTGGGTCTGACACACCGGTGTCAATGTGTTCTTTTTTCCATTTCCAGGAGTGTACATTACCAGTACCAATTGAACACTCACCTTACTTTATAATCAAAGTATTCTCCTGAAACTTATCAGATAAATGTGACTGAGTTTTGTGACACGTAGAAATAAAATTATTTGCCTTTAATGTGATATGTAAAACACATTAGTTACACCGTAACATATCTCCAAGGATATACTCTATAAACTCCCACCCAACAAAATTTCTCGTCACATCTGACAACTGTTCAGTATGGCAGTGATGTGTTGCAACAAAAGAGATGAAAGTTTCTGTGGGGAGTAACAATTTAAAAGTCAGTAAGATCGAATGAGCTTTTTGTCCTCTACAACTTCTACCATTCAATGACCACTTTCTAATGATGAGATTAGGTCAAATTCTGGAGCATCAGATGTAAAGTTAGATTTTGTTGCAGATTATCTACGTAGCCTACAGTATCACGCTGTTTACCCCAGAGCTTTGCACCTCCTGTCTTTTATTTAGAGGTATAGCACACTGTTAAGGATACTTTCATCGGCCACTTCACTGAGCAAATCTGCACAGTTGTGCAGGTTGCATTGGGGCATAGCAGCAAACAAGGTTCTTTCATTTTGTAATGTCTGGTTGGCAGAAAAGACTACCAAGAAGTGTAATACTTCATTAAGTAGATATTAGAGGAACTGCATAGCCTGAATCTGGTAGTTCCTCAAGCTTCCTGACAGTCCTATATTTTTAATCCCCACAGTATACACTATGTTATAAGTATGAAGATCACGTGATATGATTATTTTATCAGTTCATGTACGATGGCAGCATACTTCTTACTGGAAAGTTAACAATAAAAAATGTTCAAGCTCTACAAAATGATTCCTCCCAAAACCTTTACTACACCAACTTACAGGGTGTTTCAAAAATGACCGGTATATTTGAAACGGCAATAAAAACTAAACGAGCAGCGATAGAAATACACCGTTTGTTGCAATATGCTTGGGACAACAGTACATTTTCAGGCGGACAAACTTTCGAAATTACAGTAGTTACAATTTTCAACAACAGATGGCGCTGCAAGTGATGTGAAAGATATAGAAGACAACGCAGTCTGTGGGTGCGCCATTCTGTACGTCGTCTTTCTGCTGTAAGCGTGTGCTGTTCACAACGTGCAAGTGTGCTGTAGACAACATGGTTTATTCCTTAGAACAGAGGATTTTTCTGGTGTTGGAATTCCACCGCCTAGAACACAGTGTTGTTGCAACAAGACGAAGTTTTCAACGGAGGTTTAATGTAACCAAAGGACCGAAAAGCGATACAATAAAGGATCTGTTTGGAAAATTTCAACGGACTGGGAACGTGACGGATGAACGTGCTGGAAAGGTAGGGCGACCGCGTACGGCAACCACAGAGGGCAATGCGCAGCTAGTGCAGCAGGTGATCCAACAGCGGCCTCGGGTTTCCGTTCGCCGTGTTGCAGCTGCGGTTCAAATGACGCCAACGTCCACGTATCGTCTCATGCGCCAGAGTTTACACCTCTATCCATACAAAATTCAAACGCGGCAACCCCTCAGCGCCGCTACCATTGCTGCACGAGAGACATTCGCTAACGATATAGTGCACAGGATTGGTGACGGCGATATGCATGTGGGCAGTATTTGGTTTACAGACGAAGTTTATTTTTACCTGGACGGCTTCGTCAATAAACAGAACTGGCGCATATGGGGAACCGAGAAGCCCCATGTTGCAGTCCCATCGTCCCTGCATCCTCAAAAAGTACTGGTCTGGGCCGCCATTTCTTCCAAAGGAATCATTGGCCCATTTTTCAGATCCGAAACGATTACTGCATCACGCTATCTGGACATTCTTCGTGAATTTGTGGCGGTACAAACTGCCTTAGACGACACTGCGAACACCTCGTGGTTTATGCAAGATGGTGCCCGGTCACATCGCACGGCCGACGTTTTTAATTTCCTGAATGAATATTTCGATGATCGTGTGATTGCTTTGGGCTATCCGAAACATACAGGAGGCGGCGTGGATTGGCCTCCCTATTCGCCAGACATGAACCCCTGTGACTTCTTTCTGTGAGGACACTCGAAAGACCAGGTGTACCGCCAGAATCCAGAAACAATTGAACAGGTGAAGCAGTACATCTCATCTGCATGTGAAGCCATTCCGCCAGACACGTTGTCAAAGGTTTCGGGTAATTTCATTCAGAGACTACGCCATATTATTGCTACGCGTGGTGGGTATGTGGAAAATATCGTACTAGAGAGTTTCCCAGACCGCAGCGCCATCTGTTGTTGAAAATTGTAACTACTGTAATTTCGAAAGTTTGTCTGCCTGAAAATGTACTGTTGTCCCAAGCATATTGCAACAAACGGTGTATTTCTATCGCTGCTCGTTTAGTTTTTATTGCCGTTTCAAATATACCGGTCATTTTTGAAACACCCTGTATGAGGAAACTTGGACCCATGCCAACAGCTAAGGATGGGATCTCTGAGTAAACTTAACAATGTGTTGTGTGTCTCCCTGTAAAGATTTATTATCTAATAAACACACAAAATAAACCTATGGTTTAATCTGTTTAGATGTGGAGGTGACATAGGATTGTGTATTCCTTCCAGGAGGAATGGAAGAAGGTGCACCACGCAGCAGTACTCTCCTCAATAGTGCAGAGTTTATTAGAAGGAATAGTAGCCCACCAGATGTTCCATCTCCAAAAAAGAAGTAGTCTCATTTGCACCTGCAAATCCATACCTAGGATCATCAAGATGAATGTAAGGCCATCAATTGTCTCTTTAGCCAGAATGTTGGCCAGTTTATTCCTTGGGATAACCATATAACTTTGGAGCCAAAGAAAGAGAACTGAGCAGGCAGCAGCAGACATGGGTTTGAATCCCGGGCATGGTACAGACTTCCATTTGGTACATGAATCCCAACCTTGACACACATTTTCATTCATTGCTTTAGTCTAAGTATGGCTAAGGTAAGAACAGTAGTTAAGAATAGCAGATTTCAGAGAATAACAAGAGTAGCATCAATAAATGAATTGGAGATTACTCACTTAATTGCTAAAAATTAAAATGTGGTCAAGGGAGGACTGTTTAAAAAAATGTAGCGCTCTGTTAACAAGTCTCAGCTCCCCATAAAAACACTATATGATCCTGGCAACCAATGCTCCCGACTGACATAAGATGTAAAACCATGCATTGTCATAATCATGGCTTTAGAATAAAGATGGTAGCATCCCAATACTACCAAAGAACTGAGAGGAAATGATGTCAGAAGGTCAGGAGGATAACTGAAACCTTAGGTCCTTGAAATAGATCAGTTCTAATTCATGCTCTGGTTACTAACCGGAGCAGGAGGAGGGGAGAGGGGGGGGGGGGGGGGGGGAGAGGGTTGCAGGAAAAAACAGTGGGCACATTGTAACAAGGTTCAAGGTTAGACGGAGGTACTAGAAGAGTGCATCAAGGCACACTCCAACTGATAATTCCACCTGATGGTGGGTGTCAGTGGGTTGATGCCCCTTGTACACAAAAATAATGTGATATGTTGGTCATTAGGAAGTTGTAGGATGATGATCACATAAGTGAGCAAGAGCTGATATTATCAGAACTGAAGAAGGAAGATCCATGCTTCAGCAACAAGTCTGTCTACAAGGCTAGTCCAGAAGGTTCCAGTCACCAGTCTTACTCCACACTGATAGATCGGAAACAACAATTTCAATGCTGAAGGTGCCACTGAACCATAAGGAATGGCAAGGAAGCAGAGAGTGTTAAACACTTGCATGCAGCTAAAAAAGAGTTAGCAAGTTGATATCCAACAGTTGTGGTAGTCTGGGTGCAACTGCTTCAGACACCTACTGCAACCAACCATGTAAAAAATTTTGTAAAATCTCTGCAGCAAGATGTCAGTGTTGTCACAGCTCTACACATGGCTATTGTTCAGGGTGGATATGCAGACAAGGAAAACAAAATTCCCAAATTTCCCAGTTAAAAACACACTTTTTCCTGGACGAATTTAGCTTTTAGAAGATGCTTGTGTGTGCTACTATCCCCTCTAATAAACTCTGCACTATCAAGGAGAATACAGTTTCATTGTCAGCTGTCATGGAGCTTCTTTCTATGCCTCGACTATAGTCTTTCGCTGACAAATATGGGGCAGCCATGTTACCTTTATATCAAAGAGGAGTCCCAAAAACTGGGACTGCGCAACAGCATCCAAGCGCTGGATACCCAAGTACAATTCTAGGTCCGGATGGATCAAGGTACGGAGGGCTTTTGGATGCACCTTGCAACTGCTGTTCACCCAATGCTACCAACTGTGAGGTATACTAAATGCAAAAATCATTGATATACAGCACCGGGGCGAGGAGTAGTCTGACGGAGAACCATTAACAGCAATGAAAAAGAGAGCAACATTCATATAAAGCCCAGTGGCATACTGTTCTCATCGACCCCTGAGGAGCAGAGGGGTGTACTGCTCTAACTCAAAACAACCGATGGGATAAGAACTGACAAATGAAAATAAATAGGGAGCCTCAAATCTCCAGCCATGGAGTGTAAATAAAATGTGATGGTGTTAAGTGGTGTTGAATGCCTTACGTAGAATCCTTTTCTTTAAAAAAGTGTTGGTGTTTATAGAAAGCCTGTTGGATTGCTGTTTTTAACTTAATGATATGGTCAGTTTGGGATTGTCCCTCCCAGAAACCACAACCATAAGAGGGAAAAAAAGTCCCTTCAATCGAGAACACAAAATAATCATCAGGAAATCATCCTTGCAATGAGTTTGCAAGGCACATTGGTGAGGCTAAATGGTCAGTAGCTGTCAATTAATGTTGTGTTTCCAACTGGCTTAAAGCTTGTGAAGTGTTACTATCTTGCCATTGCAAAGGAAAAACACCTTCTAGTCAAATACGGTGGAACACCCAGAATAGATGGAGTCTTTGAGTAACATTCAGGTTTAGGATTGTCTTATTATGAATTAAATCAGGGCCTGGGGCCATACTGTGTGACAAGTCAAGAGCTTGAAGCAGTTCCCAGTCAATTAAAGATTCATTATATATTCAGCGTAGCAGAGGGCGAAGAATAGGGTGACGTCTTCAACTTGCCTTTTATGCATTTCAAAGGTAGTCGGACAACAAAAGGATGCCAATGGTGTGGCAAAATGGGTCACAAGGTGTTTAACAAGAACCAACACATTGGTAGATATACTGCCATGAAGGAGGAGACCCAGGACAGTTGTTGGTCTTTGGTGGCGCAGTAGACTACGAAGCCTGGCCCTCACCTTGGATGAAGGGGCATATGTTCCCAAGAAGAAGACTTGGTGCTCCCAGCCTCCCTTTTTACTGTGTTTAATCAGACAGTGAGTCTTAGCACCAGGCCACTTTGAGACAACGATCAGTGGAGGATGCCATTTGAGGCTTTACGGGGACTTTTGCTAATCCTGAATAGCTGTTGCAATTTTTTTCAGTCTACTATGGCACTGGCTGTTGGCACAGTGGACCCATAGAAAGGGAATAGCGTTCCATTGCCAGGAGCGATCATGTAGGATAAATCTACATCAACCTCGCCGATGCAATCTGACAGAGTAGGGACAAAAGAGACAACAGAGGTATACAACTGCCACTTGGCTCTTGCGAGAACCCACCGTGGTAACTGGTTTGTCAGGCTGTGATAAGGAAGTGACAGGATCACTGGAAAGTGATAACTGTCAAGAAGATCACCACATAGTGACCACTGCAGTGACACTACAAGATGGAGAAGTGATTGTAAGGTTGATAACTGAAAAGATGCCTTGGATGGCACTGCAGAGGGCAGGAGAGACAGATCAAGATCAGAAAGGAACTGGACAAACAGAAGGCCCCTATCAGGCAACGTGATACTTCCCATATTGGTTTGTTTTTGTTTTAGGGTGCAAAAACAACTAGGGTCATACACGGTACTGTCAAAACTGTAAAACACAAAGACAAAGAGAGGAATTAAAAATGACTACACGTAAATCCCAATCGATGGAAGAGAAGACAGCTAAAAACAGGGATGTGGAGAAAGGTCTATAAAATATCTCATAGAGAAACGGAATCCCGAACTAAAAATTAAATGGCCTTTACCACACTGATATGACAGACAAAAAGTAAAACGCGGTAGACAGCCCACACATCATTCATTAAAATGGCCGATAATTCAGATGCCAAACACAAATGGGAACATAAGCAGTTAAAAAAAAGGGCATTCTGTCAGGAAATGGTGGACAGTTAAAAGTTGGACACAATGTGCACAAACTGGTGGGGGAGCACCACTCAACAGATGATGATGGCTAAAAAGACAGTGCCCAATATGCAACCTAGTTAAAATGATCTCCTCACTGCCAGAGGGCCAAGAGGAAGTCATCCAAGCCACTGAAAGAGGCTTTAATAAGATGGAGCTTGTTCCCATGAAGAGAGGACCAGCGGTGATGCCAAAAAGACACCACCTGCTGACAGACAGTAACACAAAGATCGTCAGAGGGAATTTAAGAAGTAGCATGCTGACATACACGGACTGTAGCCTTGGCAGCAACGTCAGCAGCCTCGCTTCCTGTCAGACCGACATGACCAGGGACCCACATAAACATCACAGTGGCTACATCAAGAGTGAGCAAGCGACAGCTTTCCTGGACCCATTGCACTAAGGGTGTGTAGCACACAGAGGTTTTGAAGGGCACTGAGAGAGTCTGAGCAGATGACACATTTGAAAAGCCTTTGTCGCCGGATGTACTGCAAGGCCTGATACAGGGAAAACAGCTCTGTTGTAAATACTGAGCAGTGTTCCAGAAGCTGATACTGAAAAACGGGCACCAATGTCAAAGGTACACCTGACACCATGATCCGTCCGAGAGCCATTAGTGTACACAAAGGTACCACGCAAAGTTCTATGCGAAGGTCGTGATACTGAAGGCGATAGGGTGAGGTTGGAGTAGTGGCCTTAGGAAGCAAATAAGGGGCCAAGGTGAACATGGGCCCACCACACAAAGCGATGAACTGAGAGCACGATCTAGCTCCCTCATAGTAAAGGCGGCATTGTAGCACTCATGATTCTTTCGAGTGGAAAGGTATCGCCCGAGCTGCTTCCACTTGTTTCCGATGGAGGAAGGCATGGTGACAGTGGGAGGAGCTTGAAATCTCCATGATTGCCAATGTTTCCGATGGCGCGCTCCTTCCAACTGGGGGCCCCCTTCAGAAGGGGACACAACTACCTTAGGTGACCGTTCACACCTCAGGTCACACCTCCCAAACACCTGACAGAGGGACGAATCGGCAATATGGGAAGGTAGCAGCTTACCCCTCCCTGGCCCTGGCCTGCACCTGGGGGTAAGTGCAAACCCTACATGTCGACCTGGGGCTGGGAATTGCCTGTTTCCCAGTCACCTTTTATGCGTCAGATGCATGGGCCGGGCTTCAGGAGCGCACAGGAAGGAAGAAGAAAAAGAGTAACCTCAAATGCCGAAGCTGAGGAATGATAGGAGAAGGGGAATGAAAAAAGAAAGAAGGAACAAAAGCCAGTGGAGAAATTGATCTGATTTCAGCAACTGAATATGCAGAACACATTTCCAACAATATAACATGCCTGGTTCCCCATGGGAGGGGAAAAAGAATAGCAAGAAGATAGACATGCAGCATGTAAGGGAAAAGATGCTGCAAAGGGTGGGGCCCCATGGTAGCCAAGCACAAACCCACCAAAGAGCGGCAAGGCGCCTGGAGGTTTCCATGTTGGGTAGCGCACATTGAAAGAGGAAGAGAGTCATTGAATTAAGGTGGTCTCCTCTAGGTGTGTAAGTGTTTTGCATGGGGTTAAATGAATGTCAAAAATGTGGATCATTGGGGTAATTCACACTGACACTTACTGCTTCCAATGTGGTACAGAGGAGAAGCCACTCACTGAGGACATCTGTATGAATCAATCACATGCTCTCTCGAGACAAGTACGGTTCTGACAGAATAATGGTAATGGTCATCACTGAGATGTGTTTCTTGGAGAGCAACATAGATCGTTGGACAGGAGGAAATTATCTGTTGTAATTCTAGTAGCTGTCAGTAATATCCATTCCAGTTCGACTTGAGCATCACACAAGAGTGCACTGGTAAGGTGTGACAGGGTCAGGATCACAGATCACAGTCCAGGACCACCGTCTGTCACCAGTGGGGATAGAACAATAGAACAACAACAATAACAATCTCAATAGGAAAGGGAAGGGTACACTAGCTGTGACGATAGCAAAAAGGGGGAGGGGGGGGGGTACTGAAGCTCATGGGAGTACTTCTTTTTTAGGCTAAGATTAGTGTCCAATCATCCAACATTGACTGAAATTAAGCTTAATGAGAAGCTCAGACACGAGGATACTAGAGATGTTAAAATAACACAAGGTTCTCATAACTGTACAGTGAAAAATAATGTTAGTATACTATTGCAGCAGAATATTGGGGGATTAAAAAACAAAGTAAATGAGCTTCTTGTTTGTTTAGAAGATTTAGAAACTGAGGGTGGAATATATGTACTATACCTGTCTGAACATCATATAGTCACAGGTATTTAAATGGTAAATGTAGGTGGATATAAGCTTTCACGGCATGTAAGCAGAGACAATATGAAGAGAGGAGGAGTTGCCATATATGTTAAAGCTGTCATAATGTGAAAAATTTGAAAACTAAAAAATTTTGTGTAGAGCAACATATAGAATCACATGCATGTGAGCTCAAACTAAATAATGGCACTTTTATAACTGTAGCCATTTTCCCCCCATTGGTAAATTTTCAACTATTTTGTGAAAAACTTGGATTCTTCGTTGTGCTATCCATCAGACAGAGGGAAGCAAACTATTGTTTGTGAGGATTTGAATGTAGATTCTCTGAAAGAGTCTGATAGAGAGCTTGACCTAGAAGTATTACTTGGTTCTTACAATTTGACGTCAATTATTGATTTTCCAACTCAGATGGTACAGGAAAGCAGCACAATGACAGATAATGTTTTTATAGACCAAGATAACAGTGTGTGAGTGTGTGTGTGTGTGTGTGTGTGTGTGTGTGTGTGTGAGAGAGAGAGAGAGAGAGAGAGAGAGAGAGAGAGAGAGAGAGAGAAAATCTGCTACAAACTTGGCAAAATTTCACAAAGACATTTTAAATGCTTAGCCAAGCATACAGGGAGGACTGTATGAGTCGCACACAGAGCTACAAGTGGATTAAACATTTTCCACAGCGCAGAATGTCGGTCTGTGACAATTCCAAGTCTAGACATCCTTCCACACCAACAGCTGATGGCCACGTGAATAGCATTCAAGCTGTGCGTCGTTTAACTGCTGGGGAAGTTGCTGAGGAGGTGGACATCAGTGTAGGATCATGCAATCAAATTTTGAGTGAAAAACTTGAGATGTGTTGTCTCAGTGCAAAATTCGTACCGTGTTTGGTGACTGAAGAACAGAAACAGACCCATGTTGAATTGTGCGAGGAACTCCTTGCCACTGTTAATCACAATGGAAACTTTCTTAAGAATATCATAACAGGCAATGAGACGTGGATGTACGGCTATGATTCTGAAACTAAGATGCAGTCGTCGCAGGGGGTGGGCACACGGTCAGCTTGTCCAAAAAAAAAAAAAACAAGATCAAGGTGATAATGGTTCTGTTTCTTGACTAAAAAGGCATTATCCATCACGAATTTGTGCCATGTTGTCAGAAGGTACACAAGGAAGTCTACCAGGGAATCCTAGTGCACATTAGGGATGCTGTGTGCAGGAAGAGGCCTGAATTGTGGGAAAACCAGAGTTGGATGTTGCATCATAACAACGCACCAGCTCATGCGTCATTCCTTGTCTGCAGTTATCTAGCAAAGCACCACATTTCCATTATGCTGCATCCACTGTATTCTTCAGACCTTCACATTGAAAGGACATCATTTCCAAACCATAGAGGAGATACAGGACAACACGATGAGAAACCTGCACACCATCCACAGAATGTGCTCCAGGTGGTGTTCCAGAACTGGAAGAAATGATAGGAACGGTGTATTGTCAGTAGAGCGGTTATTTTTATGGAGACAGTGGTTAAAATGTTGTACAATAAAAAATAAGGCTGATACAGCAAAAGTTCGGTTTCTTTATGAACTCACCTCGTATTTCATTCTGTCTGGAAATATCCCCTGTGGTGCTGTTGTGATATATGACTGAATACATACCATATATGTGAGGAAGAGGATTTTAATGCTTTACTTGAGATATTGTCAATTCCATGAGAGTTTTTGGTTTTGAGGAAGAAGTGCGTTCTAATTTCTTTGGCAGCGCATGGAATAATTGTAGTTTGTCTGTGTGACTACCAATCTTCTGAGCTTCTTCCAGGAATTGTTTATTAAATATGTTGGCTACCTGACAGCTATCATTTATTATCGGCTGTTTTCTTTCAAAGTCCTCTCATTCTTTAACTAATTTCTCAGTTTCTCTTTTAACTGATTCCCATATGGATATCATTTCACAATATAAATCAGTGACTTCAGACATCATACAGAGATATCCTGATTTTTAATCACTTTCTTTGACAGCCATATTTCTTGTTAAACAGTCCTACTTCTCTGTTTGTCCTAATCATCCAAACGTTTCCTTTGTCTTACACATGATATTTCGATTCCTTCTGTAATATAGGGCTTTATGACATCCTGTTAGTACCACAGTGCCTTGTTTTCTTGGCAAAACAGCTGCAGAGTGATACAAACCCAAATCAAATATACAAACCAAGGCACCACAGCATTAATGCACTGGACTCACATTCAGGAGTAGTGTGGGGTTCGAATCTCTGACCAGCCATATTGACTTGAGTATTCCATGGTTTCCCCAAGTTACTACAGTGAAAACTGGGATAGTTCCATTGAAAAGGCAAGAGCCAACCTGCCCCATCATTGAACTAGCTGATTCAAGTTTGCATGTGTTTTACATATGTATATATTACATCTGTAATTGATCTGATATGTTCTGCAAAAATACCTAAGTGCACTAAATCTATAAATACATAAATTTTGAACTGACATTTGTCTTGCATATGCATCCCACCAGTCAGCTTCATGTAAAGCTGCTTTGCAGCTTTCTGTTGTCAGTTCATCAATTATTCTTACTGTTTTCCATATTGCCTCATAAGTATGTGTATGAGTCTCTTCCAAATGGGATCCTTAGATTGTAAACATAGTGAAACCTCACAAATAGAATACCGGCAGTGGGGCTACAACATATCTCTCAACTGTAAATACAGCTCACCACTGTGACTATGACACCATTTCCATATATGATATTTATAAAACATGAACTGTAGGCACTAACTGAATGCAACAAAGAACTGTTTCCTGAAAGAATACATAACAGGACCCTGTACAGATTAAAATTATGTATAAAGAAAATACCTGTGTTGTTGTTCCTGTAACAAGTTTGCAGGCTTCCGTTGAAAGCTTCCTTTTCTCACCAGCTTCCTTGAATACAACATTACAGGCTTTATTCTTGCAACAGACACCTCTTGTTCCATTATATGTCCCACATTTTGGGCATTTACGAACTCCTCGAAGTGTTGCTCTGCCCAAATCTGAAAGTAATGCTTTAAGCCTGGCGCTGTCATTGGGCATATTCAGCTCTGCAATACAAATCAATAGTTGCATCTTCAACAAACAAATAAATAAACAAAACATACAATTCAAAGATTTACATGTTTCAGAATCTAGACCCAATCACTGTCAAAACACAACATAACATAACCATATACACAAACTGCAGGTGCCACGAAACTGTAAACAGCTATCAACTCTTTTTTTTCTTTTCTTTTCTTTACAACCAGGACTACATTCATCATGTTCAAAATTGACAGGTTACGAAATAAAATCAATGTGGACTATCATTCAAAGAAAGCCAGAGGAAGGAGGTATAGAAGGTGCAGTATTTCTGGTAAGAATAATGTGAACATCTTTTAAGGCTATGGTTTATGTAGTAATTATTTTAACAGTTTTTTAAACTGGTTGCTGTATTTGCGATTCAAAGCCATTCTGAAGCAAGAAGAACTATCAAGTACCTCCAGAGCAAATGTTTGTAAGAGGGTTGAAAATATTTCCAGCAAGGCAATAAAATTGATGGCCCAAGTTTTATATTTAGTAGATACGTCATCTATGAAACGCACCCTTCCTTCAGGATAATTTTCCAAAGAGACTGAGATATATCATTCTTACAGTATCATGAAAAGGAAAGTTGCTACTCACTACAAAGCAAAGACTCGAGTCGCAGATAGGCACAACAAAACGGCTCTCACAATTAAAGCTTTCAGCCATTAAGGCCTTTTCAACAATAGACAAAACACACACACACACACACACACACACACACACACACAGACTGCAGTCTCAGGCAATTGAAACCACACTGCAACCAGTAGCAGCGCCACGATTGGGTGGGGGTAAGGAGGAGGCTGGGACGGGGAGGGATAGTATGGTAGGGGTGGCAGACAGTGAAGTGTTGCAGGTTAGGGGTAGGGAGAGTGGAAGGGGGGCAGGGGGGAGTAGCAGAAAAGGAGAGAAACAAAAAGACTGAGTGTGATGGTGGAATGACGGCTGTGTAGTGCTCGATTGGAAACAAGGAAGGGGGTTGAATGGGTGAGGACGTGACTAACGAAGATTGAGGCCAAGAAAGTTATGGGAATGTAGGATCTACTACAGGGAAAGTTCCCACCCGTGCAATTCAGAAAAGCTTATGTTAGTGGGAAGGATCCATATGGCATAGGCAGTGAAGCAGTCATTGAAATGAAGGATATGATGAAAGTGCTAGAGCACTTGCCCACGAAAGGCAAAGGTCCCGAATTCGAGTCTCGGTCTGACACACAGTTTTAATCTGCCAGGAAGTTTCATATCAGCACACACTCGGCTGCAGAGTGAAAATCTCATTCTGGAAACATCCCCCAGGCTGTTGCTAAGCCATGTCTCCGCAATATCCTTTCTTTCGGGAGTGCTAGTTCTGCAAGGTTCGCAGGACAGCTTTTGTAAAGTTTGGAAGGTAGGAGATGAGGTACTGGCAGAAGTAAAGCTGTGAGGACGGGGCGTGAGTCGTACATGGGTAGCTCAGTTGGTAGAGCACTTGCTCGCGAAAGGCAAAGGTCCCGAGTTCGAGTTTTGGTCCAGCATACAGTTTTAATCTGCCAGGAAGTTTTATATCAGCGCACACTCCACTACAGAGTGAAAATCTCATTCTGAAGGATATGATGTTTAGCAGCGTGTTCAGCAACAGGGTGGTCCACTTGTTTCTTCACCACAGTCTGTCGTTGGCCCTTCATGGGGACAGACAGCTTTTTGGTTGGCATTCCTACATGGAATGCAGCACAGTGGTTGTAGCTTAGCTTGTAGATCACATGACTGGTTTCACAGGTAGCCCTGCCTTTCATGGGATAGGTGAAGTTAGTGACTGAACTGGAGTAGGTGGTGGTGGGAGGATGTATGGGACAGGTCTTGCATCTAGGTCTATTACAGGAGTATGAGCCATGAGGTAAGGGATTGGGAGCAGGGGTTGTGTTAGGATGGACGAGTATGTTGTGTAGGTTCGGTGGACGGCGGGATACCACTGTGGCAGGGGTGCGATGGATAGTGGGCAGGACATTTCTCATTTCAGGGTACCATGAGAAGTAATCGAAACCCTGGAGGAGAATATAATTCCATTGTTCCAGTCCTAGGTGGTACTGAGTTACAAGGGGAATGCTCCTCTGTGGCCGGATGGTGGGACTTTGGGAGGTGGTGGAAGACTGGAAAGGTAAGGCAAAGGAGATTTGTTTTTGTACAAGTTTGGGAGGATAATAGT
This sequence comes from Schistocerca americana, assembly GCF_021461395.2. Lineage (NCBI taxonomy): Eukaryota > Metazoa > Arthropoda > Insecta > Orthoptera > Acrididae > Schistocerca > Schistocerca americana. The sequence goes on along the minus strand of NC_060121.1, from coordinate 629,456,970 downwards.
GGTCAGTGAAGCCTTCAGTGAGACCCTTGGTATATTTTGAGAGAGACAGCTCATCACTGCACATGCGATGACCACAGGTAGCTAGGCTGTACGGAAGGGACTCCTTGGAATAGAACGGGTGGCAGCTGTCGAAGTGGAGGTGTTGCTGGTGGTTTGTAAGTATGATACGGACAGAGATACTGATGTAGCTACCTTTGAGGTTGAGGTCAACATCTAGGAAGGTGGCTTGTTGGGTTGAGTAGGACCAGGTGAAGCAACTGGGGGAGAAGTTGTTGAGGTTCTGGAGGAGAGTGGACATGGTGCCCTCACCTTTGATCCAGATAGCAAAGATGGCATCAATGAATTTGAACCAGGTTGAGGAGTTTAGAATTGTGGATTTTTAGGAAGACCCTTAGTATATTTTGAGAGGGACTGCTCATCACTGCAGATACGATGATCATGGGTGGCTTGGCTGCAAGGAAGGAACTTCTTGGTATGGAACGGGTGGCAGCTGTCAAAGTGGAGGTATTGCTGGTGGTTAGTAGGTTTGACATGGACAGAAGTACTGATGTAGACATCTTTGAGGTGGAGGTCAACATCTAGGAAGTTGGCTTGTTGGGTTGAGTAGGACCAGGCGAAGAGTAGGACCAGGCGAAGCAACTGGGGGAGAAGTTGTTGAGGCTCTGGAAGAGTGTGGACAGGGTGTCCTCACCTTTGATCCAGATAGCAAAGATGGCATCAATGAATCTGAAACAGGTGAAGGGTTTGGAATTCTGGTTTTTAGGGAGGGCTCCTCTAGGTGGCCCATAAACAAAGTTGTCGTAGGATGGTGCCATGCTGGTTTCTATACCCCAACCCCAGATTTGTTTGTAGGTAATGCCTTCAAAGGAGAAGTAATTGTGGGTGAGGGGACCAAACTATTAGGTCATCATTTCCTTGTTCCTATTAAAACAATTCCACAAGGGAGAGAATAAAACAAACGAGACTTACAACACTAAACTGGAAGAAAGGGGAAAACTGCAAGAATGAGCAAAGGGCAACCAACACTACAATTGATAAAATAGGACAAGAAAACAACTGAGAGATGCAAGAAACAGGTAGAAGAAATTAAAACAAGAGAGCATATAACCACAGCTGGCTGATCACGAGAATAAAAAGGATAAGCCAGCTACTCTGCAACACATTAAAACCTCCAGCCTAAAAGCACTAGGGTGGAGGACACAGAGGGACAAAGGACATGCACTAAAACTTAGATAGAATGACAAAACGCACCCTGGCGTATTAAACGTAAAACTAAACTAGCCGATGCGTTGTCAGCTAATTAATGGTAACAAGTCCAGTAACCAAAGATTTCATTGCAGGCCAGCCAAAGTGGGACAGCGCAACACATGGGCCACTGTCAATCGTGTGCCGCACCGACACTGAGGTGAGTCATCACGGCGCAGGAGATAGCCATGGGTCACCCAAGTGTGGCCAATGTGGAGCCGGCAGAGAACCACTGAGTCCCTGTGAGAGGCCCACATGGAAGACTTCCATGCATTCGTAGTCTCCTTAATGACACACAGTTTGTTGTGCATACCGAGGTTATGCCATTCTGTCTCCCAGAGCCGAAAAACCTTGTGGCCCAATAACGAACACAGGTCAGTTGCAAGTATGTTGATCTCCATAAGTGGTTTCCGTGTAGCTTGTTTAGCCAGCCTCTCAGCAAATTCATTGCATGGGATGCTGACGTGTCCTGGGGTCCAAACAAACACCAATGAATGACTGGACTGTTCCAGGGTATAATGGACTCCCGGATGGTCGCTACCAATGGATGGCGAGAGAAGCATTGGTCGATAGCTTGTAGACTGCTCAAAGAGTCAGTACAGAGAAGAAACAACTCACCAGGGCATTAGCGAATGTGCTCAAGAGCACGAGATATGGCCGCCAGCTCTGCAGTGAAAACACTGCAGCCATCTGGCAAGGAGTGCTGTTCAATATGTCCTCGGTGAACATAGGTGAAGCCAACGTGACCATCAGCCATTGAGCCATCTGCGTAAACCCCTTCAGAGCCCCAGGACACATCAAGAATTGATAGGAAGTGACAGTGCATAGCCGCGGGGTTAACTGAGTCGTTAGGGCCATGCGAAAAGTCTAAATGAAGCTTTGGCCTATGTTTACACCATGCAGGAGTACGGGAATGGACCTCGAGTAGAGGTGTTACAGGGAAGGACTCCAGTTCAGACAGAAGAGATCGAACATGAACCGCAATTGTAAGAACTGACCTGGGCTGCTGATGAGGACGATGAACCGCCATTGTTGGGAGAAGGAGACGGTAATTTGGATGCTCATGAGAGCTACGAATGTGTGCAACATAACTGACGAGAAGTTGTGCATGTCTGATCACCAATGGAGGGACTCTTGCCTCCACCAGAACACTGGTCACCGGACTCGTTCTAAAAGCTCCCGTCACTAGTCCAACTGCTTAGTGGTGCACTGGGTTGATTAAACACAATGCTGAGGGCGCCACCGAACCATAAACCAGACTCCCAGAGTCATGGTGGGATTGAACAAGGGCTCTGTAGAATTGCAGCAGCATAGAGAGGTCAGCAGCGAGGGCATTGAGGTGCTGCCAGGACTTCCACTTAAGCTGATGAAAGTGAGGAAGCCAAGTCAATCAAGCTTCGAAAACCAGTCCTAAGAATCAATACGTCTCCACTACAGTGAGTGGATTGTCATTGAGGTAAAGTTATGGTTTTGGATGAATGGTATGATGCCGACAGAAGTGCATGACACATGACTTTGCAGCTGAAAACTGGAAGCTGTGGGCTAGAGTCCACACCTGCACCTTGAGGATGGCTCCCTGTAGGCACCATTCAGCAACACCAGTACTATGAAATGCAGAAGTTGTCTGCATACAGAGAAGGTGAGATCAATGTTCCTACAGCTGCTGCTAGACCGTCAATGGCCACGGAAAATAGAGAGAGACACTTAATACAGAGCACTGCGGGACTCCATTCTCCTGGGGGAGGGGGGGGGGGGGGGGGGGGGGGGGGGGGGGGGAACTAAGGGAGGCACCAACTTGGACACGGAAAGTACAAAGCGACAGGAAGTTGTGGACAAAAATCAGAAACGGGCCCCAGATACCCCACTCATATAAAGTGGCAACGATATGATGTCGCCAGGTTGTGTCATAAGCTTTCTGTAAATCAAAAAAGACAGCAACCAGGTGTTCGCGCCTGGTAAAGGCTGTTCGGATAGTGGACTCGAGGGACACAAGATTTTCAGTGGTAGAGCAACCCTGGTGGTAACCACCCTGGCATGGAGACAGTAGACCCCGTGACTCCAGGAACCAACACAACCGTGACTTACCATACATTCTAACACTTTACAAAGAACATTGGTGAGGCTGATGAGCCGATAGCTATCCACATCAAGCGGGTTTTTACCGAAGAGCACATTGTACGATAGTGCTCTCCCGCCGTTGTGATGGAAAGACACTATCGCAGATGTTGCCTGTAGTCCAATGAGAGATGTTTAATCATCTGACTGTGGATACGATCTAACCCAGGAGCTGTGTCAGGGCAATGTGCAAGGGCACTGATGAGCTCCCACCCTGTAAATGGAGCATTATAAGGTTCACTGTGACATTCAGTGAATGAGAGAACTTTCCCTGCCACAGGCGCGGCTTGTGGTTTCTATACTGGGGAAGGCTGCGGCATTTATCGATCGGAGCCAACATAGACCTCGGGTTACACTACAGATTAGTCTGACATAAACAACTAAAAATTCAGGGGGAGGGGGGTGGCAGATCACTCTCTACCCATAATTTTACGTACTGCATCTTCTATAATCAGGTATTAAATATGGTTAAAAGCTAACTTCGAATTAAAATCTTTGGTTAGTGTTTTTATATGTCATCATTACATATTCTGACACTTTGCAGCAAATCATATGAAAAGACGCGTTTTGGAGAGATCTTTAATGCGATGAATGTTAACTTTGCAGTTGCTTAATATTTTTGGTGTTTTCAGTACTAAACTTAAGGCGTTTATTGTGGTTAACCTCCAAAGCTCGAAGTTTACGAGTTCGCATGACGATAGTCATGTTTTCGTGACGTCACAAGTCTTGTGCTGTGATTGGGTGGCATGAGCAATCCGTGCAACTGCCATTATAATTCACATGTTTGAGAAGCGAACAGTTCGTATTTATTGTGTATTATGAAAATATGTATTTATATGAAATAAAGCACTAAAGATCTCTCCAAAATACATCATTTTTAGTATGGTTTGTTGTGCTAAAGTACACAAAATGTGACAATGTAGCGCAACACACTGTACCGGTACCAAAAGTGATTCGTTTCGGAAAATGTCATCACGTTTGTGACTGGCTAAACATGACACTACACTTTTTTACTCACTTCACTTAATAGGCTAAGTAGGACTTAATATAAAGAAATTACCTCTTATCAATTATGAATGCACTTTTGCTTACCTCAATTCATTTGTTTATAGACGAAGTCAGCTCGTCTCCCATTCTGCGCAGCAAAATGGTCTATGACCATTTCATTGAAATTTGGCCGATTCAATAATTCTTTTTCTAGGGAACACATTGCAAGCGCACAAAGTCTGTCCTCATTCATAGTGTTCCGCATGAATGTTTTCACTCTCTTTAACGTCGAGAAGCAGCGTTCTGCCTCGCCGGTCGTCATAGGGAAGGTTACTATTATTTGCAGAAGTTTTACACTTTCAGGAAAAGCTTTAGCCAGATTTTTATCGAAAAGAAAGTTCAACAAGGTCAAAGCACCTGACGCCTTCATAAAATCTTTTCGGCTGTACAACACGTTCAGCTCATGACGTAGATCAGAAGATTGTAAATTGAACAAATTAACAGTTATTTTAAACGCTTTTTCCGGAAAAATAGTTTGATGTTTTGCAAACAACGATGGATCAAACAGCTGTGCAATCGATAAGTGATCATTGAAATTGAATCGTTCTCTGATCTGAGTTGTGATGAGGTCGCAAACGTTTCGTGCACACACTATTCTTGATTCTGTGAAACGTCCCCGTTTTGCAGTTGGTTCCACCTGTTCCCAGTGATCGTCGGTTTCAAGTGAGGCCCTAATTTGCTGGACAGAATCTGCAAAGTGTGAAACATATTCAACAGTTTTCACTGCATCAATATTCCTCTGCTGCAGTTGATTAAAGAGAATGTCACAGTGAGGCATGACTGTATTGGCTCTGAGCACTATGGGACTCAACTGCTGAGGTCATTAGTCCCCTAGAACTTAGAACTAGTTAAACCTAACTAATCTAAGGACATCACAAACATCCATGCCCGAGGCAGGATTCGAACCTGCGACCGTAGCGGTCTTGCGGTTCCAGACTGCAGCGCCTTTAACCGCACGGCCACTTCGGCCGGCTCATGACAAAAAAAAAAAAAAAAAAATTTAACCAGAAGAGGAAATCTTCGTCTTGCAGGAAACCCTTCAGTCCCGTGGCCTTGTTTATTGTCTTGTAATCACTGGCATCATCATCAATAATTCTTTCTAGGCACTCAACAATTTCCTTTTGGTATTTGTACACAGTGGTTGCGCTCCGTGATTTAAAATTTCATCTGATGGACTGAGGACAGGTAGGAATACGCTTCTTCACTACTTCGTCAAGAATGGCTGTACGGCTAGAAGACCGGGAAAAAAAGGTGGAAATTCCTTCCAAGTTGCTAAAGAAGATCCACACTTGTTTATTGCCCGTCACACAACGTTCAACAATTAAATTTAACTGATGGGCGTAACAGTGAATAAAGTGAGCATTCCTGTACACTTCTCTATCGTGAGGCTGGAAAGGCATGAAATGCTTATGGAGGCAGTTTATGCCTCAGGGTCACCTGCTGCCACCGATTGAGTATCCGTGCAGTCAATATCCACGGCCCAGTGAGATCTAGGTCCTCAGGGGAAGCTAGAATCTCCACTTCACCCTCAGACGCAGAGCTTGTAGGTAGCAGTGGTGTGGGTGCCACTGCAATGTCTTGGTTCTTGGGGGTCTTTTTCTTTTTAGGTTTCTCTTGCCATTCCTTAGCTTTTTCCGGCTGGGAGGGCTTCACCGGTTCAGTCTCAGGGACTGAGGAGGACTGTGAAGCCCTACAACCAACTACCTGTGGGAGCTTCAGCCACTGGCAGGTGTCTGCTTTGCCACTGGTAGGAACCTGGGAATGGAGTGACCCAAGAGATCCCCTCCTAGCGAGAGGAGCCTAAGAAGACTTACACTTCTCTGGCTGAGAAGTGGGGGCTGATGTCCTCAATGGTTTGGGGGGGGGGGGGGGGGGGGCGCGCGTAGTCACAGTCCTCACTCATCCAGGCTCTTCCCTGTTCCCATTCCAGCACTACACAGCCATCATTCCACCATCACACCCAATCTTTTTATTTTTCACCTTTTATGCTACTCCCTCCCCCCTCCCCACCTCTCCCCTGCCCTCTGTCTAACCTGCAGCACTTCACTGTCCACAACCCCCACCAGACTACCCTTTCCCCTCCCCGTCCCAGCCTCCTTACCCCCACCCAGTCGCCACTCCTATCACGCACTGGTGCTGCTGCTTGCAGTGTAGTTTCAGTTGCCAGAGACTGCAGTCGCGTATACGTGTGTGTGTGTGTGTGTGTGTGTGTGTGTGTGTGTGTTTTTTGACGAAGCCCTTAATGGCCGAACACTTTAATTGTGAGAGTCTTTTTGTTGTGCCTATCTGTGACTCAGCATCTCCGTTATATGGTGAGTAACAACTTTCCTTTTCATACTATTGTTACATTACCTCCTGGATTTTCCACTGTTTGGTATATGTCTGTTAGGCTTCTCTATAAGAAGGACTTTGTAACATATGTTTGTAATTAATAGTCGGTCTAACATTTTTTAAGAGGTACTCTTCTCATAAGCTGTTTACACACCTGTACAATATTGGCAAACTTAACCTCTGATGTTTTGAGTTTGCAGCCAGATGTAATTTCCTTTTTGCACTCAATTTTCAACAGTGTACCTTGTAGTCACTTTACAAGTAAGTCAAATATTATCCCTGTGATGTTTACATTAGCATTTTATACTCTGTCAACAAGAGAGCATAAGGAAAACTTTAAAAAATGATGATAAGTAAATACATATATAATAAACAATGTGATATTCTAGTATGAATGCAGTGGAGACTTAGTACAAATAGTCTATGCATGTAACACGTTAAATAGGTGCTAATGATTCTCAAGTAACATACGTAAACTGTGATACACACTTTAAAAAGTGGTTTAAGTACAACAACAGGGAACAACACCATGTGTAACAGAATTCATTATGATGATAAATTGGGTCATCTACCAATCAATATATCCAAACTTACTTAATAACTGGATGCCAAAAAGATAACACTGACACAAAGACTCTTAATTTACCATAGTGCACAGAAGGGTTAGCAGCAACAGAGAATTCACATGGATTTGCTGAACAGTAAACAGTATGCAGAGAACATTCAATGCTTCACACAGTCCACGTTCAGGTATGTTTCATTATGTGTTTCTTCTTCAATGTTCAAGGATCTCAAAACTTGCTCTAGGGCTGTTGAGAGGTCTTCCAATTCATAACTTTGCATCTACTGAGTGAAGTCTAACAGATGCTGTGCATTAGTGTACACATTCTTCAGTATACTAACATAGGCTGCATCAGTGTCTTGTTTCTAAAGAGTTTCTTGTACAGACAAATTTGGAACTGAGCCAAAAGTTTTCTTCAATTCTATGAGTACCAGGCAAATGCTAATTTGTACTCAACTGCTCTGTTCTGTAATTTAATCTATCAGTTGCAAATGGTCCATTACCCATGTCCACTTCTAAATCCAGTTTGTTTCCTTCATTCGGCTGAAATACAATGTTTTTTTTTTATTGGGTTGTTCATAATTTTAGTGAGTGTCCTGTGTTTTACAGGGAGATGGCTGAAAGGTCTGCAGCTTCTCTTGCATTGCCTGTCTCCTTTCTTGTAAAGAAGAGTAGTTAGAGCATTGTATCAGATTTGGAAAAAAATTCTTCCTCTGCGAACATTATTTTAAAAAACTAGTTTACTTTTTCATTGGTTTGCCTCCAGCTTCGAACATTAATATTCAATCACTGCATCTCCAAGTGCCTTAATTTTTTTCAACCCCTAAAGCCTTTATACAATTGATCTGACATTCCTTCAGGAATATCACTATTTTCACAGGTAACTAATCATCTGTGTTTCTGATTCCTCTCATGAAAAATGCAGACATTAAACGTATCTTCCAATGTTTGTACAATTTCCTCCCAGATGTTAGCTGCTGTGCCCTCTGTTACCTTAACTGATGTAATGTACTGTCCACTGAACATATATTTCCATTTCACTTTCTTCATTCTTTAACTGTTTCAGTCGTTTTTCTTGCCAAATTTTCTTCTCACATGCTCTTAAAGATATTTCTGAATAGCTTAATTTAATGCAGAATGGTTTATCACATTCCTTTTACAGTTCACATGGAACAGTTGCCTTATTCTAAACAGTAAATGGAACATTAACTGGATTATAAAGATGGAAATGGTAATCAAATTACATAACAACAAAGAATAAAGAATGTATGGAAGATGTGCTTAGAAAAATTATGTTGTTCAAATGCTCTGAATATGGAAGACGTAAACAAATTACTTAACGTAAAAATGACACATTGAGATGCCGACAGGCGCAACAAAAAGATTGTTCCACATTCAGCTTTCGACCAGAGCCTTCTTGACAAAAGAAAACATATACACGTTAACAAAAGCAAGCACACCTCACACATATATGACAGCTATCTTTGGCAGCTCTGAGTGAAATGCCTAATATAGTTGCAATTCCAACACAGAGTTTCCATGGTTTGAAAGAATTACTTAAAGTGGACAAATGATTTCCAATCAATATGCAAGAAGTTGAAATTGCACTTTAGGAAATGAAATGTGTAACGTGACTGGTGGGTATGGGAGTACTATTGAGCTCTCAATGATTTAAGCCAAGGAAAGACAGAAATACTGCATTCGTGCAACAACGTTTATGAGAACTGTGAGTAACTAGATGACTTGACAGAAATAGCTATGGTGTCAATAGTGAAATAAACTAACGGCATGAAATATATTCCATACATGACAATAAATTTGATACCTCATTCAGCGTAAGTTCTCCCAAGATTAATGAACAGTCGGTATTACATGTTTCAGTTTCCTGCAGCTCAAATGGTACTGATTTTGACTTATTACCATGTCAGATAACCTGTTCAAGAAGAAAGGAAAAGGGGGATATTAAAATAACAGGAAACCAAATTACAAATCAAACAAACTTCTATACACAATTATAAATACTTGAATACATTACATAGTAACTCATCAACTGGATAAGCCCAGAGAAGTGCTCTCAATTTAAACACATCTGCACAGTGATTGTTGCAACTGAAGGCTACAGTTAACTGTGCAATAGAGTAAAGTGTTCAGTGGACTAAACTTTACGATATCTGGCAGCAGACTGGAGTTAACTTGAAAGAAAGGAGACTAACAACCATTCTATATATGACAGCTAAAACTAATGATACAGGATATGAGGAATTAAAACAGGAGAGGGATCAGATACGTCGGTTATCTATCACATACTTTGTTCAATATCTATTTAAATGATTTAGTTAAAAACTGCTTCCAGTGAAAGAGTTGTCTGACAACAGGGGGGAAGGATAACCAAATGTATAAGATTTGATGACGACATGGAGTTACTAATAGAAAATGAAAAAGCAATTAATAACATATTAGAAGAACTGAACACTAGTTGTGATGAACATAGAATGAATATAAATGTGAAAAAGATTACGACAATGGTTTTTACAAAGCAAGATAGAAATTTGTGATGAATCAGTGGAAGAACTTGATAACGTCAAGTACCTAGTATGCAAAATAAAGTAACATGACTTATAATCAAGAAATAAAAACTAAGATGACTATTGCAAAAGCAATTATTTACAGGAGGACTGTTTTCTATTGACAATTCAATAAACGATCAAGGGAAATATTAGTGAAGTGTTTTGTATCAAAACACGTGTATGGTACCTAAAAATGGAGAGTATGCTAGCAAGACCATAAATATGTAGAGGCTTCTGAAATGTCAGTCTGTAGAAGAATGGAAGGTGTGAAATGGAAGGATAAAGTAATTAATGAGATTGCGTTACATACGGAGAATGAGAAAAGACAAATACTGGAAACAGTTAAGAGACAGAAAAGAAATTGGCTTGAACACTGCAAGGGCCTGAATCATAAAGGATTCAGTAAAAGGAATGGTGACTCGAAAGAGGACCAGACGAAGAAATGATGACATCAATGATGATGACAATTGTAAACATAAAGTGGCTCAATTTTATGGTTATTAGCCCCTTGATCCTCTCATGGTGTCAGAAGATGTAGGTATGAACTTCCCTTCCTTTCCTTTCCCGTCACACCCCACTCCCCCCCCCCCCCCCCCCCCCCGGCCCCACCCCAACCCTCACTGTTTAACAGTAATCGAACTATCATATGTTTTGTACTAGGTAGATAAATGAGTAACTAGCCTACTAAATTCAACTGTCAAAAATACAACTAATTATACTGTGTAAAAGTTAGAATGGCAACCTAAAATATGTAGTTATAATGTAATTGGATAGATAAAAAAATCTGCTCGCCAAGTGCCGAGAGGAAAACACACATATAAAAATTATTATGTATGCAAGCTTTTGGAGCCAGTGGCTCCTTCTTCTGGCAAAAGGGTTCAAGGGGAGGGAAGAAGGGTGAAGGAAAAGGACTGGTGAGGTTTAGGAAAAGGGGTAGAGTTCAGGAAACCCCTCTGAGTCAGGGGAGACTTACAGGATGGGATGAGAAGGAAAGACTTTACATTTTCAAAAATTCATTATTTTCATTGACATAAAATATGTAGTTAGTATCATCCACCCCCTAAGTTGATATAACAATGTTCTCCTCCTTAAAACTTGTTGTAATATATAACTAACTTCTTTGTATGAAGTGTGTCGCATCTGCTAGACTGATAGGTGGTGTAATATATATATACGTCCATTTGAAGTCAGAGATCTTGAGTAACTGCACAATATTCAAGGATATGCCAAACCGCTAATATTTCTCCGCAGGTGCACTGCAGAGGTTGTTCTTGTCATAACAGTAATCAACAAATTATTTTGGTATGCCAAATTCTGAAGTAGCATAAGGAAATACCTTCCCTTACTAATCTGCATAGCGACGTGTGCCAGACCTTAGTGATTCATAGACTATAGGATGGTGTACTATATTGCCATGTCTTCTACAAGTGGTGTCTTATATGTACGCGTAACTCAGCACTTGGAATATCTAATTGAATGTTTCCCGCCATTGCTTCTTTGGCCAGTTTTCCAGTCAGCTCATTACACGAAACGCCAACATGACTTGTCATCGAGATAAAAACAATGAATATTCCTGTTTGTCATGTATAGCAGATACCAATGGATGTTTTGGACAGGCTTTGTATGTTGTTTTAAAACACTCAAGGAGTCACTGCATAAACAAACATTCTATCAAGGGGAAGTCGATACGGTTTGCAGAGCTCTATGTATAGCTACTAACTTACTAGTATATACTGCATTCTTTTGCAAAGGAATGTTATTCTTGATTTAAGTTGTGTACATATGCATCGCCAACTTGTTTGGAGCCATGTGCTTAGAGGAGATTAAAATGAGGATACTTTTGGATGAATGAATAAAATGCACATTGATAAAAATTGGGAGTAGTATTCTCTTTGGCAGCACACCTTAAGCTCATCCTCACTGTTGGTTAGGGAACATACCTTGGCTTTCAAGACAGAGTATTGTAGCAGGTAATCGGAGGGAGCTGAAGTTCATGTCTGTCCAGTCATACTGCTGCCAGTTAACCTGTTACAACAGGGTTGACGAGTAACAGGGTTATGGGATTGTGAAATAAAATGAGATGACAGGGGTGGTAGGGCATTTGATTAATCACGATTGCATCATTCAATAAATGTTGTTGGCATTGTATTTTCTGATGTGGTACTCCAGCTTCCACAATGAGCTATGGACTAGACTCGTTCAAAGAGCTCCAGCTGCCAAATGGATTACATTGTGGTGGACAGGATTTAATATTTCTAGGATGGATGGTGCTACTGACGTATAAACAATGCTTCCATAGTCCAAAGAGGGTAAAATGAGTACTTCATAAAATGTTAATAAAACTGTTTGCTTTGACCCTAGGAGCTATTAGTGACGAATTGGAGAGTATTTAGTTTCTCCATGCAAGAAGTCTTGAGTTGTCATATATGTGGTAACCATATAAATTTACTATCAAAAATTATGGCACTTAAAACTCACCCTTGTGGGTCACCATTTTCCTGCACATATAGGTTACTACGAGCCAAACCCACTGTCTCCAAACAGTCTACGATTTAAAAAAAAATCTCTATGAAGACTAGTAAATTTGCTAAAAAAAATCCACTTATGCAGAGTTCCCACATTATATCATATGCCTTGTGTAAGTCAATAAATACTGTGACCATATGTCGTTGGTTAACAAAGGCCTCTCAAATCACAACTCCAATCATATGAGATGATCTGTGGTGGATCAAGATCTCCGAAAGCCGCATTAGAATTGGGAAAAAAGATTTCTAGATTCCAAACACCAACAAGGACATGCATTAACCATCACTTCTAATAATCTTCCGAAGTTACTTGTTAGGTTGACTGATTTGAACCTGTTCCTATGTCCTCGTTTCGATACAGATATTGTGGTCATCTCTCTCTCTCCATTGCAAGGGAAATTAGCCCTCTTGCCATAATTTGTCAAAAACTTTTAGACTAGAGTTTTTACTATTTTGACCAAGATTTTGAAGTATTTGATTATGGATATTGTCTCATCCTGCGGACATATCTCTACATTGTTTAAAGTGTTACGAATTCCCAGGTCGTAAAGGGTGCATTGTAGGTTGCCAATGAGGTAGAAAGTTAAAGTATTACATTCTGTTAAAAGTCAACACTGAGTGGAATTAGGATGGTAATTCTTAGATGCTGACATCTCTGCATAATATACAGTATAGCTAAAAGGTCAGCAATGTCAGAGAAACTAGCGTTCATTTCCCTTTATCAACAATTCCCTGGATTCTATTAGTGTCCTGAAATACATTAGTCCACAGTAATTTGGACCACATCTGTGATGTTGGGGTACCTGCTGTCACAGAAAAAACATTTCACTCCCAACTTTCTTTCTTCTTTTGTTTTACTAAGCAACAGGCTTTTGCCCTTGCTGTTTTGAATAAAACTACATTTTCAGTAGAGGGATGTCGCCTATGTAGAGTTCTTCAATGGAATCTGCGATCTCTTTGCACTACCATGGAAAAGTTTCCATCTAGAAATATCTGAAGAGAATGGTATTATTGTTCTCAGCTTGGATGATCGTGTCTGTTGCATCATGTTCTACTTCATTGATCCTCTTCTTTGTATTAATTGTTCTGCACTTTAACTGTGAAAGAATTTCAATTGGCTCTTTGCAGTGATGAACATGGTAAACATTGGTTGTGATGTTAATCTAGGACCGATACAACAATCGGGTAATAGCCATGTTTGCAAACATTGTCATGAACATTCCACTGGATCACAAGTGCGAGGTTAGGACTGCATATTGTCAACTCTATTGCAGAACAGGAGCCATAAGCAGTGCTGAAATGTGTTGGGAGCTCCCGAATTTATCACGCAGAGATCAAGGTCTGAGAATAGTCTTTCTAGTTGTTGCCTTTTACTATTTGTTATCTCACTGCCCCATAAATTTATGGGCATTAAAATCTCCAAATAAAATGAAAGGTGAGGGGGTAACCATTTAATTACATCTTCCATCTCTCTGTAGGAAATTTCTCGGTCAAAGGAAATGTAGATATTACTGATTGTCATAATTATGATCAATTGTATTCTAATGGCTATTAATTCAAGTGTAGTATTTACAGGTACTTGTTCACTGGATGTGTTTGATTTGACCACTGTACAAACAACTCTGGATGCTCGTTCCATGTTTATTCTATTTTCACTACATGCATTATACCCTCCAGAAATCCAAAGATGGTCTACTAATCATCTTGATTCTTGTGAAATGCAATATGTATTATGCGATAGTTTGTGATTAATTTTCAAATTTCTTTAAAGTGGTGATACTGTAGTAGTCATTGCCATTCCATTGTTAAATGGCAGTAAAGATGGCGTGATCAGAAACAATGAGAGTGATGGTATGCTTTGACCTACACAATGTTCCAATGGCTCCTGTGGGGTTGGCGTAGTTTCCATAAATTCTTTTGGTGTCAAGGAGTGTTCGGGTTAAAAAAAGAACACATGAATTAGTTCTCTGTCTTTTATCTGGGTAAGAAGAACCACTGACTAGTATTTGACTGTATGTCAGTTATATTTTGGGACGAAGAAGCTGTGGAGTGGGTCTTCCTCTCTCGTTCAGTTGGAAGGACATGAAATGTCTTCTGCAGCATCTGCTGGGAGGCTTCTGCTGTCTCTGTAAGACTGTAACTCAAAAGTAGTGAAAGTCTCCATTGCACATATTTTTTTGTATTGTTTGAAAGTTCTTGGTTTATATACGTAGTAGATTAGATGTTTTTGAGGTGGTAGGGGAAGGGGAGGTGGTGTAATGGACGTGATTTTTGCATAATCATATTTTTTCCGTGGCTCTGGATATGACAGGTACTTCATCATGTTATATTCTTGGATTTTCTTTACTAATTACTGGGCAAACTGGTGAATGTGGGGCATGGTGTTACAACTTACTTAAAAAGGTGATTGTGCACAAGAACAACCTTTATGAAGTGATCTTCCACAGCTTCCACATTGTAAGTCTGCTGTGCAGCAGGATGACATGTGTTCAAAATATAAGCAACAAACACATTTCGTTGGCAGTGGGGCATAAGGTTTCACATTACCTCTCTACAGTATAACCTTATCTTTCTCTGGGAGGACATATCCTTCAAAAGTTAAGATGAAAGTGTGCATATAATAGAGGGAAACATTCCACGTGGGAAAAATATATCTAAAAACAAAGAAGATGTGACTTACCAAACGAAAGCGCTGGCAGGTTGATAGACAGCCGGCCGAATTGGCCGAGCAGTTCTAGGCGCTTCAGTCTGGAACCGCGCGACCGCTACGGTCGCAGGTTCGAATCCTGCCTCGGGCATGGATGTGTGTGATGTCTTTAGGTTAGTTAGGTTTAAGTAGTTCTAAGTTCTAGGGGACTGATGACCTAAGATGTTAAGTCCCATAGCGCACAGAGCCATTTGAACCATTTTTGATAGACACACAAACAAACACAAACATACACACAAAATTCAAGCTTTCGCAACCAACGGTTGCTTCATCAGGAAAGAGGGAAAGACGAAAGGATGTGGGTTTTAAGGGAGAGGGTAAGGAGTCATTCTAATCCCGGGAGCCGTACAGTGTAACACCGGCCGGGTTATCTGGATACTTCCCACTAACACCAACCTGTCAGAATTCCAGAGATGGGAACTTGCCCTTCAGTATATCCTCTCTTCTCGTTATCCGCTAGGCCTCAACCTCCACTAATTTCAAATTGCCGCCGTTCATACCTCACCTGTCTTTCAACAACATCTTTGCCTCTGTACTTCTGCCTAAACTGACATCTCTGTTGAAACTCTTTGCCTTTACAAATGTCTGCTTGTGTCTGTGTATGTGCGGGTGGATATAGGTGTGTGTGCGAGTGTATACCTGTCCACCCTAAGGTAGGTCTTTCCGCTCCCGGGATTGGAATGACTCCTTACCCTCTCCCTTAAAACCCACATCCTTTCGTCTTTCCCTCTCCTTCCCTCTTTCCTGATGAAGCAACCGTTGGTTCGAAAGCTTGAATTTTGTGTGTATGTTTGTGTGTCTATTGACCTGCCAGCACTTTTGTTTGGTAAGTCACATCATCTTTGTTTTTAGATATATTTTTCCCACCATGCTAGACTAGCTCCTTGCCTGTATGGCGTGTAATGTCTCTGTGAAAGTTAATTCCTTGTACCATATTCAAAGTTTTGGGTGGACTAATAGTCACTGGACTATCATCCAGTCTTTCACATGCCTGAAGCGAACGAGACTGTGCAGCGAAGGGGGCTTTAATCAAGAGCAACGCATTTTGCACTTTTTCCAATGCATCTACTTTTCCACATTTATCTTTATTTGCTCCATGAAAAATAATGGCTTCATCACTGTAAAAGTCTGTCCATCTGGTCCAGTACACACCAGGTACTGAAAAAAACTGTTACGTTCCCAGTCACTTGGTTTGTCCCTCTTAAAGACTTGGCAGCCAGAGAAAGTGGTTGTGTGTGTATGAGCTGCGTTTGTGTGTGTGTGTGTGTGTGTGTGGTCTTTTTATTGTGCCTGTTTGTGACTCAACATCTTCGCTAGATGGTGAGTA
This sequence comes from Schistocerca americana, assembly GCF_021461395.2. NCBI lineage: Eukaryota > Metazoa > Arthropoda > Insecta > Orthoptera > Acrididae > Schistocerca > Schistocerca americana. The sequence goes on along the minus strand of NC_060121.1, from coordinate 629,440,544 downwards.
ACAATTTATCTTTTTCATAATATTGTCATTACGCGATCCTGAATTTTCAATTGTTTAATTTCCATTTTGTGTTGTAAAGTACTTTGATTGATGAACAATGTGTACCAGTTGAGTGAAGCAAACTAAATGTCGTAACTGTTTTCTGGAAGGTCACCTGTGTTAAATACTAAGCGGCAAATGGACTTATTTATGTGTGAAGAATTGATTTAGATTATTGTTGCAAATGGAAGAAATCCAATTTCCTCCCAATGAATTAATGATGTCCAGGATCCATGGTACAGACAAATAACTAGATAGCAATCTGTAATTCTCCAGTACACATGAAAACAAAGTGTTCATATATGTATCATAGTCCAGATTCACAACTGGCAAACTGTTCTGTTTAATCACTGTCTACGGGCTAAGGATGAAAGTTTTGGCAACTTCAGCAGTGTTATGTCAAGTGTAAATTACATAAATAATTAATGACAGATCAACAGGATGAAGTTTTCCATACTACATCTTGGTACATGCTGTGATAGGTGGACTAGCGTTTTATACTCCCAGACCTTTCTCTCTTTCCTGAACCTGGAGCACACTGGTGATAAAGGAGGTCAGTAAAGACACATAGATGGGCTAATGTGAGCAGTTTAAGCAAACAAATTATCAAATAGTCTTCTCTAACAATGAAACCCAAGTAGTAGAAAGTTTTAAGTTCTTGGAATTACAGATAGATTACAAGCTTAATTGGAAAAACCCCTGCCTAGAATTAATGAAGCACCTATATTCATCAATATTGGCAGTATGCACAATCACTACTATAGCTGATTTAAAATTAATAAGTTAAGTTCATTCTGCTCATTTCCCTTCACTAATGAGTTATGGACTCAAGGACAGTATTATCACATTACAGAGGTGTGTTACAAGAATTGTATTTAATGTTAGTCCTTTGTTGCTACCAATAGGTCTTTTTTTCTCATAAAATTATGAAAAGCATGACTAAAAAGGGACCAAAAACAACCTCTATGAACATTGTGGCAGATACAAACTATGCAACAGATCAAGATTCGAACCTGTGACTTCGCCTTCCATGGAAAAGTGCCGTAACAACTAAGCTATCCCATCATGACTCACTACCTAATCTCACAACTTCACGTCCACCAGTACCTATTCTCCCAAATTCCAACCCCCACAGATATTCTCCTGCACATTTGTGGAACTAGCACTTCTGGAAGAAAAGATATTGCAGAGAAATGGCTAAGCCAAAGTCTCAGGGATTGCTCCCTTCTTTTTTTTTTTTTTTTTTTTTTTTTTTTTTTTTTTTTTTTTTTTTTTTTTTTTTTAAAAAAACCCTCAAACGTACAATTTTTTTACTGCCCATCAGAATCATACAGTACTACATAACACGAAAAGAAGTACTCCCATTTTTCAAATATTTTTCTGTAAAAAGTGTTGCACAGCTTTGATTTATGTAAAAACAGTGTCACGAAACCACCAAAAGCTGCTGTAATGTTTATCTGCCAACAGACAACCATTTTCAGTCAAGTGACCATCCTCAAGTCGCAGATTAACATTTAACATTACATCAGGTTACAGAAAGATTCCTTGATGTCAAATTTATAATAATTAGACCTACATCAGATGCTAGATGCTGCAACTAATAATAATTATGAACAAAACCGATCACCCGCCAATGACAACACAATACAGCATTTTTGGTGGTTATGTAATGCTCTTCTTTTAAATTCAACATTTCATTTTAATAGGACTTATAAACACCTGAAAACTCTGTCACACATTAAACCATTTCCATTACCATGTTCTCACATACTGGTCTCATAGTACTTTTGTGCACTCTGCTTGGAAACAAAATTTGTAATTAAGTGAACTAACTGTGTGCTCTAATGAGCTTGAACCTTCCCTTCGTACTGAGTGATGCTTTCATGATGAACCAATTGGTACTAGAATACCCACAGTCTTCAAAACATAAAATGGGAGTTCACACTGATGAAGAAGTTACAGTCTTGCAACAAAAAACCTATATCCAGAAGCTGGTCCACCTGGTAGCATAATGTTCGCAACGATTTCATTTAACTCACAAGTAGATCTATAAGCTCTCAAGTCAACATTAACAGTCATTATGTAGATATATATATATATATATATGTATACATTATGTAAGGGGGGCAGGTGGCCTCAGCACTGGAATTTGTTGGTGATAAGTAATTGTTCTTTTGGGTCTATTCTTTTCGAGTTGCGATGTTTCGTGTGTTTATGGTGTACTGATTGGCTTTAATTTATGTAAGGACGTTTGATTTTAGGGTTTTTGAGGTGTTGTGGTCTTGATTTTATTTTTCGTAGTTGAAGGTATTGGTGTTTTGGGATTGTCAGCTATGGTCTTGACCTATATAGGTCAAGGGAAATGTCAGAGTCTATTTTCGTAGTTTTAGTTGGTGGCGTTGATGTTTTGGTATCGTTTGTTTCAATGACAAATTAAATGTGTTAAAATACTAGAATATAACTTATGCCGATTCCATCCCTTGCAATAAAAATTAAAACAGCAATCAAGGCCCACCTGGTGCTTGGGAGCCTCTTAAGCTGGAACCACAGTGCTGACTTTTCGAGTATATTCATTTCCTTCGCTGCTTAATTTTTTCCTTTCACTTTGAGCTCTATCTTCACCTCTCTTCCTCTGTTTTGGTGCAGTTTTCCTTCACATTTTTCAATATTGTGTATTATGTTTCTGTAATAATTTCTTTGGCAGTGTCCTATTATTGCAAACAAACTACAGAGCTACTTCAGTTGTCAACAATTCACACAGGTTCGCGCCAAGGCAATAACAGAGAACAAAGGGCACATGACTCGTTATTTGAACATCGATGTTGGTGTTAGGCACAAGAGCCATCGTGTGATAGCTGTAAATACTGTTTCACGCAGTTCTGGTGCTTGTATCAGAATATACGTTATTGGCGTTGGCAGTTACAGTGGAATTTCACCTATAACTCAAATTTTCATTTTTTGGCAATTGACCCATTATTTACTTACATGCCACAATTATTCTAATTTTATCCTCACGATTTCTGTATGAGCGATATGTAGGATGTTGTATTATATCCCTAGAGCAATCATTTAAAGCTGATTCTTGAAACTTTGTTAATAGACTTGCTCGGGATAGTTTACATCTGTCTTCTAGAGTCTGTCATTTCAGTTCTTTCAGTATCTCTGTGCCACTCTCCCATGGATTAAACAAACCTGTGACTAGTCATGTTGTCCTTCTCTGTATATGTTTAATATCCCCAGTTAATCCCATCTGGTATGGGTCCCATACTCTTGAGCAATATTCTACAATGAGTTGCATGAGTGATTTGTAAGCACTCTACTTGTTGACTTTTCCAGTATTCTACCAATAAACCGAAACTACTATATGCTTTACCCACGACTGAACCTATGTCATCATTCCATTTCATATCCGTTCAAAGTGTTATAGCCCAGTATTTATATGAGTTGGCCTATTCCAACAGTGACTCATTCAAATTATAGTTATAGGATACTAAGTTTTTTCATTCTGTGAAGTGCACAGTTTTACATTTTTTTACATTTAGAGCAAGTTGTCAATCTCTGCACTATCTTGAAATCTTATCAAGATGTGACTGAATATTTATCCAGCTTCTTTCAGATGGTACTTCAGGGATTACAGAAATGTCTGAGTCCACCCATCTGCTTTGACCCACATCATCAATATGGCAGAAATGGCCATTTTAAGCATCTCCAATATGGCACCTATGACATCACTACATACACAAGACAATAAACATGGCAATACACATAAAAAGACATTACATCTCCCTCCAAAAATACAGTCAAACTACCGGGACAACCATGGGGAATTGGGGGCTTTAGTGTGGGGACAAGCTAAATAAAACAGTAAAAAACGCCATTATCCAAAGTCACACAAAATGATGGGGAGGGGGGGCTAAATTACAACACTCCGCTACACCAACAAAAGCTACAGGAATTGGACACTACCCTTGACCTATATAGCTCAACCGCAACTGTCGATGACACAAAAACAACATCTACAACTACGAAAATTGGAATCAGACATTTCTCTTGACCTCAAATTTTGTATGGACAAAAATCATCATTCTGATTATGAGGTTACAGTTAACTAATCGAATGAAATCATTTACTTACCAGCAAATACTTAGGCATGTTGATTTAAACATATTACATATGCTGCTTCATTCTTTCAGGTCTCCTGCAAATGTCAGTTTAAATGCAGGCACCTTTCATATGACCAGAAACTTAAGTTGTTTAAGGAATTCTGCTCACTAAATGATACAGTAAAGCAAAATAACTATGCAATGTCTCACTTACATGTTGGCAAAGGAAGAGGCGAAGGTCAAAAAGTATATAACGATAGTAACGAAACTGCTCAGCTGTCTACTGAAGAAGGTGCAGGACAACTGGTCATACTCAACAAGTAAAATGTAACTGTGTTACACACATTGCCTGATGGTGAGGGAGATGTAATAAGAGTATATAAAGGAACATTTATTGAGGTTCTCACTTTGACAAAAAGAAGAGTTCAGACATTACCACAGTTGAAGCAGAGTGGTGAGTTTGTCTATGAATAAAAGTGAGGAAATAAGACAAAACAGTCAGGAAAGATACAGAAGAAGATAAAAAGCTGGTTGTTGCTCATATTAACGCCATACCAAGACAAGAAAGCCACTATTTAAGGGAAAAATCGGGTGATAAACAATACTTAAGTGAAGACCTGACTGTTTATTAAGTGAAGACCTGACTGTTTATCAATTATTTAAGGAATTTCAAAGGCAACATCATGCAAAAGTTTTTAAAGACAAATTCCTCAAGGTAAAATTTCATCATTTGTCCAGTAACCCATGTTCTACATGTGACCTTAGAGCCAAAATGAGATGTGATCACAATAATAAAGACAATAAACTGCAGTAGAACGCCATCACTGAAAAGCATAGAAAGCTATGGATTCCATGAAAGCTGGCACAATCAAGAGTCAAGGGTTTAACTCTGAAGTATGTACAGCTGCAATGGATTTGCAAAAAGTGATCTCTCTTCCTTCATTAAGGCACAGTGAAACATACTAGTTGCAACAGTTCTCAAATTACAACTTTTGCATTAATGCTGGTGATAATCAAACTGGTCACGTTTGTTTGGCATGAGGCCATATGTGGCAGGAGTGGGAATGAAATTGCTTCCTGTGTGCACAAAGCTTTTACTTCGACACTTACTTGTAAAAATAAACTGATAATGTGGAGCGACAACTGCTGTGGGCAGAACAAAAAGAAGATGATGTTTCTGTGGGTTTACCATACAGCAAAGGGTTACTTTACGGAAATAGAACACAAGCTTTTGGTGAAAAGACACACTTTTATGTCTTGTGATCATGATTTTGCTCACACTGAGAAACAAAAGAGGCTAACTGTGTGTGAAGTTCCAAAAGATTTAGTTCGCCTCATCACTGAAGCTACACACACAACACCATTCATAGTGACTATTATGCAAGAAACAGATTTTTACGACTTTAAGTGAGCTGCTGAAAAATATATGAATCTCACCAATGTGCATATTTGAAAAGCACACTGGATCAGACTGACTGCTGAACAGCCTGGGGTACTGCAAGTTCAGTCAACTCTCAGTGAAATTGAAGAGTTCAAGGAATATTACATCTTGAAGAGAAACGTGAAGCCTTCTGATCTTCAACACGTGCAGCTGGAAACACTATACCATGAATGAAGGCTGTCTGAAGAAAAGAGAAGGGATTTAGCTATTAAAATGATACGATTGGATAGTTATTTACGTTAAACCCTTTGCAAACAGAATGTTTCATTTTCTTTACATTTTGTATCTTTTGTTCTCAAATCCATTAACATAGAATAAAAACACATATGTGACAAAAAATCTGTATAGTTTTAGTGTTTGTGTAGTGATCCCCAACTTTTATAGGCCCACTGCTTTTGTTCCAGTGCTATACACATTTTGTTGATTATCTCTAAATCAATTTTTTGGCATTTGGCCCATTATTTATTTACAAGCCACAATTACTACATGCACAGAGGCATAAAAAAAAATCATTCTTTCCATGCTTCACACTTAACTGGAACAGGAAGAAACGCTAATAACTAGTAAAATAGATGTACCCCCTGCCAAAATGCATCTCAGGGTGGTTTGCAGAGTACACATGTAGCTGTAGAAATGTAGCTACCAAAGAGTCATCTATTATATTTTCCATACCAAGTGTCTGTTAGGTGAATCTGTCCTTTCCCGGGAAATCATCAAATTTGTGAAAATTGAAGAAAGTCTGTCATTTTGTTAGTCTTACAATCACTCTTTAATGGAAACACAAATAGTCAACACACTTTTCTCTTCTGTGACCCAGTCAGAAGACATTTCAAAGTCAATCTTTCCCACAGAATAACCGTAAAACACAGTTAGCAGAATTCACACAACTGCATATTGGTACAGGAGACAAATTTGGTGAATCTTTGCATGCCTATTTACAACTGAACCCTCAGTTTTAGACATAGGAGTTCAACCCAAACACTGTTTATAAAACTGCTTAAAATGAATATGGAGATTTCTCCTTTTGAAGGAATGTGGTACTTTAAAGTACTGATTAATAACAAAAACATCAAAATTTATGAGGTTGGCATTTCTTTTGGAGACAATTATTTTTTTAATTTTAATAATAAAAAAGGTGGGATAACCACCACAAAAGAACTTTGGTAAGTATTTCTAGACTGACCATATCCGATGAGAAAATTGTTATCTTTCACATAAAATAAAAAGCACCAAAAAAACTCTTGAACTGAGATTTTGCCAAAAACCACACATCATAAATGTCACTGAGAGGTCATCTTTGGTGTCCTGTGTATGGTCAGGAACTTTCTGAGGGGAAATAAACATGTAAGTCTGCAGATTTCATGGCAGTTGATAATAAAATCTTCTGACTCGTTAGGCCATATCAGCTTTTGCTTCAAATTTCTTTGGGGATATTTTCAGGATTCCACTGGTGTCTCTGGAGGGCTGAACAACACCAGCGACAAATGTGAAGATCAGTGTAAGGAGACAAAAACCAAGAATGAGCAGAAAGAGCACTAGATACTGACAACAGAGCAAGACTGTTTGTTCAGTAAACCTGAAAACATTGTAGCGCTTTGCCGAACACTGTGAGGCATTTAGCATCCATACAGCTCGTTATCTGTTTTTGGTGTGGTGCAGCACTTCATCCTTGACACATAAATCATTTTGGAAGTGATACACAGTACGCATTCCTCTGCAGACACGTGACAGATAATGTTAAAAAAAAAAAAAAAAAAAAAAAAAGAAAGAGAAGAAGATTGACATAATATTCTAAGGTGACAACATAATTTAGATCCCCAAGGATGTCACTCTCTTTACACTGATCATTTCTTTCACTTTTTTTGTGATGGACATATGGTCTTTATTCACATAGTTCTGCAGAACATAGGGGGGGGGGGGGGACATGGGAGGGTTGGACTCTTCCAAGCAAAGGAATGATGTTCCTTGTGGTTCTGTTTTTGGTGAGACTGTCTTCACAATAAATTACAGCATGGTACAGCATCCAAAGTATAGCGCTCTGTACAATGCTGTTTATGTTCCTCTTGCAGTCTTACAATGTCTACATCACAAGTGCCAATTTAGGAGGCTCACAGAATGGACAGTAGTCAATGTTTGAAGGTCTTATCCAAAGAAGATGGTATGTAAGAATTTCAACACTTCTAATTACATTGAAATCTGCGTGAGCTGCAAATCAATAAAAGCATTTTCAGTTTCAAGCCTTTAGTGAGGTTTCTGGACTCTCTCTTCAAAGATAAGTTAATATAGTTGCTGCATCTGAGAGAGAGCTACAGACAAGAAGGTTGCAACATCACAATCTTTGTGCAATTTCAACTTGACTATGGAAATGTAATGACCCCAACGTCATCTAGATGTTAAATGCCGGCTGGAGTGGCCAAGCGGTTCTAGGCGCTACAGTCTGGAACCACAAGACCACTACCATCGCAGGTTCGAATCCTGCCTCGGGCATGGATGTGTGTGATGTCCTTAGGTTAGTTAGGTTTAAGTAGTTCTAAGTGACTGGTGATCTCAGAAGTTAAGTCCCATAGTACTGTTACTTGCAGTTGCGAATTATTCCACATGGTGGATTAAGTGTACAATGTTTTATCTCCACTTACATCACTGCCACTATCATACTGATGGATGTTCCCCAGTGAAACAAAATTTTATAAATTTGCCAAGCCACAGCACAATTTGGGATTTGTGCAACACAGAATCTGATGGAAAAAAATAAAACATGTAATATTAACATGTGCAGAACAATTACTTTTGATCATATGATTCCAGAACTCTGTGATATGTTGGAGTAACTAGACTCTGAATGATGCAAATGATGGCAAATGGGATATGGGACATGGACACGATGCCTGAGTACATCAGTATTAAAAATATTTTGGTTGGAAAACATATGGGGCAAAGAGAGACAAAGCACAAATAACTATGTTTAGCCAAGATTCAAACCACTCTTGCTGGAGAGGATGCACTGCAACAAAACAGGCTAATCTTTCGACCTCGCGTACCGATTGAAAATAACCAAAACTTTTCGAGTGAAAACAGCCCAAGATCTAACAGTTTATGCAATACTAAGGTGAATTAATTCCAAAAGAATTTTCTAAAGTTAAAATTCGTGAAGTACTAATACAATATGGGCAGGACTAACGATTTACGAATCATGCACAAATAACCAGTTGCCATTCGTAAGTGAATTCAACATGCTGGGAGAGCACAGGCAAACGCTTAAAATTCCGCACGGACGAAATGAAAGCCCATTAATTACTGTCTAATCTGTCTGTACTTACCATTAGGTGTAATCGGAGACGAAATATCTATCGTTCGGACCTGTAATTTTAGATGCAAGGTTCCTGATCTCAAACACGAATAACATTTAAATTTTTCGGTGTTTTGTCAAAATTCATATAATTAGGGTGACTACTGTTATTTGCATTCCGAAGCAATACGTTGTCACAATGAATCAATGCATACAACAACCAAGAACTGTAACAGGTGTAAACACGTTAAAGTAAACAAACACTGCACAAAACTATCACTTCTCGCATATACCACGAAAGATCCGCCATCATCCAAAATTCGCCTGGCATTTGTTTTGACACAAGCTTCTGTGTTCGATAGTTGTTCGGAAAAATGTTATATAGTATCGTTATAATTGATTGTAATTTCTCCTTCAGTAGGGTACTTCACTTTGAAGGGATAATATGTTAAAGCTTGGTACCATTTCAGAATTTTTTCACTTCACTTCACAGGTTCTAATTTTGGTTCCAGATTGTTCTGTTTTGTCATTTTAATTAAGTACGGTACAGTAAGTAATTAATTTTAAATATCATTTCGACTGTAACGAGCTCACGTCATTTCAGCTGCTTTCTTCGTTTACCTCTAATTTTTGCCTAATATTCTTACATTCGTTTCTTTTACACTTCTTCGCTGTATCGTATAAAAGTACATTTCTTTTTTTATTTCCTCTGAAAACCCGGTGTGCTTAACGTTGCTGCTAGTCATATTGCACACCCTCGATCTGGATGCCTTCAAATGTGGCCGCAACTTTTTGCCTCACTTCTTTACTAATGAGAACAAAGTTACTTGTTTTCTTACTATCTTTCAGGAGATCAACCTCAGGAGCGCAATCATGTCATTTGTTCTTTTATAAAGTTTCCATAATATTTTCACAGTTGCATAGAGATAAGCTTTCAATGACTTCCTGGTTTTAAATTTCATTTTCTTTCGCAGGCTCCCAAATTTTCCTCAGGACCATTGTTTCACTTCGAGATTCTCAGCGAGATTCTCCACAGTAATAGAAACTACTCTGTATCTGCCCAAAGTGAGGGCTCTTGGGAAAAACGAGAGTCACTTGGCTCTGGTAATGCGAACTGTTCGTATGTGTTTATGTTGTGTGAAGCAGTATTCAGTAAAGTAGTCATTGTTCACTATGCGGTTTGTTCGCTCATCATTTGTTCCCCAATTCACTAAGAGGTCCGTAATTACGGTGGTGATCCCGAGTCAGCAGATACTTCACAATAACGAATGCGTAACATTGGGCCTAAAAATGTTCAAATGAACTTAACATCTGAGGTCATCAGTCCCCTAGACTTAGAACTACTTAAACCTAACTGACCTAAGGACATCACACACATCCATGCAGGCAGGAATCGAATCTGCGACCGTAGCAGCAGCGCGGTTCTTGACTGAAGCGCCTAGAACCGCTCGGCTGCAAAGGCCGATATTGGGCCTCAGTGTATGGCTTTCAACACCAGAAAATAGTGAAAGTTGTCACTCAGGATGCAGACTCAAATGGCGGATTGCACACCATTCTCATTCCATCACTACAGGATGAAGAAAACTGGAGGAGACCAACAAACTACACAGACTGTGGAGGTTTCAGCAGACCAAGTAATAGGCAACTCTCGCGCAGTGTGGGAGCAAACATTTCAAACTGTGCCACATACAATCAAATCTTCTATAAGATGTCGCATATGGAACACTGTCAACATCAGGCTGTTTCATTACAAGACCCAACTGCATCAGAACATAACCTGCTTGCATCGCAACATACCACTCAATTGTTCAAACTATGCTCCAATTTTACTGCCGCACTATTTATAGCCACACAGACGAGAGAGATGTGTACCTGGTTACTACTGATCTGCAAGTATCACTAAAACTTTCATCCTCCAAACCAGGCAAAATGATAACCTTCCAACAAGTGATCAGTGGCAAGCGACTGAAATAAGGAAGCATTCCTAAATTACCAGCATTCTAGCCAACCAACCTCAGACTTGATTACAAATTGTCGAATTAATTCTACATAGTTGCAGAATAACAGGTGGTACTGAAAAGTTTATAGCAGTGCTGAACGATTTGGCAGAGCATTCCCATCTCATTCCCATCTACATCCAACAATTTTGATATAATGAAAAAGGCTTTATTGTTACATTTGTCAAAGGGCTCTGAACGCCTATTATACTACAAGGTCTTGTACAAAGAAGAAACCGGGGACAGAACGACATCTCTGCTATGGCAGCACTTTTAGAAAGCTATACCATCCAACAGTTTTTTCTGATGACACTTCATGGAGAGTGTGGCTACTGAAACTTCCACCTTCACTACATGCCACAATTACTTCAAAGAAGCTGGAACCCACAGAAGTGAAATTGAACTTGGATTACAGAATCCACACAGTATCTCAGCTACATTATGAGACAGCTTTATGCACCAAATATTTTCGCTATGTTACACAGTCAGCCATGTTTGTATAAAAAAGAGGTTGTGGCTCGGTGAAATATGAGTCGGCCTTGCAGTGGGATCACAACAAAGCAATGCACACCATGAAAATTACCTTCATGACAAATATGTTGGTATCTCCAGAAGTTTGGTGTAACAGTGCGAATATATTTCATCTTGTAATTCCAAATGCCAGCAACAACAACCCACTACAGGAGTGCTGGGCAGCTTAAGGCATGATGTCAGAACTGTACAAGATGCAGATGACCAAATAAACCTTACACTCTATCAGCCTATGGACCCCACGATTTTCGTGTTGGATCAAGAAGTATCAGGCTTTAGGTTCCTGGTTTACTCCACTTCAGCAGTTAGCACAGTGCCATGGGAGCAGGCTCGTTTGGAGTGCAATTCAAAGAAAACCATTCTACATGCTATTAATGACACACCTGTTCGTCATTGTGATGTAACACATTTGATGGTGGATTTCACCTCAGCAGCTGTCGCACGATGAAAAGATAAGAGAAGTACTAACCTCACTGATGCAGCATGCTAATGCAAGAAACAGATACTACACTAGTACTATTAAGGGAAAGCAGGAATTCAAGGTAGGCAAGCAAGTGCTATTAAGGTACATACCACGATTCTTCTGCTCTCAAGCTGCGCAAGTACTGCATCCCGGTGCATGCCTATTGCAGAACCCAAAAACAAATAGAATCATTTGGCTTTACGCTCATCGAGACTCAAGAGTATTCCATTCTAAGCAGTAAACGTATATCTATAAGTAATGAGTAAGTAAACTGTACATTTATCAAACACATATACATCTCGGTACTACTGCAAGGAAATTATAAAGCTTAAGAAATTTTATTTCAGCTGATCCAGTCAGCAGCAGGAGAACAAAGAAGAAATTTCGACTTACGCTGAACATACGTAAACAACATCAGCCTAAATTTTAATGTAAATGTTATGATGACATTTAGCAAGTGTGATGAAAATATTTTCGAGACAATATAATTGACTAACTGTAGCGTTGGTCAAGGACTATTCATGACTGATTGACGTGTACACAAAACCACTTGACAACAAAACACTGTCACCTAGGAACGGATCAGATGCACTTCATATTGCATAACATATGTTTATGTGAAACAAAGGCCAAATACACACTCCACACACACTTGTGACACGAGAATTCGGTAGGTTTGATTTTAGTGTGTTGCTTTAGATGTGTGTCCATTAGTATATGTGGGCTTGGGCTTGTTTGCTGATGTACCCAGATGTTGTGTCTAATCTTTCCAATTTCTGGTGACATCATTGCCAAACGCAAAATTTGGTTCAAAAATCTGTAATCTCTGTAAGATTATGTAGATACTTGTATTCCATATAAAGGCAAAATGCAATGTAATTATGTGTGATTATCTAAACTGATGTAAAGCAAAATTTATTACATTGGTATGTAAATGTGATGAGAATTTGTACTATGTATCACAATGTGTAAAACCACAAGATTTATGTGAAAGAGACTGCTTTAAAGACATTCTACATACATCGCAAATGCCTGTAACCGTGATGAAGTATGTATGTGTGCACAATTGTTAAAACTATTCCTCATATATCGTTATGAGAATGATTGCGATGAAACATTTATGTAAAAACTTCTTAACAAACATTCTTTGTACGTCGCCAGTGGAACCGCGCGGCCGCTACGGTTGCAGGTTCGAATCCTCCCTCGGGCATGGGTGTGTGTGATGTCCTTAGGTTAGTTAGGTTTAAGTAGTTCTAAGTTCTAGGGCACTGATGACCTCAGAAGTTAAGTCCCATAGTGCTCAGAGCCATTTGAGCCATTTTATGTCGCCAGATAAACTGTGAGCGCGATGGAACTGAGTATGTGAAGTGCAATAACATATGTAGTGCATTGGATAATGACATTTACCATGATGCAACTGTGCAAAATAACATTAGGTTAGATTGGATTAGATTTACTTTCATTCCAACTGATCCGTAGTGAGTAGGTCCTCCAGGATGTAGAACATGTCAGAAAACAATAATACATGACAAATATTTACAACTAAAACAAATAAGCTAATGTACCTTCCACAGGTCCCAAGTGGAATGATCGTTATTTTTTTAATGAACACTGTATGAAAGAATCATTTTACAAACACTAATGCACTGAATTTAAAATATTTTATTTATTTATAAGGTAATAAACATACACGCACACACACACACACTTATTTACAATCACCACATTACTGCACTGAAATTGTGCAGAAGTTATATGCATATAACCGACAGGAAGAAGGTCGGATTGTAGCCTATCGTGATTGGGGTTTATCGTATCGTGACATTGCTGCTCACGTTGGTCGAGATCCAATAACTGTTAGCAGAATATGGAATCAGTGGGTTCAGGAGGGTAATACAGAACGCCGTGCTGCATCCGAACAGCCTCGTACCACTAACAGTCGAGATGACAGGCATCTTATCCGCATGGCTGTAACAGATCGTACAGCCATGTCTCGATCCTTGAATCAGCAGATGGGGACGTTTACAAGACAACAACCATCTGCACGAACAGTTCGACAATGTTTGCAGCAGCATGGACTATCAGCTTGGAGACCATGGCTGTGGTTACCTTTGACGCTGCATCACAGACAGGAGCGCCTGCGATGGTGTACTCAACGACGAACACGGGTGCACGAATGGCAAAACGTGATTTATTCGGATGAATCCTGGTTCTGTTTACAGCATCATGATGGTCGCATCCATCTTTGGCGACATCTTGGTGAACGCACACTGGAAGCGTGTATTCGTCATTGCCATACTGGTGTATCACTCGGCGCAATGGTATGGGGAGCCAATGGTTACACGTCTCGGTCACCTGTTGTTCGCATTGACGGCACCTTGAACAGTGGACGCTACATTTCAGATGTGTTACGACCCGTTGCTCTACCCTTCATTCGATCCCTGCAAAACCCTACATTTCATCAGGATAATGCACGACCGCATGTTGCAGGTCCTGTACGGGCCTCTCTGGATACAGAAAATGTTCGACTGCTGCCCTGGCCAGCACATTCCCCAGATCTCCCACCAATCGAAAACGTCTGGTCAATGGTGGCCAAGCAACTGGCTCATCATAATACGCCAGTCACGACTCTTGATGAACTGGGGTATTGTGTTGAAGGTGCATGGGCAGCTGTACCTGTATACGCCACCCAAGCTCTGTTTGACTCAATGTCCAGGTGTATCAAGGCCGTTATTATGGCCAGACGTGGTTGTTCTGGGTTCTGATTTCTCAGGATCTATGCACCCAAATTGCATGTAAAAGTAATCACATGTCAGTTCTAGTATAATATATTTGTCCAATGAATACCTGTTTATCATCTGCATTTCTTCTTGGTGCAGCACTTTTAATGGACAGTAGTGTATATATGTATGTATATATACAAGGTGTTACAAAAAGGTACGGCCAAACATTCAGGAAACATTCCTCACACACAAAGAAAGAAAATATGTTAGGTGGACTTGTGTCTGGAAATGCTTACTTTCCATGTTAGAGCTCATTTTATTACTTCCCTTCCAATCACATTAATCATGGAATGGAAACACTCAGCAACAGAACGTACCAGCGTGACTTCAAACACTTTGTTACAGGAAATGTTCAAAATGTCCTCCGTTAGCGAGGACACATGCAACTACCCTCTGTCGCATGGAATCACTGATGCGCTGATGCAGCCTTGGAGAATGGTGTATTGTGTCACAGCCGTCCACAATATGAGCATGAAGAGTCTCTACATTTGGTACCGGGGTTGAGTAGACAAGAGCTTTCAAATGCCCCCATAAATGAAAATCAAGAGGGTTGAGGTCAGGAGAGCGTGGAGGCCATGGAATTGGTCCGCCTCTACCAATCCATTGGTCACCGAATCTGTTGATGAGAAGCATACGAACACTTCGACTGAAATGTGCAGGAGCTCCATCGTGCATGAACCACATGTTGTGTCATACTTGTAAAGGCACATGTTCTAGTAGCACAGGTAGAGTATCCCATATGAAATCATGATAATGTGCTCCATTGAGCGTAGGTGGAAGAAACTAAAATGAGCTCTAACATGGAAATTAAGCGTTTCCGGACACATGCCCACATAACATCTTTTCTTTATTTGTGTGTGAGGAATGTTTCCTGAAAGTTGGGCTGTACCTTTTTTGTAACACCCTGTATATACAGGGTGGTCCACTGATTGTCACTGGGCCAAATATCTCACGAAATGAACGTCAAACGAAAATACTGCAAAGAATGAAACTTGACTAGCTGGAAGGGGGAAACCAGATGGCGATATGGTTGGCCTGCTAGTTGGCGCTGCCATAATGTCAAACGGATTTCAACTGCGTTTTTTAAATAGGAACCCCCATTTCTTATTACATATTCGTGTAGTACGTAAAGAAATATGAATGTTTTAGTTGAACCTCTTTTTTCGCTTTTTGATAGATGGCGCTGTAAAAGTCACAAACATATGGCTCACAATTTTAGACGAGCAGTTGGCAACAGGGAGGTTTTTTAAATTGAAATACAGAACGTAGGTATGTTTGAACATTTTATTTCGGTGTTCCAATGTGAACTTATCATTTCTGAGAACGCATGCTGTTATAGTTTGATTACCTGTAAATACCACATTAATGCAATAAATGCTCAAAATGATGTCCGTCAACCTCAGTGCATCTGGCAATACGTGTAACTACATTCCTCTCAACAGAGAGTAGTTCGCCTTCCGTAATGTTCGCACATGCATTGACAATGCGCTGACGCATGTTGTAGGAGTTGTCGGTGGATCACGATAGATAATATCCTTCAACTTTCCCCACATAAAGAAATCCAGGGATGTCAGATCTGGTAAACGTGCTTGCCATGGTATGGCGCTTCGACAACCAATCCACCTGTCATGAAATATGCTATTCAGTACTGCTTCAACCATGTGTTATGTGCCGGACATCCATCATGTTGAAAGTACATCGCCATTCTGTCATGAGTGAAACATCTTGTAGTAACATCGGTAGATCATTATGTAGGAAATCAGCATACACTGCACCATTTAGATTGCCATCGATAAAATGGGGGCCAATTGTCCTTCCTCCCATAATTCCGCACCATACATTAACCCGCCAAGGTCGCTGATGTTCTACTTGTCGCAGCCATCGTGGATTTTCCGTTGCCCAATAGTGCATATTATGCCGGTTTACGTTACCGCTGTTGATGAATGACGGTTCGTCGCTAAATAGAACGCATGCAAAAAATCTTTCATCGTCCCGTAATTTCTCTTGTGCCCAGTGGCAGAACTGGACACGACATTGAAAGTCGTCACCATGCAATTCCTGGTGAAGAGAAATATGGTACGGTTGAAATCGATGTTGATGTAGCATTCTCAACACCGACGGTTTTTAGATTCCCGATTCTCACACAATTTGTCTGCCACTGATGTGCGGATTAGCTGCGACAGCAGCTAAAACACCTACTTGGGCATCAGCATTTGTTGCAGGTCGTGGCTGACATTTCACATGTGGCTGAACACTTCCTGTTTCCTTAAATAACGTAACTATCCGGCGAACGATCCGAACACTTGTATGATGTCGTCCAGGATACCAAGCAGCATACACAGCACACACCCGTTGGGCATTTTGATCACAATAGCGATACATCAACACGATATTGATCTTTTCCGCAATTGGTAAACGGTCCATTTTGACATGGGTAATGTATCACGAAGCAAATACCGTCCGCACTGGCAGAATGATACGTGATACCATGTACTTATACGTTGTGACTATTACAGCACCTTCTATCACAAAGCAAAAAAAGTGGTCCAACAAAAACATTCCTATTTCTTTACATACTACACGAATATGTAATAAATAATGATGGTTCCTATTTTTAAAAAAACGCAGTTGATATCCGTTTGACCTATAGCAGCACCATCTAGCGGGCCAACCATAGCGCCATCTTGTTTCCCCCTTCAAGCTAGACAAGTTTTGCTCATTATAGTTTTTTCGTTTGATGCTTATTTCGTGAGGTATTTGGCCCAGTCACTACCAATGGGCCACCCTGTAATATATATATATATATAATCAGTTGGTTCTACTGAGAAATTCATCAATGGAGTAGGAGTTGGCCACCAATAAATCCTTTAGGCTCCTCTTAAACTGAATTTCATTGGTTGTTAAGCTTTTTATGGCTACTGGCAAGTTATCGAAAATGTGTGTGCCTGAATAATGCACACCTTTTTGTACAAGAGTGAGTGACTTTAAATTCTGGTGAAGATTATTCTTATTTCTAGTATTGATTCCATGAATTGAGCTGTTAGTTTGAAAAAGTGATATATTTTTAATGACAAATTTCATTAAGGAATAAATATATTGGGAACAGTAGTTAGTATCCCTAGTGCCCTAAACAGGCTTGTGCAGGATGTTCTTGAGTTCATACCACATAGAACTCTTACTACAAGTTTTTGTGCCCTGAAAACTTTAGCTTTGCTTGATGAATTACCCTAAAAAATAATCCCATATGACATTATGGAATGAAAGTAAGCATAGTATGCCAGCTTCTTCATTTTTATATCCCCTATGTCTGACACAATTCGCATTGGAAACAGAGATTTGTTAAGATGCTTCAGCAGTTCTGTGGTGTGCTCCTACCAGATGAATTTATTATCAAGCTGTAATCCCTAGAATTTAGCACTGTCCACTTCTTTCATCTGCTTATCATCATATGTTAAGCATATACTGGTGGGACACTCCTTATAAGTTTCTTACTGCATGTAGTGTGTTTTTTCAAAGTTCAGTGACAAAGAATTGGCTAGGAACCAGTGATTAATGTCCACAAATATTTTATTAGTCGATCTTTATAAGACTACACTTGATTTTCTATTTATTGCAATGTTTGTATCATCGGCTAACAAAACGGACTTAGCATCTGGTAATGTTACTGATGAAAGGACATTGATATACACAAGAAAAAGTAAGGGCCCTAAAATGGAACCTTGTGGGACCACATATGTAATTAGTTCCCATTTGGATGATGCCTGATAGCTTCATGCATGTCTCTTTCCTAATAACACCCTTTGTTTCCTGCCAGAGATATAAGGTTTGAACCATTTTGGAGCATTTCCTGTTACACCATAATATTCTAATTTACTTGAAAGGATACCGTGATTTACACAGTCAAATGCCTTTGACAGATCACAAAATTTACCAGTTGCCTGCAGTTTTTTGTCTAATGAATTTTTTCACTGTAAATGTAGATCGCCTTCTCAATATCAGAACCTTTTAGAAATCCAGACTGCGACTTTGACAATATGTTATTTGAGATAAGATGGTTATAAAGCCGATTGTACATTACTTTTTCTAAAATTTTTGAGAGTGCTGGCAAAAGTGAAATTGGATGGAAATTTGATGCTATTTCTTTATCTCCATTCTTATACAGTGGCTCAACTTCAGCATATTTCAGCCATTCAGGAAATTTTCCACTGATAAACGACTGATTACACAGATGTTACTTAACTCAGAACCACATTCTTTAATCAACTTTGTTGATATTTCATCATACCCACAGATGTTTTTGATTTTAAAGATTTTATGATGGAAAGTTTTTCTGCTGGTGTAGTGAGGGTCAAATTCATATCATGAATGTCTGGTCTGAGCTATTCCATAGCAGCATCTACAGAACCTGACAATCCCATCTTTTCAGTAACGGTTATAAAATGTTTGTTAGAAAGTTCTGCAACACTATGCACATCTGTCACCAATGTATCATTTACTCTTAATGCTATTTGTCCCTCTTCATGTCTGGTTCTACCAGTCTCCTCCTTCACTATATCCCATATTGTCTTTATTTGGTTATCTGATATGACTATCTTTTCCTTGTAATATATTTGCTTCGATGTCCGTATTACAGTCTTTAATATTTTGCAGTATTTCTTGTAATGTGCTATAGCATCAACATCAAAACTGTTTCGGATTGACAGATACAGTTTTCTTTTTGTTTTACAAGATACCCCTATTCTTTGAGTAATCCATGGCTTCTTTGCAGACTCTGCTCTAACCTTGGTTAGTTTTGGGGGAAAACAGTGTTCAAATAAGGTAAGCACTTTATTAGCAAATGTATATTTTTCATTAATGCTATGAGCACTGTAAGCATCGTTCCAGTGAATGTCTCTGAGGACTGTCCTAAAATAATCAATTTTTGGTTTATTGATTACCCTCTTGAGCTCAGATTTAACAGATTTTATATCCTTTTCAGTATTAACATTTTACAGGAACTAGTAAACCACTGAACCTAGAGTCACGAAGCACAAAAGCATTGAAGACAACATGGATGGAGGAATTTGGGATGAGACTTCAGGGAATGTAATGTTCAAGAAATACGACGGCCACTCCCTTATGGACAAATCGAAGACCGTTGCCAGCATTTTGCCATCTGAAGTCTTGCATCCATGCCTTCATGGAACTTATGTTGTGGATTGGAAATCCTCTTGTCTTCAATCACACGACGCATGACTTAGGAAGAACAGTGTTATCTCTGAAAATAAACAGTGCAACAAGTGAACATGCCCACATATCAGTTGTCAAATCTGTGAACAGTGACGTCGATATGCAGTAATATTTACATTAGACAAACTCTGCTGGTCGCACGAGGCTCAGCCCTGGCTTCCCGTCGCCGACACCTCGTGACTGCTCATGTCACTGGCTGCAGCATGCTGTGAGTCAATCAAGCGCGGGTTGGGTGTATAGCTCTAATCACAACTCCACACTCGACGTAGGCTGTCCCCAGTTTAAAAAATCCTCTATACCCAATCTGAGACATGGATTTTGCTTTGTCCATACACCTCCAATTTCTCACATGAAATGTAGATTCCATCCTCTTATAAGAGTTATTTTCGAATACAAAAGAAAGCGGAACCTACACAAGTTTTCACATCGCTAATGTATCGTTACTTGACGTGAAAATGCTGTGCCACAGTATGGCATAGACTACATTTCCTCTAAGTTCTGTCATCAGGTAACGAAGAATATTTTCTTATCACCTTAATATCTGTTACAATCTACAGCACGGGTCTGTCTCTTTCACAGGATACCGCCTCACTTTCGAACTCTCTCAAAGTAGCCAAATAGCTCATCACCTATGAAGTCTCTTAATATAGTAACACAGGGGAGTTGTAAATATCAAGTTAATACTATGTATCACTCTGTAAATTCGATAATATAGCTGATTTTATTACGATGGCTATCTCTCCATATGTAGGTGGGAGACCACAATTTCGTTAAAAGATCTCATCGCAACGAAAACACGCCTGATTACTGCTCCAATACATGAATCATATCCGTGGTACTTTAGCCTTCACTTCCACCCACCCAGTGGCATGTCATTGATATCAAACTGATTGACTAATTAATTTAATTAATTATAAGTGTGTCTTTGAATGATGAGTAATTTTCTTTAAGCATTTGGATTACACTCGCCAGGTAATCTTCACAGATTCTTCTATGACGTCTCTGGGGACTTTCCACGGGCTAAATAGTCACTTCCTCCGATACCAAAATTGGTGGTAACCATCGTCCATTTGCTGAAGTATGCAACGCTAATCACGTTCCATCTGTTGGTTCCCTTGTCAAGCTGGTGGAAGTAAGTACTTAGAATTCTGGTATACTGTCAACGAACCAGCCCTGCTGAGACCTGTCAGTCTTTGAGTGCAGTAGGATCTTTCACTCCGTTTCCCATCCTCATGTCGCCTCCACTAACGACCCGCCACCGCCACGGGTCCGCATGTGAACAGTAGCCAACACTGCCAACGTCAAACGTGTATGAGCCTGAAGACATGGGTTTCCATCAGAATATAGCTGTGTAGAATCATTCCTATGGGATCACAACAAATTAGTGGGCGGATGCTTCGACAACTTAAATGAGAATCCCTGGAGGGAATGCGGTGTTCTTTACGATGAACACTATTGAGGACCAATATTTGAAGCAGACTGCAGAACGATTCTACTGCCACCAACATACATTTTGTGAAAGGACCACGAGAATACGATCAGAAAAATTAGCGCTCATATGGAAGCATATACTTTTCTCCCTCGCTTTATTTGCGAGTGGAATAGGAAAGGAAATTACTAATAGTGGTACAGGGTGCCCTCAACCACGCACCGTATGTGGTGTCAGCTAACAAATACCTTACAGAACAGTTGATACAACATTCTTAGGTATGACTACTAAGATAATAGGAATGCATGCAAGTTGACTGCTGTCTTGGATACTTTCCTAGAAAAGAGATCCATCTACCTCTAATTTGACGTGAATATGCGTTAAAGGGTGGCAGAAAGTTGATGGAGTAATTGGTTGAGAGAGGTTGTAATGAGGAAGGATTTAATGGTAGACTGATGCGTTCTAGGGAGAGAGGGAGATGTGGTAGATCATTTATCGCCCATTTAACCATTTTTTATGTTATATTAGTTATGTGGTACAACCTGCATTCGACTCATATACAACTGCATGTTCTGGATGTGACGTAGAGAGCTATCCATCTGCAATTGTTAACAGCAAACCTCCCCATATCTCAGAGAGCAAAGGACTTCCAGTGTGTGTGTGTGTGTGTGTGTGTGTGTGTGTGTGTCCACCAAACAGCTGGAAAACCTATCTCAACACTCTCCTCTAGACAAACGAAGATGTATGCAAAGTATACCACTTCCCTGTCAAATCCTGGACATAAATCGAGTCTCCAGTTTCATAACTGCAGTGATTCTAAGCCAGTGACGTGGGTTAGTAGATACTGCAATCCCTGTGTATACACTTGCTTGACAGTTGTGTGTGAAAGAAACTAAGCTCTGTTCATGGAGTTAGTGCTGCATGGCATGGAGTTTCACACGTAAAACCCACAGCTATACATTTATCTATTTCCATATAAGATGTCGTTGTTTCGTGCATTTTCGTTGCTGACGACAGTTTTGTAAGACTGAAGTGAGCATAGCATAATTTCTGAACACCACATTCCCCCCAGGATTTCCATTTGAGTTCTCGAAGCATCCGCCCACTAATTTGGCTCGAGCCAGTAGCAATGCTTCTGTAGGTCTGTATTCTGAGGGAAACCCATGTCTTCAGGCTCATATAAGTTTGGCGTTGACGGTGGTGGCTGTGTTCACATGTGTGCCAGTGTCTGCGGCGGATCGGAGACCGAGACGTCTCGGGGGTGGAGAAGAGAGTGAAACATCCTACTGCCCTCACAGACCAACAGGTATCAGCGGAATTAGTGTGGGAGCAGTATACCGGAATTCTAAGTGACATACTTCAACCAGCTTGACAAGGCAAACAAAAGACGGAACGTGGTTAATTGATGAGGCTTGCCATGCTAATTGATTATGGTTGCCACCAGTTTTGGTATCGGAGGAAGTGACTACAAAGCCTGCGGAAAACCCCCAGAGACGTCACAGAAGTGTTTGTAAAGGTTACTTGGCGAGTGTAAGCCAAACGCTGGAAGAAAATTACTCATCGTACAAAGGCACTCTTATGATTAATTTAATTAATTAGTCAATCAACCTGATATCAATGACATACCGCTCGGTGCGTGGAAGTAAGGGCTGGAGTACCATGGATGTGATTCACGAGTTGGAACAGTAATCAGGCGTGTTTTCGTTGCAACAAACCTTTTAACAAAATTCTGGTCTCCCACCAAAACAGGGACAGATGGTCGTTATAACAAAATCAGCTATATTACCGAATTTGTAGAGCAATACGTAGTATTAATCAGATATTTACAACTCCTCTGATGGGGCATTTGGCTACCTTAAGAGAGTTCAGAAGTGAGGAGGAATCCTGTGACAGAGGTAGGACATACTCTTAGCACTATGTTTGGGAGCCAAAAATGAGTTTAATATTCCAGTCCTGTGATACAGGATACAAGATATTTTAAGCTGATGAGAACAAATTATTTTTTTACCTGATGAGAGAATACTAAGAGGAAATACTGCCTATTACATACTGTTGTACAGTATAAAAGGGAGGATTCTACATATAGTGCTTATACTCGAAGTGTATTGATAAAACCACGTCCATGTCTCAGCAGTGGAAATGTGAATTTTTTACGCCCATTTGTCTCGCAGTGTGCCGCTCCCAGGGGCAGCCGCAAGGTGTCAATGACAGGAAACTGTGGCGTAGTCTCGCATGACTGGCAGGTACAAAGAATTCTCTGACCTGTCGGATCTTGCCTGCACCTGCACTGACAAGTTCCTGCAGAGACGTCCTCTGGGTGGCTGAATAGTAAAGTAACCAATCTGGTGGTTCAGCGGCTACAGAATCCAACCATTTTGCTGTGTGAGAAGATTCAATACTGCATGTGTTTGCGCTGGGCAGTTATGCCTCCCATATAAATTGATCAGTTGACTGCTTAGTGGTCACAATGCCAGCCTCTCTGGCCTCTGAGCATCTGTTACAGCTGGAGATATCTGCGCAGCTCCTGGTGTGGCCGACGTGTATGTGTGAATCTCTAGTCCTCTCCCAATTAGCACTACTGCAGCGCCATTGGCAGACGAGATAATATAGCAAGAGACAATATAATTCAGTAGATAATGCTACAACTCAACAGAGGATGTGATTTACGAATTGTTTTATTGGTTATTTTAGAAAGCAGGAAGGAATATTCGAGGAAAATGAGGATATGCTAAGGAAAAATGAAGAGAAAAATGACAAGCAGTTCTAGAGAATGAAAGAACAGTCTGTGAAAAACAGAGATGATCTTATAAAATGAATGCATGATTTGAGGGAAAGGAAAATTTATTTGAGGAAAGCAGGAGAAAAAGTAATATTGAATTTGAAGAATGGAAGGAACAATTTAAGAACTGCGAGGAAATGCTCAGGGTAATATTTAAGGAATGTGAGGAGGCGCAATTTAGCAAGGTTGAAAAGATGAAATAGCGGTTGTTACAGAAATCTTCAAAAGCAAGACACTCTATTCCTATAACAAGAATGATAGAAGAGGGGTGAAGTATCTGAAATCCATGGAGCACCAGACAAAACTAGTCAGAAAAGTAGTAAGGCGTCGAATCAACTGCAACAGAGAAGATAAGGAATAATTTCAGTCACACTGAGAAGGATGAACCAATAAACCCTTAATACATAGTGCATACCTTTCTGTACATGTGAAAAAGCAGCAAGTAACATGTTCAGTAGCGCCAATCTTTGAGAATTCAAACAAGCATTTTAGTGACTATTGGTAGAAGATGAAGTACAAAGAAGAAAAAGCAGACGCGTGTATGGGAGAATCACACAATCCGTCGAGATGTTGGGACACTGCACAGAATTTTTGGAAATTGTTGCAGCGCTACCAATACCTGGATGAGCCATACAAACCATCCAAACTTATCAACATTTGTGTGATGAAAATGTCACCCCGTATCTAGCGAGAACTCGCTTTGGCTGGGAGGATTATGTCAGAAGTTAAAGAATTTGCACTATCACTGTGAGCTCTAAGTGTTAACTATGGCCGGCCGAAGTGGCCGTGCAGTTTAAGGCGCTGCAGTCTGGAAATGCAAGACCGCTATGGTCGCAGGTTCGAATCCTGCCTCGGGCATGGATGTTTGTGATGTCCTTAGGTTAGTTAGGTTTAACTAGTTCTTAAGTTCTAGGGGACTAATGACCGCAGCAATTTAGTCCCATAGTGCTCAGAGCCATTTGAACCATTTTTTTTGTCAACTATGCTACTGTCACCTCAGAAGGACGATATGAAATGGGAGGACAAATGCCAGATCACAAACCTTGGAAGAGGGGGCATACTTCAAAGAGAAGTAACAATAGTGGGTAAGGGATCTATGAGCCCTGGTAGGATGAGAGGGGGGAAAATAAAATGTAAAGGTTCATCGAGAACTGTAAATGTAGCTTGGGGTATGAGTAAAGAGAGAGAAATTAACATGTTAGTGTCTGAAGGAGAGCAATGCAAAGGACAGATTTGTGGCTGTTAAGTTGTTATAAAGAGATGATGTGGAGATGACATTGAAGACTTTCAGTTAAGGAAGTGATAACAAGGTTTTAGTGTTGACAGTGACGCCAGACGTTTTAATACCTTAGTGATAAGGTTTGAGATAAATTTTTTTTGCGTTAATTAGACTTATGTAAATATTATACTATCATGGCCATGATCTGTGTTTCCTGCATATATCTGTGTCTCTATCTTCTGTTCTGGGGAATCGCTTCTTCTTGTTTTCTATCAATTAGTGTTATCTAAGCATAATTTATGTCGTGAAAGTAGTGTTGGTGAATCTGGTTCAAAAATGGTTCAAATGGCTCTGAGCACTATGGGACTGAACATCTGTGGTCATCAGTCCCCTAGAACTTAGAACTACTTAAACCTAACTAACCTAAGGACATCACACACATCCATGCCCGAGGCAGGATTCGAACCTGCGACCATAGCAGTAGTGAATCTGGAAACGTTAGTGAAGTGCAGAGGAAAAACTGTGAGACCATGCATCTTATTAGCTGTAAAGGAACTGAAAAGTTGTAGACAGTTTTTGGTCGACGATCAGTTGTCGTATTAATTCGACCAATAATGATTTGAGATGGTTAAAAAAAAGAGATGTTGAGTACCATTAAGAGTCATCAATAAGTAAATAAAAAGATCTTATGAGAAAATATAAGAGTTGTGAGGCCATAGAGGAGAGTTTTCGTGTGGGACAGGTTCACTGGGAAGAAAAACAGTCATTAGCTAATTGGCTGTAGTTATCCTGCTGAAGATAAGCATATTCACAATCAATGAAAGGTCACTACATGCTATTTAAGTGATCTAGAGTTTTTAAAAGTGACAAGGTTGTGTAATTTCTGACAATGATGTTACGTTAGGTGAGAGATATGAGTTACATAGTTATGGTCGTGATTGATTAGTTGCATGTGCTAAATACATTTTATAAAAAACTTGTTTTTGGAAAATTTCTGTGAGGAAATTAACTATCAGGAAGTGAAGTAAATGTTAATATCTACAATGCAGTGAATTAAGAATTAATGAGAATGTAAAAGTTGATACAAATTAAATATATAAAGATAAAGAATTAAAGGGATGTAACTCTATTAATTATTCACAGTAAGAAAACTGAAGTTGAGTTACTAATTGAGCAAAATTAACTGGAACTAATAGCAAAGAAGAATGTTTTATTAAAGAAGTGTCACTGTAACAGTTATTGAGAAAAACTGTAACAGCAGAGTGTAGTTGTTTTATGTGGATTATATTGTTGATATATATTTTCAAACTGTTTGAGGTCACACCAGGAAGGAGGCATGAGAATGGTGTAAATTTCAGATACAACGAAAGGGCTGGAACAATTAGGAGGCGTGATGGTCGAGTCACTGCCAAACACACACTTGGCAGGAGAGAGATGGTGGGCCAATTGAAGTGAATGATAGTGGCCTCCTCCCTCCAACCAAGACACCCCTTTTCAGGATCAATAAGCTCCAGGGTTACATGCTTGCCCTTGAATGGGACCACAGTGTAAGTAGTGCTCCCAAGGACTTTCTGAAATACACTGCCGCCTCATCAAGTGAACAACCACACAGCTGAGTGTCTAAGGCCTCAATGCTACCCAACAGATAAGCGCCAGTGACCCTGTTTACATTTGCAGATGGTGATGCCATGTTGGATCTTCATTTAGTTTGACAGATAACCATGATGTACTGTCCGATGATATCTGTACCGTTGTCTTCATACTTAGAGAACCCAGAGACTGTCTCTTTTCACCTAATGAACTATGAGACTGTGTCTTCATACCAAATGGACACTGATGCATTTTGCGAAGTGAGAGAAGGTCACTGGTCGCTTCTCAGACATACACTAGTCACATTTCACAATGTTGCGCGAGTGATTGGACCTTAGTTCTACACCTGTACTTAAAAACTAATTTGCACAGCTTTGATCACATCAGAGTTTGCACTTAAGTAGAATAGATTATGGTCACCAGCGCTGTGAATACCTGAGCTTCTGTTTTTGTATGTGTACAAGTGACAAAGACATTAATGAAAAATTCTATGCTGAGGATGACGTGGCATAGTAAACAGGTAGCCTTCACGTCAAATTAGGTCAATGTGCTACAACAAACTAGACTTGTTTTCCTGAACCTTGAACACTGAAAGTAATCGCATAAGTCTCATACTAGGCCAGTGACTGTGTTAATCTCATGTGATTAACGTGTTGTGTGGCTCCAACCAACGAAAATTTCTGCCTGCTTTTCTTTTTCAGGATCAATTTTTGTACTTTGTGTGTGTTTCATTTCATGTAACAGATATAGACCTGTAGGTGTCCAGATGAACTGTATTTATGAAATCTGTAGAGTTTTGCTCTTTTCATTTAAATATTTATGATCCTATGTAGAAAATTCTTATGTTGTAATGTTTGACTCCACCAGCCATTATTTGCAAATGTTCACACCAATTCATGCTTCGTGCCATGGAGGGGGGGAGTTCTATCTGGAAATCTGAATTTGGTATTTTGTTTGTTTACATTTACATTAAGCTGCATGGAGCATGTTGTTCAGTGTACATTGTTTTATGTATATTTGTATCATGCATGTGTCTTGAATTCTGTATTGTTCTCTGACAAATATGTTGCTGTATTTGTTTTGAATTTTGATTATATTGTTCTTTGCATATTTGTGTATGGTGATTCAACTTTTAAGAATTTTTTCTATGTTGCTATGTCTTAACCTGTATACTTTGCAGACTTGTGAGTAAGTTCATAGTGGAAAATTATTTGGAGCAAAGATGAATAATCAGTGGATATTTTGAAGAATGCGAAGTATGAGTACATTTAAGCCATCAGCATCTGAATGAGTGAGGAAAGTAACATTCCATTATTTTATAAAGTTATTTAGTGCAAACGTGTGTCAAACTCAG
Organism: Schistocerca americana; assembly: GCF_021461395.2. Taxonomy (NCBI): domain Eukaryota; kingdom Metazoa; phylum Arthropoda; class Insecta; order Orthoptera; family Acrididae; genus Schistocerca; species Schistocerca americana. The sequence goes on along the minus strand of NC_060121.1, from coordinate 629,412,301 downwards.
AGCTGAATTCTGATGTGAATTTTAAAGAGGATGAGTTGTTATCTGGTACTTTAAATAAATCTCTTATGTTTCATAAATTAATTCAACTTTATGCCAGTAGAGTAAAATGGCGAGTGGGTGATGGTTTATTCGGTCAGTATACAGGGTGAGTCACTAACTAATGCCACCTAGAATAACACCAAAAGTTATTTATTTATTTATTTATTTACACGTCAAGTTCCGTAGGACCAGATTGAGGAGCAAATCTCCGAGGTAATGAAACGTGTCAGTAAATGAATTTACAACATAAAAGTAATAACAGATAAAAATAAATGTTCATGAACCTGAAAAAAAGTCAGTCCATAAGTTTAAGTAAAAACTCTCAGCAATACAATGAGAATCATCTCAATTTTTCAAGGAACTCCTCGACAGAATAGAAGGAATGACCCATGAGGAAACTGTTCAGTATCGATTTGAAAGCGCATGGATTACTGCTAAGATTTTTGAATTCGAGTGGCAGCTTATTGAAAATGGATGCAGCAGTATACTGCACACCTTTTTGCACAAGAGTTATGGAAGTCTGATCCAAATGGAGGTTTGATTTCTGCCGAGTATTAACTGAGTGAAAGCTGCTTATTCTTGGAAATAAACTAACATTGGTAACAAGAAACGACAATAAGGAATATACGTATTGAGAGGCCAATGTCAAAATACCCAGACTCGTGAACAGAGGTCGACAAGAGATTCGTGTACTCACACCACTTATTGCCCAAACCGACCGTTTCTGAGCCAAAAATATCCTTCTAGAATGGGAAGAGTTACCCCAAAACATAATACCATATGACATAAGTGAATGAAAATAAGCAAAGTAGATTAATGTACGTGTCGATCACTCACTTTCGATACCGTTGGAATAGTGAAAATGGCAGTATTAAGTCTTTGAACAAGATCCTGAACGTGGGCTTTCCACAACAGCTTACTATCTATCTGAACACCTAAAAATTTGAACTGTTCAGTTTCACTAATCATATGCCCGTTCTGTGAGATTAAAACGTCAGGTTTTGTTGAATTGTGTGTTAGAAACTGTAAAAACTGAGTCTTACTGTGATTTAGCGTTAGTTTTTTTTTCTGGAAGCCATGAACTTACGCTATGAACTGCACTATTTGAAACAGATCCAATGTCGAACCCAATATCCTTTACTACCAAGCTAGTGTCATCAGCAAACAGAAATATTTTAGAATTACCCGTAATACTATAGGGCGTATGTTGCTAGAACATAACGTTACCCATAATACTAGAAGTATGATACTAGTTTTCGTTTGTGGGACAAATGTTGCATGGGACAATGGGGGCCACAATATGACGTTGATTTTTGCTGCCAGGTGGGGTCGCTTCAGAGATATGAAGGTCAACACTGTTTTTTTATAAATGGGATGCTATGGTTTGGTACTTCTTTTCAGATAGCAGCTATCGAGACGAATCCAATGATGTGTAACAGTAAGGTCGTGCAGTACAGTTGCGAGCAGTCTGTCAGTGGGCAGTCTGTGAGCAGTGCAGTATGTCGGTAGTAGGAGCCGAGTGCAGTTGTGTGTGAGGAGTCGGCGAGCGTCGACATGGCATTCCGGTCAAGATGTTGAATGAGGTATATTGTTAATTAAGGTAATCATCAGATAATGTAAAGTTTATTTATTGTAATTAATTTTCAACAAGTGCCGCAATAATAATTTTGATTTCAAAGCAATTTTTACAAAAAAAAATCATTTAATTACGATTTCCTTCATTTCCCTTAAAGAAAAGTTTCAGTTAAATTTAAAAATAAAAAAAAAATATTATTTGCAATGCAGTTCCTCCAAGCCGTGCGCAACAATAAGAGCAGAAATTTGACAAGCAGTTTCAATGAGGTAAGAATTTAATTCTGATTGTTTTGCACAGGGCCAAAGACCGATATTTCGGTTTAATTGAATTATCATTATCACTGAGATTTTCTTATCACTGAATTGACTTTCATTTTTTTGTGAGGAACTTATACTTGGGTCAGATTGCGATTCTCATTTTTATTGTCATTAAATTTAATTGCTAGGGAGGTTAGCATTCTTAAATAATATTGTCATTTTTATAAAATTTTTGTGGGGAGGTTACACTTGGCTCCCATTCATTTATTATTTCTGTTTATAAAATTACGGTGGAGAGGTTACACTTGGCGACACCCAGTCCAGGATCGAATTTCGTTGAGAATCTTTTGAACAACAGTCAGATATCTGCTCTTATTTGCTTAAGTATAATTAGGATTTGGCGCTACGCTTTTACTAATTTTGTGACTTTCTTTCCACAGATCAACGACAATTCGTTTGCTCTGTTGTATTTGTGTGTTGTTTTTGCATTGTGCTTATTTGTTTTGTGAATATTTGTGACTATTGTAAAAATGCCGCGAAAGACTGTGAATAGTGTATCGCGAGGTATTACGAACGAAATTACCGGCTCAAACGACTTTACCGATAGGACATGTGACACGCAGTGTAATGATGACAATCCTGCGTTCACTAACAATCAGTGCATTACAACCACTAATGATGACTTTTATCTTAATGATGAACAAACGAACTCAATTGTCTCGTCTGTTAATTTGACGACAATTGATGACGCGGGACGCTCTATTGTAATGAGCGCTGCCGAGCTTAACACGCCCGATTTGGAAAATTCAAATAACGTTCAGACAAATTTGTCTAATGAAAATGAACAGGATACACAAAGTACGCCGGAGTTATTTAATTCCGAAATAGTGAATGAGAGTGTACATTTGACAGGGACAGCTTTTTGTGAACCAAAGAATGACCAAATGGTCACACAAAACGTGACAATTGCATGTACTCCATCACAGAGTACTGAGAATGCAACAGCTACTTTAGGTTTGGATCAATTTATGACAATAATGCTACAGTTTAAGAACGAACTTGGTGTAGATATCAAACAACAGAGTGAGAAAACAGACAACAATTTCAGACAACTTAGTGAACAAATTAGAGCCGTTGCCGCGCAGTGTCATGACACTAAGGAACAGTTGCGCGAGGAAATTGAGGCTAGCTCAAAGAAAAGTAGCGAAGAAATTAGGTCTATTGCGCAAGAATTAAGGGAAATGCAAACAGTCGCAACAGAAACACTTAGAGTGGAAATTAGTACAGTCGCTAAACAATGCTCTGAAAAAGCTACACAACTACGCGACGAGTTTAAAGCAATGACAACAGAACTTTCGCGCACAATGGATGAAAAGATCGACGCGAAATTCGACCAACAAAACACTCAGATTGACGAACAAAACAGTGATACGCGTTTCCGCAAATTTATTCAGGATCAAAATAAAGTCAAACGTCAAGTCATGGAAACAATCACTGCACAAAGACAAGAAGACAAACGTAAAATGTTTGCGAAGGCAAAAACGTATGTAGACAATAATATTGCTACAGTGTCAGACAAAATTAATACCATAGAACAGTTGAACGCGGAATTACGTGATGAAATTTCTGATCTTAAATCAAAAACAGATACACACACAGTAAATATTCAAACAGTGACAGATAGATTCGAACAATTAGAACTAACACAGGATTGCGATGTCATTAAAGCTGATGTTAAAAAACTGAGCGAAACTACACGTAAGTTGCAAAACAGATTAATGCGTCCGATTCTAAAACCGAAGATCAGGCAAAAATACTAACTGAAAAATATGATGAATTAGCCAGTCGTATTGATGCTATTGAAAGTAATAATGATCATAAATCAGACGATACTGCACCGGTTTCATTTGACCAAACACCTGAATTTCAAAATTTACAGCAGACAATTAATGAGATCGATTCGTCTAATAACACGTTGCGTAGAAAATTGTCGAGTTTACAACAAGAAGTAACAGAGATGAAAAACATTTCAGTTAATAATAACATACCACAACAGACACCACTTTATGAACATTTGTCAGACTTACGCAGCGCGTATAATGTGAGCAATTTACAGAGAGTACGAGAATTAAAATCCGAAAAGCTACGCGACTTAAAATCTGAAAAGCTACGCAACTTGAAATCCGAAATGACACAGACGAACAGATTCACACACAAACCTGAATGTGTTTTCAAATTCAATGACGAGAACGTAGATTTCGAGCAATTTGCATTTGTAAGAAAATGTAAGGAATTTAATAATGACAGAACACAGGTACACGCTTTGAGCTGTATACGACAATTTATTTTTGTGCTTTCACCGCTATTGCCTGTAATGCAGAAGCTAGCTTTGAAACAGATGCGACAATTTATTTTTGTATTTACAACAGCATTGCCTATAATGCAGAAACTAGAATTAACATGGATACAACTATTTGCTTTTGAATTTTTACCGCTTTGAAACAGATGCGACAATTTATTTTTGTATTTACAACAGCATTGCCTATAATGCAGAAACTAGAATTAACATGGATACAACTATTTGCTTTTGAATTTTTACCGCTATTGCGTGCAACGCAAAAGCTAAAATTTATTTGCAGTGCGTAAATGACCTCAGGGGATTCATTACGCTTTAATGAATATGTGCCGTAGCGAGCATAGGGCCCCGAGCTGGAGTAGTGCTGTTTCATCTTTAGTTTTCTGCACTGCTGCCTTCTCTTCTACTATCCTTTATATCTATCAAAACTGCTCTTTAACTATTGCTCTATCTAGGATTAAGAATATGTAAAGAAAACCCGATGTGACAAATTTTTAGCGAATGTGACAATTTTCATTAGGCACTCCAGAATCACGAGAACTTAAATAACAGATAAAAATCATAATCATCACTATGTGTAAAATTAACAGCAAACGCATTTTTTGGTAACAATAGACGTTTTTCACCACAATAGCATGAAAGTCAGCCGCTTAGCATACGTAACCAACAATGCAGTCTACAAGGTCAACCAAACTTTAATGTTTCGCCGCGTGCACGTATAGTCCCAGCTCCAACAAATAGTAACGCATGGCAGCAAAGAAATAACTACGTACAGGCAACACACTATTTCAACTCGTATCGCAATGCGCCGTATAGAAATTACTATCATGACAGACGTAAAAAAATGATGAGCACAATTTTCAGCTTACATTTAATAACAGTCGATCTTATGAGCAGCAACAACATCAGCAACAACAAATAATCATGAATGAAACAGACAATAGGTGTCATCCATAGCGTAACACGTCAGTAAGAAATAACAGAACAGTTCATATAGTGGATATGCCACAACATTCTCCCGTAAATAATAACAAAAATGGTTCAAATGGCTCTGAGCACTATGGGACTCAACTGCTGAGGTCATTAGTCCCCTAGAACTTAGAACTAGTTAAACCTAACTAACCTAAGGACATCACAAACATCCATGCCCGAGGCAGGATTCGAACCTGCGACCGTAGCGGTCTTGCGGTTCCAGACTGCAGCGCCTTTAACCGCACGGCCACTTCGGCCGGCAAATAATAACACATACGATAGATTTTAACCAGATACAGCACAGATTGCGTATTACAGTAACGCAAACATTACTTTTGACACGCAGAATTTTGTTCACGAGAATGTTATTTGAAACATGCTTTGTTGAATGCTCCACTTTTATCGCACCCAGATCTTACCAGAAATTTTTCCATTGCCACTGACAGTTCCAACACCGCTTTAGGCGCACATATTTTCCAGGAAATTGAAGAAGATGGTTCAATAGTAATTAAAAACATCGCATTTGCAAAAAAAAATGTTCAAATGTGTGTTAAATCTTATGGGACTTAACTGCTAAGGTCATCAGTCCCTAAGCTTACACGCTACTTAACCTAAATTATCCTAAGGACAAACACACACACCCATGCCCGAGGGAGGACTCGAACCTCCGCCAGGAACAGCCGCGCAGTCCATGACTGCAGCGCCTTAGACCGCTCGGCTAATCCCTCGCGGCCTCGCATTTGCAAGCCGCATTCTGTCACCTGCTGAACGAAATTACTCCGTTACAGAATTGGAAACATTATGTGTTGTATGGGCTTTTACGAGATTTCGGCACTTTCTTTATGGCAGACATAACACCGTTTACACAGACCACAGAGCGATACAATTTTTACTTCCGGCCCAAATTCACTCACGACAGATTAAGCAGATGGAAACTTTATTTACAGGAATTTAATTTTACAATAGTTCACATTCCTGGCACACAAAATGTTATAGCAGACGCACTATCGCGTTCTCTCAGCAACAATCAGCAAGACTTAGCAACCAACTTCTGCAAAACAAATTTCAGTGTCATGTACATTCAGCAAGTTGCATTTGAAAACTTTATTTCATCGTCATTACAGGACATAGCAAAAGAGCAAAATAAAGACAACGTGTGGAAAGAAATTAAACACCTTTGGCAAGATAAGAATAATGTTACGATTAGAAACCACTACACTGTACGCAATGACATTCTGATTCGCCGCTCTCATCCTGACAGCAACAATTGGTTATTATGCATTCCTGACGAACTGGTTAACAAATTAATCTGGTACACTCATTTAAGTTACGCACATTACGGAGCACGAAAATGTTTTCTTATACTGAGACAGAACTGTTATTTTACCAACATGGAGAAACGTATACGACGAGTTTTAGCGTCTTGTAAAATTTGCCAGAAAGCTAAATCAAACACCACTTCACATATTCCTCCTTTATATCCCATTGTACCTATTAAATTAAAACATATGGCCGCTGTAGATATTTTTGGTCCCATTCCGAGAACTAACAGAGGTTTTTGCTACATCTTTGTCGCTGTTGAGCTCACTTCAAAATTTGTTACTTTCACTCCGTTACGCAAAGCTACTGCTAAAACTGTTTCGAAAGCATTTGTAAAATATTTTCTGTTTCATGTAGGGCATGTGATGAGAGTAATTTCTGACAATGGATCTCAATTTCGTTCTGGTACATGGACGCGCATGTTACGAGCTAGAAACATTTCTCCGATTTATATATCCAAGTACCATGCTTCTTCGAACCCCTGTGAACGGTTAATGAAAGAAATTGGTAAGCTGTGCCGAATATACTGCCACAAAAGACATATTGATTGGGATACACACATACTCTCATTCCAAGATGTAATTAATTCCATTCCAAATGAATCCACTATGCTATCTCCGTCTGTTATATTGAAAAACGTTGAACCACCAAACAAAATTAAGGAATTAGTAAACTTCCCTAAATGTCGTCGACTAAGACACCACGAAATAATTGACACTGCGCTGAACAACATCAAACGTGCCGCAGAGCGCCGGAGAAGACAACAAAAACAGGTTTGTACACGCCGCGACTTTCACGTTGGACAGAAGATATTAGTGCGTACACACTATTTATCCAGCAAATTTAAATGTAAGTGCAGTAAATTTGAACTTCTATACGCAGGTCCATATCGGATTCGCAGCATCCCTCACCCCAATGTTGTACACGTCGAAACTTTGAGAACCAGAAAATCGAAAGGCAACCACCATTGGTCAAATATCAAACCCTTTATTGAATGAAGACACTGTATGATTCAACACACTATGATGCCATTTACTAATGCAATTGTATTCACCTGACTAATTACTGATGATTATCGTATTTTTTCTTGGCAAGTGCCCGGCAAGGTAAGGTTAGCAGGTCGTTTTTCTTGTCGTTACACATCAGACCGTGCACATTTTCCATTTTTTTTGTGTATATGATTGTACTCCAGTTTTGTTTGTATGCACTGTGAAATAGTTAAGATATAACACACCAGTTGACTTTGACATTTTTTTTGCCCTATGATATCTCAACATCGTGACTGTTTTACATTTTCTTTTACTGCTGCATTGTGATATTCTCTGTACATTTTGCATCTGAACACTGTCAATGTCTTTGACATATTACGTTTTCTGTCATGTTATGCTGTATGCTTAATTGTGTCACCATAAACCAGTCATTATTTAGTGGTTATATGATTTAAATGCAAGACATTAATCTTTATTCATCAATTTCAGAAAGAAATGATGTGTGTAAGAAATGGATTCAACAGAAATGTGAATTTCACCTACAGAATAAACGAAAGAAGATGCAATAACTTTATGAGGAAGAGTAAATGGATCAGGATTAACAAACATTAACAAGAATATACTATACTCATCATAGAATAGCAGTCTTAACTAATTTTTTCTTTCAGAATACAAGGTGATTGACGCAGGCTATCAGACAGAACTACACATCTTAGTTTTAGTGATGAAATATGCTAGAGATAAGGAATAGTTGTGTAATGAGTAATGAAGTGATTTTTTGCAGATGATAATGAATGCTGATGAATAATGATGAAGAATATGCTGTTATGAATAATGAAGTTTTTCTTTACAGGTGATGATAATAATGAAGTTATGATAATATGGATAATGAAGTGATGGATAATGAAGTTTTTTCTTTACAGATGAGGATAATGTTGAAGTTATGTATTTATGCTATGTAGTTATTTAAGTATTTGTTGCAGTTTGCTTTGACAGCAGGTGTTATATTGCATGGTATGATGACTGAAAGTTTTGGAAAGGACAGCTATGGAATACATTTTTATACACATTTCACTACCTGTTAATTCGAAATTCACTACTTTTCAGCATAGAGTGAGTTTCTTCTTTCAGGTCAATAATCCATTTTGTATTTTTTTTCAGGAGAAGTTTTTCATGATACTTACTAAACCTGTTACTTATTATACCTGTTCTAGTACTTGCATTTTTATTTTTTACCCATTTGTGTTTATCATTTATAAATGTGATCACATATACTGCCTTGTTACATAACCTTGCTACAGCTGACTCATGACGAATGACGTTACCTATCCTCATTTGCAGCAATAGGTCAAAAGCAAATAGTATTATGCCTCAGCAATTAATTATCGATCCCAACGCAATGCATTGGTAAAAGAGGTATTACCAGTCCCACATAATGTCACTAGTTTATGATAATTCTGAATAATACTGATTAGCTCTGAATAGTATGTCACTTCAGTAATGACTTCTTAATGGTACAAAAAAATATATATATATAAAATAATGCTTTGTAACTGGCTAATAACTGCCACTGTTTATTGTAATGAGACTACTTAAAATGCCCATGATTATTAATGCTTTGATTGTAATTAGCTGAATTTTAATAATGACTCCGTAATGATCTGAATAATACTGAATGAGGAACAATGTTTTATTGTAATGAGACTACTTATAATGCCCATGATTATTAATGCTATGACTGTAATTAACTGATTTTTAATATTGACTTCATAATGATCTGAATAATACTGAATGATGAACAATGTTTTATTCTATTCAATACTTGCTGGCCACTGAGTGCCAATAATTAATGTCACTCAATGAATTATGTTATTAATTACGCCATTAATTAGCTCTTGTTTTCAATGTTGATACTTTGTAACTGGAAAAGAATGTGATTGTTTAATAATGCTTTGTAATTAGGAAAAAGCTAATGATTCTTACTGTATTGGAATGAGAAATGATTAATTAACTATGCCATACTTTGTAACTGGAAAAGAATGTGATTGTTTAATAATGCTTTGTAATTAGGAGAAGGCTAATGATTAATACTATATTGGAATGACAAATGATTAATTAACTATGCTATACTTTGTAACTGGAAAAGAATGCGATTATTTAATAATGCTTTGTAACTAGGAAAAGAAGGCTACTGATTCTATGTAAAACAATTAATGAACATTTTTCTGTAATACTACATACATGGTACAGAAATGTTCAATAACTGGGCTATGAATGCCGCAAACTACTAATGAAGAATGGTATGTGACTTAATGTCCTTCACCTTATGAGCTAACTACCCTGAATTACTGCAATGTCCATTTGTCCTGTCTATCCTAGTGATCATGGAGCACTATCTTTGGTTTTGCAATAATTCTACGTTGGTGTGCCTTGTAAGAGCGTGGTGTTGACACGACATGCTGTCCACCACCGTGAGCGATGAAGACGTTATTATAGTCCCACTGTTTGGTGTACCTAGTGTACTGCCAAAATGAGAACATGGAACATCACTACGACAGTTCAGTGTCTTGGCTACACTGATAAATTCTGATGGGAAAAGAACTTCAAATTGTGTCACTTGGTGTTGTACTGCTGTGGAAAGATATGGACTTTCAGAACAGCTGTGTGCAATCTAAAGTGCTACAACCATGATGCAATCCTTCCCTTTCCTATCCTAATTCTTGTCACATAGTGAAAATCATTTTTTGCTAACATCATTTATGTTCATAGGTTATACATTTTTTTTCGATTCGCTGAACTCCAGTGCGAGTACACTTATGGCACTTGTCGACATGTTTTTTTTGCCATTATGTTTATTTATTGCGAAAATGCTAAAGACATTTATTCGATTTGTTCTGAAGTACAGTATATGTGCACTCTTGTCTTTTATATTGTATATACATTTTTATTTTGATGATATGTTCTGAACTACTGTGCATGTGCACTTATGTTATGTGTTAATATGTTTTCTAGTGAACTTCAGTGCCTGTGCACTTTTCTCATTTTCCTATATGATTTCTACTCATTCTGTATGTTCAATACTTCAGTGCGTATGCACTTATGTCATTTCTTACTCATTGTATATACATTTCGTCATTTGCTGATATGTTCTGAACTGCAGTGCATGTGCACTCATGTCACTTGTCAACATGATTTTTTTGCCATTCTGTTTATGCTAAAGAATTTTTTCAGTGCCTGTGCACTTTATCTGTCAAATAATTTTTATATACATTTTTCTGATTTGCTACTAAGTTTTGTACTCATATCTTGTCTTTGTCTGAAATGTTTTGTACTCGGTGCATGTGCACAACATTTAATTCATGTATTTAAATATTCTGTAAATTGTAAAAGTTCATTAATTAAAGAAAAAATTTTGCCGCGCTTGGCAAGTCCAAATGACTCACCATCGCTGCCAAATTTTTGCCCCCCCAGTGGAGGGTTATGAAACACGTATGTAACGTAGCAGCGATGGTGAGGCACGTTAAAATCTTTGACCAGAGAGCCATTTATCGTCGTTAGTCTGCGCTTGACCGCGCGAGTGTTGCGAGCAGTACGCTAGTAGTCGTCGTGGAGTACGCTAGTAGTCGTCGTGGAGTATGCTAGTAGTAGTCGTGCAGTACAGTTGCGAGCAGTCTGTCAGTGGGCAGTCTGTGAGCAGTGCAGTATGTCGGTAGTAGCAGCCGAGTGCAGTTGTGTGTGAGGAGTCGGCGAGCGTCGACATGGCATTCCGGTCAAGATGTTGAATGAGGTATATTGTTAATTAAGGTAATCATCAGATAATGTAAAGTTTATTTATTGTAATTAATTTTCAACAAGTGCCGCAATAATAATTTTGATTTCAAAGCAATTTTTACAAAAAAAAATCATTTAATTACGATTTCCTTCATTTCCCTTAAAGAAAAGTTTCAGTTAAATTTAAAAATAAAAAAAAATATTATTTGCAATGCAGTTCCTCCAAGCCGTGCGCAACAATAAGAGCAGAAATTTGACAAGCAGTTTCAATGAGGTAAGAATTTAATTCTGATTGTTTTGCACAGGGCCAAAGACCGATATTTCGGTTTAATTGAATTATCATTATCACTGAGATTTTCTTATCACTGAATTGACTTTCATTTTTTTGTGAGGAACTTATACTTGGGTCAGATTGCGATTCTCATTTTTATTGTCATTAAATTTAATTGCTAGGGAGGTTAGCATTCTTAAATAATATTGTCATTTTTATAAAATTTTTGTGGGGAGGTTACACTTGGCTCCCATTCATTTATTATTTCTGTTTATAAAATTACGGTGGAGAGGTTTCGCAATACATCACTAATAGGAACGACAAGAGCAGCGTCGTCGAATCAAGCGAATGTGAATGATGTATTCCTTCAAAGAACAAGTCGATATGCTTCTCATTTACACAGAATGCCAACGAAATTCAGTGAGAGCTAGAGACGTATAAGCTGAAAGATATCCTCAACGTACTCACCCTACACGTCGTACATTTAAATATGTGTATGATAAATGGAGAACAACTGGACTTTTAACGCATTGGAAACATATATGGCAAAGGAAAGCTACTAACGAGGAAACGGAAATTGGTAGTCTTGCCACTGTGGTTCGAGTTCTTTGTAATAGTTCGTGTCAAATCACAAGGGAATCTGGCATGAGTCAGAGTAGTGTCATTTGTGTTCTGCATTGCCATAAATATCATCCTTACCATATAAGTCTCCACCAAGAATTAACTGGTACGGATTGTATGCATCACATTGAATTCTGCCGATGGCCTCAACTTCAGATTCAGAGGGATGACACATTTATTCATATAATTTTATTTACTGACCAGGCTACATTCACGAACCATGGAAATCGTAATTTGAAAACATGCATTATTGGCAACTGAAAATCCATGTTGTCAGCGCCAAGTTGTACACGAAAAACCATGCTTGGTGAATGTATGGTGTGGGATTATGGAGGACAGAATTATAGGCCCCTATTTCATCGAAGGAAATCTTAATGGTAGAAAGTGCTCCACATTCCTCTAAGAAACATTAGGTCTGTTATTGCAAAAAATACCTTCAAGAACAAGGAACAGAATGCGGTAACAACACGATGTGTGTCCAGCACCTTTTTCGCTGATGGCCAGAAATGAGTTGCAGAGACAATTACCAAATTGTTGGATTGGACACGGAGGAGATATGTCATGGCTGGCTCGTTCGTCAGACTTGACGCATCTGGATTTTTTCTTGTGGGTATTTGTAAAAGACATTGTTTATAAAGACAATCCAACTATACACCTGAAGATATGTGAGAGAGAATTGTCAGAGCATGTGCTTTGATAAGTGCCAAAGTGATAAGGAATACCACTCAATCAATGATAAGAATATTGCAGCACTACAGTGATATCAAAGGTCTTCACTTCGAACACCTTCTGTAAATGGACGTTCATGCCACCATTGTGACCTTCGTTCGCCTTCAATGACCTTATTGTTACACATCATTGGATTCGTCTCGATAGCTGCTATCAGAAAAGAAGTACCAAACTGTAGCGTAGAATTAAAAAAAAAAGAACAGACTTGACCTTCACATCTCTGAAGCAACCCCTCCTAGCAACAAAAACCAACGTCATATTATGGCCCCTGTTGTCCCATGGAACTTTTGTCTCACAAACGTTTCAGCTCCTATCATACTTTTGGACTTATTCTTGGTGACAATAATTAGTTACTCACCCTGTATAACATAACAAAACATTGATGTGTACCCTTGGCAAAATCGTAATCCCAAACAGTGCCCTAAATTACCAATTAATCCAGATGCTATGTAGGTAAAATTTCATTGATACATTTACGCCTTAACAAGTTCTGATCGCAATTACATCTGCATAAATCGAAAAACAGCTGGAAAAGGGTGATGTTACTTGACCGTTTTTCCCAAAACTGTCCCATAGTTGATATAAAACCAGAATAAAAAGATCAATCAAACTGGAATAATTAATCCCTATTGGTAAATTAGAGATTTATCAGTACCAGTATCTGCTAATACTTAATTAATTAGATTTCATTTTCATATTGGATTGAATTTTTCACCCAAATAAGAGGTCACTAGAAAGGCATATTGAGCTAGACTGCAAGTGCCTAGCTGCATAGCACATCATGTTAGCCAGACAGGGTAGGTCGCTCCAAGGAGAATTCCTAGAAGAACTCGTTGGCAACTGCAGAGTTCAGTGTCACTTGGTCAGGATGGCCTTTAGTTTGAAAAGCCACCACTAGACGCCGCTCGCCAGAGGTTACATTGCAGATACACTTTCCTCTAGTGCACGGCCACCAATAGAGTCAATTTTAACAATCTGCATGTGGATGAAGGAGATTTGATACTTTTACTGATGCCTGGAAGGACACATTTTCGAATGTAGAAAGCAGAGATTCTCCGAAATGCTCCAGCCACAATACATAACAACTGAAAGTGGAGTGAGAACCCAGGACACATTTGAAGGCATGGGATGTCGCTGAGAACAGGCACTGCAAAAGCTAAATGTTTAACACAATTTAAGTACACCCCAGGACTGGTTAACAAGAATAATTTAGAAGTTATAGGCAGAAACTCGTCTGTGCAATTGAAGTCCAAACTCAATGGCCACAGACTGAGACAGAGAGAGAGGTTCAAATGGCTCTGAGCACTATGGGACTTAACTTCTGATGTCATCAGTCCCCTAGAACTTAGGACTACTTAAACCTAACTAACCTAATGACATCACACACATCCATGCCAAAGGCAGGATTCGAACCTGCGACTGTAGCCGACGCGCACTTCCAGACTGTAGCGCCTAGAACCTCTCGGCTACCCTGGCTGGTAGAAAGAGAGGAGGACACGGTTTTTCTGCACCAAGTGTTATGGAGCATGCTAATGGTTAACTGCCTGAAACAAGAGGACCCTTCTTTTAAGGCTTCTTTTTACTAGTCGGCGCTCGAAATATCCATAGGTCAGCCAGTCGAAATTATGTGACGAACGAAAACGTGCAAACACAAGTCTGTCTTATAGGAAGCAGTCAGTACAAAATACTTTTCTGCCACTCGTCTCTCCCAGGATCCATCTCTGCCAGATTTCTTCTCTGTTCTTCGTCATTCAAGCATCTCTGCAGCCAGAGGCCTCTTTGAGCCGATGAGTGTGGGGCTCAGAAAATGTTCCAGCTAATTTGAACTTAGCAACAGAGGCAGGTTGTTGGTACAAAACGAATGAATGATTTTTCATCCTCAATCTGCAGATTAATACTGTGAGCTGCAACAGCTAGAAAAGCCATAGGAACAGTCAAATTATTTTTTCTGAGTTTGTGTAATATCAAGCTTCTTTTTGAGGACTCGCTTCAATATTTTATGGTCAATATGCTCTCACTTTGATCACAGATGCAAACGCATGTACGTCTTTAGTTCTGTCTGCCTTTTCATACTGATATGAATTTATTGGAACCAGACCACAGATCTTTAACCAGACTTTCCAAGGTATTAATTGAAATTGTCAGTCTTTGTCAGATTATTTATAATGCATTTGTAATATAATAAACTGAGTTGATTGTGATTAATGTTAATTCTTCCATGTTCATGAATTTGGGGGGGGGGGGGGGCAATGATTAATTATGTCAGATCAACAGAGCCATTTTGTATACCACTGTTCAACATCCTGCCCTGTACTCTTACAGTCTATTCATACTGTGAGTCACGTCACGATATGTCACATCAGTTCACTTTCCCCAGTACTCAATGGTGAAAGTGAGGTTGTATGTTATCATATGTGATTCAAGTGTTGGATTATAGTACTGCAATGGGGAACAAACAATGATAAAGTTTATTAACAGCATTGTCATACCTCATAACATCAGTTTTGTGTGGTAGAGTGCTGAGAAGTAAAACAACATTTCAAAACACATGACATTTATTTGCTGGCGAAAATGTATATATGCAAACAAATCAATCGGTAAGGAAACAACTAGAAACTGTTTACATCATCCAATATGATTTTTTCTTAAATAACCAATAAGGTCATAAACAACTATATTTTTCTCCCTCATTGGAGCTAACTTTTTCACCTAAAACATTGTTTACTGAACATGGTATTGTCGACTTATTTTCTTATTTATATATGGAGTGGGAGTCTGGTCTGTTCTTTTACTGTAAAACCTACATAATTTTTCGCTTTCAGATATCTTGTGGAAGAACAGTCGATAGAAAAAATACTCGAATCGTCATGAAAGATTTGCCATGAAAACGACCAGCAATAATAAAATAAATATTAAAAAGACAGAGAAGCTCAAAATCCACTACTACAAGATGAGTAAGCGCGGAGGAAATAGGATAAATTCCGATGGTAGAAGACGATATTGCTGTCAAACTTTCTTCCCGAGAAACCTTGACGTAACGTCACGTTAAGATCCGTTGATGGGCAGTGTTAATGTCGCCATTTGAAGTGGACTTCAGAATGGTGCGATGTGAAGTTTTTATTTAATTTTTTATTTATTTATATTTTTTATGTAACTATCAAGCTAATGACTTTTGCAGACGTCATAAATTTGTTGTGTTGTACATTAATATAAATAACACATATACCAGTGGTACATATATTTACCTCAATATTCTAAATATATAACCAACTGAAACAGAGGACATGTAACTTAGAATTCACTCATTAAATACCAACAACTACTTACTAGGTAAGCTTTTAATTCTCTGTGGAACAGCTTTGCTTCAGAAGTTTTTAAAGCTTGTTGAACCATATCTCCTCACTAATATGAAGAATATTGTCAGTTATTTTTAATAATGTACTCTGTTGGGAGAAGTTTCCCTTAATTACTTGTTATGTGTATCACTGCACTTATTTGCTTTGTTTTCACTATTCGCAAAAAATATAAGTTTATACAAATATGTTGTTCAACATTTATGTTGCACGAAGGTTTCAGGATAGGGCTCCCTGGATCTTTGTCCCTGCAGAAACCTAATTGTTCTCTTCTGTCATACTAATATTTGTTCACATGGAGGTCTGCTCCACAGCACAACAGTTCAATACTATAATTAAGAAACAGATCAATTTTCCATAGTATACTATTTTTAAGGTTTGATTTGGAATTAATTTTGCCAATTGGCTTATCAGGCACAAGCTACTGCCGATTTTCTCGCATACAAAATTAATGTGCCTTAATCAGTGAAGATTTTTGTACATGTGGACACCAAGAACTTTAAGTTTACCTGTTTCTATTGATGTACTACCACATATATTGTTTATTTCAACGTCATGAGGGTTAGTTGCTCTAAATGTTACTAGCTGGGATTTACTGAAGTTAGTGTTAGCCTTGAAGTGGAAAATAACTAAGAATAAGAACGATGTATCATCAACATAGCATACTAGATATGATCTGGAGGGTTCGTTCACGTCATTGACAAAAGTCAGTAAGAGGAAGGGACCAACAATTGACCTCAGTGGCACCCCCTGGATTACTATATCTCTAGAAGACTGGAGATCTATCATCGTATTATTCATTCTGCATGAACGTTTATTACACTGATTGCAATTCACTAAGAACATGGACAGTAAATGTGTAGGCGAGTCTTTGATGTATTTCTCAATGAGTAGTCCATAGTTGACCGAGTCAAAGGCTTTTGGAAAGATCTAAGAATATGCCCAATGACTTCATAGGAGGGTGCACAAATTTTGGAGAAATTCAATACCTGCAGTTGTTGTGCATTAATCTTTCCTAAAACCATGCAGTTTTTCTCTTACGAATTTGTTTTTTGTAAAATTAGCAGAGAGCTGAGAGAGGATAATCATTTCATCCTCTTATTGGATGGTAGTTTGAAGCCTCTTTTGTACTTCCCTTCTTATGCACTGGTTTAACAATGATTATTTTCAGACTACTAGAATAAATAGTTTCTCTTATATTACTGTTTATGAGGTAGATTAGTAATCTAACTATTTCTTTTATGCATGTTTTAATTACAGTACTTAACATACCAGTTCATCCAGATGAAAGTTTGTTTTTTAATGTGAGGATTATCAAGCTTATTTCATTTACCTTAATCATGTTAAATTGATAATCCACTGTTTGAGTGATGTGATTTGGTCTCTCTTGGGGCATGTCTATAGGTTATGTTCGATTTCCTGTTAGTGGTATGCAGTGTTTATTAAAAAGGTTACACACTGATGTTTTTTTGTAATATTACAATCCAATCCAATGCATGAAGGTTTGCTATTCCTATTCATGTAGGTTTTCCAGTACTTGTTAATCAGTTTATTGGAGGCCTTTTTTACACTAGTGGCTTATGACATTTCATTACCATGAACCTGTTTTCTAAAGTTTAAAGTTCTGCTGTGTAATGTTTTTGTTTGGAAATATGCAGTCTTGTTGATTTGCACAGGACATCTAGGTCATAAATATTCTGCCTAAATTCAATAAGGTTGGCTGGTAGTCTAAAGGGGTGTGAGTGAAACTCCTGGATGTGCTGACATTTCGTATTGGAAACTGACATCACGCGACCATAGCCACCTGGGTTCACAGAACACCTGGCTGCAGATGTTCTACCACTCTGAACGTAGCTGCTAAGACGTGTGGAACGTTTGCCTACTCTCATATTGCTTGCTTATTCTCATTTCGCTTGCTTTCTTTGTTAGTTTTGTTTTTGTTTCTGTTGTTTTACATTTGCTGCTCGAATTTGCTTGTTTCTTACATAGTTTATGTTGTTCAAGAGATGAATACGGTAAGCAGGTTCAAAAGGATGTAGGTTGCAATAGTCATTCAGAGATGAAGGCTTGCACAGGCTAGGGTACCATGGAGAGTTGCATCAAACCTTTCTTTGGACTGAAGATCACAACGACAGCAACAACAACAATAACAAAATCATTGTTATGATGATGATTGTCACTGCTTAAATAGTCTGCTACTCAGTGCACATTACGTTAGTTTTAAGAAACCAGAGTTTCTATAACATAGATACGTGGTAAAGGTAGAGTACCTAACCTCTTAAAGAAGGGTTTACTGGAAGATTGGGGATTACTTTAAATACATTTATGCAGATAATTTAAATGTAATTAATAGTGCATACACTCCTGGCAGATTGGGGATTACTTTAAATACATTTATGCAGATAATTTAATTGTAATTAATACTCTAAGCCCATGAATTATATTAATGTTGCATAACTGTTTGTCAGAACCTAGGTAAGAAACAACTTATCTGTTGTTAGTTGGCGTTAGGCACTAATTTCTCAAATTCTTCTAGGAGTCTGAATCACTGGTAGAGGTAGTTCACTGACGTCTTAATCACAGTGAAGCTAAAATTATTCAGACATATTCAATCGAAAACCGAAATTATGCTCTTATTTTATTAATTTAGCAGGAAAAGCTACAATACCTTAATACATTTCACAACATTTAAAGTGCTTTAATAATTAACTTGACCACATACATTACAGAAAATGCTGACTACTGCTTAATCTTGGGTCTGCTTCTACAACAGGATCACAAACATGAGTTACAAAAACAGCAATCACACGCTTCTGTCAGGCGAAAGGTCTTTAAGTACAACTGAAATGTAATGTGCACTGCATTTGTCCCATTAATAGTAGTCAGCCAGTTTAGGATATTCCCTAATTTGTTTAGTGCATATAGATAACAGAGGGATCAAAATAAGGAAAAGTGCACAGATTTTATAGCTGTGAATATACAACCATAACCACATCGAACACAGAGTTTCACATCAGGTGTTCATCTGTTATTGCAGCCATGCATGTGCAGCAGCTAGACAAGTGATGCCAGTTTCTGGTCCAAAACGTTAATACAGCCAGGGTTTGCTGGAGTGAGATATTCCCCTAGTGTGAATTGCATATTTTCTCCACTCTGAGTGTATGACGTGACATGTGCTGATGTGAGTGCAGAGTGAATTAGCCTTTGGCTTTGGTTCCTATTCACACAGCATTCATTTTTCACAGGCACGAGTTGTTTCCAGACCTCAAACGCTTATTCATGTAAATCTAACCCTCTATACTTTTAACTGAAAGTTACAATCAGTCCAAAATTTCCATCTGTTTAGTCAAAATTATTTAACATAATTGAGCCGTGGTGGCTTCCTTCTTTCAAGTCTCCCATTGTGTGCGCTAGAGAACTAGCGGTTCTTTGCCACACAGAGTGTCTTCCAATGATAGGGCATGACCGTTCTGCACTAGCGACCTGGCGGTTGCTGTCAGCGACAGTATGGTTTGTGGTGTCAAGTCAGACTTGGTCTGCTTGGAGTGGTGCGCAGTGTAAGGCCCAGATTTGGTCACACTGGATATTAGGATTCGGTACAAGGCCTGTTGACATGGCGGTTCTCTGGCATTATTCCCATGTATGCGTTATTGTAGCAGTCTTGGCCCTCTGTGTTCCTGGAGCACCAAAATTTATTTTACTTGTATGTTGAAGTCCATTTCCTCTCATTTGGAGATTGCGATTGTATTAACTAATGTACAGAGAGCCTGGTATTTTGGAGAGTCTGATTCATTAGGTGCTTTTGCCTTTGGATTATGGGATCACTGTGCTCTCCTTTGGCTCAGTGAGCTGTGAACTGGTTCAGCACATAAGATGAGCAAACATCAGCTGCTGGCATCGTCTTTGCTGAGACAGCCACCTTCTGCATCACCTCGAAAAAAAGGAATTAAGTTATGTAACTTTGTTACAGACTTCTGCCACAGTAAATGTAATATTTTTTTAATTCTTTTTTAAAAGGGACATCACCCTATCTTGTGTTTTAATTAATTTCAGTTTAATAGTTTCACTCTGCAGGGCCATGAACAGCTGTTGCCCAGGTTGTTAAATTTCCTTAAATTTTATCACTGGCACTGACCAGGTTTAAAATTTTGAAGAGACGTAATTGTCCATTTCTTAATTTGCTATTTTCTTATTTAAGTTTTATTATCTGACGCTGTCCTAGTTTTTAATCAAAGGGGCTTTTAGATGTAGAGGCAGTATGTTGATGGGGAAGCATTTATAGGTAATTGTCTTGATTACCCATCATGCTCTTGGTTTTGTATTAGTTGGGATCCCATTTGTAGATTTGAATTGTGGTACAAGATTCTAGAACATCTGCTGTTCTTCTTCATCAGAGTAATTTCTCCACATGTTAGCACTGATAGTTTCTTTCATTTCCCAAATGTGTGAAATTTAAAATTCTACTGAATTCAGTCATTTATTTTCCAAGTCTTTTTAAGCCCTGTGAACTTGTTTTTAAATTGTTAATGAATTTTTTGGATTCACACTATTTTAAATCAATTAAGCAGCAGTAGCCACTGGGCATATGCTTCATGTGAAAAAGAATCCAGAACGCCAGCTGCAGAGTGAAAATCTCATTCTGGAAACATCCCTCAAGCTGTGGCTAAGCCATGGCTCCGCAGTATCCTTTCTTTCAGGAGTGCTAGTTCTGCAAGGTTCGCAGGAGAGCTTCTGTAAAGTTTGGAAAGTAGGAGACGAGATACTGGCAGAAGTAAAGCTGTGAGGAGTGGGTGTGAGTCGTGCTTCGGTAGCTCAGATGGTAGAGCACTTGCCTGCAAAAGGCAAAGGTCCCGAGTGCGAGTCTCGGTTGGGCACACAGTTTTAATCTGCCAGGAAGTTTCATATCTGCGCACACTCCGCTGCAGAGTGAAAATCTCATTCTGGTCGTCTTTATCAGAATAATTACGCTGCATGTTGCCGCTGATAGCTTTTTCCTTTTCCCAAATGTGTAAAATTTCAAATTAGACTAAATTCTGTCATTTCTTGTTAAAGTTTTATTTAAGGCCCTGTGGGCTTGTTTTTAAATTGTCAATAAATTCTTTGCATCCATTCTATTTTAAATTTATTAAGCAGCAATATTTATTTTCGTTTATGTGAAACAGGAAATTTGCACCTTAATCATTTATATGAATGTGTGGTGTCTGTTCTTTTGAACATATCCAAAAAAAAAAAAACAGACGCAATGCATTTTTATAACTGATTCACATCGATGGGCAGTGGATCCACAGCATTCAGTGTGGTTGCACAATTACATCCGACCTCTTGCGGGAATCTCTAAGTAACGAGTATGGAGGACATGGACACAGACTGCAGATGGTTGCCACTTGGTGGAATAGTGGGTCATCTGAGATGCATGCCGAGGTAGTCTGCAGAGCCATTATAAACACTGTGTCTGTGTAGTGCATAGTAAGGAGGAGACCCCGGGCTCAAATCCTTGTCTGGTACTCATTTTCACTCATTGCCACTGATGCCACATAATGTCCTGATGCAGCTGATATCAATAACCCGTTTCCTTTCCTTTCCTTTCTTCCTCCTCTACCTTCAGTTTCAAAATACATTATAATCAGTTTGCTTAATGCGAAACTGAAAATTTTTCAACTTATAATCTTTTGTAATAAATGTTTTACAAATGGAAAATGATATATAGCGAAAACCCGGTCCAGTCGTTCCCACATAATCTATCCTGAGTACCAGGGGGCCACTGAATGGTAATAAATAATGTGCTTTTTCTCTGGGACAAGTGGGGAAGGGGTTAACCATTGGCTGTTTTCTTTCTATTTGTATTTTAATTTGATTTGTTGGCATTAATTGAATTGTATTTTCTTAGATGTTTACTGCTGATCATGAGGCCTTGTGGCTGTCCCAGCTTGTCTGTTTTGAAAAATGAACATTTGCCATTTGAGCTCAGAATACTCCACCTTCTGTGTGGTGGAACCATTATGGGATTATTGGCTCGCTTGCATGTGGGTTTGGATAGCCCCTTGACTGTCAGTACTGACAGCACTGGCGAGATGGGTATCACAATAGCTGATTGTGCCACTGCTATGTCGCCCTTATGCCAGAACAAGGAATTTTTAGAAATTAGCCAACTCATCCATAAGACATTTACAGGTTCCAGACACAGCTAGTTCATTGTGATAGTCTTTTATGTGATATCCATCAGTTTGAGCTTAATGCTGTGTAACGGCTCCATGTAAGCCGCTACATAGCTCGACACCACAACTAAAGACACCTGACTGCCCTTCTGACACTCAGGGAAGAGTCTGGTGATAATTAGTAAGACAGGGTTATTTAAATATAGACAATCATTATAATATCAGACATGGTAATTGTCTGCAAGGTGTGAATGCGAATGTATGATGAGGTGTGCATGAGATGTCGGCTGTGGGTGTGCTATAGGCATAGTGGAAGTGAAGCCAACCTTGAATCTAGTAGAGCACGACTACACTGGACCAGAGAGGCATAAGCTCCACGCGCGTCATTAGCGCTCGTTAGGTTGGCAAAAAACTGTGTGCGGTATCTCTGAGTCCCTGCGGCCACGATGTGTGGCCCCGGACGAGGGAGACCGTATCGGGGTTGTTGCTGGGAAGACCTGGGTGAATAAGCACGCTCTGCTCTATCACTCCGATAGTTAGCGAAGATTTAGAACTCCATGTTCACTTTGAACTTGGAAGCAGCTTCCCTGCTGAGGAAAGCCACTATGGTATTTCCTAGAATCATCTCGGTTAGGAGAGATAGGGAGATGATTTCTTTTGCCAAGTAATTTCATGGGAATTGTGTTCATTGCACTTGGGAGTGAACAGGCGCTCATTGCTGAGTAATACTCAGAATTGCTCAATTTGCATTTCAGTGTGAGTGTGAAGTATATATGCAAAGTGTATTTTATTTAAATGTGTTTATTGACTCCTGATTGTGGAGAGATTGGTAACATGTGGTCCGCAGACCCCGTGCATTTCTTGGTGAGAAGCTTCAGCTCGACGTAATCACATTTCGCGATCGAGCTGGATCTTCTACGTAAATTCACGAGTGTGAATTAATTGTTCCTTCATAATATCCAGTAAAATCCCGGAGTTAGTTAAACATCAAGACGGGACTTGCCCGAATTAAAGTTACAGTTGGAACCATGCTCTCTCCCAATGTTGTCCCACTTGGTGTATGGGAACCTTCCTCTTTTATCTGTTAGATAAAATGAATAGAGTGAATGTTAGTGTGTGTGTGTGTGTGTGACTAAATCATGATAGAAATGTGCAGGCGGTAGTCATTGTCGATTCACGGCACATGTTAGCCGGATGTTTAAGTAAGTTTACTTAGATATGATACTATTTGTATCACGCCAGCATTCCGTGATAAGTGAGAGGGAATATTTGAGATGATAATGTTTATTGAATAAATGTGATTGTGTTATTATATAAATATGTTACAGTGACTTCTCCCAGCCACACCATATTCCCTTATCATTTCACAGAATATTTGGTATGCGTATTTCAGTTAATCACCTGTCTATGTCCCACTCATGGGCATATTTCATGTAATAAACTCTGTAAGGTGGTATTAAATCTTCATTATAATAATATTCTAATTCTAACTTGATCAAAACCACCAAATAAAACTTTAGTTTGAGTATTGATGCTTGTTGCTGCAAATGGCCGCCTGCGTCTTCTATAGTACAGGTGCCATTTATAAAATTGAGGAGGCCTGCCGAGGGTGCGGAAAGCAAGTATCATGCAGCTGAGCAGGTTAAGTTAGGGCAGGTGCAAGATTTGCAAGAAAATGTAAGCCACCTCGGTTCAAAGGAGCAAGATTTTTCTCCCGAACAGCTACCTCGGAAGTAGTAGTAATGTCACAGGTGCAGTGAAGACGCCAGCTGGGGATTCCTTCATTAAATTGCCTAACTTGACGATGCTTTTGCTTTGGGGGATTGAGGAAATTTCTGTCGAAAGTTTAAGCCAGGTGGAGTTTCTTGTGGCTGACAATCAAATTTGAATTTCAAGCCGATATTATAGATTTACCATAATATTGTGCATTAGTTGAACCCATTAACGCAAGGCGTATTGAGCCACATATTCTCTGAAATTTTGCAGGAATATGGGGCACTGAAGAACCTGCAAAAAAGTATTATCAGATTGAAATGATCACACCATATTATCAGTGAATTTGAGCAGAAACATTTTTGGCAGGTTCAAGCCTTCAAAGAAACCTTAGCCAGGTGTATTGAGGAGATTCGGACTGCAGTATCAGACTTAGAATTGAAGGTTATGGAGCTTCAAGTAATTGACAACATACCAGAAGGCATGAGGCCAGAGGACAATATACATATTACATTTTTCAATAAACCTTCTGCCTTAGTTGAATTACTCATAGATGCTTTGTTTTCTGCTATTGAAGGACTGAGCTTCGCAGATCAAAAACAGCAGGTGTTAGAGTGTAATTACTAGGATGCCTGCAGGGATTTCCAACAACCTACTTGTTTCTTGCGAAGGAACAAGTGCTAGGCGTGTTTTTGGTGCAACGATGAGGCACATTTCATTCGTAAGCGCTCTGTTCAATAGGCGGAGAGGCTGAACAGCTATCGCCTTGGGAGATAAGAGAGGCATATAGGCTGTGGTTTGCTGAAACGCTATTTCCATGTTAAGCTCGTGATGGGGGAGCCTCTGCCCTATATTCGCGCATCACTTAATCACTAGCTTGTGTCTCCACTTATTGATTCAGATAGCTCTGTTTCCCTGCTTGACTACCGGCGAAAGTTGGAATTTAGGACCATTTGTAAGTTGCCTTGCTTGCGCTGCTCCTCCCAGGGGTGTCGGTCTGCTAATGGGCAGACGTTGCCTCTGGTGGGGGAGTGGCGAGCGAAATTAAGTGTTTCAAACTTTTCCTGGCTAATTCCTTTTCTTCTGCTTCGTTAGGACCCTTCAGGATCACATGTGGCTTGTTTTGCATGCCTTCTTTCTTCCCAATACCGCTTTATTCTCTCAGCTCTTCTCTTCCTTTCTTCTTCTGTTAAGACAACTATGACTTTGGTGTCCGGCCACCTGTGACCATCCACTGACCCTTTATAATTCTCCCTGTCCTGTACTACTGCCTGAAGATTCCTTTCTTTTATTCCTTACAGCCTTCCAGTCATCTCTTACTTCCTTCACCCAGTTGTTTCCTATATGACATGTAGTATTCTATATCTTCTTAGTCAACCTCTCCTCATCTATCCTCATGATGTGCCCAACAAATTGTAACCTTCTCTTCCGTTTCTCGCTCAGTATGGGTTCAATATTTTTATACAGTTCCTGTCGTGTTCCGTGTATCCAGATATCCCCATGTTTTTTGGTGCCCCATATGTCTCTCAAAATTTTCCGCTCCTCGTTCTCTAACTGTATACAACCTCACTTGCTGAGTGTGATCGTATCTGGTGGATACAGAGCAACATTTCTTACAGTTGCTTTGTAATGTCACAATTTGGCATTTCGGGACGGATTTTTCTTGCCATATGTTGTTTTCACAGCATACAGAAGCTTCTGCAAAAGCTGTGCCCTGTCTACTGTGCTACTGTTGCTCTGTACGCCACCAGTTGTCTTCTCTCCAAAATAACGAAAACCATTGACTTCCTCAAACACTTGGCCATCTGTCTTCAACTCAGACTCAGTTTTCAATGTCTTGGTCTTCTTATATGCAATCTTCAGTTCGATCTTTTCTGCTGTTTCAGCTACATTTTTAGTGCTGTCTTTGCTTCTTCTTCTGTCTCACTTAAGAGTGCCATGTCATCTGCGAATTCCAGGCAGTCCATTGTTGCATTATGTTGGACCTTGTACCCTATTTGCACACCTTTGATCTTCATGTTACTATTTATTTGTCTCTACTGTGTCGCTACTTCATCCAAAACCAGGTTCAATAAAACTGGTGACAGTCCATCCCCTTGCCGGATTCCTGTTTTTATTTCGAAGCTGTCTGACAGCATACTGCAATGCCTGATCATGACAGCAGTGTCGCTTAACATTTCCTTCATTATTGCATTTGATGTAGCATCCAGTCCTCTAACACATCAAGCAGACTACTTCTGTCAAATGAATCGTAGACCTTTTGGAAGTCCACAAATGTCACTATTATCTTTTTTCCTTTCCTGTGTCTGTGTTCTGTTACACTTTTTATTCCAAATATCTGTTCTGTACAGTTCCTCCCTTTTTTAACGCCACACTGGTACTCTCCTATTGCAGGCCTGAGTTGTTCTTCAACTCTGTTCAGCAAGGTTCTTGACAAAACCTTTACGCTATGTTTAAGAGAGAGATGCCCCTGTAGTTATCCAGTATTTTCTTGTCCCTTCTTGAAAACGATTTGTGATTTGTGTTTCTTGAAGGCTGTTTTTGCTTCTTCAAGTTTCTCATTCCATCTACTTCTTTTGGCATTTCTGATCGTTTTGTTAGCAATTTTACTCACATTCTGGAAGTTCGACCAGTCTTCATGTTTTTTACAGGATTGCCATTTAATCCACGCTTTCTTCCTGGTTTCCACTGCATTCTCGCATTCATCTGTCTACCACTCATGCTTCCTTTCTTGTTGTTAGTAGCCATTCGCACTGCCTCTTCTTCCATCCTCCATTCTCTTTGAATACACTGCTCTGTATTTTTCCAGCAGATCTTGGTCGATTCTGTGAGTGTTTATGGTCCTACGTCTCCTTGCTCTGTAGTGTATCTCTCTGCGTTTTATTTCGACAAGGTAGTGATCTGTTTCCATCCTGCTATTTTTCTCACTTTCGTGTTCATAATCTCTCTGTGATTCTTGTTATGGATTGTTGCATGTTATAGTTGTTTTTCCACAATCATGTTTCGAGGGCTGACCCACGTTGTTTTCTTGCTTGCCTTAGCTTTGTAATGGGTGGTCATTATTCTCACCTTGTGTCTCCTGCACAGTCCACTAATCTCTCACCATTCTTGTTTGTTCTCTTGTGGGCTAGATAATACCCCACAGGTCCTCTAAACTTCCTTCCCATGCCTATTTGCGCGTTAAAATCTCCTAGCAAAATAGTGAAACCTCATTTGTCCGCATCTATCACTACCCTATCCAAAGTGGGCCAAAAACGTTGAGTTACTACTTTGTCTTCTTTGTTCTTATCATTTGTTGGCCATGTGCATTTACTATTGTATAGGTTTTGCTTCCTATTTTTATTGTCAGGTATCACTGCCTCTCGTTTAAGCCCTTCCTTCCAATGATACTGTACAGGTATCTAAGATCTACTACAAAGGCTGTGCCAAACATAAAAGG
The DNA here is from genome assembly GCF_021461395.2 of Schistocerca americana. Taxonomy (NCBI): domain Eukaryota; kingdom Metazoa; phylum Arthropoda; class Insecta; order Orthoptera; family Acrididae; genus Schistocerca; species Schistocerca americana. The sequence goes on along the minus strand of NC_060121.1, from coordinate 629,384,740 downwards.
TTGTTCCCCCCCCCCCGGGTTACCCTTCCAGAATTACATATCCCTCTGATTCCATTGTGATTTCGTCCCTGAATCTTGTTGCCTGTAGTGCCAGTATGCCAACCCCAAGTTCCCTCATAATGTCAAGAACGTGCTTTAGCTTGCCCACCTTCATCAGTGTCTGTATGTTTATGGTTCCCATTTTAAAAGTCTGTTTCGGTATGATTTTGTGTCTGTGATTTAGATTGGATTTTGAGGTACTGGTAGGTTCGCAGTTTTGTTTCACAGATGATGCAGACTCCCTAGAATCCGATAGCCAGCTTGCATTGACATTAGTCAGCGACGGATTAGCCTTCTGAGGTATATTTTAATTATCACGTCCTTCCTGACTGCTTCACAAGCCGAAGTTTCCACTTTGGCTACCGCATTTGCAGTAGCATGGTTACAACTGAGGCCTTTTGTGGCCGCTCCACTGGAGTACAGACGCCACTCTGTTGTGAGAAGTTTCATCCGCTTTTACGACCATTGGAATTCGCCAAATCTTCTTTTGAAATGACTGGCCATCTTCTTCCCCCACTCAAGACGTTGACCTTTTCACACTACAATTTTGATTCAGTATAAGGATTAAGAGGATGATGAGGAAAATGATTATCTTCGTAGTGGTTAAGGATTTATCAGTGTACTTTATTTTGGATTGTGATACTATACACAGCAATAGTTTGATGTTGGATTGTCAGGTTAGAGTTGTTTACTTTAAGTTTTGTCCTGCTGAGAGGCTGACCTTGTGCTCCTGTCAAAGTTCAATCGGTAATGTGTTACCACCTTCCTCAAGATTTGAGATCAGTCATTTATGTTTGGTCTATGTAAACCAGCTTTTGGAAGTCCTTAGTCACTTTGTGGAGGTGTTGACAGGCAAACTGGCGGTTACCGGTAAAATTGAGTGTAAGATCCGCGTTACTAATGAGATCCCAGTGAGACAAGCTCCACCCAAGGTGCGGAGTTTAATTGGTTTGATTGATGGTATGTTGTCTGAGGGGTCATGAGGCCTTCCATGTCACCCTATGTTTCACCTACATTTCTGGCACGTAGGGGCAAGAGTGGAGAGTTTCGTCCAGTAGTTGATTATAGGAAAGTTAACGAAAAGTTGGTTCTAGAGTGTGTACCATTTCAAGATTTACATGATTGTTTCACCTACACTCCTGGAAATTGAAATAAGAACACCGTGAATTCATTGTCCCAGGAAGGGGAAACTTTATTGACACATTCCTGGGGTCAGATACATCACATGATCACACTGACAGAACCACAGGCACATAGACACAGGCAACAGAGCATGCACAATGTCGGCACTAGTACAGTGTATATCCACCTTTCGCAGCAATGCAGGCTGCTGTTCTCCCATGGAGACGATCGTAGAGATGCTGGATGTAGTCCTGTGGAACGGCTTGCCATGCCATTTCCACCTGGCGCCTCAGTTGGACCAGCGTTCGTGCTGGACGTGCAGACCGCGTGAGACGACGCTTCATCCAGTCCCAAACATGCTCAATGGGGGACAGATCCGGAGATCTTGCTGGCCAGCGTAGTTGACTTACACCTTCTAGAGCACGTTGGGTGGCGCGGGATACATGCGGACGTGCATTGTCCTGTTGGAACAGCAAGTTCCCTTGCCGGTCTAGGAATGGTAGAACGATGGGTTCGATGACGGTTTGGATGTACCGTGCACTATTCAGTGTCCCCTCGACGATCACCAGTGGTGTACGGCCAGTGTAGGAGATCGCTCCCCACACCATGATGCCGGGTGTTGGCCCTGTGTGCCTCGGTCATATGCAGTCCTGATTGTGGCGCTCACCTGCACGGCGCCAAACACGCATACGACCATCATTGGCACCAAGGCAGAAGCGACTCTCATCGCTGAAGACGACACGTCTCCATTCGTCCCTCCATTCACGCCTGTCGCGACACCACTGGAGGCGGGCTGCACGATGTTGGGGCGTGAGCGGAAGACGGCCTAACGGTGTGCGGGACCGTAGCCCAGCTTCATGGAGACGGTTGCGAATGGTCCTCGCCGATACCCCAGGAGCAACAGTGTCCCTAATTTGCTGGGAAGTGGCGGTGCGGTCCCCTACGGCACTGCGTAGGATCCTACGGTCTTGGCGTGCATCCGTGCGTCGCTGCGGTCCGGTCCCAGGTCGACGGGCACGTGCACCTTCCGCCGACCACTGGCGACAACATCGATGTACTGTGGAGACGTCACGCCCCACGTGTTGAGCAATTCGGCGGTACGTCCACCCGGCCTCCCGCATGCCCACTATACGCCCTCACTCAAAGTCCGTCAACTGCACATACGGTTCACGTCCACGCTGTCGCGGCATGCTAGCAGTGTTAAAGACTGCGATGGAGCTCCGTATGCCACGGCAAACTGGCTGACACTGACGGCGGCGGTGCACAAATGCTGCGCAGCTAGCGCCATTCGACGGCCAACACCGCGGTTCCTGGTGTGTCCGCTGTGCCGTGCGTGTGATCATTGCGTGTACAGCCCTCTCGCAGTGTCCGGAGCAAGTATGGTGGGTCTGACACACCGGTGTCAATGTGTTCTTTTTTCCATTTCCAGGAGTGTAGTTTGCTGGGGCCCAATTTTTTACAGTTCTTGACCTCAACCAGGCATGTAACCAGAGTCCATTAAACGAGGATTACAAGCACATTACCGCCTTTTTACTGATTGTAAACTATTCGAATTCAACAAGGTCCACTTTGGTTTGTCAATGGGAGATGCCATCTTGTCCCGTCTTCTGTATTGTGTTTCGAGTTATTGTAATTTCAAGTGTGTCTATAATTATTGGGATGACATGGCCATCTATAGCACAATCTTTCTGGACATCTGCAACTCCTGGAGGCAGTTCTACTCCGCCTTAGAGTGGCGGAACTGATTATGAAGCCATCTAAAATCACCTAAGCACACCTTCAAATTTCGTCTTTTGGGAATCTAATTTCTGCTGACGATATTAGGATTGACCAGAAGCAAACTACTGATCTGTAAAAATACCCCATACCTAAGATTAAGAAAGGTGTTGCAAGATTCACTGGCATAGCCAATTTTTTTCGCAAATCTGTGTCCAATTTTTCTCAGTTACCCAATCCTTTTAATGATCTGTGGAAGAAAGGCATCGTTTTTAGGTGTGACGAAATTCATCAGGCATCCTTTGAGACCATTAAGGCTGCGTTTAGCAGTCCACCCATTTTGGCTATTCCCAGTTTTGAGCTTCCGTTTGTGATCCAAACGGATATGTATAATTCTGGGGTAGTGGCGGTCCTCTTGTAAGAGTGATGACCAATAGCCTGTGTATTGATGAAATTTACAACGCTGAGATGAAATATTCAGTGTACAAATGGGAAGCCTTGGCGATTCTCTTTGCTCTCCAAAAATTCAAGTTCTATGTGGAGCACAGAGAGTTTCTTTCAGAAACCGATAACCAGGCCCTTTGCTGGGTTCTGGCACCTTCCAGAAAGACTGGACGAATTGCTCAGTGGGCGATTCGCATTTCCGCCTTTCGCTTTAAAGTCAGGCATGTTAGGGACCCTGATAATCTGGTGGTGAATGCTCTTATTTGGACGTTCAACGCCGAGAGACTGGATTGCAGTGAGCATGCATGTCCGTCAGATGATTGGGTAACAGGAATGCTAACTGAGGTTCCAGAGCGATTAGCGAATTTAAAGAGCAAACAGGAAAGAGTACTCCACAATTGCCGATACTAAGCAGAGATTATTGCGTTGAGGACAGGATCCAGGTATAGCCTGCATCGAGGACTGCTTTGGTACAGTCGACGTGGCTAATGCATTCCCAAGATCTGTCTACACAAGGAGCTGGTAGTGCCCACATTTCGATTTTTCCATAGCACCATGGTAGGCAGGCACTGGGGTATTATAGAACTATTGCTAAGATCAAGCAACATGTTACTTAGCCTGCCCTTTATAAAGATATATGAACATTAGAGGGGGAGTGCGAAAGCTGTAAGAACACTAAGCCCAACCCTAATTCCTGCAAGGGGTTTTTGCATTCAGCCAGGGACGAGCATCCTATGGATAAAATTTTTATCGATTACGTAGGGCCGGCCCTTGTACTGGGAATAGTTATATCTTGGTGCCTGTGGATACCTTTTCTCACTTTTTGTCTGGTTCTGACCATGACAGCGCCTTTATCAATGCATAATTTGTCCCGAAATTTTTCCACTTTTGGACCATCCTGAACACTCATTAGTGATAAGGCATCTACCTTTATTTCCAAAGTATTTAAGCGGTTCTGCTTTGAGAATGCCGTCCAGTACATCACCACTAACTCTTATGACGTACAGGCGTCTTTTGCGGATCAAATGAACCATAACCTAAAGGCAGCTATCATATTTTACAGCAAATCTCAGAGGAAATGGGACCTCTCGACATCCTGGCTCAGTTTCGTGTTCAATGCAGCTCAGCATTTTGGCGTATCCGTTTAATTCCACCCTCGCCAATCTTTGGTCTATTAACGATCTCCTCCCAAAGGACATTACTCCACAAGCTATACAACAGAACTGGAAGAGGGCTAGATGGAACATCCTATTTGCACATAGGTGATTGACCCTCTATTGCAATCAAGGCTGATGGGAGTTCAAGGCTAAGTTAGGAGACCAGGTGTTCATGTGCAATTCCAGCTTTGCATCGAAAGGGGGGTTTGGATTCGCTAATAGCTGAGCCTCTCGTTTCCCGGGATTGTATCAAAATTTGGGGGTTCTGAGCTCCGTGAACCTTCCTTTCTACGATTGGTGCACACACAAATCGTCGTGAGTTCATGATAATTAGCTCAAGGAAAGCTGGTACCCAGACCTCGGAGGAGGGCTTTATTGTTTTGGTGGGGGACGCTGACCTGTGGCATCTGCCTTCTCTCAAATCTTCTACTGTGCACAGTAGAGAACTAGCAGTTCCTCGCCACAGAGAGCACCTTCCAACTAGGGGGCGCGACCATGGCACCATGAGCAGAATGGCAGTTTCTGCCAGCGACAATGTGGTTTGTGGCCCCAAGTTGGGCGTGGCTCCGCTTGGAGTGATGTGCTGTGTAGGACTCAGGTTTGGTCATGTTGGCCGTTAGGATTTAGAAAGACATCTGTTGACACAGCAGCTCTCTGACGTTATTCCTGAGTGCACATTCTCGTGGCGATCTTGGCCCTACGTGTTCATCATCAAAATTTATTTCATTTGTATCCGTTTCTGAGCAGAATCAAGGGGCTGCAATGCCTGAGACGTGGTTCTAGTGAGCATATGCTCAGCAGTAAACATGACAGGGTGTAACGCCGGAAATCCATATCCTCCTATCTCCATCTATTGTACTATAATTTTTTTTCCTTATTTTGTTAGCTGAAGATACGACATTTCTGTGTCTTTATATATTGTAATTGTTTTACTATATATATATATATATATATATATATATATATATATATATATATATATATGCATTTATGTCGGTGTATAATTGGTTTGTTTTGTAAATATTATTTGCATTTTTACGCTGGGTCTGGCCTTGGGAAAACTGTGCTATCGAACGATTACATCGAGAGGTCGTGTGGAGAACCAAAGTGTTTAGGATCTTCGGTAGTGTTAACTCTGCCGCATGGAGCGCGGGCAGAGGGAGTTTGGCTGCAGTAGGGCGGTGGAGCAGGTGTGTTGAGTGACGCTCCCGCGAGTTGCCGCGCTTTTGGGATTTGGCAGCATGTAATTGCGCTCGACTTGCTATGATAGTTTCTGACACGGTGTCGCGGACAGGAAGCATTAACTGGCGCACATCAAGAGCCCATTTCGCCTGGTGACCATGTCGAGAAGGAGGCGTGCCAACATCCAGATTCTGCAACAGCGACGGCCGACAATGAGTGACTGTCGCCACCTCCCCAATCGACGACTTCAAACCTTCAATCAGCCAACAAGGAAGACTGGAAGCATGTAAAGTTTTAGAACTGTATGGCAGACCTCAGCTTTTCAAACGGTCCAATTTGTCTCACAAAATTACAGCAATGTAGCATGAACCTTTGTTGCTCATTGTCCCAATTGCATTACCAAGCAGATTCCCTTCTTTTTCCGGAATGAACCCGAGTGTCATTGAAATTCAAAGTAATATCATTCCATTTCACTGCTTTAGTTTCAAAGTTCAGTTAAAGTATTCACAGCTGGCTACAATATTTAGATCACAAAACCACAAATTAAGAGTGCGACTTTTGTTACCATATTTTAGCTTACCTGTGACTGCAGCTCAACTTGGTACATACTAAATTTTACTATTGTTAATTGTTCAGAATCATTTAATTCAAGTTCAAAGTTAAATCTCTTATTTCTAAATTGCATAGATTCAAGTAGCTTTTGAAATGATTGTTGAGGTGGCCCAAGACTAATCTTATTTTATTGAATTTCGTAGTGCTTCAGAAACAAAGTTCACTATTAATTTCAGTCACCAAATTAACTTTCAATTTTCCGGTTTTATTAATTCTTTTGCTAAATTAAGTTAGAGTGTAGGGAAATTTATTACTTCTGACAAACATTCAGTTTTCACACAACACGTGTCAACCTTCAGTTGCCACGCCTTTACTGCTAATTATATGTGCATTAATCTTTCATTTTCAGTTATTATAGTAGTTGGTGACCGTAATTTTCCCCAAATCTCAAATATCTAATTAACGCCAATTAATTGTTAATGTAACGACTGCACATTTACTTTCCTTATTAATTTTACCCTTTTCTCAAAATTAATTTCCACCAATTTCATTTGCATTTTTCCTTTCATTTAGATGTAACCCTTTCCTCCCTCTTTACTGACAAATTAACTTCAGTGACAATTGCTTTTCCCAAATTTCCATTAGGTGCATGCGGTTTAATTTTTCGCTCTCATTAAGGTCAATAAGTGAGGGGACGGTTACAAGGGTTAAAGTATTTAAAAGTGTACAAATGATTGATGATAACGTGTGCAGAGAACTATTGACTTTGGTGGAGGTTGCGCCTGCTAGAGGAACTCTTTCCTGACTGAGCACCTGATTATGGTAGATTGCAAAAGGGCCTAGTGGTGCTGCAATTTAGAGGCTCCCTTAGTTTGTTCCTGTCTTATGGCTGTTGTGACACAGGCAGAGGACGTCGTACATTTTGGCCACAGAGTTCTCTTGTGGACCTGCTGCTTGTGTGCATCGGCTGCTGACATCGTCTGCGCCGAGCCTGCGCCTCCTGTATCACATCATGCCACAAGGAATTAAGTTATATAATTTTGTAACGTGTTCCTGCCACAATAATTGTAATATTTTGTTGTATACTCCTTTTTTAAACGAGACATCATTCTATCTCATGTTTTGATTAATGTGATTTTAAGAGTTTCACTCTGGTTTCTTTAATGTTTTCTAGGGCCATGGACAGCCATTAATCGGGTTGTTAAATTTTCTTCGTATCATCTAGCACTGGCCAGGTTTATATTTGGAAGAGCCATTATTGGCTGTTTCTTAATTTGTTAATTTTTATCTTATAGATTTGTTATCTGGCACTATCTGGGTTTAAATTTTTGAAAATCTGTCATTGTTGTTGTTGAGGTCTTCAGTCCTGAGACTGGTTTGATGCAGCTCCCCATGCTACTCTATCCTGTGCAAGCTTCTTCATCTCCCAGTAACGACTGCAACCTACATCCTTCTGAATCTGCTTAGTGTATTGATCTCTTGGTCTCCCTCTACGATTTTTACCCTCCACGCTGCCCTCCAATGCTAAATTTGTGATCCCTTGATGCCTCAAAACATGTCCTACAAAACCGATCCCTTCTTCTAGTCAAGTTGTGCCACAAACTTCTCTTCCCCCCAATCCTATTCAATACCTCCTCATTAGTTACGTGATCTACACACCTTATCTTCAGCATTCTTCTGTAGCACCACATTTCAAAAGCTTCTATTCTCTTCTTGTCCAAACCGGTTATCGTCCATGTTTCACTTCCATACATGGCTACACTCCATACAAATACTTTCAGAAACGACTTCCTGACCCTTAAATCTATACTCGATGTTAACAAATTTCTCTTCTTCAGAAATGCTTTCCTTGCCATTGCCAGTCTACATTTTATATCCTCTCTACTTCGACCATCATCAGTTATTTTACTCCCTAAATAGCAAAACTCCTTTACTACTTTAAGTGTCTCATTTCCTAATCTAATGCCCTCAGCATCACCCGATTTAATTTGACTACATTCCATTACCCTCGTCTTGCTTTTGTTGATGTTCATCTTATACCCTCCTTTCAGGACACTGTCCATTCCGTTCAACTGCTCTTCCAAGTCCTTTGCTGTCTCTGACAGAATTACAATGTCATCGGCGAACCTCAAAGTTTTTACTTCTTCTCCATGAATTTTAATACCTACTCCGAATTTTTCCTTTGTTTCCTTTACTGCCTGCTCAATATACAGATTGAATAACATCGGGGAGAGGCTACAACCCTGTCTCACTCCTTTCCCATCTGTCATTGGATGTTTCTTAATTTGCTAAATTTTTTGTTATAGTTTTGTTATCTGGCATTGGCCAAGTTTTTAATTAAAATCGCTTTTAGATGTAGAGGTAGTATGTTAATGGGGAGGCATTTGTAAATAATAGTCTTGATTACCTATCATGTTCTTGGTTTTGTATTAGTTGGGATCCTGTTTGCAGATTTGAACTGTGGTATAAGATTGTAGAAAACCAGCTGGTCGTCATTATCAGAATAATTAGGCTGCTTGTTGGCATTGATAGTTTTTGTTTTCCTCAAGCGAGTAAAATTCAAAATTCCACTAAATTCTGTTATTTCTTCTTCAAGTTTTATTTAAGGCCCCATGAGCTTGTTTTTAAATTATTACTGAATATTTTGGATCCATTCTATTTCAAATTTATTAAGTGGCAATAGTTGCTGGGTATATATGAAAGTTTGCTTAGTTTGAAAAAAGATTCTAGAACGCCAGCTGGTTACCTTTATCAGAGTAATTACGCCACATGTTGACATTGATAGTTCCTCTATTTCCCAAACATGTAAAATACCAAATTATACTAATTTATTTTATTTATTGCTAAAGTTTTGTTTAAGAGCCCTGTGAGCTGTTAAAGAATTCCTCGTATTCATTCTACTTCAAATTTATTAAGTGGCAATAGCTTTTGGCTATATGCTAAAAGTTTGGTTAATGTGAAACTGGAAATGTGAACCTTATAATCAGTTTGTTTAATGTGTAACTGGAACATTTGCACCTTATAATATTTTGTAGTAAATGTTTTACAAATTGTAAATGATGTTTACCAAAAGCCCAGGCAAGTACTTTCACGTAATTTACTTTGAGTGCTAGGGCGCCATTTGAATTAAACATATTTTTTACACCAGTATTGCTGCTGTTGTTTTTGAAAGAAAGTCTTTGGCATTTCAGCTTTAGAGAAATTGTGCATTCACTTGTACTACACTTGACTATGATAGTGGTCAACACTTTACTGTATTTACTCACGATACATGGAATACTCATCCAATGAACACAATAGAAACCTGTACACCACAGTAATTATCAAATAACATAAAAAACATGTCATATTGTCCAGTCCAAAGATAAATTTAGTTTTTATGTCACAGAGATTCATTAATCAATGACTGCACTCACTCCATATCGTTGTCCATCTTAGTCCATCATGTCAATGCCCTCTCCTCTGTTTTGGGAGAGCTGTAGCTGGGCAGTTCATATGTGTAGCATATTTACACACATCACACATTGTCTGTCGGTCTCTCAGGTGTGATGAACCTGAAAATCTGCCCCCCCCACCCCCCCGGACTGTGGGGTGCCGAAAACATACTTTTTTGCCAAACTGCATAAACACAGTTGGCTTTTCAGTCTGGTCAGGGAGATGAATGTCTCTGTCCTAGTCTGACAAGTCATGTGGGGGATATAAATATAATAACCTGGTTCTTTCATTGTGTGGTTCATCTGGACATATTTTGGAGCATGCTGACTTAAAGTCATCAACCAAAACTGTGTCATGATTATCATTTTTTCAACTACAACTGTTTTGACACTCTTGTCAATAACCTTAAAGGCTCCCATGTATGGAGGAGAAAGACATGGTCTAGCAGCGTCATCTCTAATCCAGACAAACTCACATTTGAAAGAGTATGTCTGGAAGGAAATTTGTTTGTCTCCCTGTCGTGATGGATTGTTAGGTTTAAGGAGTTGCAAGTGTGTTTGCAGAGTGTGTAAAAAGGTGGCATAATCGCTAACAGACAGATTGGAAGGGGGAGAGGGCTAGAAAAATTCGCCTGCTACTTTCAGTTGTACTCCATAGACTAACTGAACAGAGAAACGCCCTAAGTCTGCTTTAATTACTGCACAGAGGCCCAGAAGTACTAATGGTAATGCTGTCGTCCAGGATTTCAGTGGCAGTCCAAGACTGCCTTTAGGGCGCGCTGCATATGCTCTACCATCCCATTGCTGGCAGGATGGGTGCTACATCGAGCCCATCGACTGCAATCTTTCTGCATTCCCTGCTGAACAACTATGTCTGATACTACCTCTTACCCTGGGTATGCTATAATGCGAAAGGTGTCGAACACTCGGCATTGGTACTTTGCTGTGCAGTGGCAGGTGCTCAAAGCATAGGCCCATAGATGAGGGTTCTGCCTGACACTGCTGAACGAAGGTGTCCTTACTTTGTTCTGCAGCTACGTCAGACCAGTTAATGATACAAAATGCCACACAGTTGCGAGACAAGCAGTCAGCCATAACGTTATTCTACCCCGCAATGAAGTACATGTCTGGGGAATTGGGCAATGAACTCTGCTTGCGAATATGGTGTGGTGAATTGAGGTCGGTAACATGTTGGAATATGGAAGTCAGAGGTTTGTGATCTGTGAAAATTGTAAATACTTTCTCTCTAGGAATGATCAGAAATGTCTGACTGCTAGATACATGGTCAGCAGCTCTCTGTCAAACATGCTTCATTGTTTCTACTGTATGGACACGTTTTTGGAAAAAAAGCCAGAGGTTGCCGTTTTGTTGCAACATACTGTTGTGACACAGCACCCAGCAGTGTATGACTTGCGTCAACCCACAAGGCGATTTGGCGCGTTCTGAATAGGATGTGCCAACAATGTAGCCTTTGCCAATGCATCTTTTAGGTCGCTTTATGCAGATGTAGAGTCAGGGCTCCATGGAACCTTCCTGCTACTAGATGTGTTTTTACCAGTGAGCAGTTTGTTAAGTGACTCCTGCAGCATTGCCAAATGTGACAAGTGTCTCTGTAACAATTTTACATCCCCAGGAAACGTCTGAACTTTTTAAACGTAGAACGATGGGGCATGTTTACAATGTCTGTCACTTTTTCGGGAAGAGGTGGGATATCATGGAGTTGGGTTGGGTTGTTTGGGAGAGGAGACCAGGCAGTGAGGTCATCGGTCTCGTCGGATTAGGGAAGGGTGGGGAAGGAAGTCGGTCGTGCCCTTTCAAAGTACCCATCCTGGCATTTGCCTGGAGCGATTTAAGGAAATCACGCAAAACATAAATCAGGATGTCTGGACGCGGTATTGAACCATCATCCTCCCAAATGTTAGTCCAGTGTGCTAACCAGTGCGCCACCTTGCTCGGTGGGGATACCATGGTGTGATATGGTGTAGCAAAGCAACTTTATGTCTCCTTTTGCAAAAACGTAACACCATAGCAATTTAGTCTTTTGAACAAAGAGTACAGATGATGAATGTGCTCCTCTTTGGTTTCCGAGCATACTTACACTTGTAGCAGAACACAAATGGAAAACTGTGCAGGCCCGTTTGCATTAAATGCTGCCTGATTTGCGCAGCGTTTTGCAGACCAAGAGGGCACAGTATTGTACTCAAAAAGACAGCTGTCTTTTTTGTCTTTCCGAGCCATAGGTATTTGTGAGAACGCCTTAGCATAGTTAACAACACTGAAATAGCAAGCAGCTTCTAGGTTACCATTAAAGTCAGCTACGTGAGCCACTGGGTACTGGTCTGTGATAGTGCAGGTATTCCAATCCCTGTGGTCTCCACAGATTCTCCATGATCTGTTTATCTTCTTTACCATTTGCAGTGGGGCTGCCCCCACACTATTTGATATTGTTACTGCTCCATCAACAATCATGTTATCGAATTCTTGTTTTGTTGCTGATGATTTCTCAGGAGGCAAGTGCCAAGATTAGAAAGCCTCTGGCTTACCCAGTGTTGTCCTAATAAAATGTTGAGCAGGATGACTTCTGCTGCTCTTGTCCAACATTGGATTTGTCAGCGCAGGCAACTCACACAGTAGCTGTTAGCCAAGGTCGTTGCTGACACGCAGGCTGCCTTGGAGAAGAAAGAGGGTAAAGAAGCTTCGCCACCCTCTGGCATGGTAGCACTGCACCGCAGGTGCCATAGTTGTTCAAGTGTTCCATCCAACTCTTTTTAGGTACGGGAACTTTCCTTCGCTGTTTAACATTTTTGTCTTCTAATTCACGAGCAGTCGACCTATTCACAGAACGCAGTCCTTGTATATCAGAAATGTGTGCTTCAAGTAACTTGCAGATCTCTCTCAATTCCGAATGCTCGTTTGTCTTGTGTGAATGTGTGTCTGCTCTCTTTTCGTGTAACGCACACGTGTGCGCTCGCCATGGATATGGTAACGATCTCAACTGCTCTATAACTGATATGGAAGACTCCAGTAGCCCGGAAATTTCGCACGACCCGAAACGGCAGAATCTCGCAATAGAGCACCGACGCGGTTGTACTTTCGAGAGAAAGGTATTTGCACTAAGGATCGATGCGCTAAATCTGGCACAACTCAAAAATCAGCTCCTAAAATTGGCCAATTCACTTCAGCGATGAGAAATGTCCATGTAGAGAGGAAGTTGTCATCTAGTTCTAGAATTAGTGTTTTTTCCTGTATGTTCAGACTGCATAATTGTTGACAGCTGTGAGAAAAGGAACTTCTTAATTTTTTCCAGAATGATTCGGCATTTTTGGATAAACACTTATTTCTGAACCAGTGTTAACTAGGAAAAGTGCACCAACGACTGAAGAGAATCGTTCAGCGTGACAGAAGTGCAACCTTTCTGCAAGTTGCTGCAGATTTCAATGCTGGGCCATCAACAAGTGTCAGTGTGTGAACCATTCAACGAAACATAATTAATAGGGGCTTTTGGAGCCGAAGGCCCACTCCTGTATCCTTGATGACTGCTTAACACAAAGCTTTACACTTCATCTGGGCTGGTAGACACGAACATTGGACTGTTGATGACTGGAAACAAGTTGCCTGATCGGACGAGTCTCGTTTTAAATAGTATCGAGCAGATAGACGTGTACGAGTATGGCGACAACCTCATGAATCCAAGAACCCTGCATGTCAGCAGGGAACTGTACAAGCTGGTGGAGGCTCTGTAATGGCGTGGGGCATGTGCAGTTGAGTGATATGGGGCCCTTAATATTTCTAGATACGACTCTGACAGGTGACACGTGATCCTGTCTGAACACCTGCATCCATTCATGTCCATTGTGCATTCAAATGGACTTCTGCAATTCCAGCAGGACAATGCTACACCCCACACATCCAGAATTGCTACAGAGTGGCTCCAGGAACACTCTTCTGAGTTTAAACACTTCCGGTGGCCGCTAAACTCCCCAGACATACATTATTGAGCATATCTGGGATGCCTTGCAAAATGCTGCTCAGAAAAGATCTCCACCCCCTCGTACTGTTACGGATTTGCGGACAGCCCTGCAGTATTCATAATGTCAATTCCTTCCAGCACTACTTCAGACATTAGTTGAGCCCATGCCACGTCGTGTTGCAACATTCCTACGTGCTTGCAGGGGGCCCACCCAAATTAGGTAGGTGTACCAGTTTTTTTGGCTCTTCACTATATAATGGTAGTCAACACCTCAAGGTGGATTCACACTTGGCGGAACGTCACTGTTATGTCCATCACATCAAAATATTCTCCTCTGCAATATTGGCATTCACATACACCATCATTGAACGTCATTGACATTTCACTTTACGTCATGGTTTCTCAGGAAGAATGTTTCAGTGGGTTGTAGTGTGGCCTACTTTAAGTACACAGTGTGAACAAATACCAAAATATTCCACATGATTGCTATTGCAAAAAGGTCTCAATATGTACTGGAAGAAAATATTAAGTCAAAGTATATTATTTCATACACTTAAGGAATACATTCCATAATACACGATGCATATCTTGTTCAATGTGCTTTACTCACCAGAGGTAAAGCTGGTGCGGCATGCAGAAGTTTAACATATGATTTGTAACAAATTAACGATGAACTGCAGGTAGAAGAAATATATGTAAACTTAGTTCAAGTACATTAAACAGTCCAGCTAGACATACCAAAGGAAAACCATCAATTTCTGTCGAGGTAATGTTGGACGCCTAAATCTTGAATTTCTCCCCATAATAATAATTTGTATCTTGCTTCACAGGTAAAAAAATAGGTTGGTTATAGAACTATGACTCCTCCTCTTCCAACTCCTTGTAAAGACTGCGAAACTCTCCTTCATAGTCGGATTTTTAAACAAAATTCTTACCCAGGCTCTTTTTGCGCTCTGTTTATCATCATCAAGGGCAACAGCAATCATTGCAGACTGCTTTAAACAAAATTTTGGCATTTTATGATGACCTACCAAGAACTACGAAGTAGCACCTCCGGTGAGTATATGTTCGTTTGAGCAGTTGCCAGACAGCGCCAGACAACAGGCTGTACTGAGCACGTGCAGCTACGATGACGTAGGCAGCCCCTGCTTGGTGCTGCTCATACGCTTTTCGTCGCATCTCTATGTGGAATTTAGTGTGTGGTGGGGCATCACGTGACCATGTGCAGTCCTGAGGCATGTTGTTGAGAGGTCGTAGGGAATTGCACCTGGAGCAATTGTTTTATCAATTCTACCCAGATAAGGAATGCAAATAAGGGAGCAGTTCTTGGCGTACTATTCATTTCAATCCTAGACTACACAGCTCAAAGTACCATAACATATTGCTATGTGGTGCCTGACAGAATTTTTTTTCGGTTATTACTCTGCAATATTGTTATGTATGCAATATTTTATGTATTTCCAATCAGGTTTATTTCTACACAGCACTGCAAAAAGATAGTAAAAAAATATTAAAAAAACAGTTCTGTTATAGCTGTCAATATATTTGAAACAAAATATTTAGTTCAAAACTACTGACCAAATTTGCCTACTTAGTCAGCTTCAAGTCAATATTTAATTATTTTCGTACATATATAGCATTAAGAGATCTTTCAGTGTCATAAAAGGAACAGGACATCAGAGACTGCTCCAGTAGAATTTCATAAACCATACTAAAATGCTTCATTCCGCTCTAATTGCCCATTTCTCTGTCCAGATGCACTCTGAAATACCTGATATTCAGCTTTTCTATGTGGTTTTTGTGATACCAGTTTTCTTGCAGGCCCAGTACTGTATTCTCATGTTTGGTTCTTTAATATGGTATAATGTCATTCGTCCCAGAAAATGAAAATATGCACTTGAATTTGAACAAAGCTGAAGGTAACCAATAATGCGGAATGAAACACTTCGTTTCAAATAAACTAACTGCCTCAGCGAAAAAATTAATAGAAGCGAATTTCTCTACAAAACTGACAGAAATAGCTTCATTAAGACATTAATGGTTGATTGCTAATAATGTGGAAATAATATAAAATCAGAAAATTGAAACTACTAACTTATTTTGGTCTTTCATGATTATGAGAATGTATATTAATTCACTTGATGGCTCCCAGCCACAGAAATCTGTTTTTTTTTTTTTCATTTGACGTGGGAGCTGTAAACGAAGAGACCAACAATATTATGAAACATATACATGACTCTCTTGGAGAAGAACCTCCCGACTATAACTCAGCTTGCTCTCCGCATGCTCGAATCTGGCAGCTTGGGTGCGCTGGAAAAATTATCCGGGTAGCCTCTGGCTACTTGCTGCTACTGCTCATACGCCAAACAGCCACGCTTCAAGTAGCCAGAAGCAGGAGAAGACACTGCTCATAAGCGAATTCAGCGCTGCGCCTGTGCACTAGCCCGTTGGCAAATGGTCAAACGAAAGAGTATATTAGATTAGATTAATACTAGTTCCATGGATCATGAATACGATTTTTCGTAATGATGTGCAACGAGTCGAATTTTCCAGTACATTACATAATTAGGTTAATTTAACAACATACTTAAGTTAATATAACAACTCTATTTTTTTGTGTTTTTTTGTTTTTCTTTATTTTTTATTTTTATTTTTTTAATATTTTTTGTTTTTTTTTCTTTATTTGTTAATTTATATCTAAAAATTCCTCTATGGAGTAGAAGGAGTTGTCATTCAGAAATTCTTTTAATTTCTTCTTAAATACTTGTTGGTTATCTGTCAGACTTTTGATACTATTTGGTAAGTGATCAAAGACTTTAGTGCCAGTATAATTCACCCCTTTCTGTGCCAAAGTTAGATTTAATCTTGAATAGTGAAGATCATCCTTTCTCCTAGTATTGTAGTTATGCACACTGCTATTACTTTTGAATTGGGTTTGGTTGTTAATAACAAATTTCATAAGAGAGTATATATACTGAGAAGCTACTGTGAATATCCCTAGATCCTTAAATAAATGTCTGCAGGATGATCTTGGGTGGACTCCAGCTATTATTCTGATTACACGCTTTTGTGCAATAAATACTTTATTCCTCAGTGATGAATTACCGCAAAATATGATGCCATAGAAAGCAATGAGTGAAAATAGGCGTAGTAAGCTAATTTACTAAGGTGTTTATCACCAAAATTTGCAATGACCCTTATTGCATAAGTAGCTGAACTCAAACGTTTCAGCAGATCATCAATGTGTTTCTTCCAATTTAATCTCTCATCAATGGACATACCTAAAAATTTGGAATATTCTACCTTAGCTATATGCTTCTGATTAAGGTCTATATTTATTAATGGCATCATACGATTCACTGTACGGAACGGTATGTACTGTGTCTTATCAAAATTCAGTAAGAGTCCGTTTACAAGGAACCACTTAGTAATTTTCAGAAAGATAGTATTGACAATTTCATCAGTTAATTCTTGTTTCTCAGGTGTGATTACTATACTTGTATCATCAGCAAAGAGAACTAACTTTGCCTCTTCATGAATATAGAATGGCAAGTCATTAATATATAATAAGATCAACAAAGTACCCAAGACTGACCCTTGTGGAACCCCATTCTTGATAGTTCCCCAGTTCGAGGAATGTGCTGATCTTTGCATGTTACGAGAACTACTTATTTCAACTTTCTGCACTCTTCCAGTTAGGTACGAATTAAACCATTTGTGCACTGTCCCACTCATGCCACAATACTTGAGCTTGTCTAGCAGAATTTCATGATTTACACAATCAAAAGCCTTTGAGAGATCACAAAAAATCCCAATGGGTGGTGTTCGGTTATTCAGATCATTCAAAATTTGACTGGTGAAAGCATATATGGCATTTTCTGTTGAAAAACCTTTCTGGAAACCAAACTGACATTTTGTTAGTACTTCATTTTTACAGATATGCGAAGCTACTCTTGAATACATTACTTTCACAAAATTTTTGGATAAAGCTGTTAGAAGGGAGATTGGACGGTAATTGTTGACATCAGATCTATCCCCCTTTTTATGCAAAGGTATAACAATAGCATATTTCAGTCCATCAGGGAAAATGCCCTGTTCCAGAGAGCTATTACACAGGTGGCTGAGAATCTTACTTATCTGTTGAGAACAAGCTTTTAGTATTTTGCTGGAAATGCCATCAATTCCATGTGAGTTTTTGCTTTTAAGCAAGTTTATTATTTTCCTTATTTCAGAGGGAGAAGTGGGTGAGATTTCAATTGTATCAAATTGCATAGGTATGGCCTCTTCCATTAACAGCCTAGCATCTTCTAATGAACACCTGGATCCTACTATATCCACAACATTTAGAAAATGATTATTAAAAATATTTTCAACTTCTGACTTTTTGTTCGTAAAGTTTTCATTCAATTTGATGGTAATACTGTCTTCCTCTGCTCTTGGTTGACCTGTTTCTCTTTTAATAATATTCCAAATTGTTTTAATTTTATTATCAGAGTTGCTGATTTCAGACATGATACACATACTCCTGGATTTTTTAATAACTTTTCTTAATATAACACAGTAGTTTTTATAATTTTTGATAGTTTCTGGGTCACTACTCTTTCTTGCTGTCAGATACATTTCCCTCTTCCGGTTACAAGATATTTTTATGCCCTTAGTAAGCCATGGTTTGTTACAAGGTTTCTTACGAGTATATTTAACTATTTTCTTGGGGAAGCAGTTTTCAAATGCATTTACAAAAATGTCATGAAATAAATTATATTTTAAATTGGCATCAGGTTCACGGTACACCTCATCCCAGTCTAACTGCTGTAGGCTTTCCCTGAAATTTGCAATTGTTAAATCGTTGACTGAACGTACTACTTTGGAGGACTGTTTAGTATTGCTGAATGGAGCTATGTCATATATTGTAACTAGCTGTGCACCATGACCAGAAAGACCATTCTCAACAGGCTGAGCATTTATCTGGTTAAACTTATCTTGGTCTATAAAGAAGTTATCCATCAGTGAGCTGCCATCCTTTACCACCCGAGTAGGAAAATCAATAACGGGTGTCAAATTGAAAGAACCGAGTAATACTTCAAGGTCATTTTTCCTATTACCCTCTTTCAGAGAATCTACATTGAAGTCCCCACAAATAATAATTTGCTTCCCCCTGTCTGACAGATAGCACAACAAGGAGTCCAAATTTTTCAGAAATAGATGAAAATTTCCTGATGGGGACCTATATACAGTTACAATTATAAATGTGACTTTATTTAATTTAAGCTCACAGGCACATGCTTCTATATGTTTCTCTACACAAAACTTTTTTGTTTCTATACTTTTTGCACAATGATAACTTTTGACATATATGGCAACTCCTCCTTTCTCCATATTTTCTCTCATTACATGTGCAGAGAGCTTATATCCACTTACATTTACCTTATCCATATCAGTAACAATGTGATGCTCAGACAGGCATAGTATATCTATTTCATTCTCAGCTTCTAAATCTTCTAAACAAACCAGAAGCTCATCTACTTTATTCCTTAAACTCCCAATATTTTGATGAAATATACTTACATTATTTTTAATTATACTTTTATGAGAACCTTTCCTTATTCTAACATTTGCAGTACTCTCCTGTCTGAGTTTCTCATTGTGCTTAGGCCTAGTTCCAATACCAGTGGTCACATGGTGTTCAGAGAGGCAGACTATGTCAGCTGGGTTGGGTGACATTAATTCATCAGTGCAATTACCTAGGACTGAGATACAACTTGGTGGAGATAAAATTCCTGGTGACTGGTGAAAATTTATAATTGATAGCTGTGATTGGTGATCCAATGTGCTAGAATTGTGCTGTTTAATTTCTTTCCTAAACTGAAGATTTGTTTCAATCCTGACCTCTCGTAGAACTTGACATCTTTCTGTCTTACCTATCCTAAAAAAGGTGCTGCTCCAACACCTGTAACCACTGGTATTTTACCATTCATGGCAGTGCCTCCCCCCCTTAAATTTCCTGCTATTACCCCAGCCAGTTTCCCCTTCCCTTTCCTGTTGAGATGTAGGCCGTGCCTGGTATAGTCCCACCTACTGAGATAATCAACAGGAACCACACCAATATGAGCGCCCGCACCCGATCCAAGCAGCCGTTCCAACTCCAAATTAACTCTCCCAACAGAAGAGTTCAAATGAGGCCGGTCATGGCGTCTCAGGACAGATACAAATTCAACATTGGTGTGTCTCGATGCCGACGCAATCTTTACCAGGTCACACTCTATACTGTACCCAGGATCTCTGTCGATGCTGTTCCCTGGCCCTCCCACAATAACCACGGTGTCTTCCCTGGTAAATCCTTTACAGAGTGAACCTAAATCCTCTGTCACCTGATCCAGACTAGCGCTTGGTTTGAAAAAATTTGTGACCTGGTATTCTGGTCCGAATTCCTCCTGCAGAAGTTGGCCTACACCTCTGGCATGAGAACTGCCTAACAACAAAACTTTCTTCCTTTTCGATGACTTTCCTACATTCTTTTATAATTTCCTATTGGAAGTTTGTTGTGTCCTGACTACACCTACCTCTGCTGGAGGCTCATCAGTTTCTAACTGAAGCAACAGGTCAAACTTATTTTTGACATTCACCACAAAACTGTCAGACTTAGTTCTAGACCTGTTCCTTCTGCTACCTGTTGCCACATCCCACCTCTCTTTGCCCTTCTCCCTCCTTAACCTGTCCAGATCTTCCCTAGCCTGATCTAGCTCAGCCTGAAGGGCAGCAATTTTCCCCTCCTGTTCCACTATCTTCCAATCTCTGCTGCAAATCCTACATAACCACTGATGAGCCTGATCCACTTTCCCAACACCCATGCCACTGCAGTCCCCCCAATGAAAAAAACTACTGCATCCATCACACCAAACCCCGGAACTAACAATTCTGCGGCAAGTCACGCACTTCTCACTCATGGCAAAAATAATACTTTAGCTAGAATAAATCAATTAAATTACCGAAAATCAAAAAAGACGTTACAAGAATTAAGCCTATTCGCAAATGTATATAAGCAAGTTTCTGATTTAAAATTCCGCTGTTTTTCTGAGATCTGTATTAAAACAATGAAGGTATACGCTATTTATTATATATTTCACTCGATGGAATGAAAAAAGGACAATTAAACGAGATACTTTAACTTTGATTCTTCAAAGACGTTACGAGAATTAGGCCTATAAACAAATGTATATAGGCAAGTTTCTGATATAAAGTTACGCTGTTTTTCTGAAATCTGTATTAAAACAATGAAGTTATACGCTATTTACGGTAGTTTACTTATTTGTTACCGAGAAACTAGTTAAATTACCGTGAAACAAGAAACAAACACGTTTACAAAATTTAAGCCTAAAGCCCGGTCCACACGCAACGATCTGTCTGCGCAGACATTGGCGCAGATGTCTGTACATGCAAAAGATCGCTGCAAATGTGGTGTGTTCACACGACACAAACCCCAATCTACTACTCGCCCGCCATCTGTCGGTGTAGAAAAGAAATATCAGTGGGAAGCGACGACGCTCGCCGTAAACGTCAAAAATTTAATTCAGGTATTTTGAAGTATAGAAATGGAGGAAGTTCTGTTGTGGTCTGTGTTCACAACTTGTGTTGCAAAAAACGTTCAGACAAACCACAGGAAACAGAGAAAGCAGTCAAAATGGTGTAGACAGTGGCTGCTAAAGCGAAAGCAGTTTTCTCACGTAAATTTACTGCGAGATTTGCAGGGCGAAACTTTTCGGTAAACAGTTCGCAACGAATATTTTTTTTAATTTTTTTTTATTACTGTTTCACTGTTTGCTGAGGCGTCAACTGCCCGCAATTTTTCAATTAGAGCATTGTATGGTGCTGTCTTTTTGTCTCGGTCACTATAGTCTTTACTTTTAATCTTCCACATACATGGGTGGTTTCTATATATTTCGATTAATTCACTAACAAACTCTCGAGAACACTGACGAGTATCAGCCATTTTAATGCCCTGTGCGCACAAATACAAACACAGACTGAGCAAACAGCTGTTTCGCGCCAGATTTGCGGCGATCTCCTGTCCACACGTTCCAACTTGTCTGCGCAGATGTGTTTTGAACCCACAGAGTTGAGAGGTTTCGCTCAAACCTCCAACTCCAACTTCCAGGTTTGCACACACCTCAGGTTGGTGCAAATCATCTGTCCACACGCAGCGATCTGTCTGCGCAGATGTGATGTGCGCAGACATTTGCACAGACAGATCGTTGCGTGTGGACGGGCCTTAAGCGCGACTTCGCGAAGTTACAATCTTTTCGTGTTTTCTGAAAAAATACGCAAAGAAAAGTCAAACCTTTAACGGCAAGACTAAACGATACACTAATGCTATGAACCAGCTGTAACGTCACAGACGTGACGGTGACGTTCCGACAAGTGTGAATCCTCTTACACATACAATAATCATCCATCGCACACAACAGAAATCTTAACACCATAGTAATTACAAAAGAACACAAAAATACGAATCATGTTGTCCTATGGAAAGACAAATTTAGTTTTTATAACACAGCTATTCATGGCGCAATGATTACACTCGCTCCATATCGATTGTCCAATTTAGTCCGCCTTACATTGATAATCTTTGGTACAAACAGAAGTATATTTTTCAGATTGAGTTCTTTTACGTATAGCGTGTGCGGTGTGGTTATTAGGAATAGGGAATCGGAAATCATCTGTAAGTTTTATTTGTTAAATTATCTATATAGTGTTTTGAAGGGATTTTTGTATAAGTGTCTAGAGGATTAGATATCTCTGGTGCTAAATTGTCTGTTTTTAGCAGCTTGCTGCCTTGTTTAATGGAACGGCCATTTGGTCAATTTTAGTGAGCTTATTAATTCGTCAGTGTTATCGTTTGCAGATTAACCATGAGGAAAATAATGAAATCGGGTAAAATCGTAATCGTCCTAAGTGGACGTTACGCAGGAAAGAAAGCAATTGTCTTAAAAAATTTTGATGATGGCTCATCCGATAAACCATTCGGACATGCTCTCGTCGCAGGCATTGATCGTTATCCCAGGAAAGTACACAAGAGGATGGGGAAAGCTAAGATTCACAAAAGATCTAAAATAAAACCATTTGTTAAGGTATGTTCAAAGCGTGTATGTGTTTTCAGTATCTGCAGTTAATTATGTCGTATATGGTGTTGAATTGAGAGAGTGCTCAGAGATGACGATTTGAGAGCACTTTTCTTCCCGCATGTATTTATATAAATGCCCCTTTTTCGAAATGTGTAGTGTCTCAGATACTTAGTGTTCTTCAGTGTGTCAGGCATTGCATAGCGAGTAGACTACTAAATACGGGCATTGCTATTGAAATGTTGGGAAGTTGTGAATGTTGCTTAGGGTGCGCTATGAATCAAAAGGCTCGCTGGTATTTTGTGTGAATGTCTGTGCAGACACCTACACCCCGCAGTTGACGAGTGCAAGTAAAATTTTCTCATAGCGTGTGCAGGATTAGATGTAGGTAGAAATTTCAAATTGTATCTCTTTGCACACATGTTGTGCAAATGCTGTTCCGTCCAGAAAAGTCTTTAAATGATCACTACTACCCTTTACAAACTTGAAATTTGTCTTTTATAAAATTGTGTTCGAAGTTGTACTGATGCATTCACCGTATTTTAGGGAGTTGTGTATGTAGCCCATGTTGCTTAAATTCAGCCCGGCAAGGAGGCCACATTTATTTACAACTGCTAATTCAAAATACTGAAAAACTATTAGTTCATTTAGATATATACCCTGGAGTACTCCCTCAAATAATTTTCTGCCCTAATTGTGAATTTTCTACTTATCTGGATAGAAGTTCATGGAAAGGTAAACAGGCTGTGCCTCAAAGTTTCATTACTAACATTTGGGACCTATGGGGGTGTGGGTAACAGACTGGTAAATGTGCACATTGCTTTCCTGTTGCTTTGTGCGATGTACAATGGGAATTGCACAGTGTGAATTGAGTCGTATGTGAGTAGCTGATCATATTGCTCATTTGTATACTTCATAAGGGAAGCTTCTTTTTTACACATCCAGCAATGTAAGCTGAACTGTTAGGTCCCACCCTAACTATTACCTTGAAATTTTCTACTTATATCAAAAGAGAAGCCAAATATCCATGACATCAAAGTTTATGAATATCACGAAATTGATATCCACTTTGTGAATCTTTATAGATGTCAGTTGTTTGTGATATTTGAAAATTTGTGGAGGATTGGGACTTAGAACCTGCATAAACTTTAATGTCGCAGCTGAAGTCAGTCCAGGTTCACTTAAATGTGAATGTTTTACAGTATTTACAGCTGTAATTGTTAGCAGTGTCCCTTCAGGCAAGTGCTTGTGTTAAGGTCATTACAATGTGGAGATTCTGCATAGATATTGTAACCGTAAATAATGTATAAATTTCATTGATGCTGTTTTCAGTCACAGCAGTGTATGCTGTGTCATTAGGTCTCAAACTGTTGGCTACATCAGCCATGGACATGTTTGGGGATGAGTCAAATGTTTGACAACCAAGGTTATAACATTTTCATTGGCTTGTCATGTCACTCAGTTGATGCAACCAATGATATTTGTCAACAGCAGCAGGAGCGTGACATTGCTAGTACACTTCAGATGAATCATTCTTCCTTTCCATGACTTGACTTTGTCTTGGTTTTTTTTTTCCCCATAGGACTTCCCTGTGCACTCCAAGAGAATGTAATTGGTAATTTGTGTTCAGAAATACCACACTTCGTTTCTACATGCAAAGGTTGTGGGTGGAGGCTGCAGTAGGGATCTACCGTATCCCGTCGGCGTTGTCGTTGTTACCGTGAGACACCGTTATACCAAGAGGAAAAGCGCGTCGATCTTAGAGCATGAGATATGATGACCTTAAGCCATTGACAACACACAACGGTCACGGTAGCACCTGATTCCAGAATAGCTGCAGTAGTTAGGATCTACGAACTATCCCCTCTTGACCAGGTCCCCAAGACTTAACTCGTAACAAGATCCCTTCAAAGCAAATTGTCATAACGATCGTCTATAAAGGCTTCGTACAACGAGAAGAAATGTTAGTGTATGGAATAACAACAGATACGACCAAACTGTCTTGTCTCTTCTGCTTTATTTAACATAACTTCGTTCACAGTTTCATTTCACATTCACCACTCATTCACTGAAACCCTTTGATGAACAGTTTTGGTTGCTTGACACCAACAGTCAATGATAATGATACAGCTTTTCTCCTTTTTATAAACTGAAGCCCGCTCTCCGCAATATGATTAAAAAAAAAAACGGTCTCAATACCGCGTCCCTCGTGAGGTGCGAATAGACTTATCCCGGAATTGACCGCCCTGTAGGTGTACTCAGTTTAATGACCACACTTCGCTATCCGCTATTTCTCGTAACTGAATGTCCATTTGTTAGTCTGATTATACACTGTAGCTATTTAAAATTCGCCCCTATATTTTTCACAACGCACAATTAGCACTTCTTTACTTGTTGTTTTTCTAAGAGTAAATGGAAAAAAAGACTCCGTATCATCGGCTTAGTTGATATAAAGCAAAACACTTTAATATGCCCAATTTTACCTCTTCTTATAGGATCGGGTACCTTACTCATTAATTTACTCCATATTATTTCCAATAACACTAAACAGGAATCGCCGTTATTTTTAATTGTATTCAAAAGCATGTTACTACTATTATGACCGACCAAATCATAACAAATTGCGCGGCGTGCGTTTTTAACGATAACTTTGCGCTATTAAAGTTCCGTTACAGCTATCTTGACTCGTAATGTTACAGGGAGATAATGTTAATATATTTCAATAGCAGGCAATATAGACTGAAGACCGCTATTATTTCGTGATTTTTCACGAGTAACATTTTGTCATCTGTTTAATACCTTGTAGATTTTTAATACATAAAAGAATGTTCAGAAATAGGGTGCTAGACATCCATTTTAGAGACTTAATGTAAACTTCCTTCGCATGCCCAGATAATGGAATTCCACTTTAGGATATAGAAATATTGAGGAAACTGTATTTTCTCTAGCATTGACAGCAACACGCACTCAACCAAGCTCACGTCCTAAAACTTGAGGTGCTCCAAACAGGCAACCACTTTTGGAACTTGATATACTGTTATGCTGTCACATTTAGCATGTAGATTTTGTCTCCTGTGAAATCTGCTTGAATAGTTTGTCCACTAATGTCAAAATATTCTTCAAAATTTGCTGTATTAAAACTTGAAGGCTTTTTAGGTTTTCATATGCTGACCTATCCAGTTGCTACTTGGTATGCCTAAGCCCAGCTGTTTGCATATTGCATTATTTGTAAGTTGGTCCATAATTTAGAAGTTCTAGTAATGTAAAGCTTAGGTCCTTAATTGGAAGTGAATATTGAAGTGGTATACTTGGAACAGTAATGTTTTGATGTTAATTTGCTGTTGTGAGCCTTCATATCTATTGCATATATGTAAAGCAAAGCATTCTATATAAATATGCTGGTATACCGTCTGGTATTTCTTTCACAACCTTTGCAGTTCATTCCTTGTTCACTTCATTCAACTTTTACGTAATGTTTACAGTAGTTAATAGTATATTTAGATTAGTTTGGTGGATATCTTTTGCCTCAGTGTTAAGAAATAAAAATTCAGCATTGGAAACAAAACTAGCTTTAACTTTGTACAGTATGAAACAATTATCTTTGAATAGAAATCCTCTTACTGGTAATAATTGAGGAGGAACCTTTTACTCCGCTGTGAAATAGGTGTGCTCGTAGGTCAGAGATTCCAATGAGGGGAATTCAGACTGTTGAAAGGTACTTGTAGAGGGCTTATGAAACCGTCAAAATGTGCCATCCTCTCAGCTATACGGGGTGTCTCAGAAATGTTGTGACAAAGTTCAAGGGGTTGTAAAGGATGTCTTCCGGTACAAATCAAGGGTAAGAACCCATGTGCAAAACATCAGCCAACAACGCGACAGTGTGTCGTAGGTGCAGGTGTGGGGTGTGCTACTAGACCTCCCCTTTGGGAGCAAGTGTGACTCTGTATGCTGATGGACCACAGGTGTTAAGTCTCGCAGTTTTGTTTGTTATGCAGTGATTGACTGATTATCACGATTGCCAGTGGAGAAAATTGAGCTAGATGAAAGAAATGGGAGATTGAAATTTGAAAAAGTAGGGCCTGAGAATAATTTGTGTGGTATGGTATGGAAATACTATCTTAATTTAAAATGTTATGGTGATCACATGTGAAATATCATTGTTTTTGTAAATTATTACTTTGTCAAATTGTTTTCGTGTGTAATGGTTGTAGAAAATGACCTATAAAATGTTTATAGGTTCTGAACTACAATCATCTTATGCCTACACGATACACACTAGAATTGAATCTTAAGACATCTGTTAAGGACCTTAAGGACCCCATGAAGAGAAAGAAGGCGAGGTTTCAGACAAAAGTCAAATTTGAGGAAAGGTAAGAGAACACTGTAGTTACTTAGCAAATTGATTATTCGATATTTTGTTTGTAAATATTAATGCAAGATTATTTTTTCCAGGTACAAAGCAGGCAAAAACAGATGGTTCTTCCAAAAGCTGCGGTTCTAATCGTGTTTTCTGTGTTTTTGGAAATTTGTGTTAAATAAATTTGAAACCACAATTTGGTCTTCTGTATTTTTTTTTTCAAGTTTTAACTACTTAAATCACACATTTTACAGTATTGATTAGGTAGGTTGAGAGGAGTGTACTGAGAGATAAGTGCAGTGTGGCACTGCTATTGAATACTTGCCACTGTAGTAGTGGCCTAATTTCAAGAAATTGGAAATTAGTTACAGGTGGATGTTGTTGAATTCCTTAAGTACAAAGACAAAACATGGGTGTCCCAATTTTTTTATCCACGCAAGTTCTTAAAACAGATCAGTTTTCATTCAAAAACTGATACTAGTTTGACCACTGTATTTATTAACCCTAGGCACACCATGCTATTTTAGGTTACGTGGAGCACCAATCAAGGGCAAGTTTTGACCATGTTAACAGTAAACTATAATATAATCATGTAATACACACTTAAGTGTTTGTTTCCAATGTGCGATCAATAACATAAGTATTGTTTGGAGCAAATAGGGTTTCCAAAAATGTATGTTAATACACGTTCTAATTTTCTCTGGTGCAATGTTTAACAAGCAAGTGTTCGAAACTTCAACAATGAAAGTTCTTTTCAACTAGAAACATAATTTGTACTTGAATATAGGGCTGTCCAAAAATTTACAAATATAGATTATCGTATACTGAAAACTTTCAAGAAACACTTCAGTTGGAGAGAATTGTGACATTTAGAAATGAGACAGATGGCAACAAGTTCAATATCGAGAAGAGTTTGAATAAGCATATGGAGACAGTACATAGAATTAATTAAAAAGTTGCCATAAATTTACTTGAAGAAGCAGTTCTCTGAATTACTGCAGTTACTTCATGCCAAGGCTGCCAAATAAAACCTGCAAAAAAAATTGCATTTATGGTCACAGGTAATACCAACCCAGGGCAAAATATGCCCTTGAGCACAGAAGTTATATTTTTGTTTTCAATTTTAAAAATTTAGCCATGTGCAGTGCACCAAGGTGAATAAAAATAGAAAGTGGCCAAAAATGGGATGTTCAGGATTTGTAATACAAGAGAAAAGTACCAGCAGTTTTTGCCCATGCTTACTGTTTAGGCTGTGTGTGTTCCTCAGTCATGTACAAGAGAAATTAGTGGAAAGGTATCAGTAAAAACTAATCAGGGTTGCCAGTAGTTCTGGAAATCAGGGAATTTCAAACGTATCAGGGAAATTTGAAAGAAGCATTGGAAAAATCTTGTTTTTGTCTCGGTAGCACGAAATTGATTGTTTACTGAGATGTCAAGCTGTGCTGGCTGGGTGCAGCTGAATATGTGGACTGCTTTCCTACTCTCTCATTCTTGGTGCTTCTCCCCTTCACACCCCTCCCCTCAGCTTCTATTCAGTGCTGCCACCTCTGCTCTCTGTTAGCCAAGCAGCTGCTGATGAGGCAGTTGGCATCTGATTCTTAGAGATTGTTGACACAGCGGCCTGATAAATCAGGAGCATGAGTTGTGTGAGTGATTGTGTGCGGTCTCGTTTTCTGACAAAGGGTGAGATCAAAAATTTGGTTGTGTGCCCCATTGATTTTGGGGACCTAATGTCCCATAACATTGTAGATATTTTACTTGCACATTTTTAAAATTTTCTTCAGTCTGCTGGAAGTACTTTCCTTAATGAGATGTACCTTATTTGCTAAGTTTAATTTTGTATTGCATATAGTACTTAAGACCTGGAAGCAAGATATTAAAAATATCTCAAGTTGGTTTCATTGTAAAATGGTGCTAGATGTTCTTCAGTGTGCTGAAGGCCTCATTCTTCCCCACTAGAGTACATGGAAAGCATTTACAGATAAATTTTTCTTGCATGTATTTGTACAGTTTTTTTTTTTTTTTTTTTTTTTTTTTTTTTTTTTTTTTTTTTTTTTTTTTTTTTTTCAGGAGATACCCGTTTATGGCATTTTGGTAGCCTGTAGTTGGGGTATAGCATAAGCTATGTCAGAATGTTCAATGGTTGAGCTAGTTGTAATGAGGGAGAAGCTATCTCAAGATGTTGACTCTCCATTCCCAGTGTCTGGCTCCACTTTAAAATAAAAAAATACCCATTTTGAAAAACTTCAAACCATATGTTAATGTGTTATCTCTGAGTGATAGGATAAGTGTTTGCCGGTGCCAAATTCTGGGGGAAAGGAATTGGTTTTCTGCACACTGTTGGTGATAGTTTTGTGAAAAACAGTCCCTTTTATAGTATTTGAAATACAAGAAATGCATATGAAGCAAATTAATCCCATCAAACTGTTAGTGTTTGGTATTAATTATCACAACAGTGAAGTTAATTCATCACTGACCTTTTCTTCAAGATGTAATCAGAATGGAGAACAAAAGTTTGGATCAGTACATTAAGTCAAATCGACATCTTGTTGCAGTCATTTATAAATTTGAAGAGGATTATTTTCTATTTGAAAAAGTTATCGACACAATGGTTAGTACGCTGGACTCACATTCGGCATGGCCACAGTTCGTACCCATGTCTTGGCCATTCTGATTGAAGTTTTCTGCAATTTCCCTAAATCCCCTCAGCCAGATGCCGGGATCGTTCCTTTGAAAGGGCAGAGCTGCTGTCCTTCCCTAATCTGATGGGACTAATGACCTTGCTGTTTGATCTCCTCCCCCAAATCAACCAACCACATTGTCAGACCAATTCATTGTTAGGTTACTAGCAATCAACAGCAATAACCTGTTTGAGCTCTTAACTGATTCCCAATTAGAAGGAACCAACATGACAATGGAATCCAGTTCCTATATTATTGCTTCACAAAATGCCATTTAATTCTTCATATTAGTAAGATGGGTAGTAACAGGGATGTGCACCCTTCCCCCTGGGTGAAGTTTCCCACATGCAGGTGCGCGGATGTTGATATCGCCCGTCACATTTTTGATCAGCCTGAACTACAAATGGGTTGACACCATTCTTAAAATTAGGTACTGAATATAGTTACTGGTCGTCGTCATTTAGAAACTCACTTCGTTGCCAAACCTGAAAGCAAGGGCTCTGGAGTGCCATTGTGGCAGATATCGATGGTAGGCAATGAAAACTTCGTAATGCTATCTTGTTTAATTTTTTTGTGGGATAAACAAAAAAGTTCCTTAAAAATATAAGTTGCTACATATGTAACTATATAATAGAAGCATAGTTATTCACAGATGAGAGAAATCCATACGCTTTCAAATATGTTTGATAATGGAGTTACTGATTACTGGAAGTAGAGATTTTTCACAGACAGATGGAGTTAAGTGGTTTTCATTGCTTACTATTGATATACACTCCATTGCCTTACAGAGCCATTTCTCAGTTGCGAGTGGAATATGGCTGTACTATATAGGGTTCTGTGTATCTTGTGTAAATACATTGTTCATCATAAGAGCATTAGATTGGTATCAGGAACCTTCAGAACAAGCCCAATACCCAGCATCTTGAATGAGACTGGGGAACGATTCTTTAAACATCAGGTTGAATGGCCTCTTATGCATGTAAGATCCATTTCGGTCTTCACAGAGCACAAGTTTATTAACAAAAATTCAAATAGGGCAGTGCAGGAGGAGCAGGTCTAATAATGAATAAGAAAATAGTAATGAAGGTATGCTACCATAGATAATGTAGCAAACACATTGTAGGAAAGACAGGCATGGAGCCAATGTCCACCACAGTAGTAAACATGTATACGCTAACTAACTCTGTAGGTGTAGACTGAATGAATGTATGATAGAGGAAATTATTCAGGTAATTATGTTTTGTTGGAATCAGTAGTAGGTAAAGGAAAGATTGTAGGAAAACATGGACTTGGGGAAATGAATGAAAGAGAAAGTGGCCTGGTAGAATTTTGCAGGGAGTTATTTAATGTTCCTAACACTCGTTCAAGAATCATGGAAGACACTTGGGATAAAGAAATGTTTGAGATTGATCATATTATAGTAAGACAGATTTTGAAACTCAGTTTTAAACTTTAACATTTTCAAGGGCTGATGTGAACACTGGCTGTAATTTATTGGCTATGAACTCCAGATTAAAACTAGAGCAGATGCAAAAATGCATGAAATTAAGATGTTGGGAGCTGGATAAATTAAATGATCCAGAGGTTGAAAGTTTGTAGGAGCGTTACGCAGCACTAATGAAATGGGAAAAGAGTACAATAAAAACAAATGGGTAGCTTTGAGAAATTAAATTGGGAAGGTAGCAGAGGATCACATATGGAAAAGTTTAAGATCTAGTAGAAATCTCTGGACAGCACAGGAGATACTGAATTTAACTGACAAAAGGAGAACATACAAAAAATTAATCTGGCAAAATGGTATACAATGTCTAAAAAATTGGACTGACAAACTGCAAAATGGCTAAGTAGCAACAGTTAGTCATGTACAAGACTGTAGAAACATTGGAAAGATTGGTGCACCTACAGGAAAATTAAGAAACCTTGGAGAAACAGGTGTAAAAATATGAGGAGCTCAGATGGCAAGCCAATATGAAGTAAAGAAAAGAAGTAATATATAGGGTTGTGTAAAGGGAACAAACTTGTGGGCAACATTAAAAATAAAAAGAGGAAGTAGGTTGAAGATATGGTACCAGGTGGAATTTGACATGGGATTGAAAGACCTTAATGGAAACAAGGCCCCTGGAGTATACAACATTCCCTCAATTATTGAGATCCTTGGGAGAATTAGCCATGACAACACTAATCCACCTGGTATTAGAGATACAAGAGACAGGTGAAATACTCCAACTTAAGAAAGAATGTAATAATTCCAATTCCAAGAAAGGGGTGTGCTAACAAGTGCGAATACTACCAAGCCATGGTCACAAAATACTGACACACATTATTTACAGAATAATTGAGATAACTTGTAGAAGATGACCATGGGGAAAATCAGTTTGGATTCCAGAGGAATGTCGGAAAATGCGAGGCAATACTGGCTCTGTGACTTAGTTTAGGAGACAGCTGAAGGAAAGACAAACCTGAGATTACAGCATTCGTAGATTTAGAGAGCTTTTGTTGTCTGGAGTACATTCTTTGAAATTCTAAAGGTAGCAGGGATAGAACACAAGGACCAAAATGTTTCTTACAACATGGGCAGAAAGCAGACTGGAGTTAGTTGAAAGGCATGGAAGAGAAGTTGCAATCGAAGGCTGTGTAACAGGGTTGTAGTCTGTCTTCAATGCTAATCAGTCAGTACAATGAGCAAGCTGTGAAGGAAATAAAGGTGAAATTTGGAAAAGAGTTGAGAGTTCAGGGAGAAGAAATAAGAACTGATTTTTGCTGAAGATATTGTAATTCTGTCAGATGACAGCTGCAAGAGCAGCTGCAGAGTGGTTCTTGTCTTAGAAAGAGATTGTATAGTGGCCAACAAAAATCAAACAAGGGTAATGGGATGTAGTTGAATTAAATCTGGCTATGCTGAGGGAATTAGATTAGGAAATGAGAGATTAAAAATAGTGGAAGAGTTTTGCTATTTCGGTAGCTAAATAACTCATGGCCAAACTAGAGCGGGGTATAAAATTTAGTCTGGCAATAGCAAGAAAAGCATTTCTGAAAAAGGAATTTTCTAACATCTGTTATAAATTTGTTAAGAAGTGCTTTAAGAGGGTATCTGTATGGAAGTGAAACATGGGTAGTTCAGACAACTTTATGAAATGTGGTGTTTTATATGGTGTCAAAAAAACTGGGAACATTTCCACAATCTAATAAAACGAGAAGTGATGAAAGAAAGAAATGGCATTGCATTCATAGTAATTGAAACCTTACAACTTCACCATTTACAAAACACTGATGGCATTTATCATTTTCTAAAAATTACGTCCTTTAGGTGGGGTCGTCCTGTACGAATACATTCACAAAATCTGCTGTTGAGGTTCCTCATTGACCACTGCAACATTTCAGCTGGGCTACTGTGAATTGCATCCCGAATTTTCTGTTTTAACTCGTGCAAATTTTAAATCAAGATGATGAATTCTGTGAACACACTCCCGGGACTTTCCAACCACTGCTGCTTGCTTACGAATTGAATGCTGTGGGCTCTGCAAGACAGACACGCGTACAACATCAATGTTCATTGGAGAACGCACACTTCTTGGTCGTCCTGTTAGTTTCTTCTCGAGGGCAGATCCAGTCTCTTCAATGTTGTTAATCCAACATTTTGTCGCGTATTTTGAAGGAACTGCATCATGGTGTCCTAAATTATAAAAATGTCAAAGTTCCCTCTGTGCTGCTACCAAACTATCACTGTTTTTATAAAACATTTTTATGGCTAACACACACACTGTTCTCTGTTCCACAGAGCCATGATTACTGAAATGGTGGACTCGCTATCACGAACCCGCAGTGCCCATAGCTGCCACTACTCATTTCAATCATTCCCGTTATTCTGTGTCACCATGTACAAGAATGCTAAGGATTAAATGGGCAGATCAAATAATTAAGGTACTGAACTGAATTGAGGGAAAAATATTTATGGCACAATTTGACCAAAAGGAGGGGGCTGGTTGATAAGGTACATTCTGAGGCATGAAGGAACAGTCAGTTCAGTAATTAAAGGAAGTATGGGGAGTAAGAATTACAGAGGGAGACCAAGACTTGAATACAGTAAGCAGGTGACAACAAAATCCGAAGGGGAAATATAGGAACCAAAATGCCTCTTAAGGCTAAAATGCAGACACATGCATAAAACTAGAAACATGTGCTAACTTGCAAAATCCATGTGGAATGAACCTGGAGCAGTGTAACATACATCCAGTCATGTGCATTTTTAATTTTAAGTCCTGGACCATTCCTTTTCAGGACCATGGCAGAGTAACATGCTCACTACTACTTTGTTGCATACAATTAAACAATTATTTGTGCGTATAAAATAGGCGATGGTAACTTGTTTTGGAGTCGAGAAAAATAAGCACATTATAAACAAACTTGTAAAGTACCTGGAAAAGCGTTTCCAGAATGAGATTTTCACTCTGCAGCGGAGTGTGCGCTGATATGAATCTGCCAGGAAGTTTCATACCTGGAAAAGTGTTGAACTGTGCTGTCACTCTCATACATGTACTGACAGTGTAAGACCAACTCCTGAAAGTTGTGATAATGGGGTCAAGCTGTGTATAGACTAGCCAAGGCTGTCCATGGTATAAAACTCAGCTGTTTCGTATGCGTAACATCTAATACATACATAGCTGCAGTCTAAACTAACACAGTAATTCCCACCATAAAGTACAGGCTTGGGAGTATATATAAGTTGGGATGGAATTAGACTTGCATTCACTAAATAATGGGCATCATAATGTATGAGAGATATGCTTGCATAGCATAAATTTAGATAAAATAATTTTATCTTCCTAAATGACAATTGTACTAAGTATACTTACACAAAAACTATGTAGTTTCTCTACAGCACTCCCATTCCCCAGTTTATGTGTGTGTTGAGAATTTGTGAAACATAAGTGATGTGATGAAGCCACTCCTGGAAGCCTGGGTGCAAAAGATTAGCAGCAGAGACAGTGAAATTAAAATAATCACTTAATAAATGGATGGAGAATACGGACACAGAAGAAATGAAACATCTAATACAGCGGAGCAGTAGAGAAGTACTTGAAGGTGGTTTGACGAACCCTTTGCCACGCACTTAACTGTGAATTGCAATTTGTAGACCCTTAACAGACACTATACGCCTTATTTTTCTTGCACACGCCTATTTTTGTAAATCGATAATTTAGTTCATGCCCACAGAGCCTTTAATGTAGAATTGTATTCAAGCCAGAAACTTACATTTCCAGATACAAACACTGATGATGGCACAGGAATTTGACCAATAGTGCTAAAAGAAAACCTTCAGTCCAAATAGATGTTGCATTTCTAAAATGGACAACAGCTTTAAAGTTTTGACATGGTTTCCTTTTTTGATTATTTTCCACACTAAATGTGTAAAATAAATACTGCACCACTAGTTCTTGCTAACTAGATCCAAAGTATTTACATGTTAAAATATATTTAACACTTGGTGTACATCAAGGTAGAATGAAGCACGTAAATAAGGATATTAATTACATAAGACTGCTACCAAGAAAACTGACATACCACAGTTTTGGTGAGAGAAAAGCTTGCATCCTTAAGGTTATTCCTAGCAAATGTGTAACATACTGTCATTATTAATAACTAGTTACATTAGAAGCACACATACAAAAGAGTTACCAATTGTCAGAGTGTCTAACACCTTGACTGCCACTGGCAGACCTTGCACAAAGTTACACAGTGTGCCTGCCTGTGCACACACTACATCCTAAAAAATATTGGACTAAACAAAGTGAAGAGTGAGGCCACCAGCAGGTGCACAGTTATGTGAATCTTTGCCGTGTCCACTGGCAGTCAACATGTTAAATATCCACACCCATAATCTGCACACCACTGAAGTGCATAGTAGGATACTTCACATTGTACACTTTCACAAATCAAGTGTGAAGAATGGGCGTTTAAAGACCTCTGTGCACACTGTAGATAGTCTAATCTTGTTTTCGTGGTTCTTCAAGTCATAAATCATGTGCTTGTATTTCAGCTTTACCACAAACAAACAAATTACACTAGAATTTCTGCAATGTGTACTAAGTATTCTTGGGGCCCACAATTTCCTGTTTATTCCAAATCAATATCACCAGAAATATTTTGTTTAGTGTACCTTTTTTTCCTAATCAGGCCAAACAAATCATACAGCCTTGCCAGCCTACCAGATTACACATACATTATTTGCTGTGAATAGGAGGCCACGCCTCCATTTATGGCTCAGCCTACTGACCCATTCCATCAATGTCTGAGCGTGTTCTCAGACTTGCAGATTGCTAGGAGTCATTGTGTTCAGTGCATACTAACAGTTCCACATGAGGTCTGCTTTTCACACAAATGCAAGTTGCCATTTCTGATTCCTGTAGAGCAGGATATACAGGATAGTAACAGGCTTTGAACACTCGGAGCCATGCGAGGCCAAACTGTGCATCTTAACAGTTAAAGATAAATTGATGGAGATAAAACTAGTCACCTTATTGAAAGGAAAATATTTTTGTTATGTAAACCAAATAACAAAAGTCCTCGGCAGAATAAAAATAATGAAAGGAGTAATGGCGGACACTTACTGCATATTTAAAGTCTTGAACAGTTGACAGGCACGAGCAAGTTTAAAAATGTTGCTGAGCTTTCAGACTGTGACATACTTTGGATGTGTGTTTGAATTCTGAATTGTGTTAAAACAATGTGCAATTCATATTGCTATTATACATAGCAGTCAATTCATATTGTTATATTATACATAATAGTGAACACAAAAATGGCAGCTGAACTAGATAAATCACGTTTATGTCAGATCAGTGATCTGCAAAAGTTGTGTGTTCAACTTTTGCAGCACTACATTCAGCTGCACCACACATTAAATGCATGTCTGTAACTTCCTGTAATGAATATGCTCCATTTTTGATCACCAGTCATGAACTGTAAACACACTTCAAATAACAGTGGTTTGTTTTGCAAGGCAGAGTGGCCCCATTGTTATTGCAGATGGTTGTTTACAAACTGCTTAGCTCTCGTAACTAAGTGGAACACACTCTTAACAGATTCATGATATTGTACCAACTGAAACATTCATTTTCAGGGTCTTATTCCTGATCTCAAAATATTTAGTTTAGGATCCTGTAGTGTGTGCATAATTGTGTCTACAGGTGTGAGACACACTATGGAACACTCCTAAGGAGTGCTGAACAAAACATTTCATTTCAGCTGTTGCAACACTGAGGACATTTTGCAGTAATATACCTCCAATTATTTTCAACAATTGCATGCAGTGTGTGTGTAATTAGGCATCAGTGAGTTGTCCACCATAAAGTACAATTGT
Organism: Schistocerca americana; assembly: GCF_021461395.2. Classification (NCBI taxonomy): domain Eukaryota; kingdom Metazoa; phylum Arthropoda; class Insecta; order Orthoptera; family Acrididae; genus Schistocerca; species Schistocerca americana. The sequence goes on along the minus strand of NC_060121.1, from coordinate 629,347,610 downwards.
TGCATAAAAAAAGTTAAAACATTGTGTGTTTTCCCTGGCCTCATTAACAAAGAGGAGCCTGCTGATAAGAGTCAACAACTTCACTTAAAACCACAGATACCAAAAGTAACTGGCAGCGAAAGTGCTCTACTTAGGGAAAAGAGAGAAACTTTTTTTCCACAGATAATTTTGATGCTACTGGAAAACTAGTTTTAATGTTGTTATAAATGAAGGCTTTAAGAAAATGGGGAACTAAGTGCCATTTTCTTTGGTTAGTACTTACTCGTAATTTTCTAATTCAGACTACGTTTATATATTTAACTGAAGCCATATTACACTGTGCTCAATCATTAGAAAATAGAAATTAAATCAAGAACAGTTAAAAAAAAAAAAAAAAAAAAAAAAAGGTCAGAACACGGGTTCAATCTGAGTAATACACAAGTTTAATACAGCACTCTTGAAATCCATTATTACAATGATATTGGAATAATAAAAACATTCTAAACATGGCTCGAATTTTCAGATATGATGCTTTCATAAAAGAGTTTGCCTTCAGGTTCTACCAAAAATTCAATCATAGTTTTTAAACCAGTCTTCTTATCTTCTGTAATATATGATTTGCACAGCAACATAGGCAATACTGTCTCTACTACTTTCTTTTTGGTCACACCTTTCTTGAGAACATTAATCTCAAGCCACTGTTCGAGTTCACTGAAGGTCCATTGAACCATGTTACCGGTACTAGAAATAACTTTTATCCATGAAAGTTTGCTGTGTTAATGAAAGTCCTTGCTGCTTTTTAATGACAAAAAAATCAGCTTCGCTTTACATGTTTACTTTAAATGGATTTGCCACTTTCACATTTTTATAATAAAATTTAAGTCTTCCGGAACATTACATTTAGTAAGTCTTCTCAGCTTTTCAATACTGGCAAACTCAGTCACAGTTGAGGAAGGATTCCCCCAACTACAAACTTATGGTTTACTTCTGTGTACATTTCAATGCATGCTAAAAAAAACACCCACAAAAATATCACTGTTTTATTTTTATTCTGCCCACAGCAGTTATCACTCTACATTGAGTTTGTCTGTAGATTTAATTTCTCTGAGGGTTCAAAAAACACAAGATGCAACTTCATTCCCTCCCCTACCTGATATTCCTTCATGCCACATATTCAACATACTGTTGTTACTGTGGAAATGGATCCAAAGATTGGAATTTGAAAGTTGCTTTACAGAGTACATGATAGTTTGAGCTAAGGTCAGTAAATACAGTACTTTTTCTAATCAGAAGCAAATGTCACACTACAGCTACTAGGAATCTTAGTAATCTGAGAGTCATTTAACAGGGTGTATACGCGGACAAGGAAAAAAAATTCCTGGATTTCCCAGTTAAAAATACACTTTCTCCTGGGTAAAAACATACTTATTCCCTGTTAACTGACAGTATATTTTCTCTCAGAACTGTACAACTTATCAGTCTTTTGAATGGTTTTGGTTTTATACATGGGCATAGAATTTCCTGGCGCTTTTGAAAACAAAACACGGAAAAAAAACATGTTTTGGAAAGCTCTTTGGTGTGCAGCAACATGTACACTGCATAGTTTTGTATTATGAAAGAATTCCACCAAACACCACATGCTACTTTCGGAAGCATTGAAATCAAGATCGCTACGCTCTTTGTAAGCCAGTCAAGGCAAATGTCACGTGATCTCGCCAGCCAACGACGGCGGGTATTCAGAGCTTAGAACACACATGTTGTCAGCCAATAGCAACATCACTGTTAAGTAGCGCGAACATACAAACAGGAAAAGTTAATGGTTTAAATTAATATAAATAGTGTTGCTACATGAAAGCCAAAGTTTTCACATATAATATTGGTCTATAAGATTAATACACAGCAAGAGAAGCTAAGCTTTCACGTATAATGTTAGTCTTTTATTCGCGTATTACAATTTAAGATACATCACACAAATGTGCCAGTAAAATTTTTAATAACGACATAAATGTCTGATCTTCTGGGCTCGAAATTCATCTAAATAGCTCATCATCAAAGACTTGATTTTTAAATGAGAGTCAAACACTCTGTGATTTAAGAAATCCATTGTACATTCTCGCACATATTTCAACTTGTGTAAAAGGAAATTTTCTTTAAAAGTAACACTTTCTAAACCACCAATCGAAATATTTTCCCGCGACCTGTTAGAAATAGGTTCATTTCAGCAGTTGCCAGAGAGCGCCAGATGACAGGCTTCACCGCGCTTGAGCAGCTATGATGTCGTAGGGAGCTCGTATGTTCGTACGTGTAAAATATTAAAAGATCCTACACATGTCATAAAAGAAACAAGACATCAGAGGATACTCCAAGAGTATCGGAATTTCATGACCCATACTAAAATGTGTACATTCGTATGTCCAGATTCCCAGTGAAGTAGGCCATGACCTGATATTCAGCTTTTCAATGTGGTTTTCGGGACGTAAATTTTCTAGGAGTCCAGTACTGTGTTATCTGATGTTTGGTTCTTTATTATGGCATAATGCCATACATGCTAGAAGATGAAAATGTGCTTGAAATGTAGCGAACAGTGTATAGAATTTAACACTTTATTTTCAAATATATTGTCTGCCTCAGCGGAAAAGATAAATAAAAGAAAATTTCTTTAGCAAAACGACAAAAATAACTTCATTGTTCTGGAAGGCAATTAATGCTTGACTATCAGAAAGGTGGAAATAAAATAAACTCTGAAACTAATAACACATTTTAGCCTTACATAATTATGTGAATGTATTTTAATTCACTTGACAGCTCTCGGGCACAGAAATCCGTTTTGTTTTCATTTGATGTGAGAGCCGCAAACAAAGAGGAAACAGCAAAATCACTAAATGTAAACACGGGTCATGTGGAGAATACCCACTTCCCCACTATAACTCCGACTGCTCTGTGCATCAGCCCCGAATCTACGATATTTCCGAATCGGGGCAATATAGATAGGAATGTGTTTCAAAGTAATATGAATAATCGATAGACCAACGTGCACTGGATGCTAAGCACTTTGTGAAACTAGGTTTTCCCCCCTCAAGAATATGAATTTGCCCCCCCTCCCCATTGTGGGCCTGCTACGCATGCATGAATCTGGCAGCTTGAGGGCCAAAGTAAAATTTTTCCCGGTGCGACTGCTTACACAGCCAACAGCCACATTTCTGTAGCCAGAAGCGGGAGAAGGTACTACTCAACTACGCATACGCACGATCCTGCTAAAACAAATCTTATGTAAACAGTTGTGACGTCACGCTCATCGGATGCAATTTGTTCCTACGAAGCATTGCATGGTCTTCCTAAAGCCTTTGACACATTTTGCTATTGGCACACACTTGTATGAGCACTGTGTATGGTGCACTTCCTTTGCAATTTGAGTTTTTTTCTCTCATTCATGTTTTATTGCTGCAGTAGTGGGATACAGTGATATTCTTACCAGTCAAAATTACAAAAATTTAACTGAAAACAAAAGCAATAAAAAATTCCCGGGTTTCCCCTGCATGAAAAAATTCCCCGGATCGTATACACCCTGTTTAAAGTCATTTACAATTTCTCTTTTTGCTTTTTCAGCTTTCAAATGGTGAAGTTTCAGTTTGTTTCTGAAATCTGTTTTAGCTCCCAGACTATGTTGCAATTTGGCAAGCTAACAAATGACATGTCGTACACGTATCTGTTCTAGGTTGCTTGAAGGATAGTTTACTTTTCAAATAATTATTAAATACCAGATAATAAGAATGGCATGACACTGCTGCCAGGATATGGTTGCTTAAAAGCCTCGTACAACCTGGATATGTTTAATTCCTATGAAAGACATGTCTCCCCTAAATCCTTCCTCCCACCATGGCTTACATCTCTTGGGAATGATTGTATGCACTCAGACAAAAGCCTTGTCATCACGGGTACATTTTCAATCAATTTTCTTATTGCCCCTTTTTTCAGTGTACACTGAGTCAGCAGTCTGCTTGATTTTTACTAAAAGCTGGCAACTTTTACTGGGATAGGAAAGATATTGCAGAAAGTATTCTTACAAAAGTGCACAATTCATCTTCACCATTTGGAACAGTGTACATTGCAAATGGTACACTGTGTACTTTATATATACTGGAGTAAAGCCTTAACCATACCTGCATACCTCCAAAACGTCGTCAGTTCATGGCCCCATGGCTCTATAAATTTCAAAGAGACAAAATTTTTGTACATACAGAAAGATGCATAAGAAAATTAAACATGATTCAGATAAAATCAAAAGTTTCACAACAATAGGAACATGAAATTGGAAATTTCTTGCCCTGAGCCACCACTGTTAACAATCCAAATTTTCGGCACATATACTCTGTACCAAGGACATTAAATTATTATCGATAACTATTATACAGAAGAGTTTCTGTTTATGGAGTCTCTCTTCTAATAAATGGCACTGGCCATTCTTACTCTATGGTAACATTAAAAAAAATTCTTATACTGTTTAATACTCTCATTTGGAGCAGGATAATTTCACAGTATGCAAATCATTCCACATGTGTACAAATGTTTCAAGGTTAAATAAAATACAATCAGTAAGTAGCTTCATTAGTTACTTAATAAAGAAAGTGCTATACAAGAAACTTCAGTATTGTGGTGTTTTGAATTATGTGGAAAGTAAAATATTAATGCAAATTTTAATATAATGTATAAAATCATGTATGATATGCACAAAAACTAAAGGGACTTTTCACCTTTACTGGAATATGAAATGCAAATAATATGGTATTAGAAATATGAAAGTGTCGGCCAACCATCTCTTATTAACTCTCATTAACATGCTTACCAGTTACATATAAACTGCACAACATCGCAGTACACAGTATCATTCATGATTATTATCATCATCTTCATTATTTTTTTACCCTTCACAATGCAATATGTTATAGAATTATACTCAGAAATAAAGAGGTGATCATGTGCTTCAACATCCAAGTGGTTCATATTAACTGAAACAGCTACTTTCCCGTAGCCAAGCAACTATTAAGCCCATGTGCAAAAATCACACTTTGTAATTTGAAATGTCAGCTAAAATTGCTCTATTTTATGTGTGGCTTTATAGATTGAATTTCTTGGGACACTGTTTGATTTCTTCAAAAAGTCTCTTTTCAATGGCAGGAAACAACAATCTGTCAAAAGGTACATTCATGCTCACATATGCAGGCTGGTTAATTTTACGAGCAATGTGATTTGCTAATGTTGTAGAATTGTCTTCATTTCCAACGCCTAATATTCTTGTCTCCAAAGGTTTGTCACTATACTGTGTCTGGATAGCTACAGAAAGATCTTCCATAGCAGGATTTTCTGAAGATCCTATCCATATAAAGATGGAATCTTGAAGCCGTAGAACCTGACAAAAAAAAAGAAACATGAGATCAGTAAATCAAACATGAAATAGAGGCTTAATTCACCTGAAAGTTAGGCCTTATGTGTATCACGCTGTTGCTGTGCCAACGTTTTGATAAATCTCATGGTCAGGCAATGGACAGGAGAAACAGTGTCATTACTCACAAACCTTATATTCAGTTTACTAATCTTACTGTGTGAGTGAGTCAATTACTCCTGGATCATTGTTTGTACCACACTATATCTAGTTTTCATGGAAGAATAAAAAGTCCAGAAACTACATGATACATATTGCATTTTGAAATTCAGGAGGCACAGAAGGCCACTCAACTATCTACTTTCAAGAACCCCCCCCCCCCCAATCAAGCAGCCTACAACAAAGAACACTCTATTCACTCCAACAGATAACTACCAAGTTCCCCTTCGTCTGAACCAAACTTCATGACCGTCACAGAAAGATAGGGTCAAAGGAGGAAGAAAATTGGGGTTCAGGATTAATATGGAGGACCTGAATTCTTGCACAACAATGACACTTCTTCATATCTCCTGGAGAGACATCTCAGAAAGAACAGAGCTAACGGTGGAGTGGCAATATTTGTCAACAATGAGTATATGACTTCCCCTCTCCCGTGGTCACCACCAGCTTCCAATAAGTTACTGTATACGTGTATGTGCCTTTAAACTAAGTGACACTCCCTGAAACAGTCCTGGGGATTATAAAAGACAGCATTTGTGTCTCAATGGTCGAGTTCCAGGCTACATATCCATAGGTCTGGGGTTTGTACCCAGTTATTTCTAGGATCTTTATCTGTCACTTACAACTTCATTCGCTTTTGGCAATGTCTGTTAATGAGAAATGCTGAGCTGCACTTTTGTTAGGAGTCCACATTAAATTGTAGATCCCCTTGTAACTGGCTGGGTAAATCCAGTTCAAAGATCAGAGTAAAACAAGGGCGTAGCACCTCCAAAGAGTCCACACCTAGTAAGGTACTGGTTCATGTTTCGAAGACTGCTTTACTTTTTTAGTTTGCTTTGGGCCTTAACATTCATCATTCAGGTTTCATGAGAAACTGGGAAAACCATACTGACAATGTTATGAAAAGCATACTCTGCTACTCACCATTTAGAGGAGATCTTGAGTCACTGACAGGCACAACAAAAATTCCGCTAAACATGTAAGCTTTCAGCCAAAGGCCTTATTCTAAAGTACACAACACACAAACATTCTTGCAAGCACAACTGACACATACTTGAGCACTGTCTCTTTCCACTGAGGCCTTTGTTCATGGACTAGCTCTTCAGTGGCTTCATTATCTGTAGGTTCATGTGGGAGAGATACAGAGAGCACACACTTATTCTTCTCATCATCTGTATCATTCTTTCAGTGGATGCTGTAACACATAGGCACAAGGTAAACTCCTATGTTAAAATCTTTATTTCCTCCATATAAGTTCTTAAACAATTCATATTCCATTGCAGTATAGCAGCCATAAATCAGAAGAGGTTTGCTTTTATCCTGTATCTCTTTTTTGATGAAACAGTGAGCGGAGAAATAGGATCACCTCCAACAGCATCAGTAAATGCTTCCAGTTGAATTGTATAATAATCTTCATCAATTAATATTACTGTCTTCCTATCTGACTGTTTTGCTGAGTTTCTATGGATTTTGACTGTTTTTGAGTTGGAATTCACCTTTCACTGTTGTGACAAGGCTGATTGCGTGAGGCTGAACTGCTCTGTGCATCTAAGTTTGTGGCTGAGGATTATCTCTGCAGTTTGGTAGTGACGTCTGCAGGATCAGGATGTGGTTTAGAAGTAGCTGCGGGCTTAGTGGCTTTGGCATTATTGCATGTACATGTGTTTGTGTCAATATTTATTTTCTGTATTTATGTGACATAGAGATTTTTTTTCAGAGCAGCAGCAAAAGAAATCACGAGAACAGGAGGTTGCAGGCTAGTTTTCTCTCTCTCACCTAGTATATGCGATTTGACTGGTCAATTTAGGTTTTTTTTTATTTTTTAAACTAAAAGCACCAGGTAACTCCTGCTCCAAGAAGAGCAGTTATATGAGCAGCTGACACAGAACTCCATCATTGAATTCAATGATCCTCCTTTGTGGACATCTTTCCCACATTGGTTCATGCTGCATTGCCATTACATCCTCCTGTGGTGTGACCATGTAATGGACACTGCTTCAGTTGAATAAAATTGGCTTGATGTGCTCTGGAAGGAAAGGAGGACTGAATATCAGACTGAAAATGACAGTTTGCTGCAGCTCACTGATGACTCTTTTCACTAAACGTTTCTAACTTCTGCTGTGCCTTTCACTTTCATTTTCCATGTCCAAAATGTGCTTAAAATTTATGATGCCCTTACTGAAGTTAAGAAAGTGAAGAGTATTGTGATCTTCTCTTTCTATATCATATTGGCCAAAAGTTTTAAGAGTTTAGAACTGTGATCACCTAGCGAGACATAATAATTTCACCAAAAGCTTTCTGTTGTGAAGCTGTTTGATACATTTTACAGTTCCAGCAGCACTTTTTTGATAGATCTTCTTCTCTCTTGATTGCAACAGATGTTTTGAAAATTGTGCTCTATTACAATAATCAAGGATTTTTCCAAATGCAGTTCCACAATGACTAGTCTGTTGAGCCCTGATGTGGGTGTTGCTGATCTCTAGTGGCCCACCCATTAGATAGATTTGTTCTTGTGAGATTCTATGGCGTTTCCACGAATAGTTATGAATCTCCAAGATATTCAGCAATTCCCATTACAAACTTCTAGGACATGTAGAAGGGTGTGAGTACATAATATTTTGAATAGGAACCCATGTCCAAAAAGTAGTGTTTCTGTGCTATGACTGTTTCAGTTCAGACATGTAACATGTCCCCATCTGTTGAGGGAAACAGAAAAGTCTTAGAGTTGCTTTGATGTTTCATTACATTTCCTTTCGAATTGTTACATAATAATTGTACTGTGTCATGCCTAATTCAGTTTCTCAAGCAGAAGTGGAATTGAAAGTGCTGTAGAACAGAAATGGTACATTTCTGGACATGGGTTCCTATTCAAAATATTATGTATTCATTCCTTTCTACAAGTTCTTGAAGTCTGCAACAGGAATTTATGAACACCCTATATAAAGTTCGCCCAGGCACTGCCAACTAACCTGGGTAAGCAAAATCAAAAGTGGAAACTTCAGGTTGGAGTATCAACAATATAAGGAAAAAATAGATTGCTACTTAGTACAGATAACATGTTATGCTGCATACAAGCACAGCAAAAAACACACTTACACACTATCTTTCAGCCAAAGCCTTCATCAGAAAAGGAAACAAACACACTCTCTCGTTCACCCAATCAAGCACACGCACAAGCACAGATGACCGCCATCTCCGACATGTATGATCATGACAGTTGAGTTCTGGTCCAGAGGAGGAGGAGATAATGGTCATGTGTGCATGACGTGTGCTTGCTTCTGTGAATGTGTGTGTGTTTGTGTTTCTTTTTCTGACAAAGGCGTTGGCCAAAAGCAAATGTGTAAGTGTCTTTTCATGGTGCCTGTCTGCAACTAAACATGTCATCTTTACAGTAAGGAGCAATCTATCTGTCCATTATGTTGTTGACATTTTAACCTGGGTAAGCCTTATACAACCAAGATGCGGAAGGTTCCCCATAGATTGCTTGTTAATGACTATTTTGACTCAACAGCCCTACATTGCAGAGTGCATAACACTCCTTGAAATTGAGGTTCCTTTTGTAGAGGTTTGTACAATCCTCGCAATCCAGGCAGTTAAGTGAATATTTCAACTGTACAAAACACACAAATTCTGCCAACACATGTCAAGGTAGTCACTAAAGTGAATACTAGGTGGACTGTGCCTGTACCCGGGCCTCACTGACCGACTTCCTGCAGGGTATATATAGGGCAACAAAGAGGTTAGAACTGCACTATGGAACGGGAAATACTACTGCAAAGGTCCAGGATCCTGTGTTCACCAATCATGTGTTCACAAAAGGGTTTTCAGCCCCCATCGCCCCATGCAAACAGCTGTCTTGCATCACAGGATGATACCTCTATGAAGTTCCCATTTACTAAAAGGATTATTGTACTGTTTGCGATAGCACATATGAAGAAAAAGTAGATATTTTATAACTGCTGTTTATGCATACGATAGTCGAGTTTGGGGTGGAGGTAGTAGGAATCATGTCAGGATGTCAGAGCGAAATAATTGGCAGTGACGGATGGGTCAGTTAAAGTGGTGCCATTAAGACAATAGTTGGCCATCATTTGCCTCGGAGACAGGTGCAACATGCCAGTCATATTACAGATTTAAACTTGGGTTCTCATGGTTGATTCATAATATTCCCGACACACTTTTTTTTTTTTTTTTTTGTCTGGAAGTGAATTCTAGTGTGGAGCCATTTGAAGGCTATCATGTTCATTGTACATGGGCACAATTACAGACCTCCCAAATTTCCTTTGAATTCCTTTGGTCTACAATCATGACATTGTCTTTTGGTAATGGTGGCAGCATAAAACAGGGATTTGTTATTTGGGAAGTGTAGGTGATTGCTTCTGTGGTGTAGCGGACAGTATTGTCTATGAATTGGGATGGGAACTTTGTGAAGTCAATACTGGAGAAAAAGTCCTCCCATTTTGCTCTTTTAAACCCCCAGCTTGGTAACTGATTAATTGGAGAAAATTTTCCGATGGTAGTTCTAAATTTGGTCACCATAATAGCATGTTAGGTGTTTATACTTCCCCTTGTACTGAAGCTGCAGTTTGTAAATGGTCTTGTCTCCCTAGATTTTTCATCTGTTATGGCAGGAAGGGCTCATTAACAAATAGGAAGACTGTCATCCCTGGCAGTTGACATGGTTCAGAGAATGTTCAGTAGGTGTTCTGTCATGCTATAATCACCCGTAATTTATGGAAAGGGGGGGGGGGGGGGGGGAGATACTGGTATAATGAGAAGACTTCCACCCAAATTTAGGACATTTAGAAAAGGTGCATGCACAGTATTACATGTTACAATGTCAAATAAGTAAACCATATGTTGTGTCTAGACAAGACAGCCTAGACACAATGAGAGGAAGCCGAAAGGCACGCGCTTAAACTCACGCAGGCTGGCGTGAGGTCTGAAACAGGATACGTAACGAATGCTATAAAGAAAAGTACGTAGCTTCTGGAATACTTAACTTTAATCCATAATTGTAGAACATCGCTCTTGATGATACATGCTTCATATAATAAATATCAATTGAATACGGCGCTTGCTAGGTCGTAGCAATTGACTTAGCTGAAGGCTATGCTAACTATCTTCTCAGCAAATGAGAGAGTCTTCGTCAGTGTAGCATCGCTAGCAAAGTCGGCTGTCCAACTGGGGCGAGTGCTAATACGTCTCTCTAGACCTGCCATATGGTGGCGTTCGGTCTGCTATCACTGACAGTGGCGACACGCGGGTCCGACGTATACTAGCGGACCACGGCCGATTTAAAAGATACCACCTAGCAAGTGTGGTGTCTGGCGGTGACACCACACCATAATTTTCACTTTTTCCAGTGGTGTGTTCTCCTCGAATACCAGAATGAAAGCCGAAGAATCCAGTCTATTTTCTTTTGTCCTTTTTTTTAATGCAATGAAGAAAAGAACTCCACACTATTCCAGATTTGCATGCAGGTACCATCCAATTGCAGTATGATATGTCAGTGGTAGGAAAAGCACAGACATGTGCTGAGTCTCCTGCAGGGAGCAACAGTGACTGAAACATTGCTCATTATCTTGATCAAAAGAGGATCACTTCTCCATATACAGAGTGGCCCAGCAGGAATGGTCAATATTCATGGATATAACAGGAATACTCATTGGAAGCAAAGAATTTTATATAGAAATATGCCCTATTCTGAATGGTTTCCAAGATAGAACACATAAGTAGCAGGCATATGTGTGTCTTATTTGTCCAAACTCCTTGACATTTTATTCTAAACCAACCTGCCTTAGCACTTTCGACCTTTTTCCTCGGGATGTCTTTCTGTCATTAAACTAGCCTGTAAAAAGTGCAATTGTCTGTGCTGCATTGTGAGTTAAAGTTGTGGGAGGGATCTACAATGTATCAAAGAGAAGCATTGGTTAACTGTGCTTATACACATTCTGGCTAAAATGCCACACATCTACACTAATGAGGAATATAAATATACAGCTTCTGCAATGGTTGTGCTCCTAATGCTGTTGAAGAATTCTGTGGGCGCTTTCCAACATGTCGAACTTCTGATCACAGAGTGACTACCAAAGTCTTCAGCACATTGTGTGAAACAGGTATTCTTCCAAGTATCTATTGTTTTCTGAATGTGCAGTTCTACAACCAGTGTAGGAACAGCAACACAGTATTGAAATGGTACAGCGTAGTCCTACTGTCAGCACACAGCAACTTTCTACACGTATCAGTGTTCCACAATCAATACCCATTTCACATACAGCTATCCACAATCTTCCCACTGGCAACAATGCCGCACTTTAAGTTTGTCACTGGTTAAATGACAATTGTCATTTGCTTTTCCATTAATGCTGTTCAGTGATGAAGCCATGTTTACACATCATGGAATCAACAACACACGTAATAACTGTCTACATCGCAAGAAACCCACATGTTACAGTGGAAACCAATTTCCCAGACAATTTTTTGAACAATGTGTGGTGCAGCATGATCAGTAACATAATGACAGATCCAATCATTTTAGAAGAGCAGTTGATGGGATAGAATTAATTGCATTTTCTGAAAAAAATCATTAGTCTAACACCTTGCGGACGTTCCTTTGGGCACATGGACTGCACTGTACTTCCAGCATGACGGAGCCCCTCCACATTCTATCACGTGTAATGGAACATCTCAATAGCTGGATTGGTCGCAGTAGTACAATTACCAAGACTGCCACACCTTACACCATTAGATTATTGTTTATAGGACTGAATGCACAAACCAAAGGTGAATACGCAAGATGAACTGCTTGGTCTCATGGATACTACTGCCCTCATTAGGGAACATGCAGAGGCATCCAGACAGCAATACAAAGTGTTCTCCCAAGAGTGCACAAATGCATTGAAGCTGACAGTGGCATGTTTGAAAATAAATTGTGAATTGCATAACAGCAGTAATGTGACATGTACGATAATACTTACAAGTGAATGCGTTAAAAATAAATATTTTTGAATTAATACTTTGTAAAACACATGTTGTAATGTTTATTAACTGTTGTACATGTGTACACCTGGCAATGTATTGAACAATACAGAAAATAAATTTTTCCTGCCTCGGAAATTATTTGAAAGAGGGCATATGTCCATATGAAGTTTTTTTGCTTCAAATGATTGTTTCTACCACATCCCTGAATACTGACCATTCCTCCTGGAACACCCTGTAGGTCTTCAATTTATTCTAAAAAAGAAAAAGAGGCATTACGTTGTCAAAAGTTTCATAATTTGTCTAGTACAAACCATATATTGAGAAAAATATTTTTCTCTGCATATTCATGATTAGCATGCCTCCCATGCCATGGTCAACATTGTGGTATGTAGCAGTGCAGTGTCCTGATGTTGCCAGGAAAATAAGCCTTTGGCTTCAGGAGTTCAATCTGTTTTACCAAGTATCATCTGCCCTGACGGGGCTCTCTCCACAAATGCCAGCCCATCACAGAAAATCACCTGGCACAATAACTGTTGCTCAGCCTCCACATCCCGTAGAAGACAGACACACACTTCTTAGCCTATGTCGAAGAGCTTGCAGCACTGACACCAGTAGAGTCATCTCCAAATGGTCACAGGGAGGGTTAAACTGTGTTGGTACTTGGCAGTACCTCAACAGACTGGCTACTGTATCACACTGTGTGTTGTGGATATAAGGTAGTGCATTCAAGTTAGGGTTCTGAGGATGCTCTTGCACAGGCAGTTGCCTGATGTGCCACATCAAGTGTCCTTCCTTACAAGGTCTGCACTTTAGTACAGTTTGGAAAGATGGAGGTCAAGTCTATATGGGCACAATTAACGAGTTAGTTAAAAGGTGAAAATAACTATATGAACCACAGATAATAAAAAGCATGTCTCATGGGTGTTGTTACTAATGTGTTTAGCAGAGAGCCATCTTACATGCACGCAAACAGAGCAATTGGAGGAGGAGGAGGGGGGGGGGGGATGTCCTGCAATGATCTGGGGCCCTGTGCTTGCCACACATGGGATCACACAAGAGTCACGAGTTCCCTGAGGGGTACACACCGATGCACTGGTCATCTGACACTTGCTCCAAAAAAAGCAGTTACAATCTAACCCCCCCCCCCCCACACACACACACACACACACACACACACACACACATACACAAAGAAAAAAAAAAGCAATCTCTGATCTTCTCCCTACCTCACCAACTGTGCACAAAATATGTAATGAATCAGTTGGTGTAGAGTACAATAGTGTCTTCATTCACTGCAATGACAGTAAAGGCATATACATAATCAATGTTCCCTGTAGTTCACCGAGTTCAGATATTTTATCTCTAGATAATCGAAGTTCACAGTCACAGACAACAACTATATATTCTAAAAAATATCCTATTTAAGAGTGTTCATGCAAATAAAGTTTTCATGCAAAAGGAAGTTTCTGCTGTTTTGCTACATACTGTTTGGTACGTTTTTTAAATTCTTATGTTGAGACTGCAAAAAAATAATCAAATAAATGGCAGCATTAAAAGTGTACCCTTAAAAACTGTAAAATTAATGTGGAATCTGGTTAAATCTGGATTGGAAAGCAGTAACATTCATGAAAAATTTTCTTTTAATGGTATCTCCATTGATTCTCAATTATTACTCCTGCTACCATCTCATACCAAGTGAAGAAAATCTGAATCACAAAAGTATCAAAATTTTAAATAGTGAGTTCAGTCCTCATTTCAAAGCAGCAGCTACAGGGAAGCATAACAAAAGTTCCTATCACATCACCATCGCCAAAATTTAGTTTTCCAAAACCCGAAAATATTTATTGTGTGTTTAATATCTTGGTTAAAAACACCATGGATTGAATGGGACATTTGCTATGAGGAATCAAACTGAATTTGTGGTTGCATCCCGATATGTTTAAAAATGAGAAAAGTTCAAATACTAAGGTGCAGACAAACTATTTATCAGAACACTGCATGAACATAGTTAGCAGATACATTTAATAAACTGACATGCTACATTGATTATCTCATTAAGTTTTTCAGAAAAGGAGCACTAATGTTTAAGAACAGTCAAAATGTAACACAAAATGGATATCAAATACTGTGTCTATCTAATAAAAAATTACCTGATAAGTGATTAATTTTTCACACAAGACTTCCTGAAAACTGTGTAGTTCTACACTTGGCTCCACTTCAGTTACAGTTTGTACAGAACTGGTCATAGTTTAATTTATGGTAGGCTTTCTAAGTGTTCCTGGAAGATAATGAGTGAAGCACAATATTTATTCAATAAAAACCTTCCATGAAGCAAAGTGCAACATTTCACTATAAAAGCTGCAGAACACAGAGCTGGCACTTCAGACAGACTGCTATACCTTGTGTCCCATTGTAGGAAACAATACTCACTAATCATCACCCCACATACTTTTAGTTTTTAAAGGAGTGATGAGTCTAGACATATTGTCAGAGAACAGTAAACTCTTTGGCCTTTCCTTGAATATGTAGGGCATATCTAATAAGGAACTTAGCTTTCCTGTGAATTAATTAACAATGTTTACAGTGCTTTCCTGTTCTTGGAAACTAAACTTTCTTAAAAACTCATATTTTTGACAAGAGTTACCTTTTTTTTTTTACATTATTTTGAAATGTTTTCGAGAAGATTAGGAGAAAGACTGGAAGGGGAAGGGGAGAGAAATGGTAAGGGAGAGAGAAATGGTGAGGGGGAGAGATGACCACGGATGGGAAGGGCAAGGAGGAGGGGAGAAATACGGCCAGGGGTAGGGATAGGGGTGGGGGTGGGGAGAAGGGATGGCAAATGGCGGCACAGGGATTGCGAGAGGCCGGGACAGGGATGGCGAGGGCCAGGACAGTGATGGCGAGGGGCTTGGAGTAGAATGGTGAGGGGCTTGGAGTAGAATGGTGAGGGGCAGAATAAGAGCTAATGGTGGGTAGGGGGGGAAGAGATGGTGAGGTGGAATCTAGTGATAGAGCCAACAGAAAATGCAACTCTTTTCCAAAACTTAGAAACCATTATGACTTAATTAAATGTGTGAAGAATAGTTTGGATTCACACATGTAAAGCAAAAAGAAGCTGCTGTAGCAAAATTCATAAAGGTAGTTTAAGAAGTCCAGAATCGGGTGAACATGTAATTGGCTTAATCTTAGACGTCATTAAAGCATTTGACACAGCAGAACATGAAATACATTGTGAAGTTTCTGGAATAAAGGTAAACTGTTTGAGTCTTATTGAGCAAACAGAAATATCACAGCTGAAACTTCAAGTGGCTCAAAATACATAAAGATCTTTCACATCCAAAGTATGTTAACAAATGAGCACCTTGAGGGCATCTGTTACTGATTTACATTAATGAGTTTCTACACTGGGTCAATGTATATGAAACATTATTATTAGGCAATGTCAGTGACATAACTACAGATAATGCACCATAAACGTTCAATAAGTGGTAAACTAGCTCTTACTATAAATAAAACAATATGAAGTGTTCAAATAAGAAATGTTAAGCTGAAAGTGAGCAATGAAACCATAATGTGTGTTGACTGGAGTGATCAGCAACAAAAATCAAGTGAACACCTAAAATATTGAGAAAAGAATTGGTACATATAGTTACACTATCTGAATATTAATTATTATGTGTAACAAAAGATGTGTTTCAAAAGTCATGAAATATATTTTGTTGATGAGTTCCAACAGATTGCAACACATTTGGTGGTTTGAGTTGGGGAGGAGGGGGGGGGGGTGATGATTGATTCCTCAGGTTTTCACAGCATCCCAGGTCAAACTGCTCCTAGTATCAGTAGCTGCCGGACTGCTGATTTAGTGTACCACTATTTCGAGACCACGTAATGGCGGATATTTTCAAACAAAGGTGGGAAATCAACTTCTGCATGAAACTCAACAAGCAAGTTATGAGGCGGACAGGGAATTTAAAGGGAGTGTGGCAGGGGACAGGAAGGTGCATTTTATGATCCCCACTCTGGACAACTATCAACAAGCCCAACAGATGAAAATATGACTCATGTGCATGGGTTGTCAAATGCTGAATGTTGAAGGACTCTGAACAGTCCGAAAACC
This sequence comes from Schistocerca americana, assembly GCF_021461395.2. Taxonomy (NCBI): domain Eukaryota; kingdom Metazoa; phylum Arthropoda; class Insecta; order Orthoptera; family Acrididae; genus Schistocerca; species Schistocerca americana. The sequence continues at coordinate 629,330,931 of NC_060121.1, read as the reverse complement.
ACTGTGCCATTGTTATGGAAGAACGGAACATGGAAAAGGTGTGCGTTGAGGTGTTTCCCAAGCAGTTGACAGATGAGCAAAAGGTGAATCGAGCGTTGATCGTGAGTTAACTGCAGGAATGTATGGAAACTGAGTGGATTATTTGAACAACATTATTACCGGTGACAAAACATGGAGATTTGAATATGACCTCGAGACAAAGCACCAGAGTGCTCAACGGCATATTCCGGTGCCCCCTACACAGAAGGTGAGGATGAGAAAATCAAAATTGAAGACAATGTTGACTGTCTTTTTTGCCACCAAGGATGTGGATCACAAAGAGTTCAAACTTCAAGGACAGCACATTAACCCTGCCTATTATGTGGGTGTTCTGATGAACAGGTTCATCTGCGTGTGAAGAGCCATTGCTGCTGCGTGGCATCTCTCTCTGTCCGTGAGTTCCTGGCGAAGCATCATGTAGCAACTCAGCCCAGCCACCCTAATGTCCTGACCTCAATCCAGTCGACTTCTTTCTGTTCCCCATGGTCAAGAGCTCAAGTTATGCTGTTTTAAGAGCAATGAGGCTGTCGAAGCAGCTTCAAATGAGATTCCCAGTGAGGTTTTTGAGGGGGCATGAGACAATCAGTGGAAGAAATGTGTCGATGCTCATGGGGAGCACCTTGAAGAAAACTGACTCTTTCTACAGAAAACTGTTAAAAATATTTTTTCAAAAATTATATTTCATTTCTTTTGGGACACATGTTATAGCTCTTGCTTCAGAAGAATGTAGATTTCTTAACAAATATCCATTCCATCATGTGCAAAAGTTTTATTTTCTGTGATAAAAGTGCTCAAAATATGGAATGACCTTGTGAACAATGTGAGCCATCATTATGTTGTTTGAACTAAGAAAACATATGCTATGTAAATGACAACTACTATGTTTCCAGGAATCTGAAAGCATGAGCCATCAGCAAGTTCTTTGAAATGCAACATTGTAGTTATGTCACTCACATTTGCAATATGTTTGTTTGTAGCCTATGCTTCACTAGTAGTTGTTTGTCACAAGTTTTGTTTATAATCTGTTGCTTAGTCCCCCCCCCCCCCCCCCTGTGGCGGCTATGATTGTATTGTTTATTAGAGCTGTACTGGTCTAGTGGATGTGGCAATCTATTGAGCAGAATGTTGATTTTGATTGTGTTGGATGCTAGATACATTCAGGTGATTTTTTTTCCCTTTCTTTTTGAGGGGACAGACCGCATTGCATCACTGCTCAAAGCCTAGGTCAGACTGAAGGGTGATAGTTTCATTAGGAGTTGTCCATGCTAACAAATTTGCCACGACAATGTTTTCTTTTTATTAATACACACTGCAAATCGCAATATTACACTCAAGTCCCCGAAGTAGTATTTAACATGTATGACAACATCCTCACCCAAAGCCTCCTATTGTTGAAGAGGTATCATTTTGTTAGTGATGACAGCCACTGGTCACATCTTGGTCATGATGACATCACCATCTACTGGTGTGTTATGTTGTAAGTTAGTCTTGTTTCTGTTTGTGTGTTTTGGTTGTAAATGATGTTTGTGTTTTATTTGTAATATTTTGTGTAGCCCTTGTGGGTGATGACTGACTGTGTTACAGCAATATTGGAGAGTAGGGATCACAATCCATTCCAGGTTATGTGACGATTTGGAACACACAAAATTAGCACCGATGCCAATCCAGAAAGGGTGTGACAATGATTCAAATAATGTAGTGTACTAGTAGGGCTGGTGATACAGGGGTCATGTCACATCTGTCAGCACTTTTTTTTATGGAGATTGTGGAGACAGGTAAAAATGTAGATAGCACTAGACATCAGTTAGCTTTTTAAAAGTGATATCTTCATTGTGCATTGGCAAGGCCAATAAGTGTCCCAACAAGAGTTATTTTTTTCAAATGGAGGTTGCAGCAAATGATAATTGGTAACATTGCCTGAGACCTAGGTTAGGTTCAAAGGCTACAGTTTTGTTTTGTGTTGGTAAAGCCAATGAATGTTTCATGAAAAGTCTTTAATTTTTTACAAATTCTGTAGTAAAATTTAAACAGCTAATAAAATTTTAGTGAAGTCATTGATAATCAGCAAGGCATCACATTTTCTAATCTCATGAAAACTATATTCAATCTACAAAAAAAGGGACCTACACAAAAGAATCTTTCTTGCAAAATTATGTACAGAATGGAGTATTATGAGAGTCTGGAGGGAAGACATCTTTTAAACAGATTAAATGAAGCATTGGATACTTCAACTTACAACCAAACTGTCCACTTTCAATGTCACCCAGACTTCTGACTACATACCAGAGCACTATGTCACCATATCTAGGATTTTGTACTCACACTGTTAGCTTCACCATGTCACAACTTCCACCCTCACCTAAACTTTTAGCTACACTACAGATCAGTCTATCATCACAACCAGATTACAAAAACTAATACAGGCACAAAAGAAATGTCACAGTGTTTTGTTGTGTATTGTGTCTCGTGGGGCCCTACCACCACGGCACAGCACGTCCCCAGGTTGTGGATAGGGGATACGGCCTACAGATATGAAGGGTAGCTGTGAATACAAAAAATAAACAGCAGGTGGGGAGCAGGCAATGGCGTGATGAACCATCCCTGTTTTTTCTTCTCTTACTATCAAATCTATTCATCAAGAATCAGCAACATTAATGGGCATGGGTCCCTTTGAAGTAAAATATTCTGGAGGTAAACTAGGTTCCCATTCGGATCTCTGGGCGGAACCTACTTCGAAGAGATTCAGGCTGAAAGGAACTTTCAGGTTGAGAACATGAAACGTTAAGAGTTTGAACAGGCCAGGAACGTTCCAGACATTATTAGACGAATTAGATAGATACGATGTAGACATTACAGCTATTCAAGAAACTCGGTGGCAAGGGAGGGTAGCACGAAGAGGGGTAACTATACATTTTTCCATAGAGGTGTGGAAGCTCACAATTTCAGAACAGTTTTCGCAGTACAGAGAAAAGTACTTCATGCAATCAGAGATATGAGGTTCATTAGTGACCGACTATCAGTTATAGCGTTGTCTGGCAAGTGGAGTAGACTAGTAGTAATTAATGTGCACGCACCAATTGAGGACACTGAAGAGGTTGTTAAAGACAGCTTTTATGACGAACTAGAGCAACTGTGGGATGAGTTCTCCTCGTACGATTAATCATAGGTGATTTTAATGCAAAGATAGGGAAGGAGGAAGCATTCCGGCCTACAATTGGGAAAGAAAGTTTGCATAACATTTCGAATGATAATGGCACAAGGGTGGTTAATTTTTCTGTTTCAAAAGACGTGATTGTTGAGAGCAAATATTTCAAAAGGAAGGACATTCATAAAGCAACTTGGGTCTCTCCGGATGGACACACCTGAAACCAAATTGATCATGTTCTTGTAGATCGGAGATGGCACACTAGTATAGAAAATGTTAGGACTTTCAGGAGAGCAGACTGCGATTCTGATCATTTTCTTGTAGTTGCCAAAGTTTACCAACGGCTATCTACAGAAACATCAAGGCGGCACAATGCAGAACTTGTTAGGTTCGACACTGACAAGCTAAATGATGGAAACTTTAGAAGAAGGTACATGACAGAAATTTCAAATAGGTTCGATGCTCTCAGGACACATGAAGATCAAGATGAGGATGTAAATAAACAGTGGCTCACAGTGAGGAATAATATCCAACAGGCAACGAAGTTCACAATAGGTACAATTAAAAACAGGAGGAAACCGTGATTTGATGAGGAATGTAAGAAATTGGTAGAGGAAAGGAGAAAAGCGCGATTAGATTGGGATAGAATGGGAGACAGAAAACGAGAGGGGTTCTTGAACATGAGAAGGGAAGTAGGTCGTGGGCTACGGGCAAAGAAGAGGGATTATTTGAACAATCAAATTAAAAAAATGGAAACAAACAGTAAAACAAAAAACATTAGGGAACTTTACCTAGGCATAAATGAGTATAGGAAGGGGTTCAAGGCTAGGACAAATGCACTTGGAGCGGATGCCGGGGGAATACTGACAGACCCCAGTGCTATATTAAGTAAATGGAGGGCGTATTTTGAGCATCTATTAAATGTACACCAGGAAGCAGGAAATGAGAAGGCGTACAAAATACATAGAGCAGAACCCCAGATACCTGAGCCAACGTTAAAGGAAGTAATAGATGCAATCAACAAATTGAAAAACCATAAAGCACCAGGATCAGATTGCATAACTGCAGAATTAGTTAAAAATGGAGGACAGAAATTGGTGGAAGTAGTTTACAAAATGATATCTAAAGTATGGGACTCAGAGATGATACCTGAAGAGTGGCAGGAGTCGATTCTGATCCCAATTTTTAAGAAGGGCGACAAAATGGATTGTAGTAATTATAGAGGGGTATCACTATTACCAGTATGTTCCAAAATTTTCTCGAATATTCTGCTAAGCAGGCTTACACCATATGCAGATGAAATTGTGGGGGATTACCAAGCTGGCTTTCGGAGGAACAGATCAACTATAGACCAAATATTCACCCTGCGTCAAATTTTGGAAAAGAAATGGGAATACAATAAACCAGTTCATAATCTTTTCATAGATTTTACAAAAGCATATGATTCAGTATTGCAATGAAAATTGTACAGGATTATTTTGGAACTTGGAATACCAAAGAAGTATGTTAGACTTATAGAAGCGTGTTTGAAAAACACAAAAGGTAGAGTATGCGTGGGGAAATTGGAGTCAGAAGAATTTGTAATAAAGAATGGACTTAAGCACGGAGATGCCCTGACTCCGCTACTTTTTAATTTAGTCCTAGAATATATTGTAGGAATGGCAGCAGATAATTCAGAGGGTGCGGAGTTACATGGAAATATTAAGATACTAGGGTATGCAGATGACATCATTAGCGATAGGAAAGAATCTGTAACAGCAAATGCGAATGAGTTAATCAAGGCTAGTGAAGATGTAGGTCTAAGGATAAGTGAAGACAAAACTAAAAACCTGGTTACTGTTAGAATGCCAACAGCAGATCAGGAAATGTTAAGAGTTGGAGACATGCAGTTTGAAAATGTGAACACATTTAAGTATCTAGGCGTGGACATCACTTCGAGAAATGAGATTGAATCCGAACTGAAGAAGAGATTATGGGCGAGAAATGCGTGCTACTTCTCACTGAATAGATTACTTTCATCACGGATATTGTCTAGGAATTTAAAGATTAGAATATACAAAACTATTATTCTACCAGTTATGCTGTATGGGTGTGAGACTTGGTCTCTTACTGTGCAAAATGAAAAGCCATTTCAAGTATTTGAAAACAAAATTCTGAGGAAACGTTTCGGAGCAAAAAGGGATGGCATTAGCGGAGAGTGGCGAAAACTGCATAACAAAGAGGTTCACGAACTCTATTCAAGCCCTGACATAATCAGTATTATTAACTCACATAGGCTGCGATGGGTGGGTCATGTAGCTCGAATGGATGAGGGCAGGGCAGCACGCAGAGTACTGGTAGGGCACTCAGAGGGAAAACGTCCTGTGGGGAGACCGAGGCATAGATGGGAGGACAATGTGAAGGCTGATTTGAGGAGCCTAGGTATTGAAGGTGAATGGAAGGAAATAGCGCAAGACAGGGACAAATGGCGAAAATACGTTGCTGCGGTAATGGACTCTCGAGTCCGGTATGACCAGTGAGTGAGTTCTGTTGTTTTCTTCTTTTTTCCAACAATGCACTTCAAACATCACATACCACCTCATCATTACACTAAATTACAGGATAAAGCTGACGTCTCATACCTTTAGGTTCAGTTGACTCTTTTAAACAATATTATTTATAAGAAAATAAATTTAACAGTACATAACAAGCAGTTTGAGCAAACTAACTATGGTAACTGCCTGCAGGGTCGACCGAAGCGTCCGATCCCACCCGTCTGCTTTGACCCGTGACGTAAGGCTGTTGTGGTGTGTGACGTCATGACGGTGCGGAATTTAGTTTGTGAGAGTGGCATGTTTGTAGGTATCGTTTTGATGTGATCGGTGGTGCTCTCTGGTGGTGTGTTAGGTGATATTTTTGGTTTAGTTCGAGTGTGTGGCATGTTTAGAGGTGGCGTATTGTTGCGGTGGGTGGTTCTCTCTGGTGGTGTGTTTATGGGTAGCGTGTTCCGTGGCGTATGGGGTTCATATGCGTGATAGCATTGCACGTGTGTGGTATCGGGACTGTGCTTTCAGTGGAATATTTTTTAGTGAGTTAACGATTTTAGTTTTGTTATTTCGATGTTATTGTAGTTTTTTTCCTTTCGTCGTGTGTGAATTTTGGTAAATTGCTTATTTTATGTCTTTGGTAGGTATGGATATGACTGAAAAGGTCAACAGTTTTGGTTGTTGGCGATGATGGGGGACAGTGCGTTGTCTCTAATAAAATTTCTTCAACTGTTCGGATTTTTGGATGAAGTGGTGAAGTGTTCAGTATGTCGTGAAGAAACGAGGCTTACTAAAGTTCCGGCGTCTCGGACCAGGGATGGCTGTATGTGGGGATGTCGTAAGGATAACAGGTCTAGGGAAGTGTTACGATTCCAATGTGTGGTTGTGGCTGTTCCGGTATCGGGAGTTGCTGTTGAGCTATATAGGTGAAGGGAAGTGTTCGATTCCAATTTGTGGGATCGGGAGCTGCTGTTGAGTTACATAGGTCAAGGGACGTGTCCGATTCCAGAGGATATTGTGTTTAGTGGAATTTGGGGAGTTTTGTGTTGTCAGTTTTTTCGTCGTTTTGTGTGGTTTGGTATGGTGGTGTGTGTCTAAATTTGTTGATATTCACTTTGTCGCCACCCAAAAACCCCCAATTTCCCATGCTTGTTTCATTAGGTTTCTTGTGGAACGTGTGTGTGTGTTGGTTTTTCAATGTATTTTCGTGTTTGTGGTCATGTTTACGTAATGATGTCATAGGCGCCATATTGGAGTCGTAGTGTATGGTCGTTTCCGCCATATTTGTGATGTCATGGGTCAAAGCAGACGGGTAGAATCGGACGCTTCTATGTTTCCCTGCCGGCATCTAGGTACAGCAAATAGTTAGAATAAATTAAACTATGTGTCAACTTTAAGTGAAATTGATCATAGTTGGCAAAATGATGTCAAGTTTGAGAAAATTTAAATACATTTACTAAATAAGACATTGATCAAATAAAGAGTAGATAAAAATAGTTAACATAAACTAGAGAGGGCAACAATAGAAACAAGAAAATACTACAGAGATTGGTAAAATGCAAAATATCTGATAGTGAAGGCATAAAAGTGATAGAAAGACAAAATGAGGGTATAATCACATATGCAAAAGGAATCAGAGAAGAGAAAAAAATATTCTTCAATGCTTTACTGCATGGCATGGCAAGAATACAGGAGGAACAGGAAACAAAGGTTGTACGAGAACCTGAGGTGGAACAACAACTTATTACCTGGCAGAGACTGAGTGTGCCTTCAAGCAGATAAAAGGAGGCCAGTCAGCTGGCCCAGATGAGATAGCAGACATGATAAACGCAGCGGGCATACAGTGGCTACACCAAACACTAGGAGTCAATTGGAATGAAAACAGAGTACTAAATGATGAAGAAGGGGATTTTAATTCCACTGTTGCAATTGTAGAGGAATCACCCTTTTATCAAACTGATTTAAGATATCGGAAATATCACAAAAGATTAAGATTGTTGTCAGAAAAGCAGTCTGAAGAGGAGAACATGGATTCAAAAGCAGCAGAGGAACAAGATAGAAAATGGAAAGGTGTTGACAAAAGATCTCATAACTGTGCTCCTGGAGCTGGAAAATACATAGGACAGTGTGCAAGTGTTGGTTCATCGATTGGCGGGGGGAGGGGGGGGGGGGTACCAAACAGCGCGGTCAACAGTCCCATCAGGTTAGGAACAGATGGGGAAGGAATTCAGCCATGCCCTTTCAAAGAAACCATCCTGGCATTTGCGCGATGTGACTTAGGGAAATCATGGAAAACCTAAATCAGGATGGACAGACACGGGTGGGTAGGAACCACCTAACTCCCAGATATGAGTCCAGCGTACTAACCATCATGCCACCTCACTCGGTATGCAGGTGTCACATCTAAAAAAAAAAAAAAAAAAAACGATGGTTCCAAATGATATTGAAGAATGCAAAAGTTGTATAAATGGGTAATGGCCAATCAGACTGGTTCAGGACACAAAAAGATATGCAATAGGGTATTATACTTTCCCTAGTTCCACCTATTGCACTTGCGGATGTGACTGCGAAGGAAATAGGTAGGATAAGATGAACTGAACTCCAAGTTTAAAGAGTACCAGCAAATAGTAACAAAGATTATGAACAGGACATCCACCCAGGGCAACCTAATGCGAGACAGAAAGGAAGTGGAATGTGTCGAAGCATAAATTACCTGGGAAATACAATGTCAAGGAATGGAAATGCCAATCTAGAAGTACAGAACCGAGCAAGAAAGATATCTAATTAATGTGGAAGCTGGTGTGGGACATGGAAATCCCTGTAAGAGCCAACCAGACCATGTTTTAAATGTAACTCCTGCCAAATCAGCTTGGAGTGCTGTGTAATTAACAAGACTGAGCACTTTACAAGAATGCGAAACAAAGCTTCCGTCATCAGCCTTGCAGAAGACTAGAAGATATAAAATTAGGAATGAAGACATCTGCTGAGAGATGCATGTGAATATGTCAATGTCAGAGATCGAGGATTGCACAATACAAATTGTTTGGATATGTAAAGAGGATGAAGGATAACCACATGCCAAAAAAATACTTGGACAGATATGTGCTGAGGAAAAGATAATTGAATGACCCAGAAAAAAAACGGCTGGATCAGATTAATGATGATCTGAAGCCTAGAGGTAAAAACTGGCACAGAATCTAAAGGCAAAAGATATCGAGACTGGGCAAAATTTGGGTAAATTGTTAATGAACATACTACCCGGCACGCTGGTACAAAGTGAAGACGATGCTGACGATCGCTTTTTGGACTATATATTAAAAACCTTTTGCCAAATCGGGTATAGAAGACGTATCACCAAAACTGAGTTCATAACTTGCAATTTACACAGTGTATCATTGACACTAATCTGTATTTATCACGTATGGGGGTACAGACTACGTATAAGACGAACGTACAGTGTTGACATCAGTAATGTATGTCTACTGACAAACAAGTCATAAATAGAACCTATGAATTGAAAGCGTTAACGATTTAACGGTTTAACCATGGCAATTTTTTTAAGTTTCAAATTTATTTAATTCACTGACAGATAAAACTGATAAACGTTACGCACTTTTCTAAACTTAATGTTTAATCTTATCCACATTAATCTTGTATATACGTATAGGAATTACTTGCTGCACCACTTCACCCCTACAATAAACACATATCGATATCTACGGCCGAATATTTTGACTCACAACTACACCCACTCCACCTATACAAAACATCTACAAACCGCCCACATGTTTCAAATCATTGTGCAGTACTGCAGTCTGCTACCTCCAAAGAATACATACATTCTTGCGAAAGACATCCAAATTCATTCAAAACTTGCCCTCTAATAAATGGCGCAAAGTAACCTGCACGTTAAATTATTCGTAATGAAACGTCCAGCTACGCTTCGAACTGTCACCTAAGCTGCCACAAAACACTGACAACTAATATTCCTGCGGTGCAAACGGTATTAATGTGAAGAAATCTTAATTCAACTATTGATTACGATCTGACGCTGTGGCGTGTATTCAAGAAAACGAATCGCTAAAACGTGTACGGTACAACCGACGTTCCGCTGAAATTGATCGATTCGGTTGTAGTTATAAGAAACTCGGGACCGTAGATGCATGAATCTCTTAAGGTGCCTGCACATCGGAGCGAACGGAGTAAATGAATAACAGTGAAAAGAGCATACTTTGCTGTAAATGGGCGACGAGCGTATTTTTTTTCCTTTATTGTGATTTTAATACCAGCAGAACAGGTAGGCTGGCAGCAGCACAATACGCCGCTCTTCAGCCAAAGATAGTACAATGATAAAACAGAGAAGACACATGGGTTGGAACAAAACGGCGGGGAAAAACAGTGGAAACATGAACATAAAAACCATGAAGCCGTTCACACTCGATGAAAATCCACACTACAAACTGTTGACACGAAGCACAAACACTGAAGATGTCGATGGCACTGGTGAACGATGGAGTGTGACGGTGAACACTGAACACTAAACACAACGGGACACACGAGACACTGATGGCGATGATTTCCGGCGCGCGAATGTCCACTTAGCGTGTGCGAGTCCGGAAACCTGCGAAGAGGGGAAGAAGGGTGAGGTGGGGGAGAGGGGAGAACAAGGATACCAGTGGCTGAGGAGATGGGGGGAGGAGGAGAGGGACAGGGGAGGGGAAGCCCGGGGGAGGTGTGGGGAGAAATGGAGGAGGGAGGGAAGAGGGAGAGAAGCGTGGGAGGGTGCCCATAGGAGCAAACACAGGAAGAGGGAGGGAGGATCAAAGTTGGTAGGAGGGGTAGATGGAGGGGAGGAGGGCATCACCAGGGAGAAGGAGCTGGTGGAAGCCACCTTGGGAGAGGTTAAGGAGGGTGGAGAGATGGACACCGGGTGGGACGTGGGAATACAGGCGCAGCAGCGGGCGGAGGCGGGAGAGGATGGGCGGAGGCGGGAGAGGATGGGCGCGACAAGTGGGTGAGGAGGATCGAGTTTGCGGGAGGTGTACAGGATCCATATCCTTTCAAAGAAAAGGAGGAGGTGGGGGAACGCAATGAGATCGTACAGGATCCGCATGGGGGAGGGGAGACGGATGCGATAGGTGAGATGGAGAGCATGGCGTTCAAGGATTTGAAGGGATTTACAAAAGGTGGGGCGGGGCGGAGATCCAGGCCGGATGGGCATAACAAAGGATAGGGCGGATGAGGGATTTATAGGTGTGGAGTATGGTGGACGGGTCCAGACCCCACGTACGGTCGGAAAACAGCTTGAGGAGACGGAGTTGGGAGCGTGCCTTGGCTTGGATTGTCCAGAGATGGGGGGTCCAGGAGAGGCGATGGTCAAGGGTGATGCCAAGGTACTTAAGGGTGGGGGTGAGGGCGATAGGACGGCCATTGATGGTGAGATAGAAATCAAGGAGGCGGAAGGAAGGGGTGGTTTTGCCTACAATGATCGCCTGGGTTTTGGAGGGATTGACCTTTAGCAACCACTGGTTGCACCAAGCGGTGAACCCGTCAAGATGGGATTGGAGAAGGTGTTGGGAGCGCTGCAGGGTGGTGGCAAGGGCAAGGAAGGCGGTGTCATCGGCAAACTGGGGATGGTGGACGGGGGGTGACGGCGGCGGCATGTCCGCCGTATATAAAAGGTACAGAAGGGGAGAGAGGACGGAGCCTTGGGGCACACCGACAGAGGGGAAAAAAGGTGTAGGAATCCGTATTATGGATGGTGACGTAGGAAGGACGGTGGGAGAGAAAGGAGCCAATCAGACGGACGTAGTTAATGGGAAGGGCGAAGGTTTGGAGCTTGAAGAGGAGACCGGAATGCCAGACATGGTCATAAGCACGTTCGAGGTCCAGGGAGAGGAAGATTGCGGAGCGACGGGAATTAAGCTGTTCGGAAAGGAGATGAGTGAGGTGAAGGAGAAGGTCGTCGGAAGAGAAGGACGGCCGAAAGCCACACTGGGTAACGGGAAGGAGGCGGTGCTGGCAGAGATGCTGGTGGATGCGGCTGGTGAGGATAGAGTCCAGGACCTTGCTGAAGACCGAGGAAAGGCTGATGGGACGGTAGGAGGAGACGGCGGACGGCGGTTTACCAGGTTTAAGGAACATCAGGATACGGGAGGTTTTCCACAGGCCGGGGTAGTAACCGGTGGAGAGGACTACATTGTAGAGCCTGGCCAGGGTGGAGAGGAAAGAGACAGGAGCTTCACGAAGGTGACGGTAGGTGACACGATCGTGACCAGGAGCGGTGTTGCGTTTCGTGCGGAGTGTAGCAATGAGATCCTGTGTAGTGATAGGGGCATTGAGTTCCGTGTGTGCAATGTTGTCCAAGTACTGGGAACCAGGTGCGAGTGGAGGGACAGAGGTGTCAGTTCGATCGCCGACATCCGGGAAGAGGGAGTAATCGAACTGGGGATCATCGGGGATGGAAAAGACATCAGAGAGGTAAGAAGCAAAGTGATTGGCCTTACTAAGGGTGTCAGGGAAGGGGTGATCATCATGGAGAAGAGGATAGTAGGGGGAGGGTTTAGTTCCGGTAAGGCTACGGAAGGCTGACCAGAACTTTGACGTGTTTATAGGGAGGGTAGCATTTAAACGGGTGCATGTCTGTCGCCAATCCCGGCGTTTCTTAGCCGTAAGCAAATTTCGAATGTGTCACTGGAGTTGCCGGTGGCGTCGGAGTGTGTCCGGGTCACACGTGTGGAGGAAGGCATGGTAGAGACGGCGGGATTCATGGAGGAGGAGGACGGCCTGTGGGGGTAAGGTAGGACAGTGGGGGTGGATGGCGACAGTAGGGACGTGGGCCTCCACGGCGTCAGACAAGGTCTGCTTGAGAAAGGAGGCGGCATGGGTTACATCGTCAGGGTGGTGGTAGGTGAAGGGGTGGCTATCGACCTGGATGGAGAGGGTAGCCCGGTAGGCATTCCAGTTGGCATGGGAATAGTCATTGACGTACTTTGGGGGAGGGTCATTACGAGGGTCGGAGTGGGGGCGACGACCGTCTGAAACGGTGAGGAGGACAGGGAGATGGTCGCAACCAATAGGCTCCAGGACATCCACCGCCATGCGGCCAAGGAGGTTAGGGGAGGAAAGGATAACATCGGGAGTGGAGTTGGATTCGGGACGGGTGTGCTGGGGGATGGGGATGAGGTCGCCTTGAAGGGAGGAGAGGAACCGATGCCACCGCCGTAACTGGGCGGCGGAACGACTATGGATGTTGAGGTCGGCGGCGATCACGTAGGAGGAGAAGGTACGGTCAACGTGGGAGAGGAAGTCGAAGGGAATAGGGACGTTAGGGCGGACATAGATGGTGGCGCAGGTGACGATAAGGCCGGGGAAGAAGAGACTAAGGATCAGGTGTTCGGTGGGGTCGGGAAGGAGCCGAACTGGGATCTGACGGTGGTGACCAATGGCAACTCCGCCACGCGCAATCGGGAGGGGATAATCGAAGCGGTGAAGGAGGTAGGGCGACGTTTGGATGGTGTGGTGGGGTTGGAGGAAAGTTTCATTGAGGAGAAAGGCATCCACGCGGTGGGTGGCAAGGGTGTGTGGGAAGAGGTTCTTATTGGTGGGAATGGAGTGGATGTTGTTGAAAAGGATACAGTGCTGTCGCGCCATGACAGGGAATTAGACAAGGGTGTCAAGACGGGAGAAGGTGAAATGGGCCTGGTTGTTGGAGTAGGTGCCATACATTTTTAAGTGGAAAATGGAACGGGCGGCGAGGGAGACCTGTTGGAGGGTGTGAGGGCGCTAGAAAGTGTGGACGTTTTGTAGGACAATGGTGAGGAACCTGATGATGTTCTCAGCAGTGGGGGGGAGGCGAAGGGAATTGCCAGGAGGGGTGAGGGCGTCCAGAGGACGGACAGGGACGGTGAGTTCAGGAGTGGTCGGAGGGGGTCGGGCTTTACACTTTTGGGAGTAGGTGGGATGGGGGAGATTGCAGGTATTACAGGAGGGAGGGGATTGAAGGTTAGGGCACTACCAGAGGAAGTGCACTTGCCTACAATGCGGGCAGGTGGGGGCCTCGCAGCATTCGGCTATTGGGTGTGCATTATAGTGGAGACACCTCTGGCAGCACAGGGATTGAGGAGGGGAACGGGAGGGGTCGACCTTATAGTGCTGGTTGAAGAGGAGGGCACCCTCCTTCAGGAGACGGTCAATGGAGGGGGCGTCTTCGGAGAAAACCCGCATAAGGTGGGTGGGGCCGGCCGAGTTGAAAATGCGGCGGACCGCCCGCACCTCCAGCGTGGGATGCGCCTTGAGCTCCGCCAACACCTCCTCCTCCATTATCAAAGGACTGAGCCGAGTGATCACGGTAGTGAGGGTTGGCAGGCGACGCGGGGGTTGGGGTTGGTGGGTAGGAGATGGAGAAGGAGCAGGGGTGAGGGAGGCGTTGGGGCCAAAACAGGTGATGGGGAGGTGGGAGAGGATGTCAGTATGGAGGGTTGGGCTGGGGGAGGAGATGAGAACGGAATCCCGTCTGGGAGTGAGGAGAGAGATGGGGGCACCAGGGAAGTGTTGGCAGAGGAGGAGGGAGAGATTCCGGGCCTCGAGAAGGGAAGGATCAGGATGGGAGAGGAGATATTTGTATAAAGAGGGGGGGGAGGAGGAGGAGGAGGCGGAGGGAGCAGAGCCAGGTGGGGAGACATCCATGGCATCCTGGGGGGGGGGGGGGGAAGGAGGACGGGGCGGGGCCTTTTTGGGAGCGGAAGAGGTAGTGGTGCCACTAGGGCGTTTAACGGCGGCAGAAGGGTGGGTGGTGGCATGAGGGACGGGAGCTATAGGGAGGTGGCGGGAAGGGGCAGGTCCCGGCGTGGACGCAGCAGTTGGCGCCGGAGATGGTGACAGTGAAGGCGACGGCGACGGCGACGGTGGTGGCGGTGATGGCGAAGGCGATGGGGAGAGTTGGGCATGGGCAGTGGCCTGACGGGGCACCACCCTAGCTGGAGCTGCAATGACAGGCTGGGGGAGTGGGGGGAAATGATCAGAGGGAGAGGAGCGGGAGGAAGAAGCTGGAGAGGGGGCGACAAAGAGCGAGGGCGAAGGGAGAGTGAGAAGAGGAGGAATGGGAAGAGGGGGGTGTGACTGGGCACACCATGTAATGGTGGTGGTGGTGGCGGAGGGGGAAGTATAAACTATGGCTGTGGTGGTAGTGATGGTGGGGGCTGACATGACGACAGGGATAAAGAAAAATGCACAGGACGAAAGGGAAAGGAAAAAACTGTGGACAGATGAAGACGAAGATGAATGAAGACCAGAGTCCCACGCTGCTGGCGCTGGCACTGGCGACGGCTGGCAGCTGCTGCTGCCGCGGACGGGGCCAGGGCCGCTGCTGCTGCTGCTGCTGCTGCTGCCGCTGCTGCTGCTGCTACTGCTGCTGCTGGAGGGCTGGCTGGCTGGCTGGACTGCTGCTGCTGAAGGGCTGGCTGGCCGGACTGCTGCTGCTGGAGGGCTGCCTGGCTGGCTGGACCGCTGTTGCCAGCTGGACCGCTGCTGCTGGCCGGGACCGCTTCTGCTCGGCTGGACCGCTGCTGCTCGTCTGGACCGCTGCTGCTCGGCTGGACCGCTGCTGCTCGGCTGGACTGCTGCTGCTCGGCTGGACTGCTGCTGCTTGGCTGGCTGGCTGGCTGGCTGGCTGGCTGGCTGGCTGGCTGGCTGGCACCTGAAATCCTAGCGCTTCCATTAGTGCTGGAATGGCACAATCGAAGGGCGGTATCCTTTCGGAGTACCGCCGGAGATGGACGAGCGTACAGACCAGTGGTCTATATAGTAACCGGATGTTGAACTTCAGGTATCTGACCCTGCCAGCCATAGATGCTCATATCTGTTTTCTTGCCAAACTACAGCATGCTTGCTAGGAAATGCCACAAGAACACGAAAAGAAAATACTTTTCAATTCCGCTCCCACAGCAGTATATTACATCACATGTTGATATAAAGTTCAGAACAGGAAATCAATCTGCAATTCTTTTTCACGTACAGACCGATGGAAAATAGGAAAGGTTAGCGACAGCCTCTTTTATTTTCTTTTCTTTTTAGCACATTTCATTCTCTCCCCTTTGGTGGGAGGGTGAGCTATTCTATTACTTGCACTGCACTTTTTAGCCATAGATGGTTGTTTACAATTTTATTTACTTGTTTATTACGATTTTAATGAGCTTGCATGAAAGGTGCTAATTACATTTTGAACACGTTTGGGCTCATCATACATAATCAGGACATTTGATGATTACACTACAGAATTTTTCTCCCATATTATGTGCATAATTTTTCATATAAGATTAAAAATAAAAGGTCAAAATAAAAAGAATAAAAATAAAAGTATTAAATATATAATTTTTTCTATTAAATTACATGATTTTTCTCATGGTCCAACTAGTCATTTTCAAATTAATTTCTGTATACTAATGAAATAGGTTGTATTATGTTGGGGTTTAGTAGAGACTGGGAAGATGGGTTACCTGTTTGTATGAAACATATTGTTGTGGTATGGTAAAGAACAGAGACAGGTAGTAAGTCTTTTAATTAATGCGGTTTTGGGGTTGTAGTTACAGGTGGTAGGGTGTAAGAGTTGTTGCAGCTATAGAAAGAAGGCTGCTAATTTATTAGGTAGTAATATACAATTATAGATTCATTGTAGAACAGGATTGAGTGACTATAGAGTGAGCCGGCTTGTGTGTGTGTGTGTGTGTGTGTGTGTGGGTGTGTGTGTGTGTGTGTGTGAGCGCTCACATGTGCGGGCATATGCATGTGTGTTTGATAGTTGGATGTTGGATACTATGTTGTGTGTATGTGTTTTATTGCCTGACGTCGATGTGATGTGCACCAATGTGCAGTGTCTTCTGCCTAGTGGGGGATTGTTTCGTATGGGGACTGCGTGGTGGGCGTATCTGCTGTGTACAGCACGTACAGTAACAGGGACAAGACGCCACCCTGTGGCACGCTTGCTTGTGGGATAGATGGTTGTGAGCTGGCGTTGGTAACACTTATTTTGAATGTGCGGTTGGTTAGGTATGTGTGGATCAGCCAGACCATTTTGGTAGGAACCCCTATTTTGCACAGCTTGAAGAGGAGGCCGTCATGTAATAATTTGTCAAACGCTGGCTCAATATCCAAGAACACCGAGAGTGTTCATGTCCATTATTGAACCCTTGGGCGACTCCGTTTATAAACTTGAACAGTGGGTCATTGGTGGAGTGTTTCCTGCAGAAGCTTGTTTGGATTATGGGAAGGAGTTCTTTGTTTTCCACGTATGTCTTGAGTCTTTCTGAAAGTATTCTTCCACAAGTTTTCCCTAGCACACCTAAGAGAGAGATGGGTCTGTAAGATCGTGGGTTTGTTCTTGGTTTGTCCGGCTTCAGAATCATGATCGTCTTGCTCATCTTCCAGGCAGTCTGGATGGTTTCCGTGCTGATACAGAAGTTGAAGATTTGGGACAGGACGGGGATGAGGATGGGGAATTGTGTCATTTGTAGGTGTATTCGTCGTATGTCGTACTGTACTGGGGCGGAATTGCGGCCCTTTTGTATCTTATCTACAATTTCGTTGTCAGTTATTGGTTTGGTTAGGGAGTGTTTGCTTTCTCTCTCTGCTGTTTGTGTGAAAAGTAGTCGTGAGCGTAGGAGTTCTACTGTTCGTCTGAAAACTCATCAAAGTTGTCTTGTAGAAACAAGAATACGTTTTGCAACATGTCTTTGCATATGTTGGCCTATTGTTGTGGGTCTGATGTTGGTTCGTTGTTTGCGATTAAGGTATTTGTGGTTGTCCCTCTTTGTCCATTTAGTGTTTTAAACTGTTTCCAGAATTGGCCTCCGTTTCTATAGTTGAGTCTCGAGTAAGTTTTGTCCCATTGTTTTTGTTTATGTGTCGAGATGATTTGTTTTATACGATTGTTACATCTGTTCCATATCAGTCGAAAGTTAGGGTTATTGGTGCGTCCCATCTCCCTTTGGAATCGTTATGTTCGTTGTATGAGGTCAAGAGCTTCGCAGGAGATTGTGGGTTTCCAATTTTCAACGGTGATTTGGGGTATGGCTTCTTCTATAGAGTGTTTGAAAGTGGAGTCGAGTTTGGTCTTTACAAGTCCGAGGTCGTGCGAGTCCGTCACGGTCATTGGGATCGATAGCTCTTGCGTGATCACGTCTTTTACTTGTCCCATTCTGCGTTGGAGTACCGTCATGAGGTGTGTCTGGTTGGCATTGGGTTAGGTGGGGCTATAGCATCTGTAGAGAAAACGATGGGGAGGTGATCACTTGTAATGGAGTTGCCGACTTCCGCGTTAGCTGTTGAGTCGCTCAAGGCCGTATTATAGGGGACACGATCGGGTGCTGACGTTCCTGACAGCCTCAGACCTGGGACAAAATTTATTTGCCAATCCTCAACATGGCGGACGATGCAAAGCACATGAATCTGCAGACACACTACAATTCTATATTCAGAAACCAGACTTCAGAGATCACATTTATATATGTCTGTGGGCGAGCAGTGTACGTTTCTAAACCACAAGTGTTCACATGTGATCCATCGTTTTTATCATGCTGGAGCGAATCATCAAAGGAAGTTCGCGTTCTCTCTACTTAGGCTCTCATGCCGATGAAACAGTGGAGAGATGTGCCTCTGTTTCTGTTTACATCACAAGAGGTACTAGCGCTCATGTATAATAGGCTGAATCGTTCACCATGTTTCCCCAACTCGAGGATTAAGCGATGTTTACCTTGTGGGTTGTTAACACACTCAAGCAACTTTTTACGATATTTATTATAAAATATGTGATATTGCATGTATGGAGTGTACTGAATAATAATTGATGTCTATAGAGATACTTAGAATGACCTTGATATGTAATAGAAATATCGAAATGTAATATTACATGGCTATAGGAAAGTATGTGTGAAATTTGTGTGGTCGTTTGTAAATATTAAATGCAATGAATTGAGAACTCGGTAACAATTCTTTAAATAAGGGTGTTATACAGTAACAACATTTACTTGTTTACTAGTTTTCGCCCATATATAGGCACTTGCAAAAGTGGTGCTTATTTTTAATCATAAGTAGGTACTTTAAGAACTGTGGCAGTTTTATAGCACAGAAGGGGAATTGTATTCGCCATGAACTCAATCCTACAAGCATATTAATATGGGCCAAATACCCAACAAATAACGTTTTATCTTATTTTGTGCTCATTGTATTAAATTAGTTCTCAGTTTAATGAAATGGCCTCATTATTAACACAAGAATAAGATAGAAACTTCGTTGCTTATTGAGCTTGGTTTTTGACTTTATTTTTAGAAGGTTATGTTACTTGTGCAAGATCCCTCATAATGACCAACCCACTATAAACATATCGTAATTATCACTCGTCCTACAATACTTACATAATAAATGGCGTCAAGTCTTATGCAGTTTTTGTATGTATATTTATGACAATGACATATAAATACATCACAATAAACATTCTTCTCCACTTTGCCAATTGCGAAAATATCTCAGCAATCTAAAAATTTTGAGATGATCTGCTTCACTATAGTTTTTGAGTGTGGGATGGAACACAATTGTATACAACTGGTTTCACATTTACAACTACTTTTATTTTTGTTGAATATGTAGCACCGGTCTGGAAGAACTCTGCACACACCTAGCATGTTGATACTGCTCTCAACGAGACAGGCCACATCATAACAGGTTGTCTATGACCAACTCCAGTTGACAAAATCTACCCACTGGCAGGCATAGCACCCCCAGAGATAAGACGAAGGACAGTGGCAGAAGTTGAAAAGAAAAAACATGAAAACGATCCCAGGCACCCCATGTTTGGAAGTGCTGCACCGTGTTCAAATCTGAAGTCCAGAAAGAGTCTCCTGCAAACAACTGAAGCAATTACATCTTAACCTTCCATTATCCAAATTGGGCTGTGGTGGGACAAAATAATTGGAAACAATAGCCAAAACCGAAAGAAAGAGCCTGCTGCTGGTTTCCAACAACCATATCAGATGTAGAAGACTCTGAACAGACTGCGGACTGGAGCAAACGAAACTTGAAATGACGGGGATACATTTCTAGAGATGCAGCCTGCAAATGTGGAGAATCTCAAGATGATTCATACCTCTTGGTCTGCCCGAAGTTGCCTGAATCGTGCACACTTGATGACCTGGTCACAGCAAATGTTCCAGCAGTCATGACTGCCAATTTCTGGGCCTCAAAACCAATTTGGCTCATATACAATCCTGTGTATATATTGTAGATATGTTTGATTTTGTAAATAATTTTATTGTAGTATCCTGGGTACGAAAATAATAATAATAATAAATCCTTTTATTAACATATACTTGCAATACACATTTGGGCGCTAGGTCTTGGTTCCCAATAGTCTCTGTGGCAATTTATGGCCCATCTTTTTCTTTGTTCAGGATCATATAGAAATCTAAACATGTGAAAAACATTTTTGCAATGGTTATTTCAGTTTACAGCTGAGCAGCCACCCATATTTACGACGAATTCTTCCACACATTTAATTAGGAATCTCCACTTGCATCATGACTCATAGGTAAACAAGTATAAGTAGCCTGTACTTTGGACCGAGTGAGGTGGTGCAGTGGTTAGCACACTAGATTCGCTTTCAGGTGGATGTCGGTTCAGTTCCACATCCGGCCCTCCTGATTTAGGTTTCCTGTGATTTTCCTAATTCGCTTCAGGCAAATGCTGGTATGGTACCTTTGACAGGGCATGGCCACCTTCCTTCCCCATCCTTCCCTAATCCGTTGAGACCAATGACCTTGCCGTATGGTCTCTTCCCCCAAATCAAGCCAACGCTATACTTTGCTGAAGACATGGCGGATAGTTCAGCTTGTAGGAGTCTTAAGAGGTACTGAGACTCCTTTTTTCCCATTATTGTAATTCCCTTCCCCTCGTCCCATATGGCCAGGCGATGGGCTGTCAGTCGCCACTCTTCAGCTATCTGAGAGTAAAGATTTTCAAACATATTATAAAACTGGATATGGTGGTTAATAAAATGAATGTTTGACACAATAGGAAGACAGATTGTCAGCTGCATAATTTAAAACATAAAATATGGATTTGTTGATTTTAAATCTTGACCCCAATGAAAACGTAAATGACTGCTTCATAAAAATATAAAAGACAGATAGATTGTTAAAAATTAAAAGGCCAGTGTGTTGACTGATTAAGATCGAGACATAGACGAGGGAAGTGACAAGTGGCTGTAGACTGCCAGGGAGAGGGATATCATGAGAATGTAAAAGTTGGGGTAGTGTGTAAGAGGGTCTGTGTGGACAGATGTTTGGAGGAGGGATTTGGGAGAATGAAGAGGAATGTCGTTCTGGTCCAAGCCTTAGGATATGGGTGGAGAGGAGTGGAGAGGAATGGAGCTCTGATTGAGGATGGGTTCTCTCAGATCTAGTAGAATTGTACATATCAGGGCGAATTTTTTCATTGGGTAAGGGGAGGCGACAAACGTTTCTTTGGGAGAGGATGTGGAGAGTGTGGAAGTGTTATGTTCGTGGAATGTGATGGTAGAGGTGCCGCAGAATACAAGGGGATCGGTAGTGTCGAGTTTACGGATACTGTAGGACATTTCGAGATATTCAAGTTGGAAGAGTAGGGTGGGGAAGGGTAAGCGGACCCAGATAGTTTGGCAGGGTGCTTGGTGTATGAGGATCTGTAGGGCATGATAAGAGGAAGGAGGAATGGGAATCCCTGCCACGTTTCTATAGCAGAAGATGGTTCTTTTGAGTTCGCAATCAAGTGTTAGTCCTTGATATTTTAGTGTGTTAGTTAACTTTGTAGGAGTGTCATAAATAATAAGGTGAAAATCATGGAGGCAGAAGCTGCAGGTGGTTTGGCCTATAATTATTGCCTGGGTTTTGATTGGTGTTGATTAAGAGGAGCCACTGGTTGCATCAAGAGGTGAATTGATTGAGATGCAGCTGGAAGGATCTTTGGGAATTTATTCTGGCAGGAAGGGTATAGCATGAGGAAGACAGTGTCATTGACGTACTCGAGAACATGGACAGGAAGGAGTCTGGCATATTGGCCATGCAGAGGACATATAGGAGAGGATAGAGTGCAGAACCTTGGGGCACACCTGCAGTGGTATGGAAGATACGGGAGTTGGCGTTGCTGATGGTGACATAAGATGGGCAGTGTAGTGGTTAATAAAAAAAAATGGGAGAAGATAGACCGTGAAAAAGGGAAAGAATGAAAAGCAAATTGGACTTTGTATTACAGAAAAGCTATCGGACTTCGTTATTCGGAAAAGCTATTGTTGGGGTGGTCCTTGTGGCATTTTTGAGCAAAAGTTAAACCAATTTTCACTACAAAAGTTATTGAAAGGAAACAGAGAATAACAGAATGTAACTGACAGGGGGAAGTGGCGTAGACGAGAGATCATCCTTTACCAGATTAACTTATCTTCTTTCGGGCGGCGTCCACGTCTTCAAAAATCTCCTTCATTTCAGCGTGAAAAAATCTGCTCCGAAATCTTGCAATAGTCCAGGGATCACTAATTTATACCAATTAAAATCATCTTGATACTGTATGCAATTTAATTCACTTTGCGGGTCTAGTGCAGCAGGGGATACAACCCGTCGGCTTTGAACAATGACGTCATTCCTTAGTCATAGATCTTAATGTCTTCACTTCGAGGCATAGATAATAAAGCAGTTCTGTGTTCTAATAAGCTTTTGCTGTGATGTTTCAATTTCGTTTTTTTACTGATTGCTTAATAAAGTAGGATCAGTTTATTCTATCTCGTGAGATTTTTTTTTTAAAGCCAAAAGACACTTATCAGCTACTGAAGGCAGCTACAACACTAGAAGAATCGCTTCTCGGCTTTTGACAAGATATTGCTTAATAAAGTAGGATCAGTTTATTCTATCTCGTGAGATTTTTTTTTAAAAATAAAAAAAAAAATTGCTTAATAAAGTAGGATCAGTTTATTCTATCTCGTGAGATTTTTTTTTTAAATCCAAAAAAAAAAAAAATGATTGCTTAATAAAGTAGGATCAGTTTATTCTATCTCGTGAAATTTTTTTTTAAAAAGCCAAAAAACATTTATTAGCTACTGAAGGGAGCTACAACACTAAGAAGAATCGCTTCTCGGTTTTTGACAAAATATTGCTTAATAAAGTAGGATCAGTTTATTCTATCTCGTGAGATTTTTTTTAAAAAAGCCAAAAAAACTCTATTGCTTAATAAAGTAGGATCAGTTTATTCTATCTCGTGAGATTTTTTTTAAAAAAAGCCAAAAAAACACTATTGCTTAATAAAGTAGGATCAGTTTATTCTATCTCGTGAGATTTTTTTTTAAAGCCAAAAAACACTTATTAGGTACTGAAGGGAGCTGCTTAATAAAGTAGGATCAGTTTATTCTATCTCGTAAGATTTTTTTTTTAAAGTCAAAAAACACTTATTACGTACTGAAGGGAGCTAGAACATAAAGAACAATCGCTTCTCGGCTTTTGACAAGATATTGCTTGATAAAGTAGGATCAGTTTATTCTATCTCGTGAGATTTTTTTTTTTTTAAAGTCAAAAAACACTTATGCTTTTGACAAAATCAATGTTTATCTCTCTCGCATTCCTTTGTTTCTCAACATTCTCCTCAGCTCTTTCATCTCTGTAATACATGCTCTCTGGCGACTTGTGACGTCATTGCTCAAAGCCGACGGGTTGTATCCCCTGCTGCACTAGTCCCCACTTTGCTACTTCCATCCACCGAATTTCTTAATAACTTCCACAATGTCTACACATTACAATCAGATCAAGATTAGCCATTAAGTTTTTACGTCAGCATCCGATCACGCCTGCCTTAAGCTACGGCTATCAAGAGACAATTGAAAACGGATAGAAAACAAAAAAGGTTACAATTTTGGTATTTTCTCTGCCGTCGAGCGCTCATATCGCTGCGACGGGATATTTTTATCTGAGGGAACGAGTGTAGCGCGGCGAAATTCAACGCCCCGGTACATCGCCCCCTCGACTGTCACGCTAAAACATTTAGTGTGGCAGGCTAGCAAACCTAAAAGTCAATACATGTATATTTTCATTGGAAAGGCCACTTGCATCCATAGGGGATAATCTTAACCAACACTTACTGTCTAAACCTATATACTAAATACAATTATTACAGTTTGGATCCTTTTTACCCAATTAATATATATGTACATACAGTTTGTGTGAACAAGCTGTTCGCCAGAGCAGTTAATGTTGTGTGCTCCCAGCGTTGGTTTCACAATGCACCTCTGGCAGCACGTAGTCTTTGCGCATGCGCAGTAGTATCACTGAATTTCGCGTGCGGCAGTTTCAAAATCGCTGTGTTATGACAGTCTTCAACAGTATTCACTCTCACATAGTGTTCATTACAAGTTGTTATTCCAGCATAAATGGCGTGTTAAGTCCGGTGACACCATAAGATTGAGCGTTTGCGTGATCTGAAGCAATGTCTGTCTTCTGTTACGACACAACACTCCAGGTCCTTGTGCGGTTTCATGACTATTGTTCCCGGGGCATATATGGTCGATGTAGTTTTTAGCCTCCACATCGCCTACCACAGGTGCTGAGTTTATTGTCTCCAAGCATCTGAAGGCCGGCCAGGAACAACGGCGTCGATGTTCGCAAAGGTAGGTGTTTCACCATGTTGTTTACACTTGCCAACAAACGTTCATTTGCAGCGTGAAAATCCTCATTATCGTCGAAGTAAATTGCAGTTTATATCGATTTACAAACAGTTATTTGGTTTATACGCCATAAGTTTCACAAACAACACAAAATTCGTCGTTTATAACGTTCACTGTTTAACACAGTTTGCAACACTTTTTGCCACATTTACATTTTAACAGTTCACTTTGTTCAAGCATGTTTACATCGTTAATTATGAAAGCTTACATTTCGTGGTCACGTTTCAAAATATGTTAACAATATGCAAAGTTTTAACACATATACAAATACATATAAATTTACAAGAATATGCATGTGAAATATTTACACTAAAAAAAATTATACTAAGTCCCATTGGCTTTCTTTTATTGGGGTTTATGGTCATTTTGATTTTCTTTATTAAGGTTTTGACGTGCCAAGGGATATAAGACTTAATGTTTAAAGCACGAGCTTTCCTTTATTTATTAATTCTTTCTTTCTTTTGATTCCATATCTTGGCTGGCTAGTGGTTAACCAGGCTTGTAATGCCATTAATATTCATGTCTTTTTATTCATACCTGAAAGTTTACTGTCACACATTATATTCTTACATTCCATAAACAAACAATACCCAGCTGCAGTATGTGGTAGGATAATGGAGAAAGAAAGAAAGATAGACTGGAAGAAACTATTCACTCCCTAAAAACTGCCAAATCCTACTGCTAATACAAAAAAAAGTGAACACAATACATTATAACGTTTGCATCACCTTCAAGGGGTGTGTGAAAGGGGGTGCTTACAATTTACCAAATCATGGGTAAATGTAAGTGTCCTTACGTCAAGTCTGTGTAGTGTAACATCATGACAGATTCTCTGTTTGTGTTGTGATTGTTCATATGACTTAGTGTATTATACCTTAACAAATCCTTGCATGAGTGAATCGCATATCTGCTCAGTACTTCCTTAATATCTCCACTTCTTGTGGATACCGTCTATACAAATGGAAAATGTATCTCAGAGATTGTCTCTCTCATAATGTGTATTATATGATAACATATCAAATTTCCTCTCAAGAGTTCAACCATGAACTTTCTTCTACTTTAGTGAAGGTTAAACATCATGTATGTAGTATATATATATCATTTCTATTTATAAATTACAAATAAAGAACATATTATTATAATTGACAGTAAAATGTCTCTTTCTCATTGCCCGTTGCTCGACGTCGGCTGCACTGCTCCTTTGCACTTACCTTGCATAACCTAAAAAGTCAAATGTCTTCAACGTAGATGTAATTTTGTCATCTGTTCGCTTAAGTGGAGGAGTTGTACGAATCGCAAAACGGCCATAATAACTCTATCTTTTGCTTCCTCAGGGTTTTCTGTCTTGTGTAAAAAAATTTTTTCTATACAAATTGTGAAAATTTAAATAAAATTTGCAGTAACAGATCAATATGTTCCTCCCACGTATTTGTTGCCACGACAATGTCATCGACGTATGCCGTGACGCGTGACAACAAACACGGGCCGAGAACGGCGTCAAGTGCCTCGATGAACACGCCCGCGCTTACGCGCAAGCCAAAAGGCAACACACAAAACTGATAACTGCGTCCTTCACAAAGGAAAGCAGTGTATTTACGCCTGTCATTGTGAAGGGACATCTGCCAGTACGATGACCGGAGGTCAATATTAGTTAGGTATTGTACATTATAAAATTTTAGCAACTGTTCATCCAAGTTGACAGGTCTTGTATTAACGGGTATAATAATTTTGTTGATTTCACGTGCGTCTAGCACCAATCTGACATTTCCATCTTGCTTGCCTACCGCCAGGATAGGACTGCAATAAGGGGAATGTGATTTTTCTATAACACCCCAGATCAACATACGCTCGATTTCACGTAAAACTGCAGGTTTCTTCGCCCATGGAATATTATAATGTGTCCTACAGTAAGTCTAATGTGGCTTAACATCCATTTTGTAGCTATAACCTCTGATTACACCAGGCCTCTCACTGAAAACTTGTGCATAATCACATAATAATTTGTACAATTCTTCTTGCTGTGGTTTCGTTAAGTAGTCAGATTCGACACATTTCTGATACAATAAATCCTGCTCAATTTCCTGATAGTCTGAATCTTCAGGTGTTAAATTACATACACTAACTATGGTAGGATATACCAATTGAAATTGACTTACTTCGTAATGTTTTTGTCGTGGTTCAATCGTCTTGTTAAGTTCAACATTAATTAGTTGTTCTCCTACGGATAATTGACATATGCCATTACTTAAATCTATGATTGCTTTGTGTTCATTCAAAAAATCCATCCCTAGGATGCATTGTACGATAAGCTTGTCTACAATCAGAAAATTACACTTGAACTGTGTATTGGAAAATGTGAAGTTAACAAGGGCTTGCATGCGTATGTTCTTAGATTTAGTACCTGTGGCACTAACCACGTGGCAATTCTGTACAGGTAATGTGGGTATGTTTATAATTTGTTTCAATTCCTTATAGAATGCGGTTGACATCACACTTGCAGCAGCACCAGTATCGAATAAAATTTGTACATCATAATCGTTAAACTTAACCCATGCCGTAGCTTGTATGAATTCTTTTACCTAACTGCCTGATTTAATGTTTATCTCGTTGGTTAATTCCTGTTCTGCTGTCATTTTGTCATCGTACCTGAGGAAACAAACCGTCTCAGCCGTTGCGCTCTTACAACACCTCACGACCGTAGCACGAGCGCTTAGCTCGGTCGTCGACTGTTTTCCGTCGTCTGCTGTGTTTGGCCGGGTTCATTGACCAGCTCCACTATGTTTACATTCCGGCCGGTTGGCGCCCACGCGTCAGCTGATGGCGCGCCGCAATTGTTATTGCTACTTCGTGGCGGGGAGTGCATAACTGTACTGGGGAACGGCGGTGGATTCCGTGGAGGTTTATGATTTGTCATGCTTGAATTTTGTGTGTTCCACATATTCTGTCGGTGATTGTTGGGATTGTTATTGTTTTGGTGGTAATTATGTCTGTTATATGTCATGTTCCTGTCACAGTAGCCCGGGTTGTACCGGTTATTCTCACGTCTCCTATTGTTGTTGTTGTTGTACTGTCTGTAATTTTCATTTTGCTTGTAGTTACCATTTTGATATGGGTGATAATTATTGCTGTTATTATTATTCCACGAATTTCTGCGGTTGTTCCTACTGTCATACACGTTTCCATTTGAATATGTTTCGCGCGCAGGCATCGTATTGTGTCGCGGCGCGGACTAATGGTTCCACCAACCACCGTCACTACGGTTCCTTTGGGGTGGGTGCTGATTTTGGTTAGTAATACGAGTAAAATTTGAATGGCATGAATCGCCTCTGTAAACTACGTCCATTTGATCTAAGAAGTTTAAAAAACTCTTAATGTCATTCTCCGGTACTCCTATTAATCTGTCTCGGTATGGAAAGGGTAAGTGGCTCTTTAAAGTGTCAATTATCGCTGGCAAGTCGGCTGGTTTGGACCAGTACAGTGTCTTGTCTAGGTACCTCTCAAAGTATTGTCTTAATGTCTCTTTTTTAGGGTCATAGGTCTCGGGGTTGCACACTTCTCTCCTTAGACTCTGTTGCTCATTCTCGGACCAGAATTCGTCCAAGAAGGCTTGTTCGAACTGTTCAAACGTAAGGCACCGCCGCTTCATAGCGCCACCCCACTTAGCTGCTCGTCCTCTCATGAGATTGGTGACGTATCTGATTTTATCGACTTCTGACCAATTACGTGGAAAAACACCGTCAAATGATCTAATAAACACAATAGGGTGGACTTTGTGCTTGTCCTCACTGGAAAATGTCTGGAAATACCCATGTCTTACAAACGTGTCATCGGCCATGCCGGTTGGCATAACTGTAGTGAGGTGATTTAGGTCACTTGCTACTCTAGGTGTGGTACCGTAATATTGATCGTTCGGTGGAAAAGAAAGCGGCACATTGTAATTTTGATTGGAAATAGGTGATTCCACAATAGGTGGTGTTCTGTCTGTGTCATTAGCCATGGTTTTAGCTGTTTTGTCGTTTCCTAGCGATGCGTTTGCACCAATCGCCAAACACGGCACAACATTGTCTCGTAATTTTGTCACTTCGTCTTCTGTGTGTTTTGTCTCGTCTTTAACATGTGTCTTTGCTTTTGAAAGTATGTGCTGTGTAATTGTTTCAAGTTTTTGTCCAGATAGTCGTCACACAATTTACATTCATGTACAATTCTTTCGG
Source organism: Schistocerca americana (assembly GCF_021461395.2). Lineage (NCBI taxonomy): Eukaryota > Metazoa > Arthropoda > Insecta > Orthoptera > Acrididae > Schistocerca > Schistocerca americana. The sequence goes on along the minus strand of NC_060121.1, from coordinate 629,302,284 downwards.
CCATGTTGGTGTCGTTGTTTAGTGACGCGAGGTCCGCTCGGTCATCTAATTTTTCTATCTTTTCTTTGAGGTGGGTCTGTTCAAGAACTACCATTGTGAGTTGTTGGGTAATATTTCCCACTTCTTCAGTCAGCTTTTCTTGGGTGGAGCTAGCTGAAGTGTGGGCCTGAGCTAACTCTTCCACACGGGTGTTCACTTCCTGCTGCACATTAACTATTTGAGTTAACTGATTCTCACATCGGGTGATATTGTTTTTTGTTTCGTGTGTGAATGTAACCAAAGTTTCTTCCTGTTTAGTGACTCGATCGGACAATGTCTCAAATCGCTAGCTGAGCTGTTGAGTGGTGTTATTTAATTTTGTCATCTGTTTTGTCGTCCGTTCAAAATTTTCGGTCATAGTATGGTTTAATATGTCAATTTTTTTACTAACGTCTCGTTTCATGTCTGCAAATAACTCTAATAGTCGGTCCAGTTTGTCAGTTTCCTGTGTCCGATTTGTGTCACATTGCTGAATTTGTCTCATATTCGGTTCTGACATTGATGTTAACAATGGCGCTGACGGTCTAGTCTCGCGTCCATTCCACATTTCGTCATTTAAAGTCGCCATCTGTGTATTATCACAAATGTTGCGAGTTTGAGGCAAAATCATTGCATTGATCTGTGAACTCGTCCTTTGGGGTGGGTGCTGATTTTGGTTAGTAATTTAGCTCAATGTTTTCGTTACCCTTTAAACTTCAGGATTTTTGGTTATTCTCTGTTCGGAAAAAATACAAATTAAAGTTTCAAATTTGCTCAAAAACGACACATCCGAAAATTGCGTCCTGTCGCGGGAGCCAGTTGTAGTGGTTAATAAAAAAAAATGGGAGAAGAGAGAGCTAAAGTTAAACCAATTTCCACTACAAAAGTTATTGAAAAGAAACAGAGAATAACAGAATGTAACTGACAGGGGGAAGTGGCGTAGACGAGAGATCATCCTTTACCAGATTAACTTATCTTCTCCTTCATTTCAGCGTGAAAAAATCTGCTCCGAAATCTTGCAATAGTCCAGGGATCACTAATTTATACCAATTAAAATCATCTTGATACTGTATGCAATTTAATTCACTTTGCTACTTCCATCCACCGAATTTCTTAATAACTTCCACAATGTTTACACATTACAATCAGATCAAGATTAGCCATTAAGTTTTTACGTCAGCATCCGATCACGCCTGCCTTAAGCTACGGCTATCAAGAGACAATTGAAAACGGATAGAAAACAAAAAAGGTTACAATTTTGGTATTTTCTCTGCCGTCGAGCGCTCATACCGCTGCGACGGGATATTTTTATCTGAGGGAAACGAGTGTAGCGCGGCGAAATTCAACGCCCCACTACAGCAGTTTGTGAGAAAGAATGCAATGAGATGGATGTTATTTATCGGTAGTGGATGGGTCTGGAGCTTCATGAGGAGGCCAGAATGCCATGCATGGTCATATGCTTTTTTGAGTTAAAGGGAGACAAAAATAGATTTTCATTTGTTGTTTTGGTGGGAGAGGAGATGAGTAACGTACAGGAGTTAGTCATCAGAAGAGAAATTGGGACAGAAGCCATGTGGATGGACAGAAATGGGTAGGTGTTGTTGCAGGTGTTTATGGGTATGTAGCGACCTCTTCTCGCTAGTCGCTTCACACTAACCAGTCAGCAACGTCGCGAACGGCCAATGCCAGAAGACCGCCCCCTTCACTCGCCAGTCGGCCTCTACCTATCGCGGCACGATCATCGGAGTGTGTGCGGTTGTCAGAAGCGTGCTACCTGTGGTAACCGTGTTAATACTGTTGTCGATCAGCTTGTTTTGTAGACGATCGAGGAAATAAAGTATCAGTGCCTTAAAGTGAAGTGTACAGTTAATAAATATCTACAAAGTGGTGACCCCAACGAAAGTATCATGGAGCAGTTACAACAACAGTTAGGACAGCAACAAGAAGAGATGAAGCACTTGCAGCAAACAATTACGCCACCAGGAACAACTTATACAACAACAGCAGCAGCTACTGCACGATCAGCAGCGTAAACACGTGGAAGAGATGGCCGCGCAAAACAGCGACAGGAGGAGCAGCTTCGAACGCGGCTGGAAGAAAGGGGACCGCCTACCGCAGAACAACAAGAGCGGGCGGAGGCGTGCTGCCAGGAAAGCGCGTGTCTGGCCTCCCTGTCATCCCCTGCCGCCCCCCTTACTACGGCGAACGGCAGTTCTATCTGCACGTCGGGTGGGACTGTCCAGAAGCGTCTCGCGGGCCCCGAGGAATCATGACGTCATATCATGGCATGACGTCGTCTCTCTTGCAGGCCAATATCGCTGGTAGTTTTCGAAACGCGGATATTCTTTGAACATGGCATGCTGATGCCTTGTGGATTTGTGTATGATGGCGGGATTTGTGTGCGTTAAAGAATTTCAATCACGGAAAAAAATTGATAATACTTGCTGCAAAAGCACGTGTTTGCAGACGAGAAAGGATAGTTTATATTCCAGACAATGGACGGTAAGTAACTTCCGTTAGTAATCTTATGCGCAAGAAAAGTAAAATGTATGGTAAATCTACAGAAATTTCATTCTTTGTGCCTATAGTATTCTGATGCATTATGTTACTCAGTAAAGTTTCTTTCAATGCATCTATGTGGATTATTTGTGATAACGGCGTATTCTCATAGCAAATGGCTTCGGTATTTAAGTTGCAATCATCGTAACTTTTTCCTGATCGAAAATTGTGTAGTAACTGTATTCTAACAGTAACCTCCACATTTGAAAACTTTTGAATGTTCACAATTAATCATTGATCGTAGTCAGTATTTTTGACAGTAAAATAGGTATGAATTGCAGTGACTGAATCCAGGTTTGTGAGTGGTGTAATGTGTTTTTGTAATGGATGTTTCAGAGTTTCTGAAGTGAAAGTCCAAGGAAGAGAAGACAACGAGAAGTAGCTTTTTTGTCTGTTTCATGGTTTATAGGCCTACTGGGGAAACTCGCCATGTAAAAAAAAAAACGAGTAACGCATCCAGCTTGGTACCTCTATGGTGATGTGGAAATCCGAGCATTGTTAATAAAGAAATTAATTCTGTGTGTGTCTTTCTTTTGATTCCTTTATCATGTTGCTTATTGTAGACCGAATTTAATTAAAATACCCAGGTGATAATTTCAACATAAATTGGACTATGTGCATAGCTGCTTCTCACAGGCAAAGTATAAATATTCACCATCCTCTGGTATGCGTGTTCACTATTCAGTTATGGCAAAAGAAATCACTGACTCAAAGCATAATTTGCTTGGTAGACATAATTGGAAATGGCCTTTGTAGTTATAATTTTACATTATTAGATTATAGTACTCCCTGAGAGATTATCTTCTGCATTTCTTGGCCCTGACAGGATTAGGTCTGGAATACAGCATTAAGTGTGCTGCTCTGCTGTCAGCGGCATGGTAGTCAATGTGTTAAGCAGTCGTTTAGGAACTAGTGTGAAGTATATGCATCTGTACAGCCTTGGCTAAAAAGATACAGCTAGAATGCTAATTACTGTTTCAGGAATTATCCTTTACACAGTTAAATATATTATGTTAAATATGTATCTAAAACTGAATTCATGAATAACTTTGTAGTCATTTAAATAAAAATACCGCAAACCGAAAAATTGTCTTGAAATGGTAAGGGATATCAAATATAAGTAAATATTTTTCCTCGGTAAGATTAAAGTGTAAAATTGCTGATGCCTGGTTGTTACCATGAGATCAGTGCTGGCCCCAGCAGAGCAATCTGCTGTAACCACCGGCACCTTCATGCCAGCCAACGGGTTAATACACAAAACAGGGCAGTGCAAGACTTGGCCCGTAATTGTCATTGGTCGAAGCAACTAAAATTAAATTTCTGAGGTATGCTGCAACTGTATTATTGGTATATTCCCCAGCATGATTTATAATCTTTGCATTGAAATGGCACTGACTGTGTAATATATTTTGCAACTGAGAATAGATTAAATTTATGTGGGAAGATATTTCAAGAACCTCTTTCAAACCAAACCTGACAATTATATTGACACACCAGTAAACCCACCTGAATGGCACACTGGGTTACACAAGCATTAGCTGTAGAATAGGTAATTTACACAGAAAACTTTTCGCACAAATTTTATTGTAAAGCACACTGAAGTTAAGGGAAAGATGCAATGCCTAGATGAGATAAACATGGACACACAATAACTCGTTTTGCTCAGATATATGGAAAATTAACTGTAGTATTATATGATGTATAACATATATATGACATATAACACATCTGAGGTGCAAATTTGTGGAGAGGAGAGATTGCATTGAACCTGTTGTGTATGGTGCATATTTTGTTGCAGTGCTGGGATGATGTCATCCAGATTTCAAAATTAGGGGTCTTGTAATGAAACTCTCATCAGTTTTAATACTTAAAAATAAACACGCCTGAAAAAGGAAGCTGAATAGGACTTTAAATTAAATTGCAAAAATTTTCTTGTTTTGCACATTCACTGCAGCTGACACTTAAAAGCTCGTGGCTAGTAGCTCTTATTGACCTTTGTGTCAGCCACAGTGAACATGTTGAAGATTTTAAAGTAACAAAGTAGTTGTTGACATTCTGGTATTAATGGATGGCAGCAGGAAACACAGCAATGAAGTAATGTGAATGACTTAAACCAGGAATTAAACAAGTCTACATAGCTTTGAACACAGTCATTTCACACTTCTTAGTCACTGCATATTTGTGTGCTATAACTAATACAGCAACCTTTCATTTTCTCATTTTTGATCTGGGACACATGTCACATCTTACTTATTTTCCTAGAGCAACTCTAGGTTTACTAGATCCACATTTCAGAATTCTGGTAATTGTAGTCCTACTTTATGCTGAAAGTGTGGGCTGATAGCTGTCTCTTCAGATATGATCTCATCAACTGCCATTTCAGAAACTTGAAGGAAAAATGTGATTATTAAATTTTCTGTCAGTGATGAATATATCACTAATGTATATACCACACAAATATTCATGATGCTATAGAATAGTGCAGGGCCATCTTCTGGAACACCTGCTGGGTAGACTAAACAGTGCACTTCACATCCAGTGCATCAATTTCTTCATAGGTAGTATCATAGTACACTACTATCTCAGGCTTGATTGTTGCGATGCTCAGTGAAACAGCATTATGCCTTGAAGACACTAAACTAACAGCCTTCTTAAGTTTTTGAATGAAGGATATAAGTAAGTAATATATCCAAAAATAATTAAGTTTCACATTTTGCTGTAAGAAACTCGTTTTGAATCTTTCCTTTTATTATTATTTTGTACATGTGTGACCTTTTTGTGCCCTCTTCCCAGTTTGACAAGTACATCTGATTTACTTAATGAGGATATTTATGGTTACAAACAAAAAAAAGAAAGAACATGTGGTGACAATGCAACCTGCGAACAAAGATCATCTTCCAAAACTTTACGAGCCTAGGAAGTAAGCACAATGATTTGGACATAATAGCATGTTTTAATAAACCAGATGTTTCAGTTATTACTGAGCACTGGTATACCAAAAAAGAACCTTATTATGCACCAATTAACAAAAAATTTCTGCTCGTCTTTCAGTAGGGATATCAAACCTTATGGTGATGTTACAAAAGTGCCAATAGTTTGTGCTCAATTCCTTACATGTTGAAGGTGTTACTGAACTTCCTGCGATAAGCTATAGATGGGAAAGCTAATCTCTATCAATTGCTTGTAGAGAGAGATAGTAAATACTCTGGGAAAACGGCTGGGTAATAATGCTGATAATTGTTCACAGTTTAATAAAACCTTATCTAACACAAATCAGTTTTCACTCTTCAGAATGGCGAGTGGCACACACTGATCTAAAATTACTGATATGTAATACAGCGTACCCAGGACTTAGTACTGGGATACTTTCTTTTGTCGATTTATGTAAATGACAAAATACTGCTCCCCAAATTCAAGGATAGTTCTGTATGCTGATGCTACATCTATGCAAGTGTAAAGGTCATGAGCAACTACAAAAACTATGAAACTGTATTACAAATGAAATAATTCAGTATTTCTATGAAAGTCATCTCATTGTCAGCACAAGATAGCAGCAGTAATGGATTTTCACCCCACAAGACAGATTTTGAAATTCAGTTGTGCACTGGAACTGATATTGTCATCAAAGAAAACTACTGCTTGGTTACAGTTAAACGTTCTATATTTAACATGTTATAACATGGAAACTAATTACTGTACAAGAACAGAACTTGGTAGCATTAATGTCAAGGACATGAGCAAGAGAAATAATGCAGAATCAGTTCAATTGAAACACTTTTAATGTTTCCAGAATGAGAAACATCCCCCAGGCTGTGGCTAAGCCATGTCTCCGCTATATCCTTTCTTTCAGGAGTGCTAGTTCTGCAAGGTTCGCAGGAGAGCTTTTGTAAAGTTTGGAAGGTAGGAGACGAGATACTGGCAGAAGAAAAATTGTGAGTACCGAGCGTGAGTCGTTCTTCGGTAGCTCAGATGGTAGAGCACTTGCTCGCGAAAGGCAAAGGTCCCGAGTTCGAGTCTCGGTCAGGCACACAGTTTTAATCTGCCAGGAAGTTTCACTTTTAATGTGCTGCTACAGTACACCACACCAGTACCATTACTGGTGACGGTGATGGAGGCTGCTATGAAAAGCTTGCGATTTTATTCAAATCTGATGTGGCAAGTTAACAAAACTTTTTATCCATGTGAGTAAAATTATTGTGTAAAATTGATGGCGCAGCTTCTTACAGAAGTCTTTTTAGAGCCCTTCGGAGTCTTTCACTTACATGTCATCATATTTACTCCCTAATAGTATTTGTTGTTCATAATAGGGGTAATTTTACTCTGTTCAGTGAAATGAACTTGCAAAATACTGGAAGTAAAAACGATGTCCATGTAGACTATACATCCCTGCCTACGATTCAGAATGGAATATCACATTCTGATTGAAAGTCTTTAACAGGTTGCTGCTAGACATCAGACAGAAAACTGAAAATCCGAAGGTAATAAAAAATTCCAAAGTAAAAAAAAATATTTTATTAGCTTCTCCTTCTATAATTATAATTAAACATAATATTTTCGACTCACGAATGCAATTGCTAGTTAATGTTAACACTAAGGTTCAAATTAACAGGATTTTAATGTTACCATTATATGTACAGCTGACAGTACTCATTGTAAAATTATGAAATGACTTGTACAAAGTATGAGAGAAAAACAGCACTTAAAAAAAAACCTTTCTAGCTTTCAGGGTTGTTACTTCCTTCCTCTGGGAAGATGAATATAGTTTGTGACTGGAAATGAGGGGAAGATCACATACACCACCCGTATAGAACAATTATGTGACACACTCATGAGTACTGCTCCAATGTTTGAGATCCAGGTCAGATTTAAGCAACACATTGAAGCAACTCAGAGTCTGGTTGCTATATAGGTTACCAGTAGTTTCAAACTATGTGGGAGTATAATGAGAATCCCTGGAGGGAAAATAATGTTCTTTTTGTACGACACTATTGAGAAAATTTAGAAGGCATGAGAAATCTGGGCTCGGTTGGTAGATAGCCTTTCTTCCCTCTCTCTGTTTGTGAGTGGAACAGGAAAGAAAATGATTTGTAGTGGTACAAGGTGCCCTCCACCAGGTACCATTTGGTTGCTTGTGTAGTATGTATGTACATCAAAATACGGAAGAAAATTGTGACTGCCTACTACATTAAGAAGTAATAGTTGAACTAACCTAAGCTTTGTGATTTACTTCAAATGTTTTGTCCCACTGATACACTCTGACAATCAGTGACTTGCATCTATAGCAGTCTTACAATTTGGAGATGTCAGTAGGCTTACTGCTTGGATATATTAATATTGCCTCATTGAGCTCTTTTTATCTTAAGATCACATAAACTGGATTTTTGAGAAACTACATACAGGGAGATGTGATTGGCATATAGCTGTTTGTTTACAGAAAAACAGCGATCAAAATTTACGCATATCGGTAACACACACTGGGCAAGAGCACATATCTGGGCTAGAGCACTATACTGGATTTCGCCCCCTTTCCCTAGAAACCTTGGCTGGAGTAATAACTATTTGTAGCATAGTCTGAGGTCTACATTAGGTTGAACAGCAATAATTTCGTCGACAGTTGTGGAACACAGCGAATGAGAAATAACGGTTGTGATAACAGACAGACGTGTGGCTTTGCCTAATATTTGTTTGCGGCGTATTTAAATGCACTTTCCCACATTTAATGCATTTCTCATAATAAAAAAATAAAACTACTGGGTCATCCCAAAAAACATATATTAGAAAATGAACAATCATCCGACGTGTTTTGATGCATATTATTTACAGATATCGTACACAAACTGGAAAAATGCAATGGGCGTTCCACTACGTATCCTTTCCCATACTTGATTTGTTTTTCCGCATTTGCTACTGCTGGTATGGGTTCAAAGACAAATTCGTGCTACAAACGTCTCAGTGGTAGTTAGCCTACATTGGTAAGCTGCAGTTAATGCGTTAAAAACATTTATACACATTGTCCTCAATGCGTAATATGTGTTATGCTATAAATCACTCTGCCTTTCGACCAATAATTTGTTATCACTTGGCTTCAATCAATCACGTAAGACTCTAATGTGTAACTTTGACTACGCTGCGGATTATTATGCCACCATAATCCAGATTATTCGCATTCAAACCTTCTTTCTACATTTAATTCTGTTAATGGAAGCTTCATTCAAACAATCTGGATTGATTTGACGTTCCAAAACAATAGCTGATGGCAAGTCTGTACAAACGCTGTGGCCAACGTGTGACGTCACTTATGTCAACAGAGCTGTTTACAGGTCTAGTCACCAGGCAGCGCTGTCACGCTTTCAGCCTTACTGATGACGTCATGAAGCGATTCCTCGGGGCCCGCGAGACGCACGTGGGACTGTCCCGTTACCTGCCTGCAGCCCCAAGGTCGTCGAGTCCTTCTACCTGCCACCACCCCTCGGGACAGCCCCAGCTGCTCAAGTGAACTGCGTGGCTTTCAAAGCACCAGCCCTCTGGGCGGAGTGTCCGTCCCTTTTGTTCACGCACATCGAAAGCTATTTCGTCACTGCCAGGATAACGCAAGACGCCACAAAATATGCACATGTGGTGGCAGTAGTGGACAGCCGCTCTGCCTGCGAGGTCAGCGATGTGATCGCCAACCTGCCGGTTTCTAGGACGTACGAAATTTTGAAAGGCGAGCTCATTCGACGTCTCTCCTTCTCTAACATGCAGCACTTAAGACAGTTGTTGCATAGGGAGGGAATCAGCCCCCAACAAACTGCGCATCGCAAAAGCAGACTTCGACGCAATGATCCAAGCAGGCATGGTATGACCATCTGAAAGCAACTGGGTGTCTGCTCTACACCTGGTATCATAGAAACCAGAAGGCTGGCGTTCCTGTGGCGACTATAGAGGACTTAACGCCCGTACAATTGCCGACCGATACCCCATGGTGCGCCACATCGGAGATTTCACTTGCCAATTGGTGGGGTGCAGCGTTTTCTCGATTTTAGACCTAGTAAAATCAGTAAAATCCTACAACCAAATACCAGTGGCAACAGAGAATGTCTATAAAACTGCAATAACCACGCCCTTTGGACTGTTTGAATTCCCATACATGTCATATGGCCTCCGAAATGCAGCACAGACCTTTCAGCGTTTTATCGATGAAGTTTTGCATGGATTGGACTTCTGCTTCGCATACATCGACGACATGTTGGTGGCATCATCATCGACAGAAGAACATGAAAGACATCTATGCATGGTTTTCCAAAGATTTGATGACTACAGAATACTCATAAATCCGGCCAAATGCGTTATTGGGGCTAAGGAAGTGATATTCCTCAGATTTCGGGTTTCTGCGGCCAGTACGTACCCACCAGCTGAGCGCATCACCGCACTCACAACTTATCCAGCTCCAAAAACAGTGCGTGAGTTGCGTCGTTACCTGGGGATGATCAACTTCTACTGTTGTTTCTTACCATGAGCTGCTGAAGTGCAGGCACCACTCCATGCCACCCTCACTGGCTCCAGAGTGCGTGGCTCCACACCTGTCATGCGGACTGATGAATTGCAGACAGCATTTTAAGCATGCCAGACAAGCCTCAAGCAGGCCACTCTCCTTGCGCACCCAATCGCCGATGTCCTGTTAGCCATTTTCTCAGGCACCTTATCCTGTGCTGTCGGCGCTGTCTTACAACAGAAGGTAAATGCATGCTGGCAACCATTGGGTTTCTCCTCCAAGAAGATAATGGAGAAACAGCGCTCTTGGGCACCATTTAACACTGAACTGTTAGCAGCCTATGAGGCAGTCAGATACTTCAGATTCATGGTGAAAGGGCATGGTTTCACTATGTACAGAGATCACCAGCCATTGACTTTCGCGTTTCCACAACCAAGAAATAACTATGCCCCGAGTGCAAATGAACCAACTAAATTTTATTTCGCAGTTCACAACAGACATACGGCATATAAGTGGTTCGAAAAACGTCACTGCTGACGCCTTGTCTAGAATGGAAAGCATTTCCGCACCCATGAATTTCGCCGAACTAGCTGCAGCACAAAATGGCGACGAAGAGTTAAAGAAATTGCTCAAAGTCAAGACGGCTTTGCACTTGCATCGTGTACCGCTGCCAGGTACTGAGGAGCTGCTATATTGTGATGAGTCAACAGGCCGACAGCGGTCATACGTACCTGCCTCTCTACGATGAAGGGTTTCCGATTCTCTACATGGACTTCTGCCACCCAGGAATCCACACTACGATGGCACTAGAAACACAGTGTTTTGTGTGGCCTGGTATACAGAGGGACTGCCGTACATGGACTCTGACCTGTGTTCCCTGCTAAAAGTGCAAAGTGACACAGCACATACGAGCTCCGCTAGGAAGATTTGACATCCCAGAGGCTTCGTTCTCACATGTCCACCTACACATGGTAGGACCACTCCTAGTCGCCTGTAACTACTGGTACTGCCTCACATCAATCGACTGGTGGCCAGAAGTATTCCCACTGGAAACACAGACAGCCGAGAACGTGACGCGTGCCTTCACTGGTGGTTGGATTTCACGTTTTGGCTGTCCCCGACAAGTGACATCCGACAGGGTCGGCAGTGGGTAGTGGACACCTTCGGTGCAATGGCTCGATGTATGGGATACACCTGACAAGGACTTCACGATACCACGCAGCCTCAAATGGCGTTGTGGAGCGTCTGCACTGTTCCTTGAAGGCTGCCATAAGGTACCACACGACAGATTCGTGGATTGACGCCCTCCTGGTAGTGCTATTGGGACTGCGCAGTTCACTAAAAGAAGACCTACAGACATTTCCAGTGGAACTAGTGTATGGCGAACCCCTGCGTATACCAGGAGAGTTTTTCATACAACAAACTGGACCCGTGCCCTCTACTCACGACTTCCTCACAGAATTCCGCAGGCAAATTGAGGCCGTGTGACCAAGTGAAACTTCAAGGCATGGAAAACAGGCTACCTTCGTGTTCAAAGATTTGGCAACGACGAAGCATGTTTTCCTCCGATGTGGCCCACTGCACAGGGCACTGGAACTGCCCTACCAAGGCCTGTATGCAGTCACAGGACGGAATGACAGAACCCTTACTCTCCGCATTAAAGGGGTAGACAAAGTCATATCCATCGATCCGTGCAAGCCAGTCTACCTAAGTGTAGAAGACGCCTCCGAAATGCAGGCCACCACCAGTCACAGGGCACCTGTCAAACCACAGCGGACAACACAGCAACGTCACACTGAGCAGCCCTGCCCGCCAGGAAACCAACCAGCTACCGGCCACCCAGACGCAGCAGTTACTCAGCAACAACAGCCGACAGACCAATGTCCAGCCACAACAGAAACCCGATACGGAAGAAAAGTGCGGTTCCGTTTCGACCCAGTGGACATTCACAGTTCAAGTCAGAAACAACATTTTTTCTTTTCTCCTGGCTTTTTTCTCCCTTGTGGCGGTGTGGTGTAGCGACCTCAGCTCGCTAGTCGCTCCACACTAACCAGTCGGCAACGTTTCGAACGGCGAACGCCAGAAGACCGCGCTCTCTAGTGGCTAGTCGGCCTCTACCTACCGTGGTGCGAGCATCGGAGTGTGTGCCGTTGTCGGAAGCGTGCTACCTGTAGTAACCGTGTTAATACTGTTGTCGATCAGCTTGTATTGAAGACGATCGAGGCAATAAAGTATCAGTGCCTTAAAGTGAAGTGTACAGTTAATAGATACCTACAGGTACATTGGGACATGATGGACTCAAAAACCTTGCTAAACACAGAGGTGTCAGTGCTGAGTTTAACAGGTTTGAGGAAGAGAAGGATTCGAGTGGTTTTCCACAGCTGAGGACAGGAACCTATGTAAAGGATTATGTTTTAAAGGGTTGCGAGTATTTCTAGGAGGGACATAGATGTCTGTAGGCTACGCAGTCATGACTGAGAGAAGTGTTGCGTTTGTTATGGTGTATCTGCTGAATGTCTTGTGTTATTACTGGAATATAGAGTTCTCTCTGTGCGATGTTGTCAAAGTACTGGAAGCTACAAGTGAGGGGTGAGAGGGAAGTATTGGTACGCTCATAGACTGTCGGGAAGAAAGAGAAATCAAAGTGGGGTTCGTCTCGGATGGTGAAGGTGTCAGAGATATGGAATTCAAAGTATTTGGCTTTGCTTAGGTTGTTGGGGAGGGGGTAAACATTGTGCAGAAGGTAGGTAGGAGGGAGCAATGTTGTTCCCAGAAAGACAGTGAAATGCTGTCCAGTATTGGTAAGAGTTTATGAGCAGTGTGCCATTGATATTTGTACATGTTTAGCGCCAGATTAGGCGATTCTTTCGTTCAGCAGGTTTTGGATGTGTCGCTGAAGTTTTCAGTGGCATGTAAATGTGTCTTGCTCATGGATCTGCAGGAAGGATCAGTAAAGGCGACGGGATTCACAAGGAGTAGGAGAGCACATGGAGGGAGTGTGAATAGATGAGCTTAATTGGAATATGGTGAATTGCGGCGTTTGACAACGTCTGTTGTTGGCGGATAGCAGCATGGTGGATGTCATTGGGGTGTTGGAAAGATCAGGGATGGCTTCCGAGTTGAGTAGCAATGTATTCCTGTAGGTATCCCAGTTGGTATGAGACACTGAGCGAGGTGGCGCAGTGGTTAGCACACTGGACTCGCATTCGGGAGGACGACGGTTCAATCCCGTCTCCGGCCATCCTGATTTAGGTTTTCCGTGATTTCCCTAAATCGCTTCAGGCAAATACCGGGATGGTTCCTTTGAAAGGGCACGGCCGCTTTCCTTCCCCATCCTTCACTCACCCGAGCTTGCGCTCCGTCTCTAATGACCTCGTTGTCGACGGGACGTTAAACACTAATATCCTCCCCCTCAGTTGGTATGAGAGTAATCTTGGATTTGTTTGGGAGAGGCAGGAAGAGCATTGGCACAGGTATGGTGCTGATGACAGGAGATGGTCGCTTCCAGTGGGGTTGAGGACTCCTACAGTAGAGTGGCCAAGGAGGTTAGGAGAGGTGAGGATGACATCAGGAGTGAAATTGCTTGCAAGATGTGTATGCAGTGGAAGAGGGACTATATCGCCATGGAGCAAGCAGTAACCACTGCTGGAGTTCAGTATGGCAGTACCGACAGATGTCAAGGCCAGTGACAATAATATATGTAGAAAATGTATGGTCCATGTGTGTGACAAAGTCGTAAGGGATGGGATGATGTGGTTGGATATATGTATAGTGTCACGGTGTAATGTAGCAAATTATTACGACTTGTTTTCTTGCATTGAAAGTGTAGCTGGCCATGGAGTCAGGGAGAGAGCAGATTTTGGTTCTTACACTAGCGCAGCTGACGGTGACTACTGGGCCAAGTGAGCTGTGGGCTTGCTTAATGCTGCATGCAATAAGTTACAGATACACATTATGAATCTGAAGAAGTACTATGAAATATTAATCAATCTTTTTCACACTTAGTACACCAAATTCTATGGATAACATAACCATACTATTAAAATCTCAAATCAATTACTTCAGTACTTACAGAGATATACATTTTTACCTAAAATACATAATAACCGTGGTGGCGTTGTGAAACTGAGTTAGGGACTATAATGTATTCATCTATATAATCAACTGGAACTACAACCAAGAGGACAGGTTCATGTAATCCAATTTTCTGGAGTTTTCTTTAGTTTCATTACTACAGATTTCTGGCGTAATTAAAAATTCTTTTTAAAATTGTTATTTCATCACGTTTTGCTTGTGTGAGTGTTGGAGAGACTGAGAGAGTAAATGGAGGACATACATAAAGTGAGAATGTAATATTTTGTTAAAACAATGTATATGTATGCATGAGAATGTTGTTATGCAATAGGGGAAATTCTGATGTATGTCCAAGTCAGCTTCATTTGGTAAAAAGCAGCCAGAAGGGTCGTTGAGTATTAAATTTATTAGTATTTTATGTTGTGGAAAGGAATCATACTTTGTTTTCATTAAATTTTATTTAGTTTCAGAATTACGAAATTGCTAGTCTAAATTATTTGTGGTAATCTGATTGGCTGACATTAGAAATACCGCGAGTATAGAAGTGGTCGAGATGATCTGATTGGCTGCTTAACATACTAGCCAATAGGAATTCAGTATTTCCCGTGTGTTGTGCCTCAGATCTATAAGTCGAGAGGGTCTCTCGGGAGCCGTCTTCTGGTAAGCACGTGGTCAAGTTTCTACCAAAATGAAGAAATTCGCGCGTTTGATCGGTTCTTATGTAGTTGACGAAAAGCGAATAAAGTGTTGAGTATTTTGTGAAAGTTTGAGCATTGTGAGCAGTTCATTTTAGGAGATATTTACGAGTGAACATTTCATGACGTGCATAAATCCCGTGTGGCGTGTTTTGTGCAGATTACGAGACATTATGGCGAGCAGTTCTTTACAGGAAGTCTCCTGAACGACTGAGTGCGTTAACTCGCAAGTAGTCGTTGGTCAGTGACTGTTCAGGACATTCAAAATATCGGGTCGGACTAAATCTTTTCTTTCTGCTTTTGGGTGTGAACTTGTGATATAGACAGTCAGTAACATTGCATAATCGGTATTGGGATGTTAAATACGGAGTTGATAGCCATTTTCCTTGTTTTAAAGAGAATAAACCAACTTAAAGGAAATTTTACATTTTTTTCAGATGACTCATGCAAGAATTCCGAACGCTCGATAGTTTAACTAACTTTCAGCTGATTCCCATATACTGGAGTTATGTGGCCTTTGCGTGGTAGGTATTTAGTCAAATTTTCGTTAATGCTGCTTTTGTTGACTAAACCAGTATCTACTTGATTTTGAGGAAGGGATTGAGAATGAGGAGTTCAGCAAGAGTATTGTACAGGGGTTGTAGCCAAACAGGTATATTCTTGTGGTGGCCAATAGCAATTCTACCTCTACCCATGGGGAGCACGTTATCTGTTGTGTGGAGGATTATGCAAAGTGCAGATGGTGTGATGAGGTTGAAGGAAGGTTTCATTCAGGATGACACCATCAGTTTGGTGTTAGGACAAGGTGTGCATAAAGAGGTACTTGTTGGCTTATAAGGAAGAGATATTGTGAAATAGGATATTATTCTGCTGTCGCACCACGATTTAGGGAGAGAACATTTGGTATGGATGGGCAGCTGGGGTGGGTTTAAACTTGGGTGTCGAGAAGGGTGAGAAAAAGTGGAGTTGCTTGCAGGAGTAGATGGCTTGTGTGTTGAGGTGGAAGACAAGAATGGCTGGATGTTTTGAAGAACTTTGGTCATAAAGCAGGTGATGTCTTGAGCTATGGGTGGTAGGCAGAGGGAGTTGTTGGGTGGAGGTGATTGTCAATAGGTCACTGGTCACCGAATCCGCACCACAGATGGCCCACCCATATGTCACAAAACTCGATGTCTTATCGCTTCGAAATTGCTACCAGCGAGTATGGTTTCTGTTCAACGAATAAAGCCTGTGTGGTGACACGCGGAGCCACTTCCGGCTGCTCCCTGCCAACCTGCCTCTGCCGCCGCCTCACCCGCCGCCGCCGCGGCGCCCTTCGACTCGCCACTGCTTGGGCAGCTGTCCAGCGCGTATGACCCGGACGACGACGCGCCTAAGCCGCACACTTCGCGCGCCGGGGACGCCACCTCCGCCCGCTGCTCTGGCGGGAGGAAGGATGCTTTCGTTGATTTTGTGACGAAATAAATGTCGTTTCGATCCTAAAAGTATGTTATTACGGTTCAATGCTACATAAAACACACAGGTTTATCCGCCAAATACGTAATTATGTGACGTTTAATTATAACAAATTGTACCAAGAATCACATGTTTTTATGAAGCTTCAATGTGTCATTAGCATGAAATAGCATGCTTTTATAAATCGTAAGTTACGGTGCAAAATTTGGAATCTACTATGGTGTTTCCCAACCACCCAGCATCAAATGTTAATGAAAGTCGGTAGCAGTTCCAGTGGGCTTCGATAAGTGTGCGCGACGTCAAAATCACGTCATGTTTACGCAAAGTCTTGTAAATTGTTGGTTACCCTCCTCGTGACTGCGGCAGCCATTCTAGTAGACGTATTAAGCAGAAGGCCTTTATATGCTCAGCTGGTTGATTCAATGTAAATTTGGAAACTATTGCTGTCTTTTCTTTCTTTAAAAGTGAGAAACTGTGCACTATATACTCGTTATTTACATGTGCTGTAGTTCGAAAGGTAATTAAGAAGCTCCTCCATTGCTAAATAAATGTGCTGGTTGCATGAAGTGTGTTCTGATTTGAGGAAAAAATTACTATTGCTGTATTTCATTTCTTTGAAAGTGAGAACCTGTCACATACTTCTCATTATTTACATAGTGCTATGTAATATAAAAAGTAATTAAGGAGAAGCTCCCAACTGTTAAATAAATGTGTTGGTTATGTGAAGTATGTTCCAATTTTTGCCAAGAAAATAAACTTCTTCCTCTGCTCCTGTATGTAACTGAAAAAACGAGAGAAAATACCAGCAGGATTATACATGTAACAGTACCAGAATATATTTCGTTTGCATAGGTACTTCGTATGAAGACATTCTTGTGTTAAAACAACAAGCTTGTAATTCTTCTTTTATAGTCTGTAGGCAGCTGACAGACTAAGTTACCTTTTTTAATTCAGTATTTTTTATGTTTTTTTGTTCTGACAGTGAGAGGTAGTTTGTTTTTACCAGATAATCAACCTGTTTTGAATATTCACTTTCATTTTCGTGGTTCATGCTTAATTTGTAAAATATTGAAGCTCACAGGAAATTGAAGAGAATATTTAATTTTTTCCGATGGCAGGATGTGACCCGAATTATCGCATTAACAGTTCCACCTCTTCATTCACTATTGATTACGTTACTTACTACACTGAGGTGACAAAAGCCATAGGATACCTCCTAATAGCGCGTCGGACATCCTTTTGCCTGGCTCAATGCAGCAACTTGATGTGTCATGAACTCAACAAGTAGTTGGTTGTCCCCTGCATAAATATTTAGCCATGCTGCCTCTATAGCCATTCATAATTGCGAAAGTGTTCCTGGTGCAGTATTTTGTTCACGATCTGACCTCTCAATTACGTCGCATAAATGTTCGATTGGATTCATGTTGCGTGATCTGGGTGACCTGTTCACTTGCTCGAATTGTTCGGAATGTTCTCCAACCCATTGTGAAAAATTGTGGCCCTGTGACAAGGCTCATTGTCATCTATAAAAATTGACTACAACTAGTCACCAGTATCCAGATATAACCATTTCTAATCAAAAATCGATTCAGTTGTATCAGAGGACCCAGTCCATTCCATGAAAATGCACCCACATAATGTTAGCAAAAACACTCGCATCGATTGTCTGCTGCCCTAGCCCATTAACTCCAAATTTCGCTGCACTGTTCTAAAAAATACGTTCGCGTAAATCCCACATTGATTCCTGCAGTTATTTCACGCACTGTTGCTTGTGTGTTAGTATTGACAACACTACACAAACGCCGCTGCTCTCGATCGTTAAGTGAAGGCCGTCGACCACTGTGTTGTCTGTGGTGAGAGCTAATACCTGAAATTTGGTATTCTTGGCACAATCTTGACATTGTAGATCGAGTTCCCAAACGATTTCCAAAACAGAGTGCCTCATGCATCTAGCTCCAACTATCATTACACGTTCAAAGTCTGTTAATTCTTACTGGGAGGCCATAATCACGTTGGAAACCTTTTCCTGTGAATCACCTGCGTAGAAATGACAGCTCTACCAGTTTAATGCCGTTTTATACCTTGTGTACGCGATACTGCCGCCATTTGTATATATGCATGTCGCTATTCCATGACTTTTGTCACTTCAATGTATACCACAGTGATGATGTACAACTTATAACTTAGTTCTTCGTCACAAATCTTCTGAAACCTTTAAACGCCGATAGCTCATTATCTTAGACTTCATATCAATCAGTTGTATCTTTTTGAGGGATCCTCAATGTCATAGTGTTTTGGAACAAGGTTTATCTATAGGACATATGTTGTAATGTGGTTATGGTATAGAACACACCAAATATGAGCTTGACGAAATCCTATGTGGTCTCACGTGGATGCCTCAGTCAAAGGTATCTTTGAAAGAGTGCAGCTACATTACCTGTCATAACGTTTACGTAAACAAAGGCACTTGCAAATTCTCACTAATTTCTCAGAGAGAGTGTTGTGGCTGTATTGTGGTGCTAGCACGCAGCACGACTTACTTCTTACTTTCTTCTGTTTTAGAACCCAATAATTCTAAACTCATAACACACGCAACTATAGTTGGAACCACAAACAATGGTGGTCGAGCTGAGAGGCTCGTTCTGTGCATCTGTCGTGAAGTCATCCTCCAACAGCCAGTGAACGTCGTTAGTTTTCTCACTGCTCTGCTATGAACTCAGTCCAGTGTGAGTGTTAAGTTAGATTGTGGTAATTATTTGGTGAATTTTTAATGTTTCTTGCGATTTATCGTTGCTACCAGTGGTGCTAAGCGAAGAATTCTCCACAAACCAGCGAGAGACAAAATTTACAGGATACACACTATCTTCAAGGGTGGAGCAGGAAACATTGGACCTATCACAGATGTTGCCAGATGTCAGAAACGTCATGCAGAAGCAAGTTGTGTCAGCTTAAGAACTATTCAGTGGATTACCAGTGAAGGTAATTTGTTTCTACCGATCAGTGGAAGCTCAGTTTTCAGATTGCCAGGGAAACACCACAGTCGTGTAGGCCTGTCACGAATTTAGACGATTTCGACAAAGATGTTCTAAGACGAGTTGTGCTCCATGTGACAGACAAAATTCCCTACTGTCTAAAATGTACGTTTAAAATGAGTGAAACTATAAATTTTAAGGGCAGTGTTACCTCAGTGCGATAAGTACTTTAAAAACATTGGGTTAAAATATGTAAATAAATGAGACAGAAGAAAATTTTTATTGTAACATTGTGATATCGCACCTAAAAGGGCACAATTCTTAAGAAATATTGTTGAAATAAGAAAATCTGACAATAACAATTTTTTTTATTTGGACGAAACTTTGGTAAACCAGAATAATACAAGGAAAGCATGTTGGAAACTGAGTGATGATTTTGGTAGCTTTAAGTACCAGTTGGTAAAGGTGGACAAAAAAATGTGCTTCAGCTGGTTCTGTGTCTGACTCCATTCCATAAAGCAAATTATTGTTCACAACAAAAAAAAGAAAAGAAATGCAGGGGATCATCATTTTGAAACGAAGTCAGAGGTATTTACATTATGGTTTAGGAAACAGTTTCTCCGTGACATGCCTGCAAATTCAGTGATTGTTATGAGAATGCGAGTTATCATTCACTTGTTGTTGACAAGGCTCCCATAATAAGTACAAAAAAGCTGATATGGTGATGTGGTTTACAAGTAAAAAGATACCACATACTACCAATCAAACTCAGACCGAATCATTGAATCCTGTAGGGCTTTGTAAGCCTCATGTAAAAGTTTATGAAATCAACAGTATTCCTCAGGAACGTGGACATACTATTTTGTGTTTGCCACCATACCAAACAATCCGATAGAGCTCATATGAGTCAAGTAAAAAGGTATGTCACAGAACGAAACATGACATTTAAAATTTCTGACACAGAAAGGCTTTTGCACAAAATGTTTTTGGTGTGCAGAACAACTATAGGAGCAAGATATGGAGAGGGAAACTTTAAAATGGACACTCTGCATGATCCCACCATCATCACTCTAAGACCAGATGAGTCAGACATAGTCACGGACTGCAGTGATGTAGATAAGAATGATCGCAGCAATGGGAAACAAGAAAAGGTGAGGCACACATATAATATTCATATTGTCTCTTTCTTAAAGCTTCTCTTCCGCATCCGCAATTTTACAAGTAATATTGGGATATATTCTGTCTTTTGCTGCTGTAATAGAAGCCATTTTTTTAATACCAGATGCGTTTTGATTTACTTTGAAGCATCTTCAGTGAACTTCCAAACTGCAGAGCCACATGATTACTAGTAGTTTTGTACATTGCTGAGGTGGTAAGATCATGCTCAACGATTGTCTTGGCTGATCTATATTTTAGCAAGCAAGTGCACATGCTTACGCACCATTTGGCGTCCACATCTCTATGCGCATACGGCATCCGCCTTTTGCAACTGGCAATGCCTGTCTGTGCCTCTACATTGCAGAAACCTGCCTGCCATCTTTCATGGATTCAACTATAATATGACGCCACAGCTTGTGGCTTTCTGTAGTGACACCGTGAGCTAATGTTCACACAGAACGCCGCAAATTCTATGTAGTTGCACAGCTTTCAACATAAAATCAGCTGAAATCATATTAATGTTACAGTGCAGGTTATCGCCTTAGAGCTATGACAAGGAAGGTGAAACGTAAATCTTAGATTCGAAAATAGATTTCGCACAGGGATAAATCAGGTGCCACAAACACATTTAAAAAGAAAAAAAACTCAAAGACGAAAATGCTGGCTGCTGTGGCAACAGCTGGAATGTAAATATCATTAAATATCATCTGCAGACATGTCATTCTTTCAGGGTTTCAGACTTTATTGTATTCGTTTACCCAGGCATTTCAAATAACTAATTTTTTTCTCATTCTGGAACTAATTTTTAGTTTAACAGTTGCCAAGTCACACTCGGAGGCTATTCACCACATATGATCAACAATTTATGCAGTGCTTGGTCTCACAAATCATGAAGTTATATGACTCGCTTTTTTTGTTAAGCACACTCCGTCTTCAGGCCACGAGTGGCCTACCGGGACTATCCGACTGCCGTGTCATCCTCAGTGGAGGGCCAGCTCACCACTCTCCCAGTCGTTATGATGGTATTCTTGACCGAAGCCGCTACTAATCAGTCGAGTAGCTCCTCAATTGGCATTACGAGGCTGAGTGCACCCCGAAAAATGGCAACAGCACATGGCGGACTGGATGGTCACCCATCCAAGTGCCGCCCACGTCTGACAGCGCTTAACTTCGGTGATCTCATGGGAACCGGTGTTTCCACTGCGGCAAGGCCTTTGCCAGCTTTTTTGGTTACATCTTATTTATTTATTCATACAAAAGTCTTTGAAGCTTTTAGGATAGGCCTACATCATCGGTTTTGCAAATATTGTGTCAGGGAGGTTCTAATCTCCTTGTATTTTACAAACACATACAGTACTACAGAAAATTAGTTATAGCTTGTTTTAAGCTGTGGGAGTGGTACCTACCAACCATTGTTTTGACCCTTTTCACTAACAAAAAACAAACACACTGAGATAGAATGGCGTACAGCAGAAATTAATCCACTATAACTGTGACAGAATGTTCATGTTTCGACATACCGCCATTAGGGGGCTGTGCAGGAAGGAGGTGTAACAGTTAGAATCGAGTGAAACTTTTTGTAGCTTGGCAACAGTAGCGTCTCTTAAGTTTTGCTAATGATAACTGGTAGTTTGCACATGCAACTGCATTGATATTGCAGTATGCCACTAGTTGTGGTGACACTTTGTTCCATATGTGAACCTGGTTGAACCCCAAGACCACAGTGATTATACGCAACTCCAACTGTTAATTTCCTGAGGGCTTTCACCTCCTACATCTACATTTATACTGTGCAAACAACTGTGAGGTGCATGGCAGAGGGTCCCATTGAACTTGTTATTAGGGTTTCTTCCTGTTCCATTCATATATGGAGTGTGGGAAGAATGATTATTTGAATGCCTCTCTGCATGCAATAATTATTCCAATGTTATCATCATGATCTTTCTCTGAGCAATATGTAGGGTGTTGTAGTCTATCCTTAGAGTAACCATTTAAAGCCGGTTCTTGAAACTTTGTTAATAGACATTCTCAGAATAGTTTATATCTGTCTTCAAGAGACTGCCATTTCTGTTCCTTCATTATCTCTGTACAGATGCATTTAACATACCTGTGACCATTCATGCTGCCCTTCTCTGTATATGTTCAATATCCCCTTGTCACGGGACATGCCATACCGACCAAGGGAGTGGATGAGGACGTTTCCTGACCTGGAAGAGCTTTCATAGAAGGCCCTTGCCAGATCTTGGAAGTGCTCTTTTAAGAGTGGGATTTCAGCAGCGGCGTTCAGATCGTCAATAGGGAATCCGAGGGGTAGATGCAGTGCCCTCCTGAGGGCGCAGTTCTGCAACCGCTGGAGTTCGTCCAGGTGCTGCTTCGCCGCGTATCCTCAGACAGGGCATGCATACTCCATTACTGGCTGTATCAAGGCCTGATATACGTTCACATCCACAGAGCAGGGAAGCGAACTGGTTGAGTTGAGGATTGGGTATAGGATGGAGATTCTGGCACAGACCTTCCTGTGGACCTCATTTATGTGGGGTTTCCACATAAGATTAGAGTCCAAGGTTACGCCAAGATACTTGGCGGTTCTGCGCCAGGGGAGTTGGGTTCTGTTTAGGTGAAGGTGGAGGGGGGCGGGGGGGGGGGGTTTGAGGAGGTCTGCGCCTTCCGAGCCTCCAGGTGATCAGCATTGCCTGCATCTTTTCAGAGTTGATGGTAATGCTCCAGCGACAGGCCCAAGTTTCTGTGTCATCTAAAACCCTTTGTAGCCTACGGATGACCAGGTCCTTTATCGTATTTCGTGTGTAGAAGGCTGTGTCGTCTGCATACTACACTGTGTGCACCAGGGGAGCTGTTGGGGTTGTTGGGGTGCCTGCATTGTACAGACTGTACAAAACTGGCCCCAGGACCAATCCCTGTGGCACCCCAGCACGAATACGCCTTTTGGTGGAGGTGGCGGTTTCTACTTTGACAGAGAAAGTCC
Source organism: Schistocerca americana (assembly GCF_021461395.2). NCBI lineage: Eukaryota > Metazoa > Arthropoda > Insecta > Orthoptera > Acrididae > Schistocerca > Schistocerca americana. The sequence goes on along the minus strand of NC_060121.1, from coordinate 629,278,896 downwards.
TATTTGTGAGATAGCTTTTGATCTGCTTAACTATACTCCCGGGGAACCCCTGTGTGTATAACTCGTAGAGTAGCCCTCTATGCCATACGGAGTGAAGGCTTTGGCTACATATAGTAGCACTATCCCACAGTAGCGTCTGTGGTTGAAGCCCTCAGTGGCTGCTTCAACCACTCTCATGATATGTTGAGGGTCAGAGTGGTTCTGCTGGAATCCGAATTGGAAGTCCAGCAGAAGTTGCTATCTGGTAATATGTTCCTGCATGGGTTTTAGCAGGAGGCGCTCATAGATCTTGCTAAGAGCTGGCAAGAGGCTAATCGGCCTGTAGTGCTGCAGGAATAGAGGGTCTTTCCTGGTTTGTGTATCGCATCCACTTCCGCGTGTTTCCAGCAAGCTGGGAACTCGCGGGTACGAGTAATCTCGTTGAAGACGTTCGCGAGGTGTGTGATTGCCGAGGGCGGGAGGTTTTTAACTAACTGATTGGTAACACTGTCGTGTCCTGGGGCCTTATTTGCGGGGGGAGACCTAATTACTTTTGCCACGTCCTCTGGGGCAAAAAGTGTGGGTTCGTCCTCTGGGTCCTCCTCAGCATTGAGGAAGATGGCCAGTTGATGATGGACCACCTCTTCATGCTCTTCATCCTGGGGTTCTGCCGCTTGAAACTGCTTCTCGAAGGAGTCGGCGAGGGCGTTGGCCCTTTCAGCGTGACTGTACGCCAGACCCCGCTCGCCATGCAGTGGCGGCATCCTAGCGCGTCTTTTGGTGAATTGCTTGGTTGCTTGCCAAAGTGTGTGATCGTATACTTTGAGAGCTGTGAGGCGGTTTTGCCATTGCTGGTTTCTGTGCTCATTGAGCGGGACCTTCAGCTCTCTCTGTAGACGATTGAGCAGCCACCTGGTAGCCTGATCTCTGATGATCTTCCACTCGTTTTCCACTCTGTTATTATGTCGAATTTGAGCTAGCAAATGTTCTGGGAGCTGTATTTTTGGGGGCGGCCGATCCCATTCCGGGGGCGTGGCCTCTTCCGCTGCTTGCAAGATGAAGCCTGTTAGATATTGTAGTGCTTGTTCTACGAGGTGCATTCAAGTTCTAAGGCCTCCGATTTTTTTCTGATTAACTACTCACCCGAAATCGATGAAACTGGTGTTACTTCTCGACGTAATCGCCCTGCAGACGTACACATTTTTCACAACGCTGACGCCGTGATTCCATGGCAGCGCCGAAGGCTTCTTTAGGAGTCTGTTTTGACCACTGGAAAATCGCTGAGGCAATAGCAGCACGGCTGGTGAATGTGAGGCCACGGAGAGTGTCTTACATTGTTGGAAAAAGCCAAAATTCACTAGGAGCCAGGTCAGGTGAGTAGGGAGCATGAGGAATCACTTCAAAGTTGTTATCACGGAGAAACTGTTGCGTAACGTTAGCTCGATGTGCGGGTGCGTTGTCTTGGTGAAACAGCACACGCGCAGCCCTTCCCGGACGTTTTTGTTGCAGTGCAGGAAGGAATTTGTTCTTCAAAACATTTTCGTAGGATGCACCTGTTACCGTAGTGCCCTTTGGAACGCAATGGGTAAGGATTACGCCCTCGCTGTCCCAGAACATGGACACCATCATTTTTTCAGCACTGGCGGTTACCCGAAATTTTTTTGGTGGCGGTGAATCTATGTGCTTCCATTGAGCTGACTGGCGCTTTGTTTCTGGATTGAAAAATGGCATCCACGTCTCATCCATTGTCACAACCGACGAAAAGAAAGTCCCATTCATGCTGTCGTTGCGCGTCAACATTGCTTGGCAACATGCCACACGGGCAGCCATGTGGTCGTCCGTCAGCATTCGTGACACCCACCTGGATGACACTTTTCGCATTTTCAGGTCGTCATGCAGGATTGTGTGCACAGAACCCACAGAAATGCCAACTCTGGAGGCGATCTGTTCAACAGTCATTTGGCGATCCCCCAAAACAATTCTCTCCACTTTCTCGATCATGTCGTCAGACCGGCTTGTGCGAGCCCAAGGTTGTTTCGGTTTGTTGTCACATGATGTTCTGCCTTCATTAAACTGTTGCACCCATGAACGCACTTTCGACACATCCATAACTCCATCACCACATGTCTCCTTCAACTGTCGATGAATTTCAATTGGTTTCACACCACACAAATTCAGAAAACGAATGATTGCACGCTGTTCAACTAAGGAACACGTCGCCATTTTATGTATTCAAAACAGTTCTCATTCTCGCCGCTGGCGGTAAAATTCCATCTGCTGTACGGTGCTGCCATCTGTGGGACGTATTGACAATGAACGCGGCCTCATTTTAAAACAATGGACATGTTTCTATCCCTTTCCAGTCCAGAGAAAAAAATTGGAGGCCTTAGAACTTGAATGTACCCCATACTGTTCGGCAGTAGGTGGCGGAGCGCGAGCGATATCAGAGGCGACAGTTTCTCGATATCGCTCCCAGTCTGTACGTTTGTAAGACGTCTGGTACAGTGGGAGTGCTACCCATTCTCCCACATCGATCTCTAGAATTACTGGGTTGTGGTCAGAGGACATTTTGTTGACTGTCCTTGCGGCCACAAACCCTGCGATCCTCCTAGTGAGGGTTATGTCTAACACGTCGGGCCTACCTCCATTTTTTGGAAAGTGTGTGGGCTCGACTGGGCCCCATGTTTCGAAGTGGTGGAAGCGCACTAATCGTTGCAGTTTGGCGCCTGCTCTGGAGGTTACTCTAGAGTTCGAATCTGGGTGTTTGCCACTGAAGTCACTTCCTATTACGAGTTTGCCTTCAATTTGCCCTAGAGCAGCTATGTCTCCCTCATCTATCTAGTCTCGTGAGGGTCTGTAGATTGCAACGATTGTTAGGGGTCCAGCAGCAGTGGTTACTTCTACCACCACATGCCATAGCTTCGATTTTATTGGTAGCTGGTAAGAATACCTGGTGGTGGGGGATCCCTCTTTCTATGTAAATGGGCACTCCTCCGCCTTGGGTTGGCCTGTCCTTGCGGTAGCTAACGTAGTTGGGGACTGTCGCTTGTATTCCCTGTTTTAAGTGGGTTTCCCCCATCATGCATATGTCGATGAAGAACTCCTTTATGAGTTCTCTGAACTCGACCTCTTGATTAACAATGCCATCTGCGTTAAAGACGCACATTGTCAGGCCTTGGATATTTGGTCATCTATCCATGATGGGCTTTTGAAACTACTGAAGGTGTCGCAGAGGGTAACGGCTGCTGGACTGCTGCCTGAATTGCAACGAGGATCTGGGTGTTCTGCTTCTGGGCCTCCCTGAATTCCTTCATCAATCATAATGTTTAGCACCTGATGCGAGGGGGTGGAATGTGTTTGGGGTTCCCTAAGGTTTCCTCTGTCTTGGTGGGCTTGGTTGTTGTTGTAGTGTGTTTCCTGGTGTTGTTCTTGTGACTGTGTTTGGTGTTGTGGTGATAGGACTACGTTTTCATGGCATCTCGAAGGAGAAACTACTTCCACGTATGTTGCCCTTGGTAGATCCAGTCTTGGTTTTACCCAAGTCTTGTCCGCTTGTGTTGCCGTGTATTGTTTCTTTGTGTGACAGTTTTGGGTGGTGTTGTCTTGTCTGCATGTGTGGTGGGCAGCCTTTGCGCCCTTTACCTGCTGTGCGTTTGTGGACCTTGCAATCTTGGTAACCTGCTGTGCGGTTTTTGCCACACGGCGTGATCCTTTTTTGTGGGTCCATGTGTTTTAGTGTGCAGGACCTTGTGTCATGTGCATCGGCGCTCTTCCTGCATCTTATCGCCATGGTGCAATGTGCGGCGATATGGTTTAGGCCTTGGCACCTAAAGCACTGCACCGTCTTGTTTTTATGGTGCAGTGGCTCAGTGGTGACAGGCACCGCCAAGACCATTTTTATTTCCCTCTTGTTTTGGGGGATATCTGGAAGCGTTACCTGGCATAGGGGCCACTTACTTTCAACTTTGCCCATCTGCTGGACAGCCTTGACTACGTACCCCTGGGCAGTCAAGTCTGTTTTGATTGCCTGGGGGGGGGGGGGGGGGAAGTCGTCTTGGGAGGTCTCTGATTACTATGTTCTTGTTCCGTGTTTCTGTTGTGGGGAACGTGTAGTGGGGTATGTTTTTGTTTGTGAGAAGTGTTTTGATTGTGTTGTAGTGTTCCAATGTGTTAAGTGTTATTTTTATTTTGTCACCACCAGCAGGTTTTGCCTTAAAACTGTATCCCCCGATTTCCGATTCTAACAGCTCGAAGAGTTCCTCATAATTCCAAGGAAACTCTGCGACAATCGGTGGGAGTTGGTGGATGACCTTTTTCTGTGTTTGTGCTTCTGTTGTGTTGTTTTGTGTTGTCTCTGGCTCATCAGCCACCGCCTGAAACATGTTCTGGGTGGGTTCCACTCCCCTGGCCGCCGGAAGCCTCGGCTGGCGAAAGGTTTTGTTCGTCAGCACGAAACCGTCCGAATCCTGCCCGGTTATGTGGTTCCCTTCCAGGGCGACAATTTCCTGGTTCCCTCCCAGGGCGACTACAGGTGCTGTCGGGGACGCAGGCTCCTCAGAGGGTGAGGGTGTGGTTGTGGTACTGGAGCGTTTCTTGCTCTTAGGGTGCTTGTCCTTGTGGTCCTTCTTTACACGCCGCTGTTTGGATGAGGTGGACTTGTGTGGTGGGGATTTAAGGTATTTGGATCGGGTAGAGGGTTGGGTTGAGGTGATGGGTTTGGGGAGGATTTCGATTGGCAGACGGGTTGTCTGCTTGCCTTTACTCAGGGATGCAATGTAGTTTGGTAGGTTGTTGGTGGCGTTGGCAAGCAGGAACGGACTTAGGACGATGCTAGGAGGGGTGGGATCGCAAGTACTGACGATGTATCTTGATGTTGGAGTATTGTGTATAACAGCATTTGGTGTATTTCTCGCCATGTCGGGAGCGGAAAAGGGGGCTGCTGCCAAGGGAGTGTCAGTTACAGCCATCGTTGTCTCCGTTAGGTGGCTCGGCTGTATTGCTGGCCCTATTTTTCTGGTGGACATGGAGGTCTGGATGGCGGCGGCGGAAACCTCTGCAGTTCCACAGTCGGCTTCCAGGTCCTGGCCCACATTTTCCCCAACCTTGGGACCTCTTGTCGACAGCTTCGACCCCATGGCACCACTGGAGCTAGACATCATGGAAATCAAAAAAGAACACGGCAACTCTGCTGTCGGGCGTCACCAAAAATTATCCTGCCCACCGTAATTGCTTACTTCAGACCTCAATTGAGTTCCCGCCGATGCTTTGATAAAAGTAAAGCCAAGGATACTTCTGGTTTGTCACCCATGCAAGCAGGGGACTATGGCTGAAGGTGAGCTAGTAAGAGGAGCGATGCTCAACCCTTCACTGCCACTCAGCGAGTGCACTTCCCCAGTATTCTACCAATAAACCAAAGTCTACCACCTGCTTTACCTATGACTGAACCTATGTGAATATTTCATTTCATATCGGTACATGGTCCTACTCCCAGGTTTTTGTATGAGTTGTTCGATTTCAACAGTGACTCACTGATATTATAGTCATAGGGTACTACGTTTTTTCGTTTTGTGAAGTGCAAAATTTTACATTTCTGAACATTTAGAGTAAGTAGCCAACTCTGCGCCATATTGAAACCTTATTAAGATCTGACTGAATATTTATGCAGCATCTTTCAGATCGTACTTCATTCTAGGTAACTGCATCAACTGCAAAAAATCCTGATGTTGCTATTAATATTGTTTGCAAGGTCATTAGTATACAACACAAACAGCAAGGGTCCCAACACACTTCCCTGGGGCACACCTGAAGTTACTTTTACATCAGATGGTTACTCTCCATCCAAGATAACTTGTTTTGTTCTCCCTACCAAAAAGTCCTCAATACAGTCACAAATTTCTCTTGATACCCCATATGATCGAATTTTTGCAATGAGCATAGGCGCAGTACCGAGTCAAATGCTTTTCAGATATCAAGAAACACTGTATCTTCCTAGTTGCCTTGATCCAGATCGTTCAGAGAAGTGCGAGTTGTGTTTCACATGATCGATGTTTTCGAAATCCAAGCTGGTTATCATTGAGATGGTCATTATGTTCAAGATACCTCATTGTGTTTGAGCTCAGAATATGTACTAAGATTCTACAACAAATCGATGTCAACAATATTGGACGGTAGTTTTGTGGGTTAGTTCTACTACTCTTCTTGCAGATGGGTATGACCTACACCTTTTTTCCAAAAACTGGGCACAATTTTTTGTTCGATGGATCTATGATAGATTACAGTGAGAAGAGTGGCTAACTCAGCCGCAAATTCGGTATAGCATTTGACGGGGATTCCATTGGAACCTGGAGCTTTGTTCAATTTTAACAATTTCAGCTGTTCATCAACGTCACTGTTACTAGTACTTATTTTTCCCTCTTTTCAGTGGTACGAGGATTAAATTGGGGCAATTCTCCTGGTGTTTGCTTTGTAAAGGAACATTTGGTTGGTCGGTTGATTTGGAGGAGGAGACCAAACAGCGAGGTCATCGATCCTGGAACATTTGAAAACGGAGTAAAGCATTTCAACTTTTGCTTTGCTGACCTCAATTTCAGTTTCTGTCTCATTCACTAGAGACTAGACACTGTGTTTTGTGCCATTAACACCCTGAACATAGAACCAGAATTTCTTTGGAATTCGTGAAATGTCATTTGATAATATTCTGTTACGGTAGTCACTCAATGCATCACGCATTGCTCATTGCATTATTAGCTTACATTCACCATTAATTGAATTTAATGTACCATGGTGACGTGTTTGTGATAAATCTTCAATGTGAAGTTGCCTTGAAATAGTATACTGGCACAACACGCAATTAAATACAGCGCCTTCCAAGTTATCGAAGGTACGAGTACAGCAAAGAGCATTACCCTAAATATACTCCTCGTTTTGAAAGGAATGCTTCAACACCCAGCAACTGCCTTTAGAACGGGTTGTATAAACTTTGGCTGGACGTATACCATAGCGTGTAAGGCGGAAATTTGAATGATAGTGACTAGTACACATCAAAAATTTTCGGTTTTAAAGGCAGGAAAGTAGAAGAGATTATTGTGTGCCGACTACCTCCTATACAGTGCGTTAGATAAATGCAAATACTGTGAAAAGTGGCAGCCCAGCTATTTGCTCAAATCGGTGTGGCACGAGTTTTTGTTCGCATGTTACTACCTTGCGCAAGAGAACATCGACCATGCATATGTTTATGGCAAGCCTTAGTTTGCTCTATATCTACTGGATTACAACGACTGTTTTGCCTAAACAGTCACAGCGTGAACAGATTTTTGTAAACACATCGAACGTCATTTTTATTACCGACAGGGAATACCTCAGTATTGCCATAGACACTGCCCTTATACGCAACGGATGGGTGCGACGAAATCTTTGGTTAGTGCTTCGAAGTACTTATTTCTCGATCTATTTATCTTTACAGAATTTGACAATATGTAGTTAAGTTCTAGTGCTGGGGTAATTTTTAACCTTTTATCATTCACAAAAGAAATTTGTTGCCTGAATAAATTCGGTACCTAGGGTTTAATTAATAAAATGGCCATAGGTATTTTTCTTTACAATCCCATATTATAGTTCGTATGAGATGTACTAGCACAAAAAGATTATCGTACGCAACTTAGTTTGTGGCAATATCATCTCCCTTTTAGTATACAACCTTTTTATTTCTTATAACTGATTCAGCATGTGATATTATGGAGCACTTGTGGCTGGAAGGGATATAAGATTTCAATAGTTCACCCAGCAGTTGTGGATGTCGTGGTACTGATGTGACTGGAAACCAGAATTATAAGTCATTGTATTTATGGTGATTTGTATGAAAGAGCATAATGAGATGCAACTCCTTCATAATGGTAAGGGATCAACAGGAAACACGACACCGTGGTCTCTGGTTTCTTTAACTATCAAGAGATTGATGTCATTATCAAAAATGAAAGATAGATGAGATAAGCTTACATGCTTTTTTGCTCATAGATCTGGACTAGCCCTCCATTTTGGTGACAGTTTACTGTCCACAACTGAATTTCTTTCAGATAAGTTTTTAAAAAGCTGGCTTGGCATTTGGGAGGAGTGAGTTTAAATTCGTCTTCCGGCCATTTGTATTAGCTTTTCTGTGAATCTGCTAAATAAAAAAATCTTCATGGGGCGGTAAGCCATTATCTTCCTATCTATTTTAAACCAAACTGTATGTCAGTGTTTGATAGTCATGTTCAATGTGTTTGTCAGAGTGGAGGATTGTTATCATCGACATGTAACCACGAAATCACAGTGTGTGCTCTGTAATAGAAAACACAGTAATATTGTGATATGGAAGCTGTAGATCATCGGTATGCAGAACCCCTTGTGACGTCTTAACTAAGAAGCCAATCTTGGACACTGTCGTAACCTTCATCATCTACAACACAAAGTATCTGTCATAAGGGAGTCTTGAAAGTTGTTCCTCAACAGTGCTGTGAATACTCGTCACTTAGGATATGGCTACATTCTGTAACGATGCTTACCACTTGCCATAAGTAGAAATTATACAAATTACCTTCAGACACTTTGTTTTCTCATGATGACTTACAAGAAGGCTCTGCAATGCAAATTGTGCAACGTACTTAACATGTTCTTTGCTCCAAGCGTACAAACCACACACACCATATGTTGTAAAGTAGACCTCTGCCTCATGGTCTCTGGTTACAAAACACTATATTGTTTTCATATCCAGCCCCCATAACAACGTCCATATCACAAGCATTGTAAAAATTTCTGTTACATAATCTTTAAATGTTTTTTTGTTTTGCTCGCAGCAAATTTTATTCACCATCACTATTTTCATTCTGATACTCATACAGTTAACCTAACAGTTTTGGGACCGATGACCATGGCAGTCTGGTCCCTTTAATCCCCCAAACCAACCAACCAACCTAACAGTTTTATGATGTCATGATTAATATGTATGGGCAAAGTTATTCTTTTTGCGGAACCATTCGTTTTGAGATAGTTCTTATTGAACTAGTTCAAATGAACTATGTAGTTTATTTTTAATGATAAAGACAATAAATAAGAGCACCTGGAAAAGCCTGTAAACTAATAAGTCAGAGAACAGTATTTTATTGCCTGTAATATACTAAGTACGGAGTATCGCTCTGCGTGCACGTGGTATTAGTATTTTTGACTTCTAAAAGTCCTGTATCATCTATTGATATTCATGACATGCTCTCCACGTTATTTAAGTAATGACATATGTAATCGTTGCTGGCTTAAACCGTTTTAACCCTTATCCGTGAAAGTGGTCCATGACTGAAACTGGTCGATATTTGGGTTTAAAATAAAAGTAGCTTATGGTCAAACATGCATTTTATAGTTTTTTTTTCTCTCCAAATCAAACACTGCCATGCACTATAAGATTCAGCAATAGCAGCAGGGCAGTAATAGAAGCATCCTCCTAAATATTCCCTCACAAAATACTTTTTTTTTTTTTACCATTCATATTTTCTGGTAGATTGTTGAATTGGTTAATAAAATCAACAGGGTGCGCATTACCATATTCTTCAAAATCACTAAATTCCTTATAATGAACACAAAAAGATAAATTAGACTTTTCATACATGTTAGGGGAGAGTGGTGAGACTTGATCCCTTTTTTACATTTTATTTTTTAAAGCGGTTGGTATAAACATAAGGAAAGAACTAAAATGTATAATAAATAGTCAGTTTTTAACTCTTTCTGTCCCTATTTTTAATTCAATCCTTTGCTATTTACTATCACCATAAAAAATTAAAAACTAAAGCCATGCAGAATGGATCAAGTCTCACCATATGTGGGACACTTGATCCCTTTTACGGAGAGACTTTATTGTGGTAAATAAAACAATTTATTCATTATTCAAACCAAATTTTATTTTGTCTATAAGATTTCTAAGAGGAACTGAGGTTTACTAACAAAAGAAATTCACATAATAACTTTAGAAAACAAATTCATTCATGATCTCTAGAGGCATGCTTGAAGTGCAATTTGTAGCCTACAAAACATGTTATGAGATCATAAAAAGTCACTAAGTTATCAAATATATATAACATTCACCATGGCGCTCGGGGGTCACAGCACCAATTTGTGACACTACCTGTCTGACCAGGGCGTAACGGCTGTTCAGAGTTATGAAAAGGGTTGACACGAACATCATTCCAACCTGCACTGTCTTCTTGACATTTGACAAAGTTCAACTCCCATAGAAAATCAAAGCAGGCTATGAGATAATTTCCGTTCACCCTTACGTCCCAAACCCTACACATTGCTGTCGGTGTCAGCGGTTCAATCACACCAGCCAGTCCTGTTCCAATCCGGCCAAATGTGTTACGTGTGGCAAGGATGCCCATGAGGGTGCTTGTCCACCTCCATCCCCTCACTGCATCAACTGTATGGGTGACCACGCTGCTTCCTCTCGAGATTGCCCCGTTTCTAAAGACGAAAAGCTCATCCAGGAAATCAGAATGAAGGAAAAGGTGTCGACCTTTGCTGCTCGAAAATTATTCGCCAGTCGACAGCCCACCGTGCCTCAGACAGGAAAATACAGCACTGTCCTTGCTTCTCCTCGGCCAACAAAGGAGGCGGCCACGCAGACTTGCGACCTCACCTTTAGTGCCACGGTCGTCAGATCGTCCAGCGCAAAGATCGCCCGTTCAACCTTACCACTTTCGCCTGCCCACTCTATGGCTCGCCCTTCATCGGGTTCTGCTAAATCTCGAGCCCAAAAGTCAGACACGAAGACTTCGAAAAAAGAGCATACTCGTGAAGATTTTTTACGTACCCCAACTTCACAACCATCGGTTCCTCCTTCATCTAAACATCATATTTCCAAGAAGGCTACTAAGAAACCCAGTTCATCTCCTTCTCCGCCAAGGCGTGTCCCATCTACAGCACCACCTGGCGGAAATCGCCCTCGGCCGTCTTCTGTGTCACCGAGGCGCACTGCTGGCGGCCGATCAACCGGCCGATCGCTGGTGGCAGGAGCTGCTGCTGAACAACCTGTGGATCAAGATCTTCTGCCTTCGACTGAATGCCATTCCATGCTGTCGGTCGCAAGCTCTGAGCAGTCGTTGAGTTGACGGCAACCTTCGTCACATTCCTCCATTTTCTGTTCACCCTATGTCCATTATCCACTGGAATATCTGCGGCATTCGAGCCAACCGGGATGAATTGTCGATCCTCTTACGATCCTACTCGCCGGTCATCTTCTGTCTTCAGGAAACAAAGCTGTGTCCCCATGACCGCTTTGTTCTCCCCCATTTTCAGTCTGTCCGATTTGATCTCCCCTCTGTTGAAGGCACTCTAGCCCATGGAGGACTCATGATTCTTCTCCATGATACTCTCCATTATCACCCAATCCACTTAAACACTTCCTTCCAAGCTGTCGCTGTCCGTCTTTCCCTTTCTGGATATACCTTTTCTCTTTGTACTGTATACATTCCATCGTCCACACCAATGGCACGAGCTGATCTCCTTCATCTTCTTGGTCAGCTTCCACCCCCCTATTTGCTGGTTGGGGACTTCAATGCCCATCACCCGTTTTGGGGATCTCCACATCCTTGTCCACGTGGCTCACTATTGCTAGACGTCTTCCTCCAAGCGGATCTAGTTTGCCTCAACATTGGGGTCCCTACATTTTTGTCTGCCTCCACGACAAATTTCTCTCATTTGGACCTTTCGGTCGGTACTGTTCCGCTAGCTTGGCGCTTCGAATGGTTCACCCTTGATGATACACACTCCAGTGACCACTTTCCATGTGTCCTTAGACTGCAGCCTCAACTGCCATATATGCGCCCGCGACGCTGGAAGTTTGTCCAAGCCGATTGGACACTTTTTTCATCTCTAGCGACATTCGATGACCGTCACTTTCCCAGCGTCGACAATGAGGTCACACATATTACCGACGTTATTCTTACAGCTGCGGAACATTCAATACCACGCACCTCCGAATTGCCCCGGCGCCCCCCAGTTCCTTGGTGGAACGAGGCGTGCAGTGACGCAATACGTGAGTGGCGACATGCTCTTCGCGTTTTCCACCACCATCCTACTTTGGCCAACTGTATCCGCTATAAGCAGTTCCGTGCGCGATGCCGTTGCGTCATCCGCGATAGCAAGAAGGCAAGCTGGAAATTCTTTATTAGCTCATTTAACACCTTCACTCCCTCCTCGGAAGTTTGGAGTCGGCTTCGACGGTTCTCAGGCGTGCCTAGTTTCTCCCCGGTCTCTGGGCTCACTGTCGTGCATGATACATTAGTGGACCCCATTGCAATTTCTAACTCATTGGGTCAGCACTTTGCTGAGATTTCGAGCTCTTCAAATTACTCGCCAGCGTTTCTCCCGAAGAAATGTGCAGCGGAAGTGCGACCTCTTGCTTTCTCCTCTCAAAATCGCGAAAGCTACAATACTGTTTTCTCCATGCGGGAACTCCAACATGCACTCTCTTCTTCTCGCTCCTCCGCCCCAGGACCGGATGGTATCCACGTCCAAATGTTGCTGCATTTATCAACCCATAGTCTGCGTTACCACCTTCGCCTTTATAATCGAATTTGGACCGACAGTACTTTTCCCAGACGATGGTGGGAAGCTATTGTCGTTCCTGTTCCGAAACCTGGAAAGGACAAACATCTCCCCTCTAGCTATCACCCCATTTCTCTCTCGAGTAGTGTATGTAAGGTTTGGAGCGTATGGTGAATTGCTGTTTAGCTTGGTGGCTGGAGTCACACAGTCTTTTAACACCTGCCCAATGCGGATTCCGAAAGCATCGTTCTGCAGTTGACCATCTTGTTGCTCTCTCCACTTATATCATGAACCATTTTTATCTTGAAACGCCAAACAGTAGCAATATTTTTTGATCTGGAGAGAGCATACGATACCTGTTAGAGGACAGGCATCCTCCGCACACTGTTCTCTTGGGGCTTTTGAGGTCGGCTGCCCCTTTTTCTTCGCGAATTTATGGCAGAACGCACATTTAGAGTGCGGGTGAACACTACTTTCTCCCAAGAAAACGGGGTACCCCTGGGCTCCGTGCTGAGTGTTGTACTGTTTGCCATTGCCATAAATCCAATTATGGATTGTCTCCTTCCTGATGTCTCGGGCTCCCTCTTTGTGGACGATTTTGCAATCTACTACTGCTCTCAACGGACCAGCCTTCTTGAACGACGTCTTCAAGGATGTCTCGATCGCCTCCACTCTTGGAGCATCGAAACCGGCTTCCGTTTTTCTCCCAGTAAGACCGTTTGTGTTAATTTTTGGCGATGTAAGGAGGGTGGATGAAACTCCTTACGTAGCCAAAGGAGTTTCATCCACCCTCCTTACATCTAGGACCTGTCAACCTTCCGTTTTCGGACGTCGCTAAATTCTTGGGTCTTATGTTTGACAGAAAACTGTGCTGGTCCTCCCACGTTTCCTATCTTTCGGCTCGCTGTCTGTGATCCCTCAACACCCTCCGTGTCCTAAATGGTACCTCCTGGGGAGCGGACCGAGTGGTCCTTCTCCGCCTCTATCGCGCTTTAGTGCGCTCGAAATTGGACTATGGAAGCAAAGTCTACTCCTCTGCTCGGCCGTCTATTCTTCGGCATCTCGACTCTATCCACCACCGTGGATTACGTTTGGTGGCTGGAGCTTTTTACACCAGCCCTGTGGAAAGCCTTCATGCTGAGACTGCTGAACCTCCGCTGTCCAATCGGCGAGCAGTCTTTCTGAGTCGTTATGCTAGCCACCTGTCTTCCATGCCTGCTAATCCAGTCCATGACATTTTTTCCGACGCCTCCTTTGATGTAGGGTATGCAGGCCGCCCTTCCTCCCTACTACCACCGGGAGTCCGCTTCCGTAAACTGCTCCATTCTCTTTCCTTCCGCTTTCCTAAAACCTTCTTGACAACTTGGGGTACAGCACCGCCTTGGCTCCGTCCCCGGATCTGTCTGCTCCGTGACCTTTGTCAGTTTCCCAAGGATGATACCCCTTCACTTGTTTATCGTCGGGCATTTTCTGCTCTATGTGCACAAATGAAGGAATCCACATTTATTTACACTGATGGTTCAAAAACATCGTTTGGTGTAGGGAGTGCCTATATTGTTGGCGACACCTCAAATCAATTTTGGCTTCCCGACCAGTGTTCGGTTTATACTGCGGAGCTTTACACTGTTCTCCAGGCTGTCCACTACATCCACCGCCATCAGCGGTTACAGTATGTTATCTGTTCAGATTCTCTCAGCTCTCTCCTCAGTCTCCAAGCTCTTTACCCTGTCCACCCTCTGGTCCACCGGATTCAGGACTGTCTGCGCTTCATCCACCTGGGGGGCGTCTTGGTGGCGTTCCTCTGGCTCCCGGGACACGTTGGTATCTGTGGAAATGAGGCGGCCGATATAGCGGCCAAGGCTGCAGTCTCTCGTCTTCGGCCAGCTATTCAATCGATTCCCTTCGCCGATCTACGGAGCGTTTTCTGTCGTCGTGTTGTTCTTTTATGGCACGCACATTGGTTGACACTTCCCCATAATAAATTGTGGGACGTGAAAGCTCTTCCTTGTGCTTGGACCTCTTCCTCCCGAACGCGTCGTCGGGAGGAAGTAATTTTAACTAGACTCCGGATAGGGCACTGTCTTTTTAGCCTTCGACATCTTTTAAGCGGCGATCCTCCCCCACTCTGTCCCCACTGCTCTCAGCTGTGGACGGTAAGACACCTTTTAATTGAGTGCCCCTATTTTACTCCGTTACGCGCCCGTCTACAGCTGTCGCCTGATATATCGTCAATTTTAGCAGATGACACGCGCTCGGCCGATCGCGTTCTCGAGTTTATTAGTGCCAGTGAAATGACATCATTTTTGAGTTTCGTTCCCGTTGCTGCTGGTTTCCATTTTCGGTTTTTTACTGTTTCCTACGTCACGGACCGGGCGCTAATGACCATAGCAGTTTTGCGCCCTAAAACCAAAACAAAAACAAAAAAGCAGTGAGCGAACAAGTGTATTTTCGGATTGCATTTCCTTAGGATTCTTCCATTGAATCTCAGTCTGGCATCTGCTTTACCGATGGTCAACTTTATATGATCATTCCATTTTAAATCACTCCAAATGCGTACTCCCAGATAATTTATGGAATTAACTGCTTCCAGCTGCTGACCTGCTATATTGTAGCTAAATGATAAAGGATATTTCTTGCTATGTATTTGCAGCACATTACACTTGTCTACATTGACATTCAATTGCCATTCCCTGCACCATGCGTCAATTTGTTGCAGATCCTCCTGCATTTCAGTACAATTTTCCATTGTTACAATCTCTCAATATACTACAGCATCATCTGCAGAAAGCCTCAGTGGACTTCCGATGTTATCCACAAGGTCATTTATATATATTGTGAATAGCAACGGTCCTACGACACTTCCCTGCGGCACACCTGAAATCACTCTTACTTGGAAGACTTCTCTCCATTGAGAATGACATGCTACTTTCTGTTATCTAGGAACTCTTCAATCCAGTCACACAATTGGTTTGAGGCCCTCTGAGTCTCGTGGACGAATAGCGCGAGCTGGGTTTCACACGATTGTCTTTTTCGAAACCCATGCTGATTCCTACAGAGCAGATTTCTAGTCTCCAGAAAAGTCATTATACTCAGACAATACGTGTTTCAAAATTCTACAACTGATCGATGTTAG
Organism: Schistocerca americana; assembly: GCF_021461395.2. Classification (NCBI taxonomy): domain Eukaryota; kingdom Metazoa; phylum Arthropoda; class Insecta; order Orthoptera; family Acrididae; genus Schistocerca; species Schistocerca americana. Next base: position 629,263,217 of record NC_060121.1, on the reverse strand, counting down.
ATATATAGGTCTATAGTTCTGCACATCTGTTTGATGTCCCTTCTTGAAAATGGGGATGACCTGTGCCCTTTTCCAATCCTTTGGAACGCTACCCTCATCTAGAGACCTACAATACACCGCTGCAAGAAGGGGGCAAGTTCCTTAGTGTACTCTGTGTAAAATCAAATCGGTATCCCATCAGGTCCAGCGGCCTTTCTTCTTTTGAGCCATTTTAATTGTTTCTCCATCCCTCTGTCGTCTATTTCAATATCTACCATTTTGTCATCTGTGCGACAATCTAGAGAAGGAGCTACAGTGCAGTCTTCCTCTGTGAAACAGATTAGGAAAAAGACATTTAGTATTTTGGACTTTAGTCTGTCATCCTCTGTTTCAGTACCATTTTGGTCACAGAGTGTCTGGGCATTTTGTTTTGATCCACCTACCGCTTTGACATAAGACCAAAATTTCTTAGGATTTTCTGCCAAGTCAGCACATAGCCCTCCTCACACTACATTTCGCTTCGCGTAATTTTCGTTTGTCTGCAAGGCTTTGGCTATATTTATGTTTGCTGTGAAGTTCCCTTTGCTTCCGCAGCAGTTTTCTAACTTGGTTGTTGTACTACAGTGGCCCTTTTCCATCTCTTACGATTTTGCTTGGCACATACTTATCTAATGCATATTGTACAATGGTTTTGAACTTTGTCCACTGATCCTCAACACTATCTGTACTTGAGACAAAACTTTTGTGTTGAGCCATCAAATACTCTGAAATCTGCTTTTTGTCACTTTTGCTAAACAGAAAAATCTTCCTACCTTTTTTAATATTTCTATTTATGGCTGAAATCATCGATGCAGGCAAAGAGAATTTTTCCTCCATGTCTTCCACTGCCTAGAAAGTGATATGTGCTAAGGAGAGAATTGGACACAATACATCACTCTGAGGAATACTTGTGTTTATATATTGCTTAGCTGACAGTTGTTTTACTAAAAATTTATCTGCAGCAGATCTGTGAACAATCTCCATGTTTTGCACTCTGTTTCCACATAAGACTGAGACCACTCATTCACTGTTCCCCTTTTTCCTAGCACTTTGAGGTTGCTCAATAGTATTGTATGATCAACATTGTCAAAAACCATGGACAAGTCCAATAAAATGCATGTAACCCCATCATTCCTATTAAGAGCTTCAGGTACCACTTTCATAAACTCTGCTGTGGCCAACATTGTACGTCTTCCACTTCTGAAACCAAAATGTGCTTTGTTAAAGACGTTGTATTTTTGGATGTAACTTATCAGTCTCTCTTGTATGATTACCACAGTTATTTTTGACGATGAAGATAGCAATGAAATTGCCTGTACTTTCCTGCTTTAGGTATTCTGGGGGAAACACCTGAACTAAAAGATTCATTTATTATTTTTGTTAATGGAGCATGTATGTTATTGTGCATGCCTTTAGGAGAAAAACAGAAACCTTATTTATGCCTGTTGTCTTCTTATTTTACTGTCTTTAACTTCAAGCTGTGTTATGAGAAACATCACTGTGCTTGCTGTGTAAGTCATTGTGGATGCTTCAGGTGTTTTGGGAAGATTTTGCTGCAGCTTCTCCGCAGTACCAGAGAAATAATTATTTACAAAATTAGTTAATTTCTGAGAACTTCCTATTATTTTATCTCCATCTTTAATTTGTATGTTACAATGCCTGTTCTGCCTTTTCTAGTCTCTTGTTTTAATACTTCCCATACTGCTTTGCTTTTATTTTCTGCATTGTATATCAATTTATAATTAAACGATTTTTTGTTGCGAACAGTACCCTCCTGTATCCTTTTTTATACCTGAGACACTACTCAACGAACTATTGATCAGTGCAGCAGTTTTGCAGTAAACTCGTAAATTTAAGTGTCTGTGATGACTTTCTAATACCCACAGGTATCTATTCAATTTTCTTATCTGCAGCAGTAGAAATGGCTACTTTTGGAAATGTCACCTCAAAAATGAATTTAAACAATGTGCAAAACTCTGAGAACATAACATCTACACTGCTTTCCATATACACTTCATCCCAGATTTGATTTGGCAATGCCCCAGAAAAAGTATGTGTTGTATGTTCTGAAAAAATCCTTTTGCAGGCCTGTAATTTTGCAGGTTCCATTGAACCTGTCTTTAGCTTTATTATCTGACAATAATGATTCAAAATGCCAAAATCTCTTATAAATACTTTACAGCCTTCTCTGTCATTGTCCGCAAGTACATGGTCTAAAACTGAGGCTGAAGTTTTTGAACCCCCGTAGCTGTGTTTACTATTTGTGCCACACTCGAAGTGCTCAACATGTTTTACTAATTTCACCCTCATCACCATATCCACATACCTTGAAAAATGGTCTATTATTGTCAGAATGAATTTGTTACCTTATGTTGTTCGCCTAAAAGGTCCTAAGACATCAGTCCCTAACAAAGAAAATGGACATGTCGCTTCCGGTAATTGTTGTAGCAGTATCTGTTTCTGACTCAAATCTGCTCCCTGCGCACACACAATTCTTGACATACTGATCCACATCTACTTTCCTACCTCTCCACCAATACCTCTCCGCCACTCTCCTATTCATCGCTCTCCACCCTCCGTGACTGGATAACACGTGATCACGTTCTTCCTTTAAAATCTCATCCCTCAACTTTGCTGGCACTACTATCCTTGGTCCTAACTTTGTTTCCCTGCACAGAAGACCATTGTACATATTAAATAGTGGCTGTGTCTTATACAATTTACAACCATCCGCATCCTGTGATTCTTGCCATACTGCTAGGTCATAACCTACGACTTCTACTTTTGCCACTTTCCTACTTACTGCATCCGCGTTACCGTGCTTCTTCCCAGGCTTGTGCACCACCTCATAGTCGAATTCACTAAGCCTCACAGCCCATCGAGCGAGTCTAGTGGACGGATCCTTCAGCCTGAACAACCACTTCAATGCAGCATGATCTGTCACTATCTGAAATCTTCTCCCATACAAATAACATTTAAAATATGTGATTCCAAAGATTACGCTACGCATCTCCCTCTCAGTTGTTGAGTAATTCCTCTCTGCTGCATTTAACTGCCTAGACGTGTAGGCTGCAGGATGTTCTTTCCCATCAATTTCCTGACTAAGAACACACCCTTATGCTTGAGTCGATGCATTGCAAGCTAATATAAACTCCTTTTCAAAATCTGGAAACACAAGAACCGGACTTGATGTTAACACTTCTTTCAGTTTGTTAAATGCTTTCTGACACTCTTCTGTCCACTCAAATTTCACACCCTCCCATAACAATCGTGTCAACAGCTGTCTTAAATTTGCAAAACTCTTCACGAACTCCGTCATTACTGATAATATGACCCAGATATTTTACTTCTTCTAATACAAACTGACATTTCTTCAGGCTCAATGTCAAACGAGCTGCTCTTAACCTCATAAAGACTTCCCTTAACCACTGTTTATGTTGCTCCATACTACTTGAAAACACTATAATGGCATCCAAATAGACCAAACTCTGCCGTGGTTTCAAACCCCTCAAGACACTGTCTAGCAACCTCTGAAATGTTGCCGGAGCATTTTTCAAACCGAATGGCATTCTAATGTACTGATAATGGCCTCCAGGTGTGGAGAAAGCAGTTTTTGGACGATCCTCTGGAGCCATCTGTAATTGATGATAACCACTTGTCAATTCCATTGTCGAAAAGTACTGGCACTGTCCTAAGTGATGCAAAGTCTCCGATATGTTTGGAATGGGGTATGCGTCCATTACTGTCTTATTATTGAGGTATCGGTAGTAACAACAGAACCTGTATTTCTTAGTTCCATCTGCAGATTTTTTAGGTACAACGACAATGCCTGCTCCCCAGCAACTATCACTATGCTCTATAATACGATCCGCAAGCTGCTGATCAATGAAATCTTCCACAGTTGGCTGCAAATACCTTGGTATACTGTATGGTTTATGGTAAACTGGTGCTTCATTCCCTGTTGGTATCCTATGTTGAACTAATGGAGTTGCTGGTAACGGCCCTTGTGGAAAAAAACTAATCCTTAAATTCCTACAATAATTCTTCCATATGCTCTTTTTCTCCTCCTTTCAAATGCTTAATTTTGTCACGCAGTGCAGTTCTATCGACAGTTAGTGGTTGATTGCTTCGCCTACCTCTCGAACACCAGTCTTCGTCATCTGGCACATCCAGATTTGCTACTAAAACTCCTTTTCTCAAATTCACGTCTACAGCGCTAAAATTATCCATGTTCATGGGAACTACTCGCCCATCGTTCCCCTCCTGTAGCGTACAACACTACGTTTCACAAAGCACCCCCAGTGAACCCAAAACTTCATTATCCTCCAATGGTTCAATAACACATACCGTACCCACAGGTAGATTCGACTCCACACTTACCCAAAGCAACTTCCCGGTGCCACTACACACACACACACACAAACACACACACACTCATGTGAATTAAGCCTTAATGCTAATGTATGCGGTTCAATTGGTTTGTTCATTACGTTGAATGCCCCTCGCGACTGCTCTGCATTGACAACAGTTTCCCCTAGCTGAAATAACATTCCACCAAGTTCCACAGTTCATTGTCCAAGGTCAATGTTGGCATGATGTTGATGCAAGAAATCTACTCCGAGGATCATGTCGTAGCCCTCACTTACCCATGGTACTACCTCCATGCATGAATTAAATCGGACTTTCTCTATTCGAAAGTCAACTGTCACCGACCTCAAAGTCGTGACTTCCTTATCCCCCACTCCACGCAGCCTATAATGTGGTGGGTCTAACTTCCTTCGTCCCAGTATATTCTTAGTAGCCACTGACACTTGCGCCCCTGTGTCCAACAAAATCTTAAACTTATTAGGTCATATGGATCATACCACTGAATATTCCATCTCTGCATACATACTCGTAGCATTGAAATTAAACGGGAGCTCCCTTACGTGGGTCTTGGGCTGGCCCCCCTCTGCCGTTTCACAATTGTCCACCTCTCCTATCTCCACTTCTCCATTCTTCCTGCTGCCAATTTCCACCCCTTCCTTGGTGACTGGGTACATTGCCTCTGCACATGTCTCGTACGACCACACTAACAACATTTTATACCCGCTGTGAACACTGTTTGACTATCACGTACCCCTGTTGCAACGCCTATTTCCTCGCATTGAATTGCCAGCTGAATGGCCAAATACAAATCTTTCGGAGTCCCTTCATGCACTTTCCGTGACATATGCACTGGTAACCCTCTCAAAAATACATCAAGTGCCCTTTGCTTGGCCTCCTGCAACAGAACATTATTTGCTTCATCGCTCTGACCCAACTCATAAGTATACTCATTAATTTCCCTTATCCTGTCCACAAATTTCTCTACCGTCTCCCTCTGTCTCTTTGACATTGTACTCAACCTCTCCCTAAAGTACCAAGCACTATTCTGTTTCTTGCTTGCAAAAGCCCTTCCTTTAACTGCTTAAACTGTCCTGCCTTCCTTAAGGTCTCAGAACACCTTACATATGTTTTCGCTTCACTCGTTAATCTAATCTTGGCTATATGTAACAACTGCTCATTGGACCAACCGTTCACCACCGAGTTTCCAAGTCCTCCACAGACGAACGCACATCCTCAGTCAGATGCCTTGCCAGAAAATGGAATAATCAAACTTGCGGCAGCTGGATCTATCTCCTGCACCCTAAGCAACAACAACTGATCAGATGCGGTTTCACGCTCTCTTCCAGATGTTAATTCATTTATTAACTCCGTATTGTCCGCTGTCAATTGTGCTATCTTTTCCATCAAAATCCGCACCGCTTCTGGTTCCGACACACCTTGTGTTCTTGACTCTGCCATTGTGTTTGCTTTCATTCCCAGTTAGTCCTGAAACAAAACAATTAGGTACAAGAATAACCTGACTTCCTACAGCTCTATATCGTCATAGACAGTATCACCATAAACCAATACAAAAGTAATTAAATCCCACGAAAAAAATAATAAATCGTACTGCCTCGTATATACTAACACTAACTCTGACAAAAAATAATATACCCAAGCAAAACATCTAAAAATGTGGCTTCTGGCAGGCCATACTCAAAACACAAACAAGAAAGAAAACATCCAACACTCAAAAAGAACAATTTTGCCAGCACTCACCACATCTTGTGACTGTACTGCAGGCAATGGGCTCGAACGTAGTACTGTACAGATGACTTTCACTATTCTGACACCAAATGTTGAGGCGACTTCTGCCACCAAATGTATCGGGATGACCAAATGTAGTGGGAAGACACCAAATGTAGTGGTTGGGAGCCAGGAGATGCCATATTAAAATTCGTCAAGAACTTTCCAAGTGATTTATTTGTTTCCACTGCTGCACGCCATTCACCTTGGTCTAAGTCACGTAATGCTGAGGCCACCGCCCCAGCGACCCAGTGCAACGTGCTGTATGTCGGCCTTGTGCGTCAGGAGGCCAGGAGTTGGCTCAGTGGTCTGGGCAGCCAGCTGCGTTCTTCTCCTCACCAGTGTGGCTGAGATCGTGGCGACGAACAAGCGCTTGTGATCTGCCATCCGAATCTGTGGCCCTCGCCTCAGGATGTCTCCGGCGTGTGTCAGGAGCCGAGACAACTGCCCGCGGTAGCGAGCCAAAGAGTGGCCCGCCGCTGGCTGGCTGCGGACCCTGCGTGAGCGCCAAAGGGTCGAACCAACGACCCGCCGTGGACTGGGACACTGGAGCCCCATCTGTTGCTGTGTGTCGCCCAGTGGTGTGACATGCCTCGCTGTCCAGGAGAGCTGCCACACTTGAATGAATCTCGTTAGAAAACGGCACCTATTTATAATCGGCTGTGCGCCACTGTTTTGCTAACGCACTGCTCTGAGTCACATACATAGAACACCTAGGTTGAGGCAGTGGGCCCCTTCTGCCTGTAACTTGCGCCATGCATACCGCTGCGTTTACTCTTTTCAGCAGTTCGACAGCCCTGTGGCGTCCATTCTACTTCGCAACCATTGGTATGTGTAACTCACTGTAATCTGGCACGCTCCTGGCTGTAACTTGTGCTCAGAATATCACACAAAACTAACTTTACCTATCCTAAACGGTGGTGCCACTGCAATACATTTAATTAAATATTAATTGAGTCCTTCAATATTTAAATTGTAGTTTTATTGGCATAATATTTAAAGTAATGTCATGTGTCACAAGGAAAAAACTTGCTACTTTTATACAGCAAAATAGAAGATGGCATAATCCGTATCACTTCAGGTAGGGGGGCTACCTTCATAGTCTTGGATGTTATTGAATTTAGCATATGTTAAAATTCAGGAGTAAGTAAGAAACACATATTTTTTTGTTTTCTCCAAAAAAATTCTTGCTACGAGCTACAGGCATCCAAAGATGATACTGTGAACGCCATTTTGAAGATGCGAATTTCGGAATTTTTAAAAAAAATGCTGTATCTCTGTAACAGTTCTAGATATTTTGTTAGAGTTTTTTTTATTTGAAACATAATTGCTTTATAATTACAATGGTACCCTCCATTTGGACATACCTGTCAAAATTCCTTTACTGTCATCTTTTGAATTCTTTTTATAATTTACAAAAAAAGAAATTTTTTTAAAAAAATTCCAATCCAGAAAAGTTAGATATTTTCCCTGTTGGCTAGTACCATGTAGTACTATATTCTATGTAAAGGAGAGCTTCCAGTTTTAAGTTGAACAGGTTTTTTTAAAAAAATCATTTTTCTAACTTTCGAGGGTAATGTGTCTTCACTGAAGTTTCTTACTAATTTCTTTGTTACAATGTTTATTTCTATTGTCTTTGTTGCAGTTATTTCTTATCACTTTCTTTGTTGCAGTTATTTCTTTTTACTTTCATTGTTGCAGATATTTCTTACGCTTTGTTGTAGTTTCTTGTCAGTCTCTTTGTTGTGGTTGTTCGTTGCAGGTTCCTGTATTGTAGTTGTTCATAGCTAATTTGTTTACTGAAGAGGCTTCTAAGAAATCTGAGACCATCCAGTGAATTTTGTGTTTTCGTGAGGAATTTGCCAGTTGACACAGTTGCTGTGTGTTTTATGAAAAGGGCTGTTTGAAATGTCTTCTGACTGGGGCCACAGGAGAGTGAAGTGTGCTGAATATTTGCATATCCATAAGAGTGATATATAAGACATCATCATCATCATCATCATCATCATCATTTAAGACTGATTATGCCCTTCAGCGTTCAGTCTGGAGCATAGTCCCCCTTATAAAATTCCTCCATGATCCCCTATTCAATGCTAACACTGGTACCTTTTCTGATGTGAAGCCTATTACTTCAAAATCATTCTTAACCGAATCCAGGTACCTTCTCACCGGTCTACCCCAACTCCTCCTACCCTCTACTGCTGAACCCATGAGTCTCTTGGGTAACCTTGCTTCTCCCATGCGTGTAACATGGCCCCACCATCTAAGCCTGTTCGCCCTGACTGCTACATCTATAGAGTTCATTCCCAGTTTTTCTTCGATTTTCTCATTGTGGACACCCTCCTGGCATTGTTCCCATCTACTAGTACCTGCAGTCATCCTAGCTACTTTCATATCCGTAACCTCAACCTTACTGATAAGGTAACCTGAATCAACCCAGCTGTTGCTCCCATACAACAAAGTTGGTCGAAAGATTGAACGGTGGACAGATAACTTAGTCTTGGTACTGACTTTCTTCTTGCAGAAGAGAGTAGATCGTAGCTGAGCGCTCACTGCATTAGCTTTGCTACACCTCGCTTCCAGTTCTTTCACTATGTTGCCATCCTGTGAGAATATGCATCCCAAGTACTTGAATCCGTCCACCTGTTCTAACTTTGTTCCTCCTATTTGGCACTCAATCCGTTTATATTTCTTTCCCACTGACATTACTTTCATTTTGGAGATGCTAATATTCATACCTTAGTCCTTACATTTCTGATCTAGCTCTGAAATATTACTTTGCAAACTTTCAATCGAATCTGCCATCACAACTAAGTCATCCGCATAATCGAGACTGCTAATTTTGGGTTCACATATCTTAATCTCACCCAGCCAGTCTATTGTTTTCAACATATGATCCGTAAGTAATATGAACAACAGTGGAGACAGGTTGCAGCCATGTCTTACCCCTGAAACTACTCTGAACCATGAATTCAATTTACCGTCAACTCTAACTGCTGCCTGACTATCTACGTAAAGACCTTTAATTGCTTGCAAAAGTTTGCCTCCTATTCCATAATCTCGTAGAACAGACAATAACTTCCTCCTAGGAACCGGGTCATATGCCTTTTCTAGATCTATAATGCATAGATACAATTCCCTGTTCCACTTGTAACACTTCTCCATTATTTGCCTTAAGCTAAAGATCTGGTCCTGACAACCTCTAAGAGGCCCAAACCCTCACTGATTTTCATCCAATTTGTCCTCAACTAATACTCACACTTTCCTTTCAACAATACCTGAGAAGATTTTACCCACAATGCTGATTAAAGAGATACCTTTGTAGTTGTTACAATCTTTTCTGTTTCCATGTTTAAAGATTGGTGTGATTACTGCTTTCGTCCAGTCTAATGGAACCTGTCCTGACTCTCACGCCATTTCCGTTATCCTGTGTAGCCATTTAAGACCTGACGTTCCACTGTATTTGATGATTTCCGACTTAATTTCATCCGCCCCGGCAGCTTTATTGCACTGCAATCTATTGACCATTTTCTCCACTTCCTCAAATGTGATCCTATGTCCATCATCATTCCTAGCCCACTGTACATCGAAATCAGAAACATTACTGATTGTATTTTCACCTACATTGAGCAACTCTTCAAAATATTCCCTCCATCTGCCCAAGCCATCAACAGGATTCACCAGCAGTTTTCCTGACCTGTCCAAAATACTTGTCATTTCCTTCCTACCTCCCTTTCGAAGACTGCTAATTACACTCCAGAATGGCTTTCCAGCAGCTTGACCCAAAGTCTCCAACCTGTTTCTAAAGTCTTCCCAAGATTTCTTCTTGGATGCTGCAATTATCTGTTTGGCTTTGTTTCTTTCTTCACGTAACTTTCTCTGTCTACCTGAGTTCTAGTATATAGCCATTTTTGATAAGCCTTCTTTTTCCTTTTACAGGCTGCCTTGACTGTGTCATTCCACCAAGCTGTTTGCTTCCTCCTACCTTTACACACTACTGTTCCAAGACATTCTTTAATCACTTCTAGTACTGTGTCCCTGTACCTTGTCCATTCCTTTTCCAATGACTGTAATTGACTACATTCAACTAACTGGTACCTTTCAGAGATCGCTGTTATGCACTTGTGCCTGATTTCCTTATCCTGAAGTTTCTCCACTCTTATCCTTCTACATATGGACCTGACCTCTGGCACTTTTGGCCCCACAATACCAATTTCACTGCAGATTAAATAGTGATCAGTGTCACCAAAGAATCCCCTGAATACACGTGTGTCCCTCACAGCCTTCCTGAATTCCTGATCTGTTATTATATAGTCAATGACAGATCTGTTTCTTCCCCTGCCTTCCCAAGTATACCGGTGAATGTTCTCATGTTTAAAAAAGGAGTTTGTGATTACTAAGCCCATACTGGTATAGAAATCCAAGAGTTGTGTTCCGTTCCTGTTGGCCTCCATATCCTCTCCAAATTTACCAAATATATAAGGGGGGAGGGGGGGGGGGGGGGAAGAAAAAAAAACAGACTTTGTTCAGGTTTGGAATAAGTGTTCTCATTTTCTCATTTGAAGACTCTGTTTCAAAGTGAAGATGTTTCCAGGGACGACTTTTTGTGCTCTAAATGTTTTGACAGAATAACAACAATGATAGTATCTGAACAAGGTGAAGCTTCCCATGGTGCAGATGATGCATATTTTGCAGCAATAGAGGAAGAATTAAATACCCTGAATCAGTCAACTACAGAGGTAGCTGTTAGTCCTGTTAAGAAACTGTGGTCAGTGGAGTCAAGTCAAGCTCTATTCATCAAGAAAGTGCAGAGAAATTACTAAAGCTATGGATGAATACACTACAGCAAAACTGACTAAACTCTTCAAAGTAGAATCCCATCTTCCTCTTGCCAGGAGTTTCCACACATTGTGCATCCTAGAGTGAAAAGGTGCAAGTTTTAACTATTATTCCATAGACATTTTCAAAGAAAACAATTTTGAACCATGTTCCATCAGTATCAAAGTACATGGTAGACAAATCAAGAAATGTGAGGTCTGTAAAAGGAGTATTTAGAAGACCAGATCCATATTATGGTCATCATGTAGAAGCAGCTCAAGTTCAAATAGTGTAGTCATTTAATCTGGAAGATACATGGGGCTGTTCTCACCAGGGTGCCAACGGAAAAGAAACTATAACTGTAACAGTAGAAGGACAAAAAGTTGTGAAAGTGAAGAAGTACATGACTCGCAGTATTAAAAGAAAGTTTTGTAATTTATAAGAGCAACTATACAACTTCACATATTGGAAGATCAAAACTTTATGCACAACGACCTATTTGGGTAGTTCCACACCCACCTAGAGATGTCTGTTTGTGTGTGTACCGTGTGAATTTTGAACATTGTGTGGTAACTTTGAAGAACGTTCTAGAGCATGTGACACATTGGTTAGACATATGAAGTCATTAGTAGTCAGTGACGTAAAGCGAGAGACTTGTTTGTTTCAAGAATGTGGTGACTGCCCTGGAAAGGGAGGACTGTCTTTACAGACACTTGGCCTGGAAGACACAGCAGGTAACTCTGCAGAAATTACACGAGCGACATAGGAGGAAAATAAACTAATTGAGAAAACTGTAGCCTTTGACAGTTTCATTGATGAACTTGGTAAATGGTCAGTGGAAGCAGTAACACACCAGTATCTGAAGAAATTGCAACAACACTCTGCAGAAGTGAAAGAGTGTGTACAGGCTGAAGAACTATGTTTAGTGCTTCACTGCGATTTTACTGAGAACTGGTCTGTAATTCTCCCACAAGAAGTACAAGGGTATCATTGGAGTAATGACCATGCTTCAATTTTTACAGGCGTGACATATTTTAAAAACAAGACCACAAGTGTTGCAGTTATAAGTGATGACACAGGACATGACTCAGCACATGCTTTGCTAGAAATGTGCAAAATTCTTCAGCTGTAAACTGGGACAGAAAAGATTATCATTATTTCTGATGGTGCTCCTAGTCATTTTAAAAATCGTTATCAGCTGTTTGAATTGAGTAAGTCGCTTGTGACAACTGACTAGGTATACAGTGATACTCGTCACGGGAAGGGGCCTTGTGATGGTGTAGGAGGCCTGCTGAAGCACCATGCTACAAATCATGATCTTTCCAGACCAAATACAGGTGCCATTCAGAATGCTTGAGGATTTTACAAGAGTCATGAAATCTTACACATCCTCAGCCCTCATTCTTTTGTCCAAAGAGGAAATCGAAGAATTCCATGGGAAGGAAAAAGAAGAATGGTCCAAACAAACTACTCCTGTGAAAGGAACTCAAAAGACACATTTTTGCACTCAAAGTGATGGGCAAACTCATACTGCACGCACTTTAAAGAGCAAGAAAGAAAAAAATTCATTTGTTCGACCAACACCTTAGAAACAGCAGGATAAAATTCAGATTCGCTACCTGAGAAGAGGGGTGTTTGTGGCATGTGTGTATGACTGTGACTGGTGGATTGCAGAGATTATAGACACCAGTTATGAGTTAAATGAAATTGTAGTGAACTTTATGCTACCACATGGACCAGCTGCTGGATATAGGTTTCCAGCTGAAGTAGAGCAAACCGTGATAGGTCTTGAACAGTTTTTCCATTTGTTTATGCTCATTTACATTCTTGAGCTTGTCCATTTGACCCTTAACCTCCAAGGCACCACCAAACTATGATGTCTAATGAACAAATGCAGGCCACAGCAAGTGAAGAGGCTTATTCACTGTTGGGCCTCGCTGATTTCCCAGAGCTGACGTGACTAACACTTTATCTCACAGACATAAAAATGAGTGTGTGCACAGTGGGACGTTTTACACTTACCAGCTACGTAAACTAAGTTTTCAACTGTCACAAACATCTGTTGTCAGCCTAAGAGCATAAGAGTGGAAGATGTTATTCTGAAGAATCCCATGTTGTACTACAGATTCCCCCGCTTAGAAAAAAGATGTGCAACACTGCTTAACAACAGAATAAGCTTTAAATAATGATAGGTTTATTTTTATTTCTATTATCATGATTTTTCCACAGTTAAAGACTTTTAAGGCAGAATCCATTTTTTATTTCTGAAAATGAAGCTCCATCTATTAATCTAATTCAATTCGGCAAAGGATCGAATCTTACCAACAACACTGATCATCCAGAACCTTATGACCAGTGACCTACTGTCAATATCAACCCATCCAGACGATAGCAGCGTCACGTAGCTAGGAATGACTGCTAATCAGACAGATGCATGGTGCATGTAGTATCAGTGGGTGTGCTGTCAGTGTGTAGAATGGGGAAGGTGTTTGATGTATCTGAATTTGACCGAGGTCAGATTATGATGGCCCAGGCTCGGCATGGGCATTTCGGAAACTGTACTACTTTTCGGGTGTTTGCGGAGCACTGTGTGAGTGTCTTCAACGTGTGGCGAAACCAAGGCGAGACAACGTACAGACATCATGTGGTTGGACATCATTACAGATGTTGGACATTGTAGCCTGGGCAGACTAGTAAAACAGGATAGGCGGTGAACAGTTGTGGAACTAACATCAGACTTTAATGCTGGCCAGAGTGAAGTCCCCCCTACAGTGTCAGGGGCTAGAATAGACCTGCAGCTCTTCCTTGCCTCTTGTAAGAGGCGACTAATATGGGTCTTTTTTATTGTGTCAGATTTTTTACCTAGATATTGTGACTATTCTTTGGACTTTTGGAGGTTTTCGCTCTTTTCACCTTTTTTAAATACTTTTTCCCCCCTCATGATTTTTGGCTTTTTAAATTCTGATCCCATTTTTGAGTTTGGCCTCCTCTTTCCAAATGTTACCGAAGTGTGGGCCAATTGGGGAAGGGCCCCTTACTGTGGTGCATTACCTTTCCACTATGAGCTGTTATCTCATGTGCCTACCAATCAAGTGGATCTACCTCTGCACCCGAAATCCAGTGCAATAGCTAGTCCGTCGTGATATGGTCATGTACTCTCTCATTGGTAGCCCCCTGATTGTGCTGCCAATGCCTGAGCTGCGACCTCCCCGTGTCTGCCAAGGCCTAGGTGCCTGTCCACTTTGAGGTACCAGGACTCTGGGCGATGGCTTGTGTGCTAGGTGGCTTTTGCCTTGGTCGGGTGGCGCCCACAGGGAGAGTCTGATCGGAGTGAGTGGCATCGGGGTGGATGGTGTGCAGTGAAGTGAATCAAACTTAATGGTGGCCGTGCCAGTACAGCCATCCCATCAGTCAGGAACAGTTGATTCTAATGCAGAAGCTAGTGGCTAGCGTTGCTGCCTCTGGATCGCGGAGTCCACTGTTAGATTCCCGGCCGGGTTGGGGATTTTCTCTGCCTGGGGACTGGGTGTTTGTGTTGTCCTCATAATTTCTTCTTCTTCAGAATTCGTGACAGTTGCTAGATTGGATTGAGTTAAAAATTGGACTGTGTAAAAATTGGGACTTTGTACGGGCACTGATGACCACGCAGTTGAGCACGCCCCCCCCCCCCCCCCCCCAACTAAATCAGACTTCTTGGTTTGTTTCTGCACTGACAGCGGCTCTTTTGCTTCAAGGAAGCCATTGTTTTTCATTGAAAATATTGAAGATCAGTTCGGGAAGGTTGCAGCAATAGAGAAGATGAGAAGTGGATCTTTTCTGATCAAAACATCACATACTAACCAATCAAGAGCACTTCAAGTCCATGTCAAATTAGGAGACATACCAATCACCTTTTCTCCTCATAAAAAGCTCAGCAGTATTCAAGGAGTTGTCTTTCATCGGGATCCAATGCTACAAACTGATGAAGAGCTGTGTACTAATCTGGTGCGGCTTGGAGTCTATTTTGTTTGCTGCATCCGGAAGTGACCCAAAGATAGAGTGGACACTGGAGCTTTATCCTAGCCCCCAGTGGCAACATTTTACATGAGAAGGTTAAGGTCATTGTTTGTAGGTGTGATGTCAGGCCTTACTTTCCTTCTCCAATGAGATGTTTTAAGTGCCAAAGGTTCAGACACCTGCCCTCCCGCCATTCTAATGAGGCTGTCTGTAGGGCATGTGGATGGGCATCCCATGAGGACAGCCCTTGTGACCAAACCACTCAGTGTGTGTACTGTCAAGAACCACAACCTCCTCAATCACTGCAATTCTCAGCTTTCAAGAGGGAGAAGAAAATTCGAAGGTATAAAATACTTGAATGCCTGTCTTACCAAGGTGCAAGGAAAAAGTTTGAAAGACTTTATCTGACTAATATGACCTCCAATTTTGCAACTGTTGTGTCACATTCCACACCTCACATGATGACAAGGTCTGGCACGATACCTCATGGCCCTTATTGTCATATTCCAGGGCTTGCCCCACAGTTGGGGGAGGGAACGACATCTTCCTCATCTCCTATACCTACAACACCAGTGATTCGCAAACCATTGGTGCTACCAGAGAATCCTAGTCATACTCTGGCATCAGAGATGAGGGCACCTGTCAAGGTGGCTCCCTCTCAAGACAAGGACCAGCAGCCACAGGCTGAAAGCTGAAGAAAAGTAAAGTCCACTTCTCTTATGGAAGAGAAAATGGGGAAATCTTTGCAGAAATCAAAGTCTCAGAAGGATAAGCATAAAGATAAGCTACTCTCTGAGGCATCGGATGTTCTGTTCCGCAGCCCTGCTGCAGTCAAGTCTATGCACATGGACTATGGATCACGCAACCAAGTGGACCACGACATGGTAACTAAGTAATCACATTCATCTTTTCCATTCACCACTTTCTCAGACCTGACTCTAATGCACCTTCAACAGAACTGTAATGACTGCTGTTGGTATTTGGCTGAACTCCAGCATTTAATGGCTAGTTTCTCAGTAATTGGCATAGTGCTTCAGGAAACATGGTTTACGGCAACACACCTCCATGATCTGAAAAACTACCATCCCTACTGTACCAATGACGTTAATGTTGCAGTGCGGTCTGTACCCTCGTATGCTCTGATATTTTCGGTGAGCAGGTGCCCCTTACCACTGCACTAGAGGGGATGGCCATTAGTGTCTACCTGTCAGTTCAAATGACAATATGTAATGTTTATCTATCCCCTGCCCCCTTTCTCTTATTGGGGGACTTTAATGATCGTAATCCTCTTCATGGTTGCAACACTGTCTCACAGAGGCCGAGTACTAGAACACCTCCTTTCAGAATTGGACGTCTTCTGACTCAAAACTGAAGCTGCAACTTATTTCATTGTGACCCAAGAAACGTTTTCAGCTATTGATCTTGCAGTTTGGCCGAGTACTAGAACACCTCCTTTCAGAATTGGACGTCTTCTGACTCAAAACTGAAGCTGCAACTTATTTCATTGTGACCCAAGAAACGTTTTCAGCTATTGATCTTGCAGTTTGTAGCCTGAGTATCTTACCTCTGATCTGGTGACGTGTCCATGGCGATCTTTGTGACAGCGGCCATTTTCCTGTTGTTCTCTCCCTCTCTACTCGCAGACATCTAGAACCTGCTCCACGTTGGTTGCTTTGGAAAGCTGATTGGCAAGCTTGTCCCCTACAGCCAATTTTGCAGCCAGTTGCGTGACAGATATTGGCAAATTGGTACAGGGTACTACGCATACTATTACTCATGCTACAGTAGGAATGATACCCTACTCCTCTAGCTCATCTTGATGACCACCAGTGCCATGATGGTCTGAAGATATAGCCACAGCTATCAGGGAATGCCACAGGGTGCTTCAATGGCACAAGCACCATCCCTCTATGGATAATTTAGTACCATTCAAGAGACCATGAGCAAAAGCATGGGTCTTAATGAAGGAGAGGAAGCAGGAGTGTTGAGAGCAATATGTCTCAACTATGCAATCCCACACCCCATCATCCCAAGTATGGGCCATCCACCACCCGTGGCAGTTCCTGGCATCCTTGTTAATGGTAACATCTGCACTGATCTTGTAGTACTTGTCGAATATTTTGTGGCACACTTCGCTGAAGTGGACTACTAGGCCACCAGCATAGTCGCCTATTTCGTTAACATTATTTTTTTAAATGTGCCTGTTGAGGTAATGATTTGTAAATGTTATACTAAAACTAATTACGTTGACATTTCAATCCAAACTTAATCCTTACAAGCACAGTAGTTTTGTAGTCAGAAGGCTTGAGGAATACAATAATTAAATATGACTGTTTATTTTATGCTCTTAAAATTCATAAAATTATTAGGTAAAGTTTACACAATTGTCAATTTTACGATTTTAAAGTGTTTGACTAAGCTGGTGGCGTAATAAGGTCAGTCAGTGAAGAGCAAAAAGGTTGAATGTGGGGAAATAATTCATGCAGTCATAAATTTTTGTATAATAGTAGGAGGGAGTGTCATGAACAACACACTAGAAATCCTGACTGATGGGGGCTGAGTGGGGTTACGTTTGAAGAAAACTTTTGTATATTTTTTTTTTTTTTTTTTTTTTTTAACTCAAAAACTACAGTCTCTAGTGGAAACATATCCCAGTGTGAAATTTAACTACATTACATTTCCTACAAAAGGGTTCTGTTCATTTTTTCTGTAGGATTAATAGTTTGTTCTTGGTGATTGAGAGAATATGAATTTCTTGCACATGGTTTTTTAAGACCAGATATAGCATTGTGGGTTCATAAAACAACATCGGTAGGGATGGCTGAATCGTCCTGAATATGAAAATATCTACTAAAAGCCTGCTCGTATGGTATTCTTCCTGTGTTTATTAATTTATTTCTTATTGATAACATTCCTGCATGTCTATAGAGATAATTACATGCTCAAATACAGGTTCTGGACTATTTTCTCTATGAGCTAATGATTTACTTTTAATTACACGTTACTCTGTCACATCTATCTTCACTTAGAGAATGATTTCCATTCCCATGCTTCTCTCTGTTTTTGTGATGTGGTTACTGCATGTATTACTTCCAAATACATCATCTGTGCCAATTAACTGTATGTGTTTCGTGTTGCCGTACATGTGTTACTGCCCCCATGTTGTCCTACGTGCTGGGTTGTAGGTACCACAGTGTGGTCTGAAGAAGGGAAGGGTCTCTGATAGAAATGTATGAATGTGGAAAGAGTGCTGGCAGAATAGGTTCTCCAGTCAGAGAACTAAGAAAAAGAAATAAGAATGTGTGTGTTAGGCATGGAGGAAGAATGGAGAGAGAAGCCCCAATGACAAAATCCTGTACCATCAGCTACCTCAGGACCCATTCTGTAATGGGTTCGTCACCGAAACACTGGAGGATGAAGTGTAGTTGGCATACTGCACATAATAGACTTGTCTTGGCTTCACTTGTACAGACCCTGAAAATTAGTCATAATGTACCCCTATTGTAAGCCTGATGGTGTGGAATAACAACACATTCTTAATTTATCAAATTGTCATCATTACAAGTGAATCACTCGATTGTCCTCATCCCCACAACCTTTTGTTATTGGTTTATGGTATGTAAACTCCCGTACAAAAATTCATAGGAATCCAACCATAACACGTCAGCTATAGAGGAAGCATAAAGGTCTCATTATACGTAAGTTAAATAATACATGTTGTTCATTCTAAAATGTTATATACTATAACTGTAATAGATTATGTTTGTATCATCTTTTCATTTCTTTCATTTAATAGAGAATTATGTTAAATCCCTATGTAATAGGACAGTGGTAATTTTAATGTTGTTCTATGACTAAAATGAGGATAGTACAGAGAGAGATACATACAAGCAGAAGATCATAGAATGGTAAGAGTAGAAGAAATTGCCCCAGGGAAACAAAATATGGAAGTTTGAAGCAGGTAACTGGGAACCTGGCAGCTGTCAGTCTCCCTAATCTGCAAAGGTGGCAGATTCTCCTGAGGATGTAATTTCTTTATCATATCAGTGTTGTATAACATTGTGTAATAACTTGATGGCCTGTTGTACTGTTTCCAACAGATACTAGGCAACAATACAGTGTTGCCTCCCCTGCTCCAGCAATAATCTTCAACTAGTTTATTTCAGCTAATCCATAACAATTGAATGCATGATTCCTTTTTTGTGTAATGTAGAACTAAATTAAATTAATAATACAATAAATAAAATGTATAATTAAACATATTTGAAGAGCCCACAGAAAAAAAAATTGGAACCGTGAGTCATATTTTGTACATTGCTCAGGAGAGGAGATTTAAACTTTCAAAATTAGAAAAAAAACTACATAAAACACTTCAATCAGGTTGAAGTAATATAATTATGATGCCAAATTTGATGATTGCAGAGGATGTTTGATACAAAAAAGTGACAATTGAAGTTATGTGATAAAAAAATACAGTAAATGCAAGGGAAGTACATCTTTACCACAAAAAGTATGTGTTAAGTCCACCACTTTTTGATAAGCTTTTGTAGCTTTGTTGTGTTGTGTAGCACTGGAAGTTACTTTTTGTTAGTCTTGGATTTTGGTTCTTTATGTGGTAGTCTGGAATAGATATTTCTTGCTTGTTGACCACACAGCTGTTTAAGTTCTTGAAAGTGTGCAAATTTTTCATAAGGTATTGGCAGAAGCTCTGAAAATATGCCCACAAAATTAGTTATCTGCAAAATAGTCATGATTTACCTTTCAAAAAGTTTCATATTACAAAATACTTACCGTTATGTGCTCGTTGAGGCCGTAAAAATTTGTCATGTCCCTACAGCTGATACACAGGCTTGACCTCTACACTTGTAGACTAATAATGTGTTCCAAACATACTGATGCTCAAACTCCATTGTAAGTAATCCTGTATTTGAACAACTTACCTTTGTTCTCAGCCAGAGATTCTCTGAGTTGTCGTATCTTGAAAGAACACCTCGGTTTGTAACCTGCTCTGGAAAAGGTTGTTCAACCTCATATACTCTGTTGTTGGGCAGCAATGGCTTTGTAGGGCCTTGGATTCACTCTTGCAGTTTCAAAAGCATTAATCCCAGTCTTTTGGTACCGCTCCAACAACTTTCTTATCAAGAGTGCCCTCTTATTGGAAATACTACTTTGACACTATCTAAACTTGTAATACCTTTCCATGTTATTTGAAAGTCATTTTAACTGCCTTGTAGTACTGACGGCTGGCCATCAGAATGTGCCGTAAACTCATTCTCTTCGTAAATGGACTTCGCTGTTTTTGCTGTGGGGTTTTCATTAGTACCAACACTTACAATTCTAATGAAGTGAATACTAGGTTTAATATGCAGCAGTGCCTTAGTGCCCACATGTAATTTGATGAGTGTTAACCTTATATTCCATCGTTGAGTCAGCGGTTGCATTTAATACTAGGCTTTCTGTCTTAGATTGCAAAAATAGATGAATACATAACAACATTCGTTATCATATGTAAAACCGTAAAGTCTTCCAGTACATCCTTTTCATTTACAAAACCAATAAATGAGGAGAAAAAACTAAGGCTCAGTTTGTCTCAGGTAATTAAAATAGCTATTGCTGTATAACTTTTTGTAAATAAATCTGAAATAAATAAATGAATGATCGCTTTTCCCAGCTCCTTGGTTGGTAATGTGAGGCACACCTCATCCCTAATTATATTTTGGTGCCAACTATTCTGACCTCCACCGAGATCAGGAGAGAAAATGCGCTGTAAATCTTTATTCTCTATCTTTCCATTAATTGGTACAATTCTTACTAGAACGTACTGTGCATCTATGTAATAGAGGATGCGTGATACAGCACATGGTTTGATACTAATAAGCTTTCCTCCTCTCATCAACAATAAACAAGATGTCAGCTTACTTATAATGTAATACTTCTCTTGAGTAATCCATAAGTACACAGGAATATGGCCATAAGTCTTAAAAACACACACACACACACACACACACACACAAAAATATGCACTGCCTCCAGATAAACTGCTTCCAAAGCTCAAACTGTCAGTAATGTGTTCTTTATATCTTAAATATTTTTTGTAGTTAGGTTTTCTCGTGTCATAAATTTCAGTAAGCTTATTATGATGCAAAAGCTCTCTTTTAAATGTCGTTTCAAATTGACACAGAAGTCTTAAAGATGTACTGGTATTTGGACTCTAATGTACCTCTTTGTATTGTAAATGTTAAAGAATAAAGCTAATTTTAGTCGTATCTGTCTGACCCTTTGGTAACACTTTCTTAAATCAATTAAAAAAAGTCACTCGGTTTATAGAACCATTTAGCTTGAACTTAATAAATTCCATCTGGTGCTCTACAATAACATCCAAGGCGTTGGTGATTATGTTAGTAAAATCTACATTTTCTTGTTTCTTTGGTTCATCTAGTTCGTGTAGGTGCTTCTCCAAACTAGTCACAGTATTTGGGCACTACTTACTTCATTGACATTTCTATTTTGTTTTAACATCTTTAAATACCTGCACATCTTAGGTTTTGTTATTTATATTTTCAGCTTCAAAAGCTGAAGGTCTCTAGTTCAGTACATAACTCGTTAGGTAAATGTGCTGTTAATGTTTCTACATTAGAGTGTTTATCTACGTTTTAGCTATATCTTCCCTTTGTATTTTTAATTTTGAGAAGTTAGTATTTTAATTCTTTAAAAGTATTAACTAATTCATCTTTGGTGGTTTTGATACTACTATTTAATTTATCTCCTTTAGTTTTAAGGTTTGTACCAGTGTTCGACAGTTCTTTCCTCACCCGTGGGGGTCTGGTGGTTAGAATGCTGCGAGGCGTCCCTGCCTGTCATAAGAGGCAACTAAAAGGGGTCTCACTCTTTTCGGCCCTGTAAGTTCAGGTCCCATTTTATGGTTTGACCCATCACTTTCCAAATTCTACAGAAGTGCAGGCAATATGGGGAAGGACACCTTACATGGTGCATGAGTTATCCATAGTGCCCTTAGATTCGATCTCCTGAACCTCTTGTCATGGCTTTGCATCTCCACCTGCAATTCAACTATTTGGGTGAGAACACTTTCTGGGGTATGTCCTCATCTTCCGTTGTTGCCTGTCCTCTTTCGCCCACATGACAACATTGGATTTCTCTGTGCCCAATATCCAGCACGGTAGCCAGTCCATTGTGGTGGGGCTGTCATGTACTCATTTGGTGGTAGCCCACTGACAACACAGGGATCACTCTGCTGATGCCTGTGCTGTTAACTCCCCATGTATGCCAAGGAGTAGATACCCATCACTCTGGGGCATCGCTGCTCCCAGCAATGGCCATCCTGCCAGGTGGCCTTTGCTGCGGCTGGGTGGCACCCGTGGGGAGGGCCCCTGATCGGAGTGGGTGGCATCAGGGTGGATGACGCATGATGAAGCGGACTAAGTCATCTCTTGCTGGTGACTGTATGGTGCCAGCAGTCTCTAAGAAGGGCAAGATAGAGTACAATGCTGACAGATATTACCGTAAATCATTTTCCTCCCTTGCCACACCATGGGAAAGAAGAGAGCCATATTCGCCTCGGTAATAACTCTGTAGCAGAATGAATGGGGACTCCTTTCTACCTATGAAGCCTCAGTTTTTTGTTGAACATCTTTAGGATAAGTTTGGGGAAGTGACAGCACTGTCCAAGATGAGAAGCGGTGCAGTCTTAATTCAGACAGCATCCCCAGCCCAATATGGGGCATTACTCGCTTGTGACCGACTGGGTGATATTCCTGTTTCCGACACTCCTCATAAAAGCCTCAACATGGTCCAGGGGATTATTTTCCATCGCAATTTCCTCTTGCAGTCTGACGATGAGCTCCTCGCCGATCTAGAACGGCGGAGTGTTCATTTCATCCGGAGCTTTCACAGGGAACCCAAAGATGACAGCGTTGTTACCGGTGCCTTCATCTTGGCCTTTGAGGGTGATTCATTGTCTGAAAAGGTCAGGGTTATGGTTTACTGCTGTGACGGGTTATGGTTTACTGGTGTGATGTTAAACCGTACGTCCCTCCTCCTATGCGGTGCTTTAAGTGCTGGAAATTCAGGCACATGTCTTCCCGCTGTTCTTCCAGCACCACATGTCGAGACTGCGGACATCCACTGCATCCAGATACACGATGTGCACCTCCTCCCACTTGTATTACCTACAGAGAGCAGTACTCCCCCTGCTCGCCAGACTGCACAGTTCTCCAAAAGGAGCGGAAAATCATGGAGTACAAGACCCGGGACTGGTTGACTTACCAAGATGCTAAACACAAATTTGAACGATTACACCCAGTTCAGTTGATGTCCACATATGCTGCAGCTACATTACCATCGCTGTCACAAGAACCAGTCATACCACACTATGTGGCATGAACAGTGGGCCCTCTGGGCCTCCAGAATACATCCGCCCCCTTGGTGGTAGGGAGGAAGATCTCCTTCTGTTGCTACCAAAGTACCTACTTCGGGAAAAAGCCCCCCCCCCCCCCCCCGAAATGCAGGCAACATAAGTCCCCTCCCCCCCCAGCCAGAGAAGCAACAGCCTCCTCCAACTCCTCTCATGTGGAAGGGGTCCCTTGGGACCCTCTCTCCCAAGCTCTCCACTAATGCCACAACAGACACTCGCCAGTGGCTAAAGGAGCCAAAAGCTGCTGGACGAAGAGCTTCACGGTCTACCCCTGTGCCTGAAGATACTTCGTAGAAGTCCTCCCAGCAGGCCTCTAAAGAGAAATGAGAGGGCAAGCAAATAAAGAAGTCTGCTAAGAAAAAGGACCCTCCGGTGGCCCAAAACCACCACCTCCTACCAATTCTGCACCTGTGGGTGAGACCTGGATGTCACTGATGCCTCATCCACAATAGGAGTGGATACAAATACTCAATCGGTGGCAGCAAGTGACCCTGAGGTGTAACCTGCCTCCTTGCGTGCTTCATACCTTCCCAGCCACACGATAACGTCATCCTCCAGTGAAATTGCTGTGGTTTTTTCCACCACCTGGCTGAGCTACGGCAACTGTTAAGGTTTACACCTGCTTTCTGCATTGCCCTCCAGAAAACTTGGTTCCTGACAATGCGGACCCCTGCCCTCCACAGCTATAGGGGATTACAAGAACCTTAGTGACTATAATAGAGTGACAGGTGGAGTTTGTGTCTGTCTTGAACTCAGTATGCAGTGAACCTGTGTCCCTTCAAACCCCTCTTGAAGCTGTGGCTGTCAGGATAAGGACAATTCAGGAAATAATTGTCTGCAACGTATATCTTCCTCCAGATGGTGCAGTACCCCTGAATGCAATGGCTGCACTGATTCATCAACTCCGTAAACCTTTCCTACTTTTGGAAGATTTGAACGCCAAAAATCCCTAGTGGGTTGGCAAAGTGCTTATTGGCTGAGGTAGAGATGTTGAAACTTTCCTGTCTCAACTCAACCTCTGCCTCGTAAATACTGAGGCCCCCAAACATTTTGGTGTGGCTCATGGCACTTACTCGGCCATTTATTTATCCCTCTGCAGCCAAGGATTTCTCCCATCTGTCCACCGGAGAGCCCACGATGACTTGTGTGGTAGTGTCCACTTTCCTATGTTCTCTCATTCCCTCAGCACCATTCCCTGGACGTCTACCAAGATGGCCTTTAAACAAGGCAGACTGGGAAGTTTTCACCTCTGCTGTCACCGTTGAATTTCCCCCACATGGTACCGTTGATACAGTAGTTGAGCGGGTTACTAGAACAATCGTTTCTGTGGTGGAAAACACAATCCCTTGTTCGCCCCCAGCGAAAGTCAGTACCTTGGTGGTTGCCGGAAATCGCTGAGGCCCTTAAAGAGCATTGGTGAGTTCTACAGCGACATAAGTGGCAACCTTCCCTAGAGCACCTAATAGCTTTCAAATGGCTCTGTGCCCACATTTGCCAACTTATAAAAAGACGGAAACAGGAATGTTGGGAGAGGTAGTCTCAACCATTGGGTGCTGTACGTCACCTTCCCAAGTCTGGACGAAGGTCAGATGTGTTTTTGGGTAGCAGACCCAGACAGGTGTCAGTGGCATTAACGTCAATGGTTTGTTATCTACCGATGCAACCACAATTGCCAAGCACTTTGCTGAGCACTATACTCGAGCCTCCACGTCGGAGAACTATCCCCCAGCATTTCACACCCTCAAATGGTGGATGGAAAAGAAAGCCCTCTTGTTCACTGAACATCACAGTGAACCCTATAACGCTCAATTTACAGAGTGGGAGCTCATCAGCGTCCTTGTACATTGCCCCGATACAGCTCCTGGGCCAGATCAGACCCACAGTCAGATGATCAAACATCTGTCGTCCGGCTACAAGCAACATGTCCTCATCATCTTCAACCGTATCTGGTGCGATGGTGTCTTTCCATCACAGTGGCAAGACAGCACCAGCATTCCAGTGCTCAAACCCGGCAAATACCTGCTTGATGTGGATAGCTGTCAGCCCATCAGCCTCACCAACGTTCTTTGTAAGCTGTTAGAATGTATGATAAGTCGGCGGTTGTGTTGGGTCCTGGACTCACATGGACTACTGGCTCCATGCCAGAACAGTTTCTGCCTGGGGTGCTCTACCACTGATAATCTAGTTTCCCTTGAGTCTGACATCTGAACAGCCTTTTCCAGATGCCAACACCTGGTTGCCATCTTTTTTGATTTACGAAAAGCTTACGACACAACCTGGTGACATCATATCCTTGCCACTTTATGTGAGTGGGATCTCTGGGGCGCACTCCCGATTTTCATCCAGAATTTCCTATCGCTCCTTACTTTCCGTGTACAAGTTGGTGCCTCCCATAGTTCCCCCCACATCCAGGAGAATGGGGTCCCGCAGCACTTTGTATTGAGTGTATCTCTATTTTTAGTGGCCATTAATGGTCTACCAGCAGCTGTTGGGCTGTCTGTCTCACCTTCTCTGTATGCAGGTGACTTCTGCATTTCGTACTGCTCCTCCAGTACTGATATTGCTGAGCGGCACCTACACCTAAAGGGAGCCATCCACAAGGCGCAGTCATGGGCTCTAGCCCACAGCTTCCAGTTTTCAGCCACGAAGTCATGTGTCATGTACTTCTGTCGGCATTGCGCCGTTCATCCGGAACCAGAACTTTACCTTAATGGCGATCCACTCACTGTAGTGGAGACATACTGATTCTTAGGACTGGTTTTCGACACCTGATTGACTTGGCTTCCTCACCTTCGTTAGCTGAAGCGGAAGTGCTGGCAGCACCTCAATGCCCTCCGGTGCCTGAGCAACACCAACTGGGGTACAGATTGCTTTATGCTGCTGCAGCTCTACACAGCCCTTGTTCAATTCCGCCATAACTGGGAGTCGTGTTTATGATTCGGCGGCACCCTCAGCGTTGTATGTACTCGGTCCAGTGCACCACTGTGGCTTTTGACTGGCAACGGGAGCTTTTACGACGAGTCCCGTGACCAGCGTCCTGGTGGAGGCCGGCGTCCCTCCATTGAAGGTTAGGCGTGCACAAATGCTCGCCAGTTACGTTGCACACATTCTTTGTTCTCCTGAGCATCTGAATTACTGTCTCCTTTTCCCACCCACCGTGGTTCATCTGCATCGGAGGCCCAGGTCAGGTCTTCCGATTGCGGTTCACATCCAATCTCTTTTGTCTGAAGTGGAGTCTTGCCTTAAACACCTATACTCAAGGTCCATTCACGTACACTTCCATGGTGTACACCTAGGCTGAAGCTTCGCCTGGACCTTTCACATGGTCCTAAGTATTCAGTTGACCCCACGGCTCTCCGCTGTCACTTCCTCTTGATTCTTGTCAAGTACCGGGACCAGGAAGTGGTTTACACCGACAGCTTGATGGCTGATGGTCATACTGGCTTCACATCTGTTCATGGAGGACATATTGAACAGCACCCCATGCCAGGTGACTGCAGTGTTCACTGCAGAGCTGTTGGCCATTTCTCGTGCCCTGGGGAGTCATTTCTTGTGTGTACTGACTCCTTGAGCAGCCTACAAGCTATCGACCAGTGCTACCCCTGCCGTTCTGTGGTAGTGACCATCCAGGAGTCCACCTATGCCCTCGAATGATCCAGTCATTCTGTGGTGTTTGTGTGGACCCCAGGCCACGTCGGAATCCCAGGAAATGAACTTGCCGACAGGCAGGCCAAACAGGGTACACAGAAAACGCTTGTCGAGGTCGGCATCCCCGTAATTGACCTGCGGTCATTATTATGCCTCAAGGTTTTTCAGTTTTGGGAGACAGGATGGCATAATCTCAATATGCACAACAAACTGCATGCCATTAAGGAGACTATGAATGTGTGGAAGACATCCACGCAGGCCTCCCGCAGGGACTCTGTGGTTCTCTGCCGGCTTCGCATTTGCCATATGTGGCTAACACATGGCTACCAGCTCTGTCGCGAGGACCCACCTCGGTGTTACTGTGGCTCATATATGATTGTCGTCGACATCTTGCTGGACTGCCCAGTTTTAGCCCCTCCGCAGCGGACTTTTAACCTTCTCAGCACCCTACCTTCGGTGTTGGGTGACAATGCCCCAACAGCAGATTTAGTTGTACGTTTTATTCATGAGGATTTTTTTTTTATCGTACCATCTGAGGGTGGACATTTAGCCTTCTCTTCGAGGCCGCCATCCTTGCTCCATTTGAACTCTGTTGCACTTTCTTTGCATGTGTTTGTCTTGGTGGTTGTCTTTTCCCTACATGTTTATCTCGACTTGTCGTTTTGGGGTGGAGATTTTAATGTATTGCAGAGTGGCCGACTCGTCCTCTTTTATTATTGTGATCAACCAGCCCAGTACATATGCTCTATGGTTTTAATACTTTTTTCTACTTTTCCTTGTGGTATATGTTTCACCCATTTTGTTATTAAATCCATTCATTTTCTTTGTAGGAGTGTTTGCCCATTCCTTCCCCCCCCCCCCCTCTTACTTTCTCAAACGTACTTTCTGTATTTTTGTACCTTGAGTCTTGCTTGCGTCAGGAAAAAGAGACTGATGAACCTGTAGTTTGGTCCTTTTATAACCCCAAACCAACCAACCAACTAACCAGTTCTTCTAGTTTCTTTACATTTGCTGACATACTGCTAACCATTTTGTGAGTGGTGATAGGCCCAAACTAAAAATAAGTAAATAATTGTATCCTCACTGTGGTGACTAAGTTTAAGCACCACTGTACACACGTGGTAAAATGGTTCACTACAGTTCATCACAGGACAAATTAAAAAAAGAAAATTAAAGTCTGTATTGCTTACATCTCACCTAATTAGTTGCATAGTAAGCTGGCCTGATCTGCCAACACTTGGCAAGTGGGCAAAGCGATGTAGAGATGAGTTGCTGCATACGCATTGCATGGTCTGCTGGTTGGCTGGTGCACTGTGAAGCTGTGCAGTGCCTCCTGCCTGAGGGATGCTGCCTGGGATCGCTGCTGAAACTGTAGTCTCATAGTCCCCATTTGGAATTCTTCCGAATTGTCGACAAATTTCTTTTTAATGCCATGCCCAAAATTGCTTAAGCATGCAAATGTGTATTACTGTTGCTCTCGTCGCTGTGGTCAACAGTTGGTTTTTCACAAATATTAATGTTAGTTAAAACTAAATAAACTTATCTATACTTGATTAATCTAATAACTTTAGTCAGTAGCAGTCTTTGTTGTCAACTTCAGTTGCTCTTGGAAATGTCTTATTTTCTTCTATTATTCTTGTAAAATTTTTGAAAGTTTATGTATGCTCTCTCCTTTTTGCACTACTAATTTGATGCTGGACTGGGGATCCAAATGAAATGTTTTTTCATTGTGCATTGGATTCATGGCTACACTCTATGTGCGGGCTGCACCCTGATGTATGTATATATGTCAATTTTACCTTATAAATAATTTCCAGTCCCTTTTTTGGAAGTTAATTACCTTTGTGGTCCTGCTATGCAGTTCGACTGTGCCTTGCTGATGGACTTATCCTCCTCGTTGCGATGTGCTGGTGCTGGAGGAGAGCTTCAATCAGTCGAAGCTTCTAAAGGCAGTAAACAGTTTAGTGGTAACTCTTTTGTGCATATGGCCACTGTTTTTGGTATGCAGCTTCAATTACAATGATGGGTGAACAGTTCTCATAGCAGATGATAACCTATTACAACATATTAGATGCATATAGAAAGTAAGTTCAGATTGCATTCAGAGTAGTCGGATAGGAATGCTCAGGTGTAGAGGAGGTAAGTGGGAACAATACAGTGCAGCTTGTATGGTCACAGCATTGGTGCTGGGATAAAATGGCTACTCTGATACTGTCTTCCGCCAACTGTGAGGTTCATGCAGTTATCTGATATTTGCACACTCAGAAGCAATTTCTAACAGAGATCCATTGCCACCTGTGCTTTGTGTATGGACACAACATTATGACTGACAGTATGGTCAGATGATGGTGCAGCAATTTGCTGAAGGACAAACCAATGTTCTGAGTGGATGCCATAGTGACCGACCGTCCATGGTGATGCCAGAACTGATGGAAAATGCGGCAAGTAATTTTATAGAACCCACACTGCACAATTTTAGAATTCTCTCGACAATTCCCCCAGATGTCACACTTGCTGTTAAAAAAAGTGTGT
This sequence comes from Schistocerca americana, assembly GCF_021461395.2. NCBI lineage: Eukaryota > Metazoa > Arthropoda > Insecta > Orthoptera > Acrididae > Schistocerca > Schistocerca americana. The sequence continues at coordinate 629,233,621 of NC_060121.1, read as the reverse complement.
GCGAGATGGTTGCCAAGGAAATTGACGAAATGTGGGTGTTGCATGCCACACCAGAAACAAAAGAATAATTCATACATTGGCGGCATAGTGTTTCACCTGTGAATACCAAGTTTGGGCAGACAGCATGTCAGAAAAATCATAAGCACTGTCTTCTGGTATTGATGTGGTGTCCTCATGTGTGAGTTTTCAGCTCGAGGGGAGACTGTAAATGCTGATTGGTATCACCAGACAATAAAAATCTGAGGAGGGGGATGCAGAATGTGATGTGTGATGTTGAGAAGAGACATTCCACTTGTGCATGACAATGCAAGACCCTGTACAGCCAACGCCACATAAAATGTTTTGAATCAGCTTGGATGGGAGATATTTGACCATCCACCCTACAGCCCCACCCTTGCCCCAATTGACTTTCGGTTCTTCCATCTCATGAAACATTTGCTGGCAGGAAAACATTTCCTCAATGACACTGAGGTGCAGACTGAAGTGACTTCGTGGCTCTGGACATTTGCAGCAGACTCGTATGACATGGGCATACTTGATGGTGCACCATTACAATAAATGCCTCAGCAATGGTGGTGACTATGTTGAAAATTAGCCAATGAAAACTATATAAATATTCCAATAAATTTACTTAGTGGTGTTTCTGTTTTCTTTATCGGTCATCAGAATTTACTTTCTGGATCCATCTCATACATTTGTCTTATTTGGACATTAGCAGTAGAACCAAACTGTAACAGCTCTTAAAACAATTTTTCGTTTGTTTCTGCTCATTTATATTCTTGGGCATGCCTGTCTGTTTCTTGATCTTGATGTCAAAAGAACAAGCACTCCACCACAGCAAGTTGAGAGGTTTATTTGCTGTCACACCTTGTGGATGTCTGGAGCTGATGCAACTGACACTTTATATGCACAGACATATAAACAAAAGTATGCACAGTGGGATGTTTTACCCTTACCAACTACCTAAACTAATCTTCAGTTGTCACAAACATCTTTTGTTGGTCTAAGACGCTAAGAGTGGATCATATTATTCCAAAGAATCCCGTGTTACACTACGTGGCTTTATTATAAAATCAAAATATCGTAATATTTTTAGCAGATCAGTTGACAAAATTTAATGTGCGAATTCATTTATCACTTCTCTCATTGCTCTCCTTATCCTTATTTTGATTTCATTCAGTTTTTGTAACTAGACTACAACAATTTCACTGAAATATGTGATGAAGCATTATTTGCTTTTGTTGCAATTTTCTAATGCAGCTGTTGAACCATAACAGGTCTTTCCCATCCCTCTATTGTGCTTGGTGTTGATAAAATACCATAGGCCATTTTAAAAATAAAGCATTTTTTTTAAACCTCAAAAGTATAACAATATTGGAAAGCCCATATAATGGATCAGATTTAATTATGTGATGTACATGTATTAATTTGTCATAGGTTAAAACCTATTGATGTGAACTAGTGTTAATAAAGGATGCAGACCTAAGGGACAGTTTATTTGAATGTGATTTACAGCATCTTTCGCGCAACAGTTTTAAATGAATGTTTTTTCCAACTGTAAGTGTGTCCCAAGCACACATAATAATGTATAAACTCTTAAGAATGTTAAGAGTGCTCCTTACTCAGGGATGCTGTTATCTCTGATTCATTGTATGTAATGAGAAAAATTACTTATGATCTTACTTTTGTTCTGGATTGGGCTACAGCATTCTATAAGTGTAAAAGTGTTCAGTTAGCTAGCAAAAGGTTTTCTGTGAATAAGTCAAAGATATTTAACGAGGTAAAGTACTTTTCTTTGACAGAACCTACTGAGATAATTACCACTACAGACAGACAGCACTCAGACAGTTAGAATTCATGAGGAACGGTTGTGAGTTTGAGCCTGCTTGCGGTCTGGGTTTATATATGGAAGAAATTTCTCCGTTAAAGTTGTAGCATCAAATATAATTTTTTTCCTTGTGCAGACAAGTGATCATTTCCTCCATGGACACCATTAAATTGCATGGCCATCTCCAATCTGCGTGAAGTGCTCTGCTAAATCCTTCTTCAAAGCAGCACCATAAGAAATAGCAGCTGCAGCAGTGAGGAGCATACAGAATTCTACGGTGACCATCTTGTTAATATTTTCACCTCTAAGAGATACCAAGTAGTGTGTGTAACAAACACAAACGGCTGTCAAACAAGATCTATTTCTTTAATTCTTTTTTTCTCAGTTCACTGTAGGAACTTGAACAGATCAATACAATAGACTTTAATGAACTGCAGTTTATTAATCTTAGTCAGCATTTAATGAACTTCATTGAGTTAGACTTGACAACAGTAATAGGCTAGTGAACTAAATGTCAGTAGCTATATAACTAATTACCATAATTATCTTAAGTAAATCAAATATTGCCATTACCAACTACCTAAACTACATTTTATGTCACAAATGTCTGTCGTTAGCCTAAAAAGATAAGAGTGGAACATGTTATCCCAAGGACGAAAAGAGGAAAGAAGATTGGGTTTGATAGCCTGCTGACATAGAGGTCATTAGAGATGGAGCACAAGCTTGGATTGTGTTAAGGATTGGGAAGGAAATTGGCCATGCCCTTTCAAAGGAACTGTCTTGGTGTTTGGAGCGATGTAGGGAAATCATGGGAAACCTAAATCTGGATGGTTGGATGCAGGTTTGAACTGTTGTCCTCCCGAATGCGAGTCCAGTGTGCTAACCACTGCACCATCTCACTCTGTATATTATTTCAAAGAATCCCATGTTACACTACATGGCTTTTACAGAACCAAAATATCTTCATACTTCTAACAGATCAGTTGACAAAATTTTTTCTTTCGAATTCATTGAACACCTTTTACATTGATCTCCTTGTCATTATTTTTGACTTCATGCAGTTTTTGTAACTAGATAATGATGACTTCACTGAAATCTGTGATGAAGCTCTGTTTGCTTTCATAGCAACTTTCTAATGTAGCTATTGAACCACAATGGCTCTCTCCAATACCTCTATCTTGCATGGTGTTAATAAAATATGATAGACCATTTTTAAAATGTTGTTGTTGTTGTTGTTGTTGTTGTGGTCTTCAGTCATGAGACTGGTTTGATGCAGCTCTCCATGCTACTCTATCCTGTGCAAGCTTCTTCATCTCCCAGTACCTACTGCAACCTACATCCTTCTGAATCTGCTTAGTGTATTCATCTCTTGGTCTCCCTCTACGATTTTTACCCTCCACGCTGCCCTCTAATGCTAAATTTGTGATCCCTTGATGCCTCAAAACACGTCCTACTAAGTGGTCCCTTCTTTTTCTCAAGTTGTGCCACAAACTCCTCCCCAATTCTATTCAATACTTCATCATTAGTTACGTGATCTACCCATCTAATCTTCAGCATTCTTCTGTAGCACCACATTTCGAAAGCTTCTATTCTCTTCTTGTCCAAACTATTTATCGTCCATGTTTCACTTCCATACATGGCTACACTCCATACAAATACTTTCAGAAACGACTTCCTGACACTTAAATCTATACTCGATGTTAACAAATTTCTCTTCTTCAGAAACGCTTTCCTTGCCATTGCCAGTCTACATTTTATATCCTCTCTACTTCGACCATCATCATTTATTTTGCTCCCCAAATAGCAAAACTCCTTTACTACTTTAAGTGTCTCATTTCCTAATCTAATGCCCTCAGCATCACCCGATTTAATTTGACTACATTCCATTACTCTCGTCTTGCTTTTGTTGATGTTAATCTCATATCCTCCTTTCAAGACACTGTCCATTCCGTTCAACTGCTCTTCCAAGTCCTTTGCTGTCTCTGACAGAATTACAATGTCATCGGCGAACCTCAAAGTTTTTACGTCTTCTCCATGAATTGTAATACCTACTCCGAATTTTTCTTTTGTTTCCTTTACTGCTTGCTCAATATACAGATTGTATAACATCGGGGAGAGGCTACAACCCTGTCTCACTCCCTTCCCAACCGCTACTTCCCTTTCATGCCCCTCGACTCTTATAACTGTCATCTGGTTTCTGTACAAATTGTAAATAGCCTTTCGCTCCCTGTATTTTACCCCTGCCACCTTTAGAATGTGAAAGAGAGTATTCCAGTCAACATTGTCAAAAGCTTTCTCTAAGTCTACAAATGCTTGAAACGTAGGTTTGCCTTTTCTTAATCTTTCTTCTAAGATAAGTCGTAAGGTTAGTATTGCCTCACGTGTTCCAACATTTCTACGGAATCCAAACTGATCTTCGCCGAGGTCCACTTCTACCAGTTTTTTCACTCGTCTGTAAAGAATTCGCATTAGTATTTTGCAGCTGTGACTTATTAACTGATAGTTCGGTAATTTTCACATCTGTCAACACCTGCTTTCTTTGGGATTGGAATTATTATATTCTTCTTGAAGTCTGAGGGTATTTCACCTGTCTCATACATCTTGCTCACCAGATGGTAGAGTTTTGTCAGGACTGGCTCTCCCAAGGCCGTTAGTAGTTCTAATGGAATGTTGTCTACTCCCGGGGCCTTGTTTCGACTCAGGTCTTTCTGTGCTTTGTCAAACTCTTCACCCAGTATCGTATCTCCCATTTCATCTTCATCTACATGCTCTTCCATTTCCATAATATTGTCCTCAAGTACATCGCCCTTGTATAAACCCTCTATATACTCCTTCCACCTTTCTGCCTTCCCTTCCTTGCTTAGAACTGGGTTGCCATCTGAGCTCTTGATATTCATACACGTGGTTCTCTTCTCTCCAAAGGTCTCTTTAATTTTCCTGTAGGCAGTATCTATCTTACCCCTAGTGAGACAAGCCTCTACATCCTTACATTTGTCCTCTAACCATCCCTGCTTAGCCATTTTGCACTTCCTGTCGATCTCATTTTTGAGACGTTTGTATTCCTTTTTGCCTGCTTCATTTACTGCATTTTTATATTTTCTCCTTTCATCAATTAAATTCAATATTTCTTCTGTTACCCAAGAATTTCTACTAGCCCTCGTCTTTATACCTACTTGATCGTCTGCCGATTTCACTATTTCATCCCTCAGAGCTACCCATTCTTCTTCTACTGTATTTCTTTCCCCCATTCCTGTCAATTGTTCCCTTATGCTCTCCCTGAAACTCTCTACAACCTCTTGTTCTTTCAGTTTATCCAGGTCCCATCTCCTTAAATTCCCACCTTTTTGCAGTTTCTTCAGTTTCAATCTGCAGTTCATAACCAAGAGATTGTGGTCAGAATCCATATCTGCCCCTGGAAATGTCTTACAATTTAAAACCTGGTTCCTAAATCTCTGTCTTACCATTATATAATCTATCTGATATCTTTTAGTATCTCCAGGATTCTTCCAGGTATACAACCTTCTTTTATGACTCTTGAACCAAGTGTTAGCTATGATTGAGTTATGCTCTGTGCAAAATACTACAAGGTGGCTTCCTCTTTCATTTCTTCCCCCCAATCCATATTCACCTACTATGTTTCCTTCTCTCCCTTTTCCTACTGACGAATTCCAGTCACCCATGACTATTAAATTTTCGTCTCCTTTCACTACCTGAATAATTTCTTTTATCTCGTCATACATTTCATCAATTTCTTCATCATCTGCAGAGCTAGTTGGCATATAAACTTGTACTACTGTAGTAGGCATAGGCTTTGTGTCTATCTTGGCCACAATAATGTGTTCACTATGCTGTTTGTAGTAGCTACCCGCACTCCTATTTTTTTATTCATTATTAAACCTACTCCTGCATTACCTCTATTTGATTTTGTATTTATAACCCTGTAATCACCTGACCAAAACTCTTGTTCCTCCTGCCACCGAACTTCACTAATTCCCACTATATCTAACTTTAATCTATCCATTTCCCTTTTTAAATTTTCTAACCTACCTGCCCGATTAAGGGATCTGACATTCCACGCTCCGATCTGTAGAACGCCAGTTTTCTTTCTCCTGATAACGACGTCCTCTTGAGTAGTCCCTGCCCGGAGATCCGAATGGGGGACTATTTTACCTCCGGAATATTTTACCCAAGAGGACGCCATCATCATTTAATCATACAGTAAAGCTGCATGTCATCGGGAAAAATTACGGCTGTAGTTTCCCCTTGCTTACAGCCGTTCGCAGTACCAGCACAGCAAGGCCGTTTTGGTTAATGTTACAATGCCAGATCAGTCAATCATCCAGACTGTTGCCCCTGCAACTACTGAAAAGGCTGCTGCCCCTCTTCAGGAACCACATGTTTGTCTGGCCTCTCAACAGATACCCCTCCGTTGTGGTTGCACCTACGGTGTGGCCATCTGTATCCCTGAGGCACGCAAGCCTTCCCACCAACGGCAAGGTCCATGGTTCATGGGGGGGATTTTTAAAATAAAGCATCTATTTCTTGATTTTTAAAATAAAGCATCTATTTCTAACCTCAAAAGAACAAAATTACTGAAATGCCCATCAAATGTCCAAAGCACTAGCAAAGCAAAGCAAAGCATTAACTAGTTGTTGAATGTAATAATACTTTGTCTCTGTGTGTTTTGATCTTTTGTAAAGTCCTAAACCATGAATTAATTTGATAGTGCTCTGTTGATCTACTTGCAAAATAGGAACTGAGGACTCATTAACAACTGCAGTTTCTTTCAGAGTCAGTTTGATCATGTAAGTGATTTGGAAGCTTCACTTGCAGCTGCATATTCTGCCTCCATTGAAGAAAAAGCAACACACTGCTGTAGTGTACTTTCAACACAGCTGAGTAGAATGCACCTTGTTGATCGTCTTGTGCTTTTGTCCACGTAATGACCAGCATCACTATAAGCTTCAGTACTACAATCTTCATTCTTCTAAAACTTAATGCCATCTGTAATTGTTGATTTAAGATATCTGAGTATTTGTTTGAGCATTACAAAATGCACTTAGCTTGGTGAGTTTTGAACTCTTTATGCTACATTAACAGCATATCATATATGTGCACCTTCAAAACACATGCATTTTAATGATTTTTGTATGTAGAATCGCAGCCAATTTTATTCAATAATCAGAATAGTTCGAAACATTCTCCACTACTTCCTCTCATACTTTATGAAACAAAATACATCGGTTGACAATAAGAGAAAATAACTGATGTACAACACCTGATCAACGGTGTACCATAGACAAGTTGCCTGTATCAGGAAGTGGGGCTCTAATGGGGTTTGTGGCTAGTGAATAGCAAGACGTACCTGTTGGTCCTGTACCTTCAAAGTCTAACAGAACATCTGTTAAACTCACTTGGTCTTAGCTACAGTGCAGGTGCCTATGCATTGCACACCACCATGTGACCTCTGATAACAGAATTATGCTATGACAACAAAGTGCTGTTGGACGATGGTACACCTGTAAAAAATAACAGACAAATCTGATAAAAGCTTAATATGTTGTCAAAACCCAGTGTCCTCCAATTTTATATGTGTACATTTGTTACAGGAATTGCACGAAGCAACAAATGCTTTTATCAGACTAAACGGAGCTTACACAACTGTAAATCCTTACTCAAGAAAAAGTTGATCATACATGTATTTACACAGCTAAGGTGCCACAAGTCTACTGTGATTTGCAGCGTATGACTGTTGCTACAGGCCACATGAGACTTCTAACTGTAATACCAGGATAGTTTAGAAACGGTCGGCACTTAATAACCTGATATTCTCCAGACACAAAATTACAAAATAATCTCACTGTTGCAGCCAAGTTGTCATCAGTGATGGTAAATTCTCAACATCAAGGCAGTGGACACTTAAGTAGTTGAAACATCCAACTTACTTGATATGGTAGAAGCTATTAAGGAGTGGTAAGGTGCTGGGCTAATATGAATTCAGACACCCTTTGAAACAGATTTATTAACAAACAATTATTACTCAACAGTTGTTAGAAAACATTTTGTTCTGCCCCTTTATTTTTATTTTTTTTTTTTTTTTGTTAAAGGATACCAATTGCAAGGGTTACTCTTAATCAACAGTATCAACAGTATTTACACTTATACAACATCAAGGATAAAATACTGGTGATACAGTAGTACAAAATTTGAGCCCAAAGCAATTATAACTCCAATTAAAAGTTTGAACTCAAGCTTGATAACTGTTTGCGATAAAAAGTTTAAAATGCACAAGGCTATTTCAAAGTGCATGTAGTAACCTGTAATCAAATTTATAGTAACAAACTGGCAGCAGTTAAAACCTAAAAACAGTATTCAGATAAATCCAATTTTACAAAGTACTTGAAACACACAACAAATTACGAGTACAATGGAGCCACACCAGTTTTTCTCGTGCCACAGTTTAAAATTTGCTCATTTGCTGTACAGGAGTGCCAAACAAGTTTAACTGCAAACTCCTTCAGATGAACACCAAATTAAAAGGAGTGAATAGTTTAATTACAAAAGGTAATTACTTAACTCAAGAACAAATCTGCAGCATTAGAATTCATCCGCTGCTACCTCAGTGGTTATACAGAGCCGTAATCTTGCCACCTTATTTTCTTTTACACATCAGTCTTGTGCACACTTCCCGGCAATACATTACACACATCATTAAGTAGGTGGGATAAGACCTGAAACATAAATCAGTTACCACTGGTCCCACTCATGTATACAAATAATGGGCCCCACTAGTGCAAACTCAGTGACAGCCTTGTAAGATGAACAGTTAAAATGAACAAATGACCAATCACAAAATAGTGGAACTAATGGTGTCCCACAAAAGCAGACTCAATTACAATTTTGCAAGATGAACATGTAAAACACACAGATGGGAAAGTACTCAATAGTAAGGTTATTCAGCTTCAGATGGAGTTATCCGGTACAGCTTCCCAAACAACAGCTCCCAACTACAACTAGGCCGCACTATCACTCCAGGTGTGGCCAAGTCATTTTCCAGCACATACATGGTCTGCTTCCAGCACAGGGCCCAGCTCGCCACGCTCCTCGTGCTGTTGCTAACTCAAAACTCCCTCTCTGCCTGAGCCATACCACCTCGCGGACCACATTCGCACCACAAGCCTCTCTGGCAAAGAGTTTCTACACATCTAGTGACTCCACCAGAGGCAAAAAGTTAAAAAATACTGAACTTTGCAGAAGGTTTTGACACATGGCACAGTTCTCCCACTCCTTTAGTCAAAACTCTGGGGAGATGGTTATGACACCCTGGATGCTTACCACCTTTAATTGAGAAATGTGTGCCCTTATTGGTTTACCACCAGGTTTTTCACATACCAGGAACATAACCGGGGAAATAACCTTGCTCACTTCATACAGACCCAACAGCCGAGGCATCATCTTAGATGTGCTTTTGTCAGCGCCTTTACTCTGCGCTCAGAATTTCTTATATAAACCTAACTGCCAACACTCAGAGTGATGGGAGCCTGCCCTTGTTGTAATGCGCAGCCTCCCTCTTGTGCGTATGCAGAATGTTGTTCCTAGTGGCCCGCCAATTTTTTCTTGTAGTCTCTGGACTACCATCTCCATCTGTGGGCAATATGTTGTTGATTGACCAGACATTAGGCAGCGCTGAATGAAAAGGGAAGGCAAATATGAGACTAGCAGGTGTAGTCCGATGAGTCTCATGGTGTGCAGTATTTAAAACAAATGTCAGCCACCCTATTGACTGGTTCCACCAGGTCTGAGCCTGTGGATGAAGTATAATAAGGGCAGATTTCAGGTTCCGATTCACTTGCTCTGCAAATGACGGTTGCGGGTGGTAACAAGTAGTAGTCATATGGTGGATACGGATAGATATCCAAAACGAAACTTCCTAAATTCCCTTGACAAAAAGACTTGAGCATTATCACTTACCAGTGCCCTAGGTGCCCCAGAGATGGAGAAAACCTTAGGCAAATGTTGAGTAGTGGCCCCAGCAGTATTCACCCTACTCAGAAACAACCAACAAAGTGAGAGAATGCATCTACTACAACCAATAAATATTAGTTTCCCTGCTGAGTGCGTGGGAAAGGACCTGGATAATCAATAAAAGTTTTTTCATGGGATGTTCTGCACTATCAGAACTTAATTCAACTTTCTTGGAATTCAGGTTAGGTTTAGGTGTAAGATACTCATGCTAACCAACCACCTCATCTCCTTACATGGGTTCAGCCACATTAAGCTCTCTTTAATTTTCAAAAGCGTCTTTAAGATACCTAAGTGAAAAGGGGATTCATGAACATTCTTAAATACGGTCGGCACCAATTCCTTGGGCAAGCAAATCTTAAGCTTTCCATCCTGATGGGTAGTAAAACACAAAATCCCCTTATTCAACCAGTACCATGGAACCTCCTCCCCCACTTTTAATTGGCCCTTAATTGCACATAGCATCACTGTCTTGCCTAGGACCCAGATCACCAAATAGTTGATTTACTTCCCTAAGTATAGTACACACACACATTTCATTAATTCCTTCAGTTCCCAACTCTGCTGTTTCGTCATCAGGTTGAGACATCCGGCTCAGGGAATCAGCTACTTGGTTATCAGCTCCCCGAACATGTCAGACCTCCAAGCAAAACACACACCTTGCAAGTCTTCCCATTGTGTGCAGACAAGCCAGCACCCAGGACAATGCTTGGTGTGTTAGTTCTGTTGGTCGATTTTGGAATGACCGTGCTTGGAGGCAGCCCAGCAGCTAACACAAAGTGTAAAAATCGAAATGAAATTCACCTAATGAGAGGTAATTAATACTTGCAGTACTGGAATTAAAGCATGTTGAAACTAAATTTGGTGCCATGAACAGCGCGCAGGAGCACATGCCCCCCCCTCACACACACACACACACACACACACACACACACACACACACAGGTATAATAGAAGTCACTGTTAAGTTACGCTGATGTTACCTCTAATGTTGTTCTGTGGTTGCCAATAATATAGTCCATCCATTAAATCTTGATGATTAGCAGACATTTTGCCAGATGGGAGAAATTACTGCTTCTTTTTCCGATTGCAGTTTAAAGTCATATGTAGAAATAAAAAAAAATCTTGCCTCTTGTATAACTCATACAGCACTGACAATGCTGCTCTGATTCCCTCAATATATTGAGTCAAATTTTCTGAATCCCTTTGTGAGCAAAAAATCTAGCCCTGATTATAACAATTTATTACAGATAACCGTTTGACATAGTAATTTACATTTGATGCCATTACATAGGTTAGTGTTATTAGTTTTTTTTTTAAGAGCACTTATGTTAGTAACTCTCAGTGTGTGCTTCCTTGGTAGCTTGGAGAATGTTGAGGCGGCGCCAGGTGTTTCTTAACATTTGTTCTGTCACAGTACCCACAGCAGTTTGTATCCTAGCCTTCAGTTCGTCAACGTCAGCAACTGGTGTGATGCAGACTCTGTCCCTGATATAGCCCCAGAAAAAAAGGTCAAGGGGCGTAATGTCTGGAGTGGGGAGTTTTGTCCGGATCGTTGGATTGGAAGGAACGGTCCAACACCCTGGCCACCCCTCTCTCCAGACATTATGCCCCTTGACTTTTTTTTCTGGGGCTATATGAAGGACAGAGTCTTCATCACACCAGTTGCTGACATAAATGAACTGAAAGCTAGGATACTACCTGCTGTGGGTACTGTGACAGAACACGTGTTACGAAACAGCTGGCAGGAACTGGAATACTGCCTCGACATTCTCCGAGCTACCAAGGGAGCACACGTTGAAGTTTACTAATGTAAGTGGTCTTAAAAACTAATAACACAAACCTATTTAAAGGCATCAAAATGTAACTTATTATGTCAAACAGTTATTCTGTTATAAATTTTTATAATTAGGGCAAGACTTTATGCTCACCCTGTATATTTTTTCCACTTGCATTTTTATCACACATAGTATTCACAACACTCGTTGTTGACACAGGAGTGAAAATTACATGTCCTTGTATGAGATCTAAAACATAAGCTCTCTCAAGTGAGATTTGAAACACAAGTTGTTAAAAAAATTGAATATTCTCTTTGCATATCTCTATTGTTACAAAGATTATTTTAAAATCCTACCTTTGCTCTCTACTGTGGTGATGTACCAATTTCGTATTACTAATGAGGAAAAGAAAACATTCATATAAATTGACAATATGAGAAAAATAAAAAGGTATTAAACACTGGTTGTTGGTTTCCAATAAAAACTGCCTATGTTCAAGATAGAATTTGAACCTTTGAAGTCCAAACTACACAGCCAAACCTTCCAGTTCCTAAACAGAATATTTCTTTTCTGCCTCAGTTAATGTTCTGGAGGTGTAAGCTATAGGCTTCCTTTCTGCACTAATTTCCTCAAGCATGACATTGCTAATTCCAGTTGGTGCCAAGTGCAATCACCGCTTTAAATTTCTCAGCCAAAGGAATTTGATGATAGGACTGGCTTAAGTGCAAGGTGGAAAAATATCCAAGCAAAATAATTATGCAAATCGAGCAATGGGACGGATTCCTAAACCACTTTTTTTTAAATTGAGCACTCTATAATCCACTACTGGTCGGCAACCTTGCCCTGGAGGCTTAATCATTAAGAACATAGGCAAGGCGTAGGGAGACACAGATGGTCTGATTACTACCTCTGCCAGCATTTGATCTACCAACTGCCACAACTCCTTCATCTTAGGAGGGGATAAATGAAAGGACGACTGGTGAACTGGTACCTTATCAGTCAACTGAATGGTGTACTCAGTTTTATTTGTGATGCCCAAACGGTCCGCCAGCACTTCAGGGAATCGCCCTAACACCTCTAACAAGGCCGCCCTCTGTTCAGTACTCAAATGTGATGTATCAAATTTGGAAACACTAGATTGGATGGTACATGTATTAGGTCAACACTGATGCTGACACCCACGTTACTTTACACCCGGCCTAAATTTAAATTGACTGGTGGAATGCATATAATCTAAAACACAACTGTTTTTCGTAAAAAGAAATCACATCCCAATACAACACACATAGCCAATTGCTTAGCAATAATAAATTGAATAGGCCATCTCAGCTCCTGAATTTTTACACACAAGAAAACACTGCCTATTATATGAAGAGGCTGTCCATTGACACTAAAGCAATGTAAATCCGACTTCTGTACCTTCGAACCCACGGAAAGACGCACAATATGTTGATACCACTGTTTGTCTATGAGAGAGAATTTACTGCCTGGGTCTAGTAGCGGACAAACAGGTTCTCCATAAATAATTGTGCGTCTTCCTAATCAGTTCATTGATATAATTCCATTGCACCTTCTCATGGTGTCTACTAGTTCTCCCTCTTCCCTGATTTTTATTGCAGTCACGTGCAAAATGATCTTGTTCATTACAACAGAAACACCTGTAACTGTTTCTCAGGAAGGCTTGTTTCTTTGTTTGAGCTGTGGTGCAATCATGTGCAAAATGTCCTTTTTTATTACATTGGACTCGCACGATATCATTTCTAAATTCAACCATAGGCTGAGTTTGTTCACTTGCGGGATACTGTACTTGGTTGTCACAGCGATTTATTTACCCATTCTTGCTCAATGCGCAAGATTAATTGATCTAATTCAATAAATGTCTGCGTTTTAGTGCAAAATATTGCCCTAGAACTGTCTCCTACCAGAAGGCCCTCAATATACTTCTTACCGCATCACTCTCTGAGATTTCTACACACAGCACTGACAATGCTGCTCTGATTCCCTCAATATATTGAGTCAAATTTTCTGAATTCCTTTGTACACGATATAAACCAGAATTAGTAAGTTCACTTTGTGCTCTTTGTGAGAGCTTATTTTGGAAAAATCTCCTCCTAAAATTACTTAATGATAGATTTTTCATTAATAGCTTCAGTAATCACTCTTTTTAAGTTTCCCTACAGCATGAGGAAACACCATCTGTAACCCTACTATGTCAGGTGTCTGCAAAGCTTGACTCAAATTTTGTAGTCACACTGTGAACTGTAGTAATTGCACGATTTGTTCATAGTATGTATTGCAAACTCTAATGCAATAGCAAACAGGTCGAAAAAAGGATTGGGTAGTTTATTGTATATTTCTCACCCCCCCCCCCTTTCCCCTTATACCAACGCCCACTCTATTGCAATCACTGACCATTTCACAACATGCATGCCTTCCTTGGCCTCATTTTGTTGCCAGGTTAGGTAACTACTTTGTAACTGTACTTTTATTACTTTACTATGTAAATCCTGAATAAGCGCTTTCTGTTTGGAATCAGCCAGTAAATTTTAAAGATCTTCCACACAATTGGGCAGATGATGGTTTTGCTCTTGTATTCGGAAAATTTGATCACAGCTAGGAACCTTACTCTGCAATAACTCTATACTAGCCAGCACAGTTTCTAGGAGGCAATGACAACAATGCAGGCTTCACTTACGTGACCCACAGTTGCCGTGTTGACAACAAGACAGCATCCCAGCACTCTGTGCATCCACCGCGCTAATTCAGTTACGCTTCCATCAACTTTTTCTTGACGAATTGCAAGCTCATATTCAAGTTGACTTTTTGTTAAATATGATGTCCCCAGCATGTTTCTGGCTTCCATAGTACATCCGGTGTAACCTGCAATGTAAGAATGACTACATTAAGGCAATCACAGTTGGTGCCAAGCACTTAAAATGGGAACAAATCCTACCACACGACATTCTCAGAACCCCACCACCTTCTTATTGCACTCTGCTACCATTGGTATGGTAGGAACTATTAAGGAGTGGTAAGGTTCTGGGCTAACATGAATTCAGATACCCTTTGAAACAAATTTATTAACAAACAATTCTTATTCAACAGTTATTAGAAAACATACTGTCAGAGTCCCTTACTTTTTAAATTTTTTTATTACAGGATATCCAATACAAGGATTACTCTTAATTAATAATATTTTCACTGATCCAACATCAAGGGTAAAATACTGGTGATACAGTAGCGCCAATTTGAGCCCAAAGCAATTATAACTCCAATTAAAAGTTTCAACTGAAGCTCGATAACTGTTTGTGATAAAGAGTTTAAAATGTCCAAGGCTATTTCGAAAGTGCCTGTAGTAACATTTAAACAAATTTATGAAAACAAACTGACAGCAATTCAAACCTAAAAACAGTATTCAGATAAATTCAGTTTAACAAAGCACTTGAAACACACTACAAATTACAATGAGACCACCTTATCACGAGTTTTGCACATGCCAGTTGTTCTTGTGCCCCAATTTAAAATGTGCTCATCTTCTGTATAGGAGTATCAGACAATTTCAAACAAATTTAGTGGCAAACTTCTTCAGATGAAAACCAAATTAAAAGATGTGAATAGTTCAATTACAAAAGGTAATTACTTGACTCAAGAACAAACCTGCAGCATAGAAAGCATAGAATTCATCCGCTGTAACCTCAGTTTGTTTACAGAGCCATAATCTTGCAACTTATTTTATTTCACACGTCAGTGTTGTGCACATTTCGTGGCAATACATTAAACACAATTTTGCAAGATGAACAACTAAAACACACAGATGGGGCAAGTACTCAATAATGAGGTGATTCACTTTCATGTGGAGTTATCCAGTACTTGTGTGTCAATGAAATCAGAGCGTTGCGACAGTATAGTGACGGCTGTACAGGTCTCCAGCCATTGCTCTGACTGCCGATCTCCTTTGGGCAACACCAGTATTGTGCAACCGAAACCCTCTTGCATGTGAAAAGGGAGCTCCTTTCCAAATTACAGCTTCCCAAACAATGACTGTGAACTACCACTAGGCCGCGCTATCACTCCAGGTGTGGCCAAGTCGTTTTCCAGTATGTACATGGGCTGCTCCCAGCACAGGGCCCAACTCGCCACCTTCCTCATGCCACTGCTAACTCAAAACTCCCTCCCACGCCACTTCCTGGACCACATTTGCACCACAAGCCTCTCTGGCAAAAAGGTTCTCCACAAGCAGTGATTCCATCGGAGAGGCACAAAGTTGAAAAGTACCAAACTTTGCGGGAGGTTTCAACTTACAGCATATTACCAACATGAACTGTGCTGAAGGTATCATTCCAGGCATAAGCTTTGCACATTGTCTGAGTCCGCAGAAGTTGTCACAAATCCAAATATACCTTTGGCAATACCAAACAGATTCAGTTCCTTTGTCATGTTGATTTAATGTGTGTAGAAACGAAGCTAATTATGCCATAACTGTGGAGCTGAAGTTTGCTGCTTTTCTGTCTGCTCCAACTGCCAGCCACATTCCACTTAACAATGGTGCATCACCCCTACTTCCGCCCGGCCTTGGTGTCAGTGATGTCACACTATCCATATGCAACCTGATTGTGATTCACACTGAACAAATGATTTTACAACAAAGCGAGATTTTTCGTCGGTGTATACTAGTTCCAGCCAAACCTTCCTTTGAAGTAACTTATAAATCCATCATCTTTATCTGTATCTCCAGCACTGTCAGTGAAGATATCTTTGGAAGTGCTGTTGTTGCTTCCCAAATTCGCGGAATCTTTGCTAGATTGACTGTATTCAGTATCATCGGTCTTGCCACCAGAATGTATTACACATTTCAACATATGTAGAATATAGGCTCACTGTCAACTCTGCTGCTGCACAGTTGAATGTAAATTGTTACTGTGCAGCCCTTTCCATTGCTGAGATTCCACAGCTCTTGAGTGACAACTGAAGAAATAATTTCAACACAAGTGTATTGTTTTATACATGAAATGTATTCGCATTAGCAAATATGGACAACCATCAGCTGTATAAGGGAATGATGACAATGAAAATTTATGGCGGACCGGGAATCGAACCTGGATTTTCTGGTTATCGTGAGTGGTCGCCTTACCATTTGGCTACCCAAGCAATATGGAAGTTGGGATCTGGCTGTGCGCTGTGCTCAGGTAGCCAAATGGGAAGGTGAGTGCTAGCGATAGGCAGGAAATCCAGGTTTGAGTCATGTTTCAGCAGAAATTTTCATTGTCAGCATTCCGTTATACAGCTTATGTTTTTCCATATTTGCAACTACGAATATATTTCATGTATTTCGTAACTGCTGTAGTCGCCACATTGCCTGTTCCTTCGCACATGCATGCATGTCCAAAGTAACTTTGCTTTGTACTTCTAAACAATACTGGGAACACAATATTGTACCACATTACTTTATTGTCCTTAGCAATTTTTGAATGACATCCAGTAGTTGAAAACAATGTTAACTACACAGCGAGTGAAGTAGTGTAATAAGTCTGATAGAATTTAAAGTGGAAATATGATTTTTCTAACAAGACGATTGATCGTAGTTTAGTGAAAAATCCTGTTTACGCATTTCTCTTGCTGCTTAGATACAAATTTCATGGTATTACTGTAAACTGTTAACAACGGTTTGTTGCTTATGGGTATGTGGTGCCTTGTATATATTGTATGACGCGATCAAACAGGTTATAATTTCCCCTTTTCCATTGGCCATGTGACTTGAGAACATGTAAACTGAGAGTCCCGATGTTCCAGAGCAACAGAAAAGGATTTTAAGGGAAAATATGAATGTACAGACAAGTAGCCCAGAAACTGTATATGACACGACAACAGTGTACCCAAAGGGATTGTATGGAAAGAGCTGAGTGCATGCATGTGCATCATCTGCAGCTGGAGGGTTGAAAGGAGATGACGCCAGTACCCATGCTGATTCAATTGGTAAAGATGACGGTTTTTAGATCCATGACGCCATTATGTCTCTACAGTTCTCTTCATATTTGCACACCGGTTTACTTGAATACAGTCATCAAATTCTTTGATTTGTAAACCCAAGAAGTAATGAGCATTTTCTACAGTGGTATTAAAATCATGTACCCAACTGTTCAATAAACTGTTGCATCAAGAGGGCCAACAGCGAGCCCATCATCAACATAAAACAGTGGTATCAGGTTTTCATCACAGAACACATGTGCATCTGGACAGCTCTTTTGTAAATTACATACACTAAGAAATTTAACAAGACATTCTTACCAGCATTTTGAAGCTTGCTTTAAACTATCCAGTCTCTTTAGCAAGTTACATACATGGCTTGTACCATCATCATAGCCCTGTGGTTGTTACGTGCAAATTTCTTCCTTCAAAATATCATTGAGAAATGCTTTCCTTGCATCAAATTGCCTTATACACCAATTGTGTTGAACTGCAACACTCAACATGGGCCTCAAACTCTCAGATCTTACTACAGAGCTAAATGTGTTAACATAATCTATTCAAAATTGTTGAGTATATCCTTTTGCCACCAACTGAACCTTATATCAAACCACTTCATTATTTGCATTTAATTTTGTAGCAATTGTTGGATGGATTTCACATTAAAACCCAACATTTCACCCCCCCCCCCCCCCAATCTGGGGAGGAAATTTTCAAGGGGGATCGTAGCTTCTTTGTGTATCTGATACACACGCTGGCTCAATAGGACCAGTGCAGGATGAAACGTTGGGTTTTATTGTGAAATCCATCCAACCACAGCACAATAGCCTGTATTACCTGTGACATTTCCAGCCGTGAAAGTTTACATTTTACAAATAAAAATGATACCCACAATCATGATAGCCAACCACATATCCTTTTGAAGATTTAGCATCAAACTAGTTCTATTTTTGTGTGGGAATCCATGCATAGCATTTTGTCCCAGATATCACCAAATTATCAAAATGAGTGTGATTCTTCAAGGATATCTTAATTGGAGTTCTACATTTTTTTGTGGGACCAGTTCCATTCAGAGTGTATGTTGCAGCCAAAATTGCCTCATCCTGTAGTGCTTCCAGTAGCTGTTTGGCAGAGCAGAGCCAAGAATGTGTCACCTTAAATAGGATTCTGTTTTTCCACTCAGTAACTCCAGTCTGCTGAGGAGTATATGGTGCAGTAATTGAATGTTTCAGTCCAGTTCAGTCAGCGTACCAATGTACATCTTTATTAAGGAACTCCTTGGCACCATATGTATATAATTCTTTCACAGTTCCTTTGGCTTGAGTGTTAATTATTTTAATGAACAGCGGTAACATTTCTTTACTGTAATCTTTGTGTCACAATAGGTACTTTACCCTGAAATTTGAAAAAATCATCCTAAAATCACCATAGCATTGGTGACCTTGCAAATCATTTTCTTCCATTGATCTGCAAACATCTGCATAAACTAATTCTCAGAGTTTAGTGGGTTTCTCCTCTTTTTCACCAAACACCAGCTGGTGATGTTTACCATTGACACACATCTCAGGAAAGCTGCTTACAGTCATTGTGTCTGTACCATGATCCTTCAAAATCTAGGTTATCAAGCTATCTCTTAAAGTGTCATCAACTTCAGCAATACCACAAGACTTGTCTTGATGATCACCCTTCACAATAACAAAAAATAAAGCCCATTTTGACCATTGGGTGGAGCAAGTGTTTGGAATATGCCAATGGTTTGCCATCATTTTCAGCTACTTAATTCATTCTTTTTTGTGAAACTTTTTTAATAGAAAAGAAGTTACAAGATCCATCTGGACAAAAACAAAAAACCTTTGAAATATCATTCGGCCAATTAAATGCTTGTACATTAAATTCACCCATACCACACTTCAATTTTACACCATGATTTATTACATCTCTGTTAATGTACCACCCATCACTGTCCAACTTGTTTACATTTGCAGAAAAATTGTTGCATCTCACCACTGAAACTTTCTTCTCAGTTTTGAATTGTCTGTGTGGCTATAATGTCTTAAACTTCCTATTGATGTCAGACAAGTTGACAGTACAGCACTGTCTTCTCTTTTATTGATCCTAGGGCACTCATTTGATCAATGGCCTTTTTTGTTGCTTGTAAAACAAACCAAATGTGTGTTACATTGTTTTGATGTGTGACCTACTTAGTTACATGAAAAGTATTTTTGATCTTCATTCTTTTGTAATGAGACATGTTTGATACATGTGCTTCAGATATAGTTTGACTGTGCCTTTTTTGCCATTTTTGTAGCATTTTTATCATGATCTGTTATTCTCAACTCGTAACTTAAACACCATTTTTGTAACTTACTCCAGGTTTTATCTTCATCAAATAAATCATTCCATGTGACATAAACGAACATTTTGGATAAAGTTTGCAGAAATTGTGTTAAAGGACTTGTCTAACAAAGAAATTTGAGTTTATATTTCATTAAATGTGGCTATATTACCTTGCACATCACCAGATGCTTCCCACATGATATTATGAAATTTGTGTTGAAGCAAATCAATGTTTTTGATTGAGGAATATCATGAATCTTATGTCACTTGCCCCAAATATCTTTGGCAGTTTTGCTTTCACCAACACAAAGCAATGGTTCATTGTCAAGCAGCAAAATTAGGCATTTCATTGTTTTCCTGTTAGCAGTTTACCATTAAAAATCTCAAAACACATTCTAAAATAGTCTTTGTTATAATTCGCCAGGTACCCCAATTCTTTGCCCGTCAGTTTTTCAGTTTGTTTTCTTTTATCTGCTCTCAACTCATCTTTTGCTCTTCTATAACTTCAAGTTTCCATAAAAATCAGATACATCTGTCAACACACAAGTGCAACTAACCCTCCCTCTTTGTAGCTGGCAAACTGAAATCTCCACATGCAACAATGATCAGGACATTTACTTGCAATTTTCTTCCAATATTCTCTGAAGCACCTTATCACTACAGCTCCTTAGGCCATTGGTCTATGAAAGCATCACTTAACTTTGTTTGACACACTTTTTATGCATACTTTCACACAGGTTACTTCAAATTTGTATTTGTGAGCAGCGCCACTAGATATCGGGTCCTTGCTACAGTAAATATGCTGTGACACAATTGATGTAGAGTCTTTCCTTGTGCTATATATTCCAGTCTGAATTTTGGATTTTGCTACTATTCATTTCAGTTTTCTGTCAGCTTTCTGTTCTTAATACTATACAGGTACTATTATCTTTGATAATCAAGACTAATTTGTGGACTTACCCATGAATGTTCCTGCAGTTTACTAATATCACATTATTATTTACTCCATTTGATCTGCAAGGATGTAAGTTGTCATCGGAGAGTAATGTGAATGAACTTGCTTCAAAGTGTGTGCCACAAGTACTTTGCTACTTAAGTAGGATCACCCTCTGGTTTAGACCTTCCATGTAGCCACAAACAAGAGGACAGTGATCAATTCTGGGCACCATGCTGCAAATAGCAAGCCATGCTTGTGCCTCCTGTCCAGGGTTAGCTGTTTTCACTATTTCAGCTATCTGTATAAAGGAACAGATGCTGATGTCAGAACCTAGGAACCAAGCACCATTCATGCCAACGTGAGCTATTATGTGCAGTTCATTGCACCCATTTCAGTTGCTGCCAGCAGAGTCTCCTCAACATCTGACACAACCTCTCATGAAAGTATACTGAGTGCTCACTGGCCTTCTTATCTTATCTGTCCATTATTTCCCTGAGGGACTCGATTGCCTATATAATGTCCCAGTGATCAAAATATCCATCATCTGTTCTTGTCTGGACTATCAGGAAAATTGACCACTGGCCCAATAGATGAGGCATCTCTTTCCAGTTCAGATATGTTACCAGCACTGTTTGTTAAGATGAAAGGTGATGGTTGTGTGGTCAGGTGTCAAATTCACCTTCCATACAGAGATACACAAAACCACCACTGTCCACTTCTCACCTGCACATGAGGACAAATTGTGTATGTGATGTGGATCTGAAGATGAAGTGACGTTGGAGTTTCCAGGGTATTCCAGTGACCCCAGAGGCGTTCCAGCTTTCGTCATGGAGCCTCAATGTTGCTGTGTCTTAGGGCAGTGGCCTGAAGCCTATGAAGTATGGCTATGGAGCTTCCAGCTATTTCTTGACAGTGTTCAATTAACTTTGTGTTCATACACAACAGTCCTTATTTGTTTCCTTATATGTAAAAACTATATGAAATCACAAAAAAATTACTTGGTTGGGCACTAATTAAGAAACAATAAGTGGTTTGCAAAAGAGAAGCCGCCTGGTAGAATTTTGTGCAGAGCATAATTTAATCATAGCTAACACTTGGTTCAAGAATCATGAAAGAAGGTGGTATACATGGAAGAACCCTGGAGATACTCAAAAGGTATCAGATAGATTATATAATGGTAAGACAGAGATTTAGGAACCAGGTTTTAAATTGTAAGACATATCCAGGGGCAGATGTGGACTCTGACCACAACCTATTGGTTATGAATTGGTTATGAACTGTAGATTAAAAATGAAGAAACTGGAAAAAGGTGGGAATTTAAGGAGATGGGGCCTGGATAAACTGAAAGAACCAGAGGTTGTACAGAGTTTCAGGTAGAGCATAAGGGAACAATTGACAGGAATGGGGGAAAGAAATCCCTTGAGGGATGAAATAGTGAAGGCAGCAGAGGATCAAATAGGTAAAAAGATGAGGGCTAGTAGAAACCCTTGGGTAACAGAAGAAATATTGAATTTAATTGATGAAAGGAGAAAATATAAAAATGCCGTAAATGAAGCAGGCAAAAGGGAATACAAATGTCTCAAAAATGAAATTGACAGGAAGTGCAAAATGGCTAAGCAGGGATGGCTAGAGGACAAATGTAAGGTAGTAGAGGCATATATGACTAGGGGTAAGATAGATACTGCCTACAGGAAAATTAAAGAGACCTTTGGGGAAAGGAGAACCACTTGCATGAACATCAAGAGCTTTGATGGAAACCCAGTTCTAAGCAAAGAAGGGAAAGCAGAAAGGTGGAAGGAGTATATAGAGGGTCTATACAAGGGCGATGTACTTGTCAATATTATGGAAATGGAAGAGGATGCAGATGAAGATAAAATGGGAGATATGGTACTGCGTGAAGAGTTTGACAGAGCACTGAAAGACCTGAGTCGAAGCAAGGACCCCGGAGTAGACAACATTCCATTAGAACAACTGACAGCCTTGGGAGAGCCAGTCCTGGTGAGCAAGATGTATGAGACAGGCGAAATACCCTCAGACTTCCAGAAGAATATAATAATTCCAATCCCAAAGAAAGCAGGTGTTGACAGATGTGAAAATTACCGAACTATCAGTTTAGGCGTATGGAAAAACTGGTTGAAGCCGACCTCGGGGAAGATCAGTTTGGATTCCATAGAAATGTTGGAACATGTGAGGCAATACTGACCCTACAACTTATCTTAGAAGAAAGAGTAAGGAAAGGCAAACCTATGTTTCTAGCATTTGTAGACTTAGAGAAAGCTTTTGACAATGTTGATTGGAATACTCTCTTTCAAATTCTGAAGGTGTCAGGGGTAAAATACAGGGAGCAAAAAGCTATTTACAATTTGTACAGAAACCAGATGGCAGTTATAAGAGTCGAGGGGTAGGAAATGGAAGCAGTGGTTTGGAAGGGAGTGAGACAGGGTTGTAGCCTCTCCCCAATGTTATTCAATCTGTATATTGAGCAAGCAGTAAAAGAAACAAAATAAAAATTCAGAGTAGGTATTAAAATCCATGGAGAAGAAATAAAAACTTTGAGGTTTGCCAGTGACATTGTAATTCTGTCAGAGACAGCAACGGACTTGGAAGAGCAGTTGAACGGAATGGACAGTGTCTTGAAAGGAGGGTATAAGATGAACATCAACAAAAGCAAAACGAGGATAATGGAATGTAGTCGAATTAAGTCAGGTGATGCTGAGGAAATTAGGTTAGGAAATGAGACACTTAAAGTAGTAAAGGAGTTTTGCTATTTGGGGAGCAAAATAACTGATGATGGTCGAAGTAGAGAGCATATGAAATGTAGACTGGCAATGGCAAGGAAAGCGTTTCTGAAGAAGAAAAATTTGTTAACAACGAGTATTGATTTAAATGTCAGGAAGTCGTTTCTGGAAGTATTTGTATGGAGTGTAGCCATGTATGGAAGCGAAACGTGGACTATAGATAGTTTGGACAAGAAGAGAATAGAAGCTATTGAAATGTGGTGCTACAGAAGAATGCTGAAGATTAGATGGGTAGATCACATAACCAATGAGGGGGTATTGAATAGAATTGGGGAGAAGAGGAGCTTGTGGCACAACTTGATGAGAAGAAGGGATCGGTTGGTAGGACGAGACATCGAGGGATCACCAATTTAGTATTGGAGGGCAGCGTGGAGGGTAAAAATCGTAGAGAGAGACCAAGAGATGAATACACTAAGCAGATTCAGAATGATGTAGGCTGCAGTAGGTACTGGAAGATGAAGAAGCTTGCACAGGATAGAGTAGCATGGAGAGCTGCATCAAACCAGTCTCAGGACTGAAGACCACAACAACAACAAACAACATGACAATCTACTCTACAAACTCAGTTTGCACAACACTTATAATCAAAAAAGACGGCAAAGTCTTAAAAAAAAAGTTAGTGAAACTACTAAAAACTGATAAATAAACAGTTACAGTATGCTACTTCTCAAGTGCACAGAAAGGAACTACTAAATTGAACAATTTAAACCAACTAGGTGCTGCTTCTGCTGATCCCTCAAGGGGCTCACTGTTCTTTAGTATGTGCTTGGCTACAAAGTGGCCCCAGCCTTTGCAGCCCTACCTTCTCTTTCTGTTTTCCAACCCTACACTTTGACTACCTCTTACCTCATCTGACTTTGTCAGATGGTCCTTTTGGTGCAATCCCTGCCTGGACTTGATTTGTGATTTTGACCTTGTTTTCTAGTTTCACTCCCAGCACTATCTCCATCTTCTATTAATGATTGCAGGGTGCCCATTGTTGGGTCTGACATACCATCTTTTTCAAATTTTACAGAAGTACCTGTCTGCTGGGAAGGTTGCCCACTGTGGTGTACATTCCGCCTCTGTGCACTTCCTGCCTGACACCTTTCCTTCACCATGCTGTAGACTCAAAATGCAACACAGTAGCCATCTTGCTGTGGGTGGGGGTGGGGGGATCGTCAAGTCAAGTCAAGTACCTGGATGGCGGTAGCCCTCTGACCCTGAAGGAATCGCAGTTTAGGTGCCTGCACTGCGTACTCCTCATATATGGAGTATGTGTCTGTCATGACAGACATGGGGACTCCCAGCAATGATTTGCCTGCCAGGTAGCCATTGCTGTGGCTGGGTGGTGCCCTTTGGGGAGAGCCCTCATTTTGGGGTGTGTGGGGCGACAGGTTAATAATAATTCATATTTCATAAGTAATAGAAAAAATTAGAATATTGTTCGCCTTCTTTTATGAGAGCCTGATAACTATTTTTGTGATCAGCTAGAAAGTGATGGAGAACATACTGGCCATAATTTCCATGCTGCAAGTCCACATTCTTGTCGAGCCCACTGAAAGAAATGTTTCTCTTCTCTGTTTACTCAGCAGGATTAGGAACTATGATTATAAATGAATATTTTGAGTTCTAATTGGTAGATATATTTGATCACCTTTCACATGCACAGCATCGTAATATTCTTGATGTTAATACTAATAATAAATCTCTCTAATCTAAACAGCACTATGAGCAGTTCAGAGGTGACCTCTACAGCAAGTTCCCATTAAATGGTCTCTCACCCTGACCTTCGATAATCAAAATGATTGCTTGCCACAAAAGTGGAAAATAAGTATCACCACATGCCCCGTGGATTTGTTAATATTGAAGGTGGCACACTAACAGTTACTTTTGTGAAATCTAAGTGATCCAGGGCGGTGTACAGTCGTCTCGTCACGAGTTCAGTTCTTATTTGTAACGAAAACATGAGTCTAGTTGTGGTCTGGCTGAGACGTCATCCACGGCATCACGTTTTCCACCGTTTGACTGACGTGGATTGTATTTTAGCTGGGTGCGAAGTGAAGTCTTTTTCCAGAAATCTAAATGATCCAGGACAGTGTACAGTCCTTGTGAGTTCACTTCCTATTTGAACTCCCTCTGCCAGGCACTTAAATGTGATATGCAGAGTATCGATGTAGATGTAGAACCGAAAACATTAGTTTAGTTGCAGTCTGTTTGTGACGTCATCCGAGGCAGCACGTACTCCGGCGTTTGACTGATGCGGTAGCTGGGTGTGAAGTGAAGTGAAGTGAAGTGAAGTCACTGCCTCTCCCAACGTATATATATATACAGGCACAGCAGATGGCTAAGGGAATGCCTGCTGTCATCCGCTCTATGCCCCCAGTAGTAGCCTCTGAATGGCCACTTTTTCGGACACACAGACACACAATATTTTATAACAATGTCATGAATCAATTTAGAATCTTCATAATTTTTGTGTAAATGTAGTTAAGTTAGTTAAAATAACAGAAAAAGTTTTAGCTCAGCTGCATTTAAACTCTGCTGTCTTGAATTTTTCGAACAGAACTGACAGTAGAACATGACATCTGATCTACAACTTTAGAGCCCTGTTATGTGTTGTTATTTACATCCAGGCCTTGAAATTTACTACAGATCTATTATTTAATCGGTTTCATCATGTGCTGTAATCAGAACTTTCTAGCATTAATATAACAGATACTTAATCTGCTACAAATAAGGACGTTTTTGTTCCAAATTTAGTTTTCAGTAAATTACTCGAAAACTGTTAGAGGCAGCTCAATGGGGTTATGTAGTTAGTATTTTTATGATGATCTGAAGCTTCATGCAAATTTTCATATTTCTAAGTCTAATATTTAGCACCTTCAATTTCTCTTAAAAACGTGGATTCTGACCAAAGTATCGCTTTAATCATGTTGAGACCTGTACCAGTTAATTTTGACGTACATCTGCACATTATGACCAAATTTTGGTTTCCTAGCTTTACTATTTAGCACCACTTATTTTTTCTTAAAAACATATATCTAGGGGAAGATATTCATCAGATCACTCTGAGATTTGACAATTTAATATATTAAAGCACAAGCTGACAACGTTTGGAAAAGCAACTTTAACTTTTTATTTCATTCTTAAATTATGGTGCAATACTTGTGTGCTATGGACAGATGTGTTATGGTGATGTGGCACTACTAGCAGTGAACTGGGGTAACTCCTGGCACAGTCGCTTGGCTCTGTACCTCTCAAATGATACAGCACTTGTTTCATCACAGATGAGTGGCACTATGCAGATAGTTCACAAATGAAGCGACTTAAACGTTCTCACACTGGTGGTCCCATGACCCCAGCAGTCTCTTCACAAGGAAAGGACCAAGTACGATCCTGAGGAGTTCCCTAACCTGGCTACGCTATGGGAGGAATGCAGGGCTGGGCAACAAGGAGCAAAATCCTCCCCCAGTATCTCTATCAGGACCGACGGGACACATCTTTTACTCCACAGAGCTTTTATTATTATTATTATTATTTTTTTTTTTTTAACATATTGAGGGCAAATACGGGGAAGTTGCAGCCATCTCTAAGATGAAGAGTGCATCACTCCTGATTAAAACATCATCTCCTGCCCAGTCACAGGTGCTGCTCTCTTGTGAAAAGTTGGATGACATTCCCATGATTGTCACTCCTCACAAGAGTCTCAGTATGGTCCAGGGCATCATGTTTCACCATGATCTTTTTTACAGATTGACAGTGAGCTGCAGGCCAGTTTAGAGCGACTGGTTGTGCACTTCATCCGTTGTGTCCATAGGGGACCAAGGGAAAAAAATAGTTGCTACTGGGTCTTTTATCTCGGCCTTTGAGGGTGATAAATCGCCTGAGAAGGACAAGGTGATGGTCTACCAGTGTGATGTGAAACCCTAAGTTTGTTGTCCTGTGAAAATACCTGATAGCATACGATCAACAAGTATAATTTTCATTAACATTAATTTGTGTGGCACACTCGTATGTGGTGTGTTGATGATCTCTCTTATTTATGAACATAACTCAAAAAGGTCCATGGGATCATCATAATATTATAGTGTTGGAAAACTTGTTTACCAATTCGATTAGGTACGTGAGTGCTGCGCAAGTGCAGCAGCAGCTTATCGGTTGTACACAATTTGTTTACATAATATAGTTTAGTGCTTTTCTAACTTACTTCTGAGCAGAAGCAAATGATAGTGGATTATTGAACTGTTTTTAATAGTGCTATATATTTGTGTTTCTGGACTTTGTGTATTTTTTGATCTTTTGTCTTGAGTGAGTTTACTTTCTAACATAGTTTTCTGCTGCAGAAGTTGCTAGTGCTGCTTTATTTACTTGATTCCATGATCCTCGCGAATAGTAAATATTCAGTAGACCTCCAGCCTCAGAATCTCAGAGTTTAATCTCGTGTTTCGTAAGTGTATATTCAGTTAGTCAGTAGTGCAGTAGTTTCTCAGCTGTTTGTTTTGAGACTAGTTACCATTGCTACCTATCGCCTGTGACACATTTCTAGGGCATCAGGTTATGTATTTAGACTTTTCTGTGTTTTCTTAGTAGTATATATTTGTTTAACTGCTTGCGCATTTTGGTATTTAAGAAGTTTAGTCTCACTTTTTTGTTAACTGTAAGTGTAAATTCAGGCAGTCTGTAGCATAGTTGTCATTTCCTCTGAACAGCCAGGTACCTAGTTCATTGAGGTATTAGTGACCCTGGGTTTCACGTCAGGAGGAT
The DNA here is from genome assembly GCF_021461395.2 of Schistocerca americana. Classification (NCBI taxonomy): domain Eukaryota; kingdom Metazoa; phylum Arthropoda; class Insecta; order Orthoptera; family Acrididae; genus Schistocerca; species Schistocerca americana. The sequence goes on along the minus strand of NC_060121.1, from coordinate 629,205,211 downwards.
AAAAAGTTGCTTACCTAGGTTTCTGCCAGTTTTACTGTTTACTTTTCAGTTAGTCTTGCTAGGATGGGTAGATTGTGCGCCTGCTGTGTGCGGACACAGGAGGAACTGGCCACAGTTCGGGACCAGTTGAATGTGGTTTTGGCTGTGATCAGTCGTCTTCAGGCTACCGCCTTGGGGTGTAGCAGTGGCGGAGATTCTGAAGCATGGGACACCTCAGGTGTCATTTGTTTCACGCAAAGGGCTCTACTGCTGAGGCACCTTCTGATATACCTGACGTGGTGGATCTGCAGGGTGTTAATGCATTCAAGTTGCTCGAGACAGAGGGCCAATCTGGAGGCTGGCTATATGGCCTTGCCTATTCATCCTGTGGGTGAACAAACGTCCGTTTCTTCAGCAGAGTCCAAGCAGGAACATGTGGGCAGGGGTTTGCTAGTTACTGGGAGCTCCAATGTTAGGCGTGTTATGGAGCCCCTTAGGAAAATAGCTTTCAGAACTGGGAAGAAAGCCAATGTGCACTCAATATGTGTGCTGGGGGACCTCATCCAAAATGTGAAGGCGGCCTTGTCTGCGACCATCGAGCATACAGGGTGGAGTTGCCTGCAAGTTGTGGCGCGTGTTGGCACTAACAATGGCTGTTGCATGGGTTCCAAGGCCATCCCCAGTTCTTACAGGTGGCTGGCGGAGGTGGTGGAGACTGCTGGCCACGTACATGGGTTGCAAGCAGAACTTGCAATTTTCAGCATAGTTCCCAGAGTTGATCAGGGTTCTTTGGTTTGGAGTTGAGTGGAAGGTCTCAACAAAAGGCTTGGTTGTCTCTGTGACGGTCTTTACTGCACATTTCTGGACTTGGATTATCGGGTGGGGCTTGTAGGACTCCCCTTTGTAAGTCAGGGTTGCATTACACAAAAGGAGCAGCTACTCTTGTAGTTAAGTACTTGTGGAGTGCATTGGAGGGTTTCTTAGTGTAGGCGGTAGTTTGAGGTATTCTCATGTACACTCACCAGTCGATATGTGCATAGGGAAATCAGACTGCATTCAGAGTAAAGACGGTTTGACTGTAAAAATTTAATCAGTAAATTGTCAAAGTATTTGTACCAAAGGTCCCAAATTTACTGCCCTCAAGGAAAGTTGCCCCCAGGGACTCAGCATCCATTTGCTGGGTATGAGCTTGGTGACGCTAGATTCCTGAGTTGGTGACTAGTAAGCACCACCAGTCCTTTGTTACCAAAAGCTCCATGCATGCTTCAGTGACCACCGTGCTATGCGGTCATGGAATGTTGTGTGTTTTTCTGAGAAGAGGGACCTTAGCTTCACTCCTGGACTGTGAGAGACATTCACACCTCTATAAAAAAGAACCCACAACCTCGAAGTTTGCTACATGCTGATGAGGTGAATGGCCCGTGAAGTAAAACAGTTTATAGCAGGTAACCTTTGGGGGCACCTGCCACCTCCCCCCCCCCCCCCCCCTCCTTCCCCCCTCCAGTTGTATAAAGCTTGCTAGGACATCAGGGCTCTACCGGGGTTGAAGATTGTTTCCATAGCAATTACTGGGATCCCTATGGAACGGTCTCATCAAACTATTACTCCACTGCAGGAGGCTCACAGTTCTTTCGCGAGTTCGTACGTGGCCCCGAACTAGTGCAGCCAGTGCTTCCTTTCCAGGCTGCAAACCCTCACCCAGCCCTTCCTACCTCTCCTCACTCCTTCCCTGTTGTCCCCTCCTTTCCCTCTCTCGGCATTCTGATTTATGTCGACCTGGCTATCCACCTCGTTTCCTGTATTGGGTGCAACTTTGTTCCTTTTGCCTGTTCTGTCATTCTTTTTTGGTGTTTAGGTCCCCACTTGAGGTTTGACCTCCACTTCGAAATTTCCTGTTTTTAGTGTGAACCATTTCAGGAAGAACTTCCTCTCTAGCATCTACGGTGTGGATTCCTGTCCCACCCTTCCTTCTCCTCTCCCTTCCCCATTGTAGCCCCCTTTCACCCCTTCACTCCTGCTAGGTCATTCCATGTGGTGCAGCTGTTATGTACCCATGTGGCTGAGCCCCCTGACAGCAGAGGTATCACACTACTGATACCTGAGCTGTTCCCTGGCAATGGCCACCCACTCCCACGGGGAAAGAACATGGTCTGAGTGGGTGGTATCAGGGTGGACGCTTGGCGCATGAAGCCTATCAAGCTGCAAAAATCTGGCCATTATCAAACGGCCGTCTCTTCGAATGGTGAAGAATGACTGAATACTGCTTCGTATGACCCGGCAACCTTCCCTTCCCTGGCTACACCATGTGAGGAGGGCCAGGCTCGCCATCTTAGGATGAAACACTTTCTTTGTTACCTTGTCTGTGCTAGGATGGATGGGGACACATTCATTGCCACAAAGCCATTGTTTTTTGTGGAGAATATTGATGTCAATTTTGGTGAAGTGGGGTCTCTTAGTAAGATGCGTTTGGGCTCCCTGTTGATCAAGCTTCTGCCACCCAATCTGCAGCTCTTCATGCCTGTGATCGCCTTGGCAATGTCCCAGTGTTTATTACGCCTCACCAATCTCTGAATTTGTCCAGGGAATGATTTTTCATCGGAACCTCATCCTGCAAACAGATGAGGAACTCTGGGCTAATCTGGAGAGGCATGGAGTTCATTTTGTTCGACACATGCAGAAGGGTCACAAAGACAACTGCACTGATACTGGCGCCTTCATTCTGGCTTTTGAGTGGGATACCCTCCTGAAGGAGGTCAAGGTTACGTGCTACAGATGTGACGTGAAACCGTACGTCCCTCCACCTATTCAGTGCTTCCGGTGCTTGTGTTTTGGGCATATGTCTTCCCTCTGTATGGCAGACCCTGTGTGTGGTGACCATGGCCACCCACTCCGTGTGGAAAGCCTCTGTGCTATGCCACCTGTGTGTGTCAGTTGTGCTGACTGCCACTCCTCTCGCTTGCCGGATTGCACAGCTTACAAGAGAGAAAAGAAGATCCAAGAATACAAGTCCCTGGATCACCTGTCTTATTCTGAGGCTCGCCAAAAGTTTGAGAGACTCCATCCGGTGTCACTATCTTCAACATTTGCCTTTGTTACTTCATTTCCTCCCCCTACCACTTCTTTACCCCAGCCCCAAACCCCTCTCCCCTCCCCCCCTCTTGCATTTCCCACATCCTCCCTTCTGGGAGACACTCCCCCTCCCCGGACGAAGAATTGCCCCCCCCCCCCCTTTCTTCGGCACCTGCTAGTGATCAGGCTCCCTCCCTGGACCCTTCTCCCTGGCACCTCTCAGGCTGGAAGACTCTTTCCAGCACTCGGCCACGAGATGCACCGTCTGTGCACCCCAAGGTTGCCCACTCTCTTTCAGTTCCAGATCTTGCAGAAGCCTGTACTCCCCCTGTGCCCTGTGCTCCTCTTTCTCTGAAAGAGAAGAAGAAGAAGAAGAAGAAGAAGAAGAAACATAAATCCCAAGACAAAGCCCCCTCTGGTGCACCCAGAGGTGTCATCTCCCTGCTCACAACCTGAGTCTGACATATTATTTATGGATCTCACCCCATCCTTGTGACCTAGTGACATGACCTCCTTTCGGCTTCTTTATGTCTAACCTGTACTCTCGCCGCACAATCATCCAATGTTATTATAACGGATAATATTGTCACCTACCAGAAATGCAACGTCTTGTTTCCTCCTATTCTGCATTCTGTCTTGTTCTTCAAGAAAGGTATTTCCATGATGATCACTCTCCAACATTTCGTAGCTATCGGGCATTATGTCAGAACCGTGCTGGTCCCGGAGTAGCATCTGGAGGGGTCTGCACTTTGGTTTGCTCCAATGTATTTAGTGCCTGGATCCCCCTATGTACCAACTTGGAAGCAAGAGTGGTTAGAGTGCAAACTACTCCGGCAATCACTATTTGCAATGTCTACCTCCCTGCAGGTAGGCCACTTGTTTACGTTGCACTGTCTACCGTAATCCAGCAACTCCCGCCCCCGTTTCTCCTCCATAGGGACTTAAAGGCACACTACCCACTGTGGTGGAATGTCACTTCAGCAGGTAGGGATGCCGCCCAAGGCACCTTCCGCTATTGATCTCACAATCTCCTCCCCTGCCTTCATGGCCTCCTTACATTGGTCATCCCATGATGACCTCTGTGACAGTGACCACTTTCTGGTGGTTCTATTGTTCCACTGCTGCCACTAGGCAAAAAGGCCCCCACGTTGGGCATTCCACAGGGCCAATTGGCCTTTATATACGTCTGCTGTGCAGTTGGACACTTGACCACTTTCTGGTGGTTCTATTGTTCCACTGCTGCCACTAGGCAAAAAGGCCCCCACGTTGGGCATTCCACAGGGCCAATTGGCCTTTATATACGTCTGCTGTGCAGTTGGACACTTGACCACTTTCTGGTGGTTCTATTGTTCCACTGCTGCCACTAGGCAAAAAGGCCCCCACGTTGGGCATTCCACAGGGCCAATTGGCCTTTATATACGTCTGCTGTGCAGTTGGACACCTCTCTCTCAAATTCCATTGATCTAGTCATGCAAGGCGTCTCTGCCACTATCCTTCATGCTGCTGGCACTGCTGTCCCTCTATCCACAGGTCCCTCTCTTTGTTGACCGGTACTGTGGTAGACCAAGGATGTCACAGTCACTGTCCAGGGCCGCCAACAGGTGCTGCCTCGATTTAAGCCTCGATTTATGCCTCTTCATTGCAGGTTTGGTCCAAGCTCCACAGCTCTCTGGGCTGCCAGCAACAGTCAATTGTCAAGTGTCTTAAACTCCAAGGTGCTCTGTGCGCTGATCAATTGGTCCTTGCACACACTTTGCAATGGCATTGGCGTCCTCTTCCTACCCTACTATCTTTCTCCGGCATAAACACAGAGTTGAACAGACCCCCCTCTGTTTCATCCCACACCGCACTGAGCCCTATAATGAACCCTCACTGAATGGGAATTGTTGCAGGCTCTTAGCCCTAGGCCCAGATTCCATCCACAACCAGATGATCCAACACTTGGACGTTCCCCATAGGGAACATCTCCTCAGGCTCTTCAACCACATTTCCCTCATGGGTGCTTTTCCGTCACAATGTCGAGACAGTATAGTTACCCCTGTCCTTAAGCCCAGGAAGAACCCAATATCTCTATACAGCTATCACCCAATTAGAATGATGAACGTACCTTGTAAACTGCTCAAAAGGATGGTCATTTTCAGATGATGTTGGGTACTTGAATCTTGGGCCTTTTGTCCCCATTTCAGTGTGGATTCTGGGCAGGAAAACCTCCAACTGATCATTTACTCCGATTGGAATCAGCTATCCAATAGTCTTTTACTCACCCCTGGCACCTTTTCGTGGTCTTCTTTGACCTACATAAGGTGTACGACATAACTTGAGGCCATCACGTTTTAGTTACCCTCCATGACTGGGGCTTCTGTGGTCCCCTTCTGATTTTTATGTGCAAGTTTTTATCTCACCTGCTCTTCCAGGTTTGAGTTGGCACTTCACTCAGTGCCCTTCAGATTCAGGAGAATGGTATCCCACAGGGTTCTGTGTTAAGTGTCACTCTCTTCCTCATTGCCATCAATGGGCTTGTGACCACTATTGGGCCTCTGGTTATTCTGGCACTGTATGTCGACGATTTTTGCATCTGGTGCAGCCCCCACTTGGTAGCATCTGCTGAGCGCCAGGTCCGAGGCACCACCCACTGGGCCTCTGCATGGGCCACCTCCCGTGGCTACCAGTTTTCTCCCTTGAAAACACGAGTTATGAATTTTTGTCGTTGACCCCCAGTGCATCCTGATGCAGAACTTTATTTAGGTGATCAGCTCCTTGGTGTTGTAGCACAGTCCCGTTTCTTGGGTCTTATTTTTGATAGCAAGATGACATGACTGCCCCACTTTCGCTGCCTATAGACTACATGTATGCGGAAGCTTAATGCTCTCCGCCTCTAGGCCCACACATCTTGGGGTGCAGACCGTTCCACTCTTCTCCATCTTTACCATGCTATGGCATTGTCCAAACGAGATTATTGTAGTCGGGTTTATGGCTCAGCAGCTCCTTCCACTTTGAAACTGCTTGACTCTGTTCACCATTGCGGGGTGCATCTTGCTATTGGTGCCTTTCGCACTAGTACCGTTGATAGTCTCTTCACAGAAGTGGGGATTCCCCCTCTGCACGTACGATGGAGCCAACTCCTGGTTTCTTATGGAATCGCCATTCACCAATTCCCTGACCATCCCGTGTACACTGTGCTCTTTGCCAATGAGGGATGTCTCCCTCCTGACATCCGCCCACAGGTGGCATTGCTGGTTGGCATGTGTCTCACTTCCCTCTGTCTCGGGATCTTCATCTCCACTCACTGGAATGCACTCCGTGTCTTTCCTCCCATACCCTGCCCCCCCACCCCCTCTCGAATGGTGCCTGGACCGCGGATTAGGACCCATCTATTGCAGGGTCTTAAGATTTATGTTGCTCCTATAGTTTTCTAGTGTCTTGTATGTGTCATCCTTGCAGAGTACCAGGGTGCCACCATCTTCTACATTTACTGTTCTAAGACAATTAATAAGGTGAGATACACTTTCATGTCTCCTACTGACTTAGAACACCAGTTATTGCTGGGATCATGCAGTGTGTTCACAGTGGAGCTTCTAGCCATTCACAGAGCCCTCCTTTTTGTTTCTCAGGTCTCCCTCCACAGTGTTTTAATTTGTTCATGGTCAGTGAGCAGCCTGACAGCAGCTATCGACCGATGTTACTCTCGTCACCCATCTCGACCTTCTTTCTGTTCTTGCCCGTACTGCCTGTTCTGTTGTCCTTCTCTGGGTCCCAAGTCATGTGGACATCCCAGGTAATGAACCGGCTGACCATTTGGCTAGAGGAGCAGATACTTACCCCCAATTTCCTTTCATGATTCCAGCTGTGCATATGCGTATCTACGTCAAATCCCTCTTTGCACAAAAATGGAATGATATCAGGTGCGCTACTCCTCACAGTAATAAACTCCGCACAATCAAGGAGCCTACAGCAGTTTGGCACTTTCTTCTGCTCCTCTCAGAAAGAGTCCACTGTTTTATGCTGTCCATGAATTGGTCATACCAGGCTCACCCATCGTTCCTCCTACATAACTACCTACCCCCACAATGTGGTTGTGGAGCCAGACTGACGGTATCCCACATATTGGTGATGTGTCCCTTTCTTCTGGCCCTTCATGCTAAGTATTGTCTTCTCAATTCCTTAAGTTTAATATTAGCTGATGATTCACAGACGGTTGAACTGGTCCTCAGTTTCCTCCACGAAAGTGGTTTTTATTTCCAGGTATAAGGTTCTACTTTAGTCGTGGAGCAGGGGCGGGTTGGTTGTGGTTGGGACCTCTTTCCCAGTCTTTACAGTCTGTGACCTCATGACCACCCCATTTCTTCCAGTTTTTAGATTTGGTTTCACATTTTATGCATTTTACTGTGTTTGTTTAATGTTTATTACTTTATAATTTGACTCCCCTTACTGGATCCGTCCACTTTTAGCAGACTGTCTTTCTTCAGGGACTAACTCCGGAATTGTGGGACTGATGACCTTGCTGTTTGGCCCCACAACTCCTCTCAATTAATTGAGCTGTCAATCTGTTACTCCTGACGGAATGGATGTACTGTTAGTTAGTACCTACACCCAATCATCAAAGAGAGCTCGGTTGCTCAATCCTCCTGAGAAGTAGTCTCAGAATCATAGAAATAGGGTGTTAGTGTGCCATAACACTTTCATTGTAGTGAAGAGAACTGGGGGGGAACCTTTGAGAAGGTCTCACCTTTCTATATTCACAAGGCATTGGAGGGTGTTGCTGGATCCCTAAAAAGTGTCAAAAGACTTTGTAATGGAACACTTGTATTTGAAACTGCTCATTCAAACCAAGTATCTAAGCATCTGGAATGTAAGGCCTTGAGTGATTCCCCAGTCGAGATTGAGTTTTGTAACACCCTTAACTTTTGCAAAGGCGCGGTTACCTGCTCTGATGTAATGGAGATGGCCCCTGTGTAGTTACGTGAAGTATGGAAAAATATGGGCAACACTGAAGTGCAGAACTATATGAGGAGAGCCAATGTCTCATTGGAAAAATCTGCAGCTCTCAGAGACTCAACATTGATTTGCTGGATATGAGCTTGGTGAGCCCGGGGTTCCTGAGATGGGGACTGGTAAGCGCCACCAATCCCTCATCACCATAAGCTTTGGGCATGCTTCAGCGACCACCGTGCAGTGCAGCGGTGCAACGTTGTGTGTCTCAGGGAACAGGGATCTTGGCTTGACTGCCCGAATAACGAGGACGGGATAAACCTCTATAAAATCCCCTCAGTCTCAACGTGTGCTGCATGCTGATGGGATGCATGGCTATTGAGGTGGAACAGTCGTTAGCAGGCAACCTCTGGGGAACCTGCCACACCTCAGTTGTATAAGGCTTACTTAGGCACACGGGGCTCTGTCTGAGTGGACCCTTATTTGCCTAGCTGCTCATGGAAACGAGATGGAATGCTCGAAATCATCTTCTCCTCCCACCTATCTTCTCCTCCCAGCTGGAAGGGGGTACCGGCTGGGAGTATTCGCATCCATTCATCCAATAGAATGAGAGAAGCTAGACCTCCTGATAATAAGAATACTTTGGACTGCAGTAACAGGGCTCATGAGTCGTGAATAATAATATGTTTCTGGTGATAAAGAGGAAGGAGGGGATATTTGAAAAAGTGTCCCCATTTTATATCCATAAGGGTTTGGAAGCCCTGCTGGAACATTAAAATCTATAAAATGATTGAATAATGGCTCATTGTTGGTCGAAACTAACAGGTCAAAGCAGGTAGACCTTCTTAAAAAATTTCTGGAACTGGGTGACTATAATATCATTGTTGAATACACACCTCTCTCAACTCCAGTAATGATGTTGTCACATGCCAAGATATCGTGGATATGGACATAGCAGAACTGAAGCAAGAATGGGCATCCCAGGGAACAGTTGATGTGGAGCAACGAACACACAGGAATAATGGAGCAACTGAAAAGACTGCCACTTTCATTGTCACATTCAATTCTCGGACACTGGTTGAACATCCTATGGTGGGGTTCCTTCAACTTAATGTTCAGCCTTACATTCCAAATGCTATGCAGTGCTATAAATGTCAGCGTTTCGGCCATTCAGCCATGAGCTGTGGAGGTGAAGCGACTGTGGGAACTGCAGAAAAGCTGCTCATGACACTGGGACGGACTGCCTGTCTCTGGCGATCTGCATGAACTGCTCTGGGATCCACCCGGTCTGGAGCCGAGACTGCCCTGTTTTTGCTGAAGAACGTAAAATACAGGAGATAAAAGTGACCCAGAGGAACCCTTATGCTGAAGCCAAAAGAGAATAAAAGGCAATGAAGCCCCCTGTCTTTGCCACCTCATATTCTTCCATGGTGCAGAATCCTATTCCCAAGGCAGATTCTTCGACACAGACGATCCCTAGTGTGCCTGTATCCACCACAAGCACCAGTACTTGCACATGTACAAGTCAAGGGAAAAAGAGTAAGGATAAAGCAATCCAGGCAGCTGCACCAGGAAAGACCAACACGAGTCCCACAGCGAGCATCCAGAAGGTACTAGAAAAGCAGAGTATCTCTCAACGCCCCCTTTTCCCCTCATCCTCGAAGGGACATGGTGCAGGGAAAGGCTCACGATTTTCAAGTCAAAAGCTGTCCTGAGCGCCATCAGATGTCATTCTTTCCCATCTGACTGATGAGGAGGATATCATGGAATTAGATGCCTTGGATCCAAGCAGCCCCTCCACTCCCCCTCTCTTCAAGTGCTTCACCTCTCTGGTGCAAAGATAGGGGTAAATTAAACCCGCACCAATAACATGGCTTCCGTACTACAGTGGAAAATGAATGGGTTCAGGACTCATGTGGAGGAACTGAAACTCTTATCACAGGCATGTTCCTTGTGCTTTTGTTTACAAGAAACACATTTTAAAGATACAGATGTCCCTGTGCTACAGGGGATATATGCTATACTGCAAAAGTGACCTATCGGGTGAAATGGCCAAGGAAGGTGTCGCAGTGTTTGTCACTAATGCACAGCAATCCTCTCCTCTCCCCTTGCTACTGACCTGCAAGCGGTTGCAGTTCAGATTCATGTGTGTCAAAGGATCACTGTTTTCTCACTGTATTTACCTCCACAAGATGCACTACTCCCTGAGGCTCTCACAGATCTTATTGCACAGCTCCCACGACCATTCCTCCTGGGAGACTTCAATGCCCATCATGTCCTATGGGACTCAACCAATACTTGTCCTCGGGGTCGGGTTTTGGAGGGCCTCACGATGTCTCATGAGATGTGGATGCCCAACGTGGGTACTAGCACACATTTCTCTAATGCTACTGGGTCATTCTCAGCTGTTGACCTCTCTTTATGTTCTCCCACCCTTACTGACTCTGTTCAGTGGGAGGCCATTGACAACCTTCATTCCAGTGACCATGTCCCAATCTGCCTTCACCTACTAAATGGCTCATGACCTGAAGTTAAGCCCCCAAGATGGATGGTCAGCAGGGCTAACTGGATGTGTTTCAGCCAGCTGGCTGTGTTCGAACACTGTGACAGTGTCCAAGGATGGGTGGACCACATCACAAGAGTGATCCATCGTGCCGCTGAGCTCTCCACCCACAGTCCTCAGGTCATCTTAGGAGGCGATCAGTACCTTAGTGGACAGATGAGTGCTGTTCCACAATCCGGCAAAGGCGTGTGGTTCTTTGACATTTTTAATGCCAACCAACAGCAGACAACCTTAGGGCCTTTCGAGTCGCAAGGGCCAAGGCTCGACACGTCATTGGGGAGAGTACGAAAAGGTCATGGTAAGCATTTCTGGGCTCCATCAGTCGTTCCACTTCTTCTATAAAAGTATGGGAAACCATCCGGAGGATTTCTAGTAAATACAGCCATTTACCGATAGCATCAATGCTGAAACAGGGGTGCCTCGAAACGACACCCAGAGACATTGCTCGGATGCTGGCCGAACATTTTGCACAAACTACTGCCAATGCAAGCCAGGTTCTGGCATTTCATCGCTATCGGCGACTGTAGATAGGGAAAAGTTTAACTTCAGGTCCAACAGTTCTGAGGCCTACAACTCCCCTATCCCTATGTGGGAGCTCAAATCGGCGCTGCCTGAGATTTGTGACACTGCACCCAGTCACAATCAAATCTGGTACCACATGCTTCAAAGGAAGTCCTCCTCTAATGTTTTAATCTAATATGGTAGACAGGCAACTCCCCCAACTCGTGGAGGGAGGCAATTCTGATCCCTCTCCTCAAACCAGGAAAGGACTGCACATGTCCCAGCAGTTGTTGGAGTATCGCCTTAACGAGCTGTGTAGGAAAGACCCTGGAGTAAATGGTTAACCATCGTCTGGTCTGGTTGTTAGAGACCAGGAACTTCTTAGCTACTTTCAGTGTGGATTCTGAAGATTTCTGTCCACTATCAACAATCTGACCCTCCTAGAGGTGGCTATTCAGAAGGCTTTCCTCCGTAAGCATCACTATAGGCATATTCTTCAATATAAGTAAGGCACACAATACTACTTGGAGACATTGTATTCTTGCAAAACTGCATCAATGGGGGCTTTTGTGGCCACCTCCCCATCTTCCTGTTTCAGCGGTTTCGTAGAACCCGAGTTGATGACATGCTGTCTGATCGATTTGATTCTACCATTCTCGGTGTTCCTCAGGGCAGTGTTTTAAGTGTTACCCTCTTTGTTATAGCCATCAACAGTATCACATCTAAGGTAAGGAGTCCTGTACTCCTTATTTGTATTTGATTTTGTTCTTTTCTGTTCCTCCTACAGTGTTGCAATGATGAGCCGTCCGTTGCAACTTACAGTGCGGAGGTTAGAGGAGTAGGCTGCAAAGATCTGTTTCCATTTTCCTGCAGATAAGTGTGTGTGTGTGTGTGTGTGTGTGTGTGTGTGTGTGTGTGTGTGTGTGTGTTCCTTTTAATTGTTCTCATCATCTTTTTAATTTGCCTGCCTTGAATATGGGGGACACCATCCTACATTTTACAGACACAGTGCGGTTTCTGAGCCTCACTTTTGACTCCAGATTATCGTGTTTACCATACCTGAAAGCCAGAGCCCTGAAGGCACTGAACATCATAAAGTGCCTTAGCCACAGGTCTTGGGGAACGGACAAGGCGCGTCTCCTTCAGTTTTATCTGGCTTTTATGCGTTCGTGGCTGGACTATGGTTGCATGGTGTATGGGTCAGTGAGGCCCTCTTACTTGCAGACCATTGATGCTGTCGATCATGAGGGGATTTGGCTGGCCATATGTACTTTTCAGCTCCTCATGGTGCGTCAGGCTTGCAAGTTCTTTGCAGCTCCAACTTCACCCGCACAACATACTGTTGCTTGCCCACCTCTGGAATGCCTTTTTTCCAACCATCCATGAGCCACAATGCCATTTTGGATCTGCGTGCAGTGTGTGCTGGAGTCGCTCAGTGTGGAGCCAGTGCGACCTCAAATCCAGGGTTTCAACCATCTGCCACCCTGGTTACTGGAGAGGCCCAGAGTGATTTTAGATTTGGTGTGGTACCGAAGAGATAACACTCCTGCTTCTATTTTTAATGCGATATTCTCTGATATTTTATCTGAGTACCACGACCTTGTAGCTGTTTTTAAGGATGGGTCTAAGCAGGGGGACTCTGTCGGTTGCTCTGTCGTTTTCCCAGATCGCGTCCTCACCGTCAGACTGCCTCCAGAATTTATCATCTTTGACGCAGAACTGTATGTGATCTTGCAATCACTGGAGCAGGTGAGACATTCTCTTGGTGTTAGATTTCTTGTCTGCCCAGATTCTCTGAGCACCCTTTACTCTCTTCATCGTTTGTACACAGCAGATACAGTAACCCAGAATATCCAGGATGTCCATCTATTACTACTACGATGACTGGGGAAGGAGGTGTCTTTCTGCTGGGTACCTGGGCGCATTGGAATTGCGGGGATGAAAGGGCAGATTGAGCAGCCAAGGAGGCGTGTCGTGATCCATTGGTATTTCGGTGTGCTATCCCCCTACATGCTATCACCTTACTGTTGAGGTACAAAGTCATGTGTCAATGGGAATACGAATGGCTATCAGTGACCGATAACAAACTCCTTGTCATCAAGCCTGCAACTCGGTCCTGGAGTACTTCCTTCTAGCCACATTGGTGGGACTAGGTCCTTCTTACTTGTCTTCGCATAGGCCACAGCCCTATGACATATGGATTCTTACTCCAGCAAGAGGACCCTACAATGTGTGGTGCTTGTGGTGTGCAGATCATGGTGTGCCACATTTTATTGGATTGCATTTTATTTGCCGACCAGCGGACTGCGGTGGATTTGCCAGTGGATCTGCCATCTATTTTATCTAATGATCAAACAAGTGTGGTTGGGGTTTTAAAGTTTTTTGAATTGTCCAACATTTTTAACAAAATTTAGTGATATGTTCTTAATGTGTCAAAGGGTGGCTGGCGCACCCTAGTTTTTTGTAAGTGGTCAGCCAGTAACATTACCCCTTTGCTTTTCTTTTAGTTCTTCTGTGTTCTGTTTTCTCTGTGTTTTGTTATCGTGATTAGCTCTCTTCCCTCCTAATTGGTTTTAGTGCTTGTGATACAGAGTGACTGTGTGGTTGTTTCGAGTGCATGTGTGTACAACACGTTTAGTTCATCTCCACATTTGTTTGTTTTTATAAGTGTAAGGATGCTGATGACCAATCAGATCCAAACACATGCAAAAATCTGCAACATTTGTTCTCACGTTTAGCGCTCCAGAATTACCTGAACACATCCTTGCAGGCTGTATCCGTTTTAAGGTTCGGGTGTTTGTTCCAAAGCCAATGCAATGCTTCAAATGTTGGCCTACCTCCGTGGGATGTAATGGGAGGGCTATGTGTGGAACTTGTGGAGGCTCAGCTCACATGGCAGGCAATTCTTGTAAACTTCCTCTGAACTGTATAAACTGGTTCCAGTTGTTGTTGTGGTCTTCAGTCCTGAGACTGGTTTGATGCAGCTCTCCATGCTAATCTATCCTGTGCAAGCTCCTTCATCTCCCAGTACCTACTGCAACCTACATCCTTCTGAATCTGCTTAGTGTATTCATCTCTTGGTCTCCCTCTACGATTTTTACCCTCCACGCTGCCCTCCAATGCTAAATTTGTGATCCCTTGATGCCTCAGGACATGTCCTACCAACCGATCCCTTCTTCTAGTCAAGTTGTGCCACAAACTTCTCTTCTCCCCAGTTCTATTCAATACCTACTCATTAGTTACGTGATAGTTATCTGGTTCCAGTATGGAACTGAAAGTGTAAAGTTTGCAATGAGGGAAGGAAAATTCAGGAGTTGAAAGTCACGAGACGCATAACCTATGGTGAAGTTAGAAAAGCTTTCAAAGCTATGCAACCTCAAGTTTTTGCTACTTCTTTTGCATCAGCCCTTAAGGAACCAATTGCCAAGTGTGATGCCTCTACACAGACTCAGATCACAGATTCAAGAATGAACACATGTACTTGTTGGTGTACCTGTGGGAAAAACTCTACACTTGCACCAGAAATCATTCAGAAGCTGTTTGTGATGAGCATATAACCCAAACCATATACCACTGCCCCACCACCAGAAGCCTATTAAGTCATCCCCGAAACCCAAGCAACCAACTCCTCCCATAAGTAAGGAAAAAGTCCCTCAGAAAGTAGTTCAAAGTCAAAGATAGTGGCAGTTACACCTTCGGATTGGTGAGCTCTCTCTCTCTCTCTCTCTCTCTCTCTCTCTCTCTCTCTCAGGTGGGGATTTTACTTTTGAGGATATGGATTTCCAATTGGAGGAACTAGAGAGCTGGGCACCAGGTAATGTTCCCCTGACCTCGTGGGTAAATCACTGTCTCTGAAGGAGAAAGACAGGACTAACCATTTCCAATCAACGGAAGTGGAATTTAAATGGGTACCAATCACATTTGGCAGAACTACAGCTCCTGGTCCAGGAGACACTGTTCTGTGTCTGCATGCAAGAAACTCATTTGAAAGTCACCGACACACCTGCATTAAGGGGTTCCCACCTCTACAGGAAGGATGACATTACCGTAGTCAGTGCTAAAACAGGAGTGTCTGGTTTCATTGATAACAGATGCCATTCCTCTCATGTCCCTCTTAACATGGCCATACAGGCAGTTGCTGTGAAAATCCTAGTACCATTTAACATCACAATGTGTTCTTTATATCTTCCACCTCATGATGCTTTGGATGCAGGTGCACTGACAGAATTTTCCAGGCACTCCCACTCCCATTCCTCCTTGTGGGGGACATCACTGCACACAATGTGCTGTGGGGCTCAGCTATCACTTGCTCCAGAGGTCGAATTATTGAGCAACTCATCCACTCTGAGAATATCTGTGTTTTGAACTCTAGTCAGATGGAACATTTTCCCACAGCTGTAGGGTTTTTTGAGCCATTGATCTTTGTTTCTGCTCTCCAGCTATTACAGATTCTGGTCAGTAGGAAGTGGCTACAGATTTACATTCTAGTGACCACTTCCCAGTGTGGATCCATGTGCTGACTTGGGCAGTGATCGACAGGAAGCCATGGAGATGGGTAATTCAAATGACAAATTGGTTGCTATACAGTCTACAGGATATTTTTGAATAATAGTATTGTGCACAGGTGATGGTGACCCATATCACTTGTGAAATCCGACAGGCTGCCGCAGAGTCCACCCCCGGTCTAGCATTCATCTCAGATGACGCCCTGTACCTTGCCACAATGACGACTGTCGCTTGGCAATCAGGCCAGACAAACATCTCTGCTTAACTTAAAACACCTTTGAACTACAGAAAACCTTCATTCCTTCAGTTCTGCGGGATCACATGTGAGACGAGTGATAAAAGAAGAGATGAAGGATTTCTGGAAGGAATTCATATCTTCCATTAATCGGTCCACTTCCACTGTGCAAGTTTTGGAGTCAATAAGGTGGATGTCAGGCAAGGGCATTACATCTCCTCTTATGCTCTTGTTGAGAAATGAGGTCTCAGTGGACGTGCCTCCCCCCACCACCCCCACTCCCTCCCATTGGAAGACGGTAACGTGGTAGACTCCAGAGATCACTGTGACCATTAAAGATTGTACATGAGCTTTCTAGTACGACACGCGTGTCCACAACCTCATAAAATGATGAAAGAAAGGATCCTAGGAATGGAAAATTTGTACCATTGGATCACGTACCTCTCCATCACAGGTATGGGTAAAGATCAGACTACTGTACGGCTTTCAGTCTCCTGCAGGTGTACCAAATGTTTCCTTAGATGGTGCCATTTATACTGATCCAGACACTATCATCAAAAAATTTTACTGAGCATTACACTTGTGCATCTACATCTAAGAGCTGGCACATAAAACAGCAGGTGGAGCAAATGTGTTTATCTTTTACGACCTGCCACCTGGAGCCATATAATGCTCTGTTCAGTGAATGGGAACCCTACAGTGCCCCAGTGCTCTAGCTCACTGCCCTGATACAGCACCAGGGCCAGACTGCATCCACAACCAAATGCTGAAACAATTCTCAGTGAATTGCCAGTGTCACATCCTTGCCCTCCTTAATTGGAACTAAAACGAGGATGAGTTCCCATCCCAGTGACAAGAAAGCACAATCGTTTTGGTACCGAAACCAGCTGAGAGTCCCCTCGAGATGGACAGTTATCACCCATTCAGCCTTACTGACATTCTCTGTAAGTTTCTCGAATGCACATTGAGAAAGTGGCTGTGTTGGTTGAAAACCATGAGTCATCTCCAGAGCCATGGATAATTATGGGGAGGCAATAGTTAGAATTGCAGCTTCCTCCACCTGTCCACTCCTACCGTGCTCTCAATACTCATGGCTTAACAAATTAGGTGTGCCTACACTGGCGTGGTCATAGTTGCACCCAACAAACACTTCTGCATTCTTTCAAGACTCAAGCTGCTTTGCTTCCTCTCAGCTTGCAGCATGACAGAGATTCTCCATATGCAAAAATAAACACTGGCCCAGCTAGTGCCATCTCATTGTTTCTATCGATACACTTAAATAAATTTCTCTTGGCTATTACCCAGCAATTTACAATATTTAGATTATAATTACAATAAATTATATACATTCGGAAATAAATGGAATATTACATCCATTACATATTAAATATAGTATCTGTAACAAGGACTACAGATTCAGAATTAGAAGTACCGTAAAAGTTATCAATGTATATTAAACACTGAAAAAAATTTTGTATGGTGCAGAAGGTATTTTATTTGCATTTTCAGTGTTAGTGTTAAATACCATTCTAGTGAAGTGATGTGTATTCCTATTTCCCCTTACTGATGAAGGTGAATCAAAACTATACAAAAAGGTACTGTAGTGAGAGCACAGATATTTTATGGGACTGTCATTTTATTTTCATGAGACATGCCGAGGGAAGAGACTTTGCAAAAGGAAATACTGTATGGGGGCATGAATATATAAGTGCCAAGGATAGTCAGCCTGCTTTGAAGAGGCACAGAAACCCTAAGAAGATATGTGATTTTGATAATGCAAATGATGTTCTGCAAAATAACCAATGAAATCTTACATTCAGATAGATTGATTCATTCTATCTAGAGACTTTGAGTTGCACATTGATATTGCGAGAAGTTTGATGTAATACATTTTATGATGTAATTAGTTATTGTTAATATACAGTTCATTGATGTGAAATGAGACAGTATGTTATTCAAGAGTAATTAGAAATGTAGTGTTGAGTTTTTCCAAACAGCAATTGTGAGGCGATTGGTGAAGAAGTCGTAGCCTTCCTAGAAGGCAAGGTCAAAAAGAATAAAAAGTAACAAAGAATATATATTAATTAACCTACATTGAGTGAAGATGAACAGTGCAATACACTTCATTTAAATATGCTTCACCCAAATTATAAGTTACAAATTTGAACATTGTTATCTACTGTCTAATGCCCTATTATTTGAAAAAAATAAAAATGATCTAACTGCTGCAAAGACAGTGGTGATTGAACAACTGTAAATAATATTAGTTTGTATAGGTAATAAGACTCATTGTCATATGTTCTAGAGAGCTGTCAGTCTGGAGAAACACACACAGAAGAAACATTTCAGTCTGGGTAAAGGCTATTATCACAAAAATGATATCAAGTGTAAAATCACTGCTAGAATAATAATAATTATTATTGACAGTTCCTCAAACATGAAAACAGCTTCCATGCTTTTGAACCTTCCACATGTTTCGTGTTTTCCACATTCTTTAAATCTCATTGTGTGACTTGCAATATAAAAAAAGGCATTACAGAAACTGTTGATAAGGTCAAAAGGCACTTACACTTTTGAAAAAGACTCAATTCTCATTAAGCAAACTTGCTGAAATACAAGAAAATTGAAAGAAAAGTGCAACAGATCACCATCTCAGGTGGAAATTATTTGGGATTTATGATACCATCAATCAGCTCCTAGGAAGCCATGGCATCAGAGGCTGTGGAAATTGTCAAACTTGACAAATATTGATCTGAGGTGTGTTCTCATAGAAGTAATGACTCCTTAAATTGCGGGAATTCAGATAACTGCTACACCGAACACTTTGCCAGGTGGTTATGAAAATATGTATCCCAGGTATGTCAGTGCCCTGGGAGTATATCTTTTCAAACAGACAGAGATGCACCAAGTACAGAAACCAACTCACTTCGAATAAAATTGGTCAAATTTTGCTCATAAATTGTAACCTGCATTAGTTCCTTATTCTTAGACACACATATTGTCAGTTTGATTGTGAATGACAATTGTAGATAATTTCAGGAAGAAGAAAATTAATTTCAGTTGTTTTTATATTGTATTTTGTTTTCAATAAAATTATGAAAAAGTAACAAGAATTTTTATAATTCCCTGATTTAGTTGTGAATTTTTTAATTTTTCCTGAAGATGAAATGTTGGCCATTTTGTAAATATTAAAGCTACAAGGGGTGTATCAGAAAATTGTTGATCCTCTTTCTATGTTCTTTCAAAATGGATTAAAGTAAAGTAAAAATACGCGTAAAGTGACCTTGAATTAGAAAGGCAAGACACATTCCTTTTATTTATTTTAGTAAGCGAATGTTGAGTTGTGAGTCATGAAAAGAAGGTTTTTCTTTTCAGTGAGTGAGTGGTTCTGATACAATATATCCAAAAAGAATAGTTTTTCTATCTCTAGTTTGGACACAGTCCATTGATACACCCTGTACTTAACCTTACTACTGCAATTATCAACTGTTATGACTCTGAACGTTTACTATTTAAGCCACTTTTTAGTGTTATGATCAATTACTTATTCTCCATAATCAAGGAGTGATGAAGACATCTTCTGTAATGTGGTCCTAATATTTGTGAAATTTCTGTTAATTGTAACAGCATGTGCTTCCTGGGTAGCCCCGATCTTTTACTTTTATTATTATTATTATTATTATTATTATTATTATTATTTATTACCAGTTCATCATCATTCACCAGCCATGGCTGGACAGACAGCATCAAGTTTACAGTAATATTATGACAGTAAAATTAATTAAACAAAAATTTAAGAACTAAGTTATAAGAGTTATGAACATACTTGATGACACTTAGTATCTGAGACAAATATCTTTTGTTGTTTTATCTAGTTAAATTCTATTACATCTAAATAAATGATGAGTTCATTACTTCATTATTGAGTGAATGTTTCAAAGAAAATTCCCCAAAAAGCTATTTAAAGTTCTGTGTAGCAGTAAATATCTTAGTATGCTAGGCTAGTGAACATTCTGATTTCCCCCCCTTGTTTTCTTGTCATCACTGTCATCTATTGCTCCCGCAGATGTTGATTGAAAGACCAAATTATAGTCATTCTCTTTCATAACTGAGATTTTGTCTTTTAGTTCCAGGGAATTAATTGCTCTCACAAGGCCACTTGCACCAGCATATCTCCGAATGGGAGGAACTGCAGCAGATCAGCTTATTTTTGTACCAAATGAGGAAACGAATCAAGAAGATTTATTGTTATTGAAGCCTTTGGTGGATGCTAAAGCAGAACATGTGGATTATTGTGATTATGGCTACCATTGTAACCGTAATATCTCGGATACATTCAATATGACAGGTAATGAAAGCTGTATGATAGGATGTGCTAGTTTTGGTGTAATTATTATTAATAATCTAGATCGAAATTATGAGTTCACAATAATATATAAATGTTTTTTGCAAGCTAGCCATTGTATTGAAATAAACTTTGCAGTCTCTTTTATGCCTTTTCTTTGTAGGCTCTACTGTGAATAGACCTCTGCAATAACAAAATGGAGCTTCTGTCTACCTAGTTGCTCTTTCAACACTACATCCATCTAAATGATACTTACCATTACAAGTCCATTGCTGTCATGATGTTGCTTATATTTAAGTAGTACAGAATGAGCGAGTCCCTAGGATAGTGAATGCATCCTCACGCATTTTCTGCTGCTTAAAGGAGGAAACAAAAACTTCCCATCTAAAAAGCTTTAGTGTTTAGTATTTATTTGGTTTATTTTCATCTGTGTTAATTATTTTTAAGTTATGTACCAAAGTTCACAAGAACTCAAAATTAGACCACTGTCTTTTGTGGACATTTTTCTCACCGAGTTAGCTACTCAGACACATCTTACAGCACACATCAAAACTTAACTGCCAGTACCCATCTCCTGCTTTATTCGTTCTGCCAAAGATATCCTGTATATCTTGCTGGACTAGCATTCCTGAGAGAGAGGATTTGGTGCAGAAGGCCTTAGCCACAACTTTGGACTTATATCCAGCCAGAATGGCTCTTTTACTCTACAGTAGTGTATACACTGTTATTTAACTTCCTAAAGGGTTGGATATCTCAGTTGCTAAGAGCATTCACTATGAAAGGCAAGAATTCAGATTCTGTCTTATTTTTTCAGTAGCAATTTCACCTTAGTTTTAACAACAAGTAATCAAAAGTGTACTTTGTATTCTATAACAGAGGTGCCCACCATGGCTTCCTAGGAGCTGATCATAAAATGCTTCATCTCAAGTAGCTGTGGCTGCAGACTAAGTCCATTGTGTACTTGCAAGCTAGTAGTTCTGTTTGTTTAAGGCTGAATCTTAGAGCAGGTTGTCTTCATTTTTCTTCATTCTAACCGTTGCCATCATGTGCTGTTAACATAGGGCATGTCTACATTTACAACTAGCCTCTGCAAACCACCATGAGGTGCATGTCAGAGGGTACGTCCCATTGTACCAGCTATTAGGGTTTCTTCCCATTCCGTTCACATATGGTGCGTGGGAAGAATGATTGTTTGAATGCCACTGTGCATGCAGTAGCTATTCTAACCATATTCTCAGAATCCACATGAGAGTGACACATAGGGGATTGTAGTATATTCCTAGAGTTATAATTTAAAGCCAGTTCTTGAACCTTTGTTAGTAGACTTTCTCGAGATAGTTTATGTTTGTCTTCAAGAGTCTTCCAGTTCAGTTCCTGAGTATCTTTGTGACACTCTCCCATGGATCAAACTAACCTATGGCCATTCGTGTTGCTTTCTCTGTATACATACATTATCCCCTGTTAGTCCCACACACTTGAATCAAGTTCTAGAACCAGTCGCACGAGTGATTTCTAATCAATCTGCTTTGTAAACTGATTGCATTTCCCCAGTATTTTACCAGTAGACCAAAATTTACCACCTGCTTTACTCATGACAGAGCCTATGTGACCATTCCATTTCACATCCCTAAGAAGTGCTACACTCATGTATTTCTACGAGTTGCCATTTCCAGCAGTGACTCATTGATATTATAGTCATAGGGTAGTACTTTCATTTTGTGAAGTGCACAATTTTACAGTTCTGAACATTTAAAGCAAGCTGCCAATCATTGCACCATTTTAAAATTTCATCAAGCTCTGATTGAATGTTTATGCAGCTTTTGTTAGATAGTACTTCATTATAGACAAATCTGCAAAAATTCTATTACTATTAATATTGTCTGAAAGGTCATTAATATACAAAAAAAACAGCAAAGGTCCCAACACACTTCCCTGGGGCGCACCTGAAGTTAATTTTTTTTCTCCCCCCCCCCCCCCCCCCCTCTCTCTCTCTCTCTCTCTCTCTCTCTCTCTCTCTCTCGAGTCAGCGGTCTTCTGACTGGTTTGATGCGGCCCACCACAAATTCCTCTCCTGTGCCAACCTCCTCATCTCAGAGTAGCACTTGCAACAGGCATCCTTAATTATTTGCTGGATGTATTCCAATCTCTCTTTTCCTCGGCAGTTTTTAAGCTTCCTCTGATACCATGGAAGTCATTCCCTGATGTCTTAACAGAAGTCCTATCATTGTGGTCCCTTCTCCTTGTCAGAGTTTTCCATGTATTTCATTTCTCTCCAATTCTGCGCTGAACCTCCTCACTGCTTACCTTACGAGCCTACCTAATTTTCAACATTCATTTGTAGCACCACATCTCAAATGCTTTAATTCTCTTCTTTTCCAGTTTTCCCACAGTCTGTGTTTCTCTGTCATATAATGCTGTGCTCCAAATGTACATTTTCACAATTTTCTTTCTCAAATTAAGGTCTATGTTTGATACTAGTAGGCTTTTCTTCTCCAAGGGTGCCCTTATTGCCAGTGCTAGTCTGCTTTTGATGTCCTCCTGGCTCCATCCGTCATTGGTTATTTTGTTGCCTGTTGTTGTTGTTGTTGTCTCCAGTCCAGAGACTGGTTTGATGCAGCTCTCCATGCTACTATATCCTGTGTAAGCTTCTTCATCTCCCAGTACCTACTGCAACCTACAACCTTCTGAATCTGCTTAGTGTATTCATCTCTTGGTCTCCCTCTACAATTTTTACCCTCCACGCTGCCATCCAATACTAAATTGGTGATCCCTTGATGCCTCAGAACATGTCCTACCAACCGATCCCTTCTTCTAGTCAAGGTGTGCCACAAATTTCTCTTCTCCCTAATTCTATTCAATACCTCCTCATTAGTTATGTGATCTACCCATCTAATCTTCAGCATTCTTGTGTAGCACCACATTTCAAAAGCTTCTACTCTCTTCTTGTCCAAACTATTTATCGTCCACATTTCACTTCCATACATGGCTACACTCCATACAAATACTTTCAGAAACAACTTCCTGACCCTTAAATCTATACTCGATGTTAACAAATTTCTCTTCTTCAGAAACGCTTTCCTTGCCATTGCCAGTCTACATTTTATATCCTCTCTACTTCGACCATCATCAGTTATTTTGCTCCCCAAATAGCAAAACTCATTGACTACTTTAAGTGTCTCATTTCCTAATCTAATGCCCTCAGCATCACCCGATTTAATTCGACTACATTTCATTATCCTCGTTTCGCTTTTGTTGATGTTCATCTTATATCCTCCTTTCAAGACACTGTCCATTCCATTCAGCTGCTCTTCCATGTCCTTTGCTGTCTCTGACAGAATTACAATGTCGTTGGCGAACCTCAAAGTTTTTATTTCTTCTCCATGGATTTTAATTCCTACTCCAAATTTTTCTTTTGTTTCCTTTACTGCTTGCTCAATATACAGTTTGAATAACATTGGGGATAGTCTACAACCCTGTCTCACTCCCTTCCAAACCACTGCTTCCCTTTCATGCCCCACGACTCTTATAATTGCCATCTGGTTTCTGTACAAATTGTAAATAGCCTTTCGCTCCCTGTAATTTACCCCCGCCACCTTCAGAATTTGAATGAGAGTATTCCAGTCAACATTGTCAAAAACTTTATCTAAGTCTACAAATGCTAGAAATGTAGGTTTGCCTTTCCTTAATCTATTTTCTAAGATAAGTCGTAGGGTTAGTATTGCCTCACGTGTTCCATCATTTCTACGGAATCCAAACTGATCTTCCCCAAGATCAGCTTCTACCAGTTTTTCCATTCGTCTGTAAAGAATTCGTGTTAGTATTTTGCAGCCATGGCTTATTAAACTGATAGTTTGGTAATTTTCACATTTGTCAACACCTGCTTTCTTTGGGATTCGAATTATTATATTCTTCTTGAAGTCTGAGGGTATTTCACCTGTCTCGTATATCTTGCTCACCAGATGGTAGAGTTTTGTCAGGGCTGGCTCTCCCAGGGCTATCAGTACTAATGGAATGTTGTCTGTGGTGTCACCGACAGACACCACACTTGCTAGGTGGTAGCCTTTAAATCGGCCGCGGTCCGTTAGTATACGTCGGACCGGCATGTCACCATGTCAGTGATTGCAGACCGAGCACCGCCACACGGCAGGCCTAGTCTAGAGAGACTCCCTAGCACTCACCCCAGTTGTACAGCTGACTTTACTAGCGCTGATTCACTGGCTACATATGCTCTCATTTGCAGAGACGACAGTTTAACATAGCCTTCTGCTATGTCATTCGCTACGACCTAGCAAGGCGCCATATTCAGTAATTAGAATTAATTCTGAACAGATAAAATTTTGAATCATGTACTGTCAAGAGTGACGTTAATCATTAATGGATTAAAGTTAAGTATCAAACTAATCACGTCTGCTTTCTGAATTCTAATTCCTTGTCATGTTCCAGACCTCACGTCAGTATTGTTCTTCCCTCTTCACGCCAGCCTGCATGAGCTAAAACGCGTGCATTTCGGCCTCCATTCATAAGACGGTGTTGGCTCTTCTGCCAACACAACATTGTCTACTCCCGGGGTCTTGTTTGGACTTAGGTCTTTCAGTGCTCTGTCAAACTCTTCACACAGTATCATATCTCCCATTTCATCTTCATCTACATCCTCTTCCATTTCCACAATATTGTCCTCAAGTACATCACCCTTGTCCAGACCCTCTATATACTCCTTCCACCTTTCTACTTTCTCTTCTTTGCTTAGAACTGGGTTTCCATCTGAGCTCTTGATATTCATACAAGTGGTTCTCTTTTCTCCAAAAGTCTCTTTAATTTTCCTGTAGGCACTATCTATCTTACCCCTAGTGAGATATGCCTCTACATCCTTACATTTGTCCTCTAGACATTCCTGCTTAGCCATTTTGCACTTCCTGTTGATCTCATTTTTGAGACATTTGTATTCCTTTTTGCCTGCTTCATTTACTGCATTTTTATATTTTCTCCTTTCATCAATTAAATTCAATACATCTTCTGTTACCCAAGGACTTCTACTAGCCCTCGTCTTTTTACCTACTTGATCCTCTGCTACCTTCACTATTTCATCCCTCAAAGCTACCCATTCTTCTTCTACTGTATTTCTTTCCCCCATTCCTCTCAATCATTCCCTAATGCTCTCCCTGAAACTCTCTATAACCTCTGGTTCTGTCAGTTTATCCAGATCCCATCTCCTTAAATTCCCACCTTTTTGCAGTTTCTTCAGTTTTAATCGACATTTCGTAACCAATAGATTGTGGTCAGAGTCCACATCTGCCCCTGGAAATGTCTTATAATTTAAAACCTGGTTACTAAATCTCCGTCTTACCATTATATAATCTATCTGAAACCTGTCAGTATCTCCAGGCTTCTTCCATGTATACAACCTTCTTTTATGATTCTTGAAGCAAGTGTTAGCTATGATTGAGTTATGCTCTGTGCAAAATTCTATCAGGCGGCTACCTCTTTCATTTCTTACCTCCAGTCCATATTCACCTACTATATTTTCTTCTCTCCCTTCTCCTAGTGTCAATTTCCAGTCACCCGTGACTATTAAATTTTCATCTCCCTTCACTATCTAAATAATTTCTTTTATTTCATCATACATTTCTTCAATTTCTTCATCATCTGCAGAGCTAGTTGGCATATAAACTTGTGCTACTGTGGTAGGCATGGGCTTTGTGTCTATCTTGGCCACAATAATGTGTTCACTATGCTGTTTGTAGTAGCTTACCTGCACTCCTATTTTTTTAATTCATTATTATACCTACTCCTGCATTACCCCAATTTGATTTTGTATTTATAACCCTGTGTTCACCTGACCAGAAGTCTTGTTCCTCCTGCCACCGAACTTCACTAATTCCCACTATATCTAACTTTAATCTATCCATTTCCCTTTTTAAATTTTCTAACCTACCTGCCCGATTAAGGGATCTGACATTCCACACACTGATCCGTAGAATGCCAGTTTTCTTTCTTCTGATAACGATGTCCTCTTGAGTAGTCCCCACTGGGAGATCCGAATGGGGGACTATTTTACCTCCAGAATATTTTACCCAAGAGAACACCATCATCATTTAACCAAAGTCTCTTAAGTTCTGATCCTAATACTGGGTCCCCTATCTCTTTTAAATTGATTCCTGTTTCTTCATCTATCACTTCTGTTAAATCTTCTCCCTCATAGAGGCCTTCAGTGTACTCTTTCCACCAATCCACTCTCTCCTCTGTATTTAACAGTGGAATTCCTGTTCCACTCCTAATGTTACCACCCTTGCTTTTAATCTGACTGAAGGTTATTTTGACTTTCCTATATGCTCAGTCAGTTCTTCCTACAATCATTTCTTTTTTGATTTCTTCACAATTTTCATGCAGCATTTTGTCTTAGCTTCTGTGCACTTTATAATTGTTTCACCTCCCAGTGACTGGTATTTCTGAATTTCACTAAACATTTTTGTATTTCCATCTTTCATTGATCAGCAGAAGTATTTCTTTTGTTAACTGTGGTTTCTTCATAGTTACCTTCTTTGTACCTATGTTTTTTTTCCCAACTCTGTGATTGTTCTTTTTAGAGATGTCCATTCCTCGTCAACTGCACTGCCTTCTGAGCTATTCCTTATTGCTCTACCTAAAGCCTTAGAGAACTTTCATTCCTTAGTACTTTCATATCCACTTCTTTGCATATTGACTCTTCCTGACTCTCTCTTAAACTTCACCCTATTCTTCATCACTACTACATTGTGATCTGAATCTATATCTGCTCCTGGGTACCCCTTACAATCCAGTATCCGATTTCTCAATCTGTGTCTGACCATTATGTAATCTAACTAAAATCTTCCCGTATCACCTGCCTTTTTCCAAGTATACCTCCTCCCTTTGTGATTCTTGAACAGAGTATTCACTGTTACTAGATGAAATTTATTGCAGAACTCAATTAGTTTTTCTCCTCTCTCATTCCTTTTCCCAAGCCCATATTCTCCTCTAACCTTTTTTTCCACTCCTTCCTCTACAACTGCATTACAGCCCCCCTTGAGTATTAAATTTTCATCTTCCTTCACATACTGTATTACCCTTTCAATATCCTGATGTACTTTCTCTACCTCTTCATCTTCTGCTTGCAGCATCAGCACGCACACCTGAACTATCGATGTCAGTGCCGGTTTGCTGTCAGATCTGATAGGAACAACCCTATCACTGAACTGTTCATAGTAAAACACTCTCTGCCCTACATTTCTATTCATAACAAGTCCTATTCCCATTATACTGCTTTCTGCTGCTGTTGATATTACCCTATACTCATCTGACCAGAAATCCTTATCTTTTTTCCATTTCACTTCACTGGCCCCCACTACATATAGATTGAGCCTTTGCATTTCCCTTTTCAGATTTTCTGATTTGTCTACCATGTTCAAGCTTCTGACATTCTGCACCCTGACTCATAGAATGTTATCCTTTCGTTGCTTATTGAATCTTTTTCACATGGTCACCTCCTCTTTGGCAGTCCCCTTACAGAGATCCGAATGGAGGACTATTCTGGAATCTTTTGCCATTGCAGAGACCATCATGACACTTCTTCATTTACAGGCCACATGTCCTGTGGACACATGTTGTGTGTCTTTAATGCCGTGGTTTCCATTGCCTTCTGCATCCCCATGCCATTGATCATTGCTGTATCTTCTTCCTTTTTGGGGCAGTTTCCCACTGCAAGGATGAGAGAGTTCCCTGAACTTCTGTCCACTCATCTACCCTCTTTGACAAGGCTGTCGGTAGAATGAGAGTGACTTCTTATACCAGAAGTCTTTGGCCGCCATTGCTGATTATTAATCAAAATTTAAGCAGTGGTGGGTTACGAACCCAGGACCGATGACATTTTGATTACTAATCAAAGACGCTACCCCTTTTTAGAAGGAATGGTCTCGAGGGCAAAGTGGGCAGGGGTTATTGTACGAGGCTTGGCCAAGATGTCTCCATCACCAAACAGGAACATATGGAAGGGGAAAATGGCCATAGGAGAATATTCATTTATTTATTGACAAAAAATACATCCGTCTTTTCCATGACTTGTTTGTGAAAGAAAGAAAAATAAACAAAAAGCTATATGTAATGTGCACGTGCAGTGTCGATACTTCATGGATGCTGATGCTGCCCCGTTTTCAAGGCATGCCTTCTTGTAATGTTATGTCGGTACTGTCATCTGTTCTTCTCCTTGTGTGAATGTATCAAATTTATCTCCTGAGATGAGTAACCCAGCTGTGTGGTGGATTGTGGAAGATGCTCCACAAGAAGTTCAAAAAGTATTACCTGTACTTAAGGTTCTTCACAATAGCTCAGTGATGATCCTTTAAACAGTTCCAAAAATGCACGAGATCTATAACACCACCTCCAAGTAAATAATGAATTGCATGACTTCTGACCACATGGCAGCATAGTGTTTTTTCCTTGGGTAAAGAACAGCGTCCGGGTAGAGGAGAGTGTGGGAATCGGCATAAGAGGGTGACATTCATAAAAAGAGAGCCAAAATTTTATGCACAGAATGCCAGATCTCTTCTGTCGGCCCACAATGGAGCTGGTGTTCATTTGTATCCTGGACATTGCAGTTCACATATACAGGTGAATCTGCAAGATGGATCCTATGAAGTCTGTCTTGAGTAATTTGTTTTCTGTTCACCGTCAAGTACCAGGTTCAACGTACAGCTGAACTGAGCATTACCACGTTGACAGAGTGCCATACTACATTCCAATGCATGGTAGGACATGTCAGTTCGGCGACATCAGGCGACTGGCGGCGAGTTATTGTGTGGTAGATATCACTGGCTATCGGTAGCTGAGAGATGGGGAGAATGTCCTGTAAGTAGCTATACTCCAGATAAAACCTCCCAAAGTAGGAAAAGAGCACCGGTATGTCAGTAAGCGCCACTGGAGGATCAAGGGAATATGGTGCTGAGCCTCCATCAGTAGGCCCCTGAGGCTGGTCGGGCATTGTCACCAAAGCTTGAGGTGCATACTAACATATAGACAAACTGCTCGATTGTGAACATTGACAAGGCCAAGTCCGCCCTGTTCTTTAGGAAGAGTGAGGGAGTTGTATCAGACCTTAAATATCATTCCAGCACTGACAGAGGAACCAAATGCCACTATGATGATCCGAGCTATGTGTTTAGGCATCAGTTTTGTTTGCGCTCCATGCGGAATTTGTGGTCACTTGATAGTCATCAACAAATTTGGTCCATTGTTGGAGGTCCAATGCACAAAGATGACGATACACAAGTCCAGCATGGATGTGTTGCAAGAGGCTTTGATAATTAATGGTCGTCGTGTGTGAGATGCCATCTGTGGAGTCAATATGAAGACAGCAGATTTTATCACACAGTCTGAGTGGGGTGACACTTTCAGGTGTCATCCCAGTGCCAGTATTCAAAGCCATTGATTTTTGTACATTTTAAGGCTCCTCCAAGCTTCACCATAAGTGGTTAACCAATCCAAGGCTCTGCGAACATCATGTTCATCACAAAGAGTTAACATTAGATCATCTGCATACAGAGTGCACCTAAAAACGAAGCCACCAAGAGACAAACCCATGAGGCAGTGTCGCAGCCCACACAACAAATGTTCTAATGCTAAAGCGTACAGTATTGTTGATAATGGGCATCCCTGTCTAACAGTGTGAGGATTTTGCAAGGTGTTCGACAATCTACCATTGACAAGCACTTTCAATGTTTTGCCACGTAGGAGACAGAGAGCTACCTCTACAAAAGTGCCCGGGTAATGCATATTCTGAAGAACAGCAGTTAAGTACATATGACTGACATGATCAAATGCTTGACTGTAGTCTATCACAGCCAGAGCTCCTGGTATGTGATGCCCCTTAGCAAAGGCAATCAGGTCCCTGTAGTGGCACAGCGTGGAGCGGATATGATGTGTCCCACCCATTGATGTCTGATCCACTGATAGGACACAAGATGTCTTATGTCTAATTTGAGCTGCCAGTTGATGTGTGAAGATTTTCGTATCACAGTTTAACAAAATTAATGGTCATTAGTCTGTAATACGTGAACCTCTGCAAGGTTTATGGATTGGGATGACGATACCTTTCACAAATGCAGCCAGAAGTTGCACCTCTGACAAATTCAGCCAGAAGTTGTGCTTCTGGTGTCACGGGCTCTTGCCATATAGTAGTCCAATAGGGCACCAATAGTCTCTGGAACATCCTATAAAACTCCAGAGGTAACCCGACCGATCCTGGTGACTTATTGGGTGCTCCTTTTCCTATGGAATCCAACACTTCTACTTCAGTTACCAGTTCTAGCAGTTCCTGTTGGATCTCGGAGTAACCGTTGCATGCATCAAACCAGCGACAGCAGTAATGATCTCTGGATCAGATCTCTTCTCTGCTTACAGGTGAGAATAATGGGTAAAGGAGTCTCTTTGCATGACGTGATGAATGCCGCCATCTGTCCCCACCTCGTGGATCAATGTCCTGCATCTACACTTTCTTTCCATGGCTATATGGTACACAGAGGACCATTCGTGGGCGATTCCAACTGTTTGTCATGTACAAAAGATGGTTCCTTCCAGCTGTTGATGTGTCAACTTCAAAATCTTCACTTTTGCTCAGTTGACAATCATCTGGTGGCCCAGTGATGGGGCATAACAGAACACTCCCTGAGGCTGGTGTAGTAGAACTCTGTAGTGCTGCACCTGCATGCTGCAGCTTCCCTACTAAAAGTCTTCAAAGTACGTTGAAGGCTCAGCTTGGCACAGTCCAGCCTCCACTGTAAAGCAGATGTATATGCGCCTTGTAATCATAGGCACAGTCTCCTAATGCCACTTGACATTCCAGTAAAGCCAGGTGAGCAGTGTTAAATTTCCACAGGCTGCGGCTGTGCCAAACTTGTTGGCATCGAAGCTTGATGGTATAAATTTTAAGCAGTGTGGTGCGTAAATGCAGCTGGCCACAGTTCGGTGCTGTGATCGCATCGCTGAGAGAGTTGGAGGTATATATCCTATCAATTCTGCTAGACGAATGTTCCATAAAGTGCATGAAACCCTGTCCATCAGCATAAATGATGTTCCAAGTGCCTACCAAACCGCGTTCGTGAATTACTGCACCGAGTGCTGGGCATGTTGAATGCTGAGGAATTTGGTCCTTTGGAGGCTGTGTACAACTCAAATCACCTCCAATCACCATATCATCTAGCCTGACGTGGCATAATTGTGTTAATTCCTCAGCAAAGAACAACGGATGTCCAAGCCTCTTGCTTGTACCGGACAGTGCATAAACATTGATGAGGTGTATCCCCTGTACCGTAAGTGCCATACCCCTGATGTTTGGTAGGTAATGTATATCAGTGGCTATTAACCCTTCTTTGAGAAGTATTGCGATAACACTGCCCATATCCGATGCGTGTGATATGCATGTCATGTATCCGGTGATGTTCTGGAAGCCAAGAACGTATACCTCCTGCAATAAGGCCATGTCGATATTGGCCGCATAAAGTGTGATGCGTAACAGTGACAGTTTCTCGTGTGACCACATGGTATTGATGTTAATTGTCGTGAATCGATATGACTGTCGTTCGTCCTCGAAGGCAGTGGCAGTGATTGGTGTATGCAGTGGCGATGCCACCCTGACGTTTCTATTATCATGCTATCTGCAGGAGATGGGGAGGATTGTGTAACTCTACCTGTTCTGTATATAGTGTGCAAACGCACCAAGAACACAAGTGCTTTACAGTCTTATCAGCAACGTATAGTATCTGGTCTGACCCCCTGTGATTTGGTAGTACGAGACCTCAATTTAACTTTTATAACATCTGATGTACTGTAAGCTTTTCATATGCACACATTCTCACACATACTTTTAGACTTATAATTATTTGTATTACAGCGCCGCCCTTTTGCTTTGGTACCTAACTCTTAACCATTGTGTTCCTAATTTATTTCAGGACACGTCCTTGCAACGTTCACTGGAAGGAAACTTGATACTGACTTAAAACTAGGTGTATAGTTGCTTGATGCCTACTAATGCATCACCTTTTCAATACACACATACACTTTTTCCATTAGTACAGAGCTGTATTTGTCGATCATCTTGTGTTACAAGAGCACAAGTGTTTATAGTGCAGCTGTCGTTTTGATGTACCTTTTGCACGTGAAATTAAAAGTGTTCATAGATGGGGCACAGTCTCATTATCTTTCATCACTTATTCAAAGCTTTACATGCAATCCTTCCTTCATTGTTCATTTATTTATTTATTTATTTATCTTCCTGTGACAAAGTACATTGTATGGATCAAGATATATTTTCATTTCACGCACCTACAGGTACATAGTTTTTACTGTCTACTGTTTAACAAAAATATAATTTACTACAAAATTGTTCTAGGGCCATTTCATATTAAATTAGACTTTAAGAGCCTCATATAGCGTTTAGTGTAGCTTGTATATAGTCACTTGTAAATGTATGTGTACTGTGCATACTAATACAGTGTGTAGTTATTTTTTCCTACACAGTTTTTATTTTTTTATTTTGTGCTCTGTAAGTATTCCTGAGACTAATTATTCTCTCCTTTTAGTTTTAGCTTGTAGTATAGACTCTTCATTTCTAGAGTTGTTAACTTATATTATAAAGTTTTAAAAAATACAGTTTGGTTGGCTTTCATTTACTAAGCTGCTTCAGTCAGCTGGCTGTGCAAAGCATTGGACTATGCTTTTCTGTGCATGTGTGCAGTGGCTGTTATCTTGTAAGCTAGTCTCGCTGTTATCTTGTAAGCTAGCCTCACTGCACATGCACAGTGTCTCCCTCTCTTCACTACATCACATGTTTTATGTCTCAGGTGTATTACTCCACTACGTTTATAGAGTACAAAGTTCAAAATAAATCTTGCACTCAGTGATGGAAGGGTCTTCAGAGCTTTCTATGGCTCATGGACATTTAATCAAAATCTTACTTGTCTTTTTAACCTATGCTGACATTGCCTAGTGCACAAGTTCCCACAGATCTTTATGTGGATAGAATCCTTTGTCCTTTCCACTGTTCACATTGGCTAATCTATAAGCACCTGAATGTGTCATGGGGTGTGGAGAGAAACAGAAAGTTTTGTGGAGGTACATCTCCATTTTATATTTATATCCTGTTATTACACCAGGGCATCTCCCAAAAACACGTTCATATCTGACTATCAGATTCTGAAGCTTCTCTTTTTGGTCTTGGGTCCAACACGCAGATTGGCTTGCCTTGTTGTGTACGAAGTTAGGATTTATGTCCTCTTCTTGTAGCTGTACAATCTCTTATACTTTTAAAAACATGACCGTTGAATAAAATAATTGCATGTGGATATTTGAGGTGTGCCCTTGTCTATTTTCATTGGTGTTTGTTTTAACCAAATCTACTGACATTGTTGGGTTGTTTATTGTAATGGCATTTCTCTTTTCGTGTATCAATTTGTGCCTGATATTTTCGAAAAGTGTCCATACCAATAAGGCAATTTGAAAAAAAAGAAAACAAACAATTTTAACAGGGATTAATGCATGCAGTTTGACTCCCTTAGACTTGCTTTTTACTGCTGTCTGTATTTTGTGGTTCTGAACTGGAAGTGTTGATATGCAGCCTCACTTTCGCAATTTATCGAATAGTCCCTGAGATATCGCATTAGTTGTGGCACTGGTATCTAGTACCATAGGTACATTTAAGTTGAATTTTTGAGCGTTAACTATTGCTTGCACTGTTTCCTCACCTTCCCTTTCGTGGTTAGTGGTATATTTCTGGCACAATTCGTCTTTGATATCTCCACTTTGATCATATCTAATAAAACAGTTTTTAATTAGCTTTATGCCCCCACCCCCTTTATTGGTCATCAGATGGGATTGAGACTTGGTTAAGTTTTCCTGGCTAACTGGGATATTGATCACTTCATTTGAAAAGATGTCAACTAAGTGTATGTTGTGGATTTGGTTCTTCCAATTGCTGTCTTGTGCAGCTCTTGATTCAAAATCTCGATGGCCATATTTGAAACATAACTGTGGTTGTGTAGACTATAATCATCTGTTGGTGGACTGTTTGCTTGTCTGTCTGTGTTTTGTCTTTGCCAATTTCTGCACTGGTTATTGCCACCAGTTTGCAGTGTATTGTGCACCTGCTGGCTGTACCCTCTCTGATCAGTATAGACTGATCAGTTAAAATGTTGTCCTTGATTGTTCTTGTAACCTCATTTATATTTTTGGCCTTTCCCATTGCCAAAGTGGGAGAGAGTCAGAAGAGCTGCTTTTTTACAGTAAAAGAATTTATGAATGTCAAAATAACAAGTTGAATATTTTATTATGTACTGTAAGTTTATTGTCGATTTAGTTTATTCTATAAGTATAACTATTGTTTTATGTATTATGAGTTAATTAGAATATTCATAAAAATTGTAATTGTGACTTGTCTCATAACCATGTGTAACA
This sequence comes from Schistocerca americana, assembly GCF_021461395.2. NCBI lineage: Eukaryota > Metazoa > Arthropoda > Insecta > Orthoptera > Acrididae > Schistocerca > Schistocerca americana. The sequence goes on along the minus strand of NC_060121.1, from coordinate 629,170,627 downwards.
ATATTCAGTAGGATTTTGAGCATTAGTAAGAATCAGATGAACCTCTGCTGCCCCCACCCCCACCCCCACCCCTCACTCTTTCATTTAATTTCGTATTGCATGGACTTTGGAGATATATTTCCATCATTTACTTATCTTTTCAGGAACTTTTATGCTTTTATCTTTCATCCTTTTCATGATATTATTCACTAACCTACTGTTTCTATCCACTTATTTGATTAAGTCTGCAGTTTTTGTCTCTCTCTCTCTCTCTCTCTCTCTCTCTCTCTCTCTCTCTCTCTCTCTCTTTTTTTTTTTTTTTTTTTTTTTTTTTTTTTTTTTTTTTTTTTTTTTTTTTTTTTTATATATACACTAGCCCATGAGTGCCAACTGTCTGCACAACTTTCAAAAAGGATAGTCCTGTGTTTCAGATATCAGTAATCTGTAAGCTATAAAATATGCTGATATGCTTATTGTATTTCGCACAGAAGTTTCCTATCTTAATGCATCTGGTATTAGATCTGTTGGCATTAATGGAAGCCGCAAGTATTATGCTGTCCACCAATGTAACAGAAGTGCCTTATTTACAATATTGCAACTATCTCTAATTCAAAAGCTGTTTATGCGTGAGTCTGTGGCAAGTAAGGAGGAGAGTGCACACTTTGCATAATGTATCCTCTTTCTCATTTCTACATAATGAGTAGAAATAGAAAAATTCTGTAAATGATAGCATATATTTATATATGTTTATGAACTTTCTTTCTGTTACAGTGGAAGACTGGTTGACAATGAATCGTTTTGTTAAAGAAACTGATCTGCGGCTGTTGTTTGACTTGAATGTGTTGTTGAGGCATAACAACACGTGGGACAGTACAAATGCAAAGAAGTTGTTAACTGTATCAACAGGTTTTGCTTGCAATGTTTCATGGCAACTTGGAAATGGTATCTCTTCTTATATCATTTAACTTATTACTGCACATTGTAGTGTATATTGAGTACAGCAATAGCTAACTGCCAATGTAGGAATAAAAAAGTGAACAGCTGTGTACATTACAGTATTAGCAACTCTTGAAACAAGTAAAACTGATTGACTGTAACAAAGGCTGAGTGAAAGTATTCAGTTGTCATTTGTGTTTCATTACTACATCACTACTTCTTATGCCCCAGAATGGCACTAGTAAGGCATAAACCTTTGAACACCAATTCCTTTTCTTATGTCTGTGATCTCAGAAGTAATTTTATTTGGTCGAATAAAAATAAGGCAAATGGAAAAAGCAAGTAAATTGTTATTTCAAAAGTAATTGCTGCAACTGTTAATAAATTTATCTCACTGTGATACAAGACAGTCAGTACGTTCATGGAAAAAATGTTTGCAGGTGCCTACAGAACCTTGATTTTTACCTAGGCACGCACCTTTTCATCTGAAGCAAGTCAATAGCCATTAAGGCACTAACTGTCTTGTCTCACAGTGGGATAAATGTATTAACAGTTATTGTGGTTATTTTTGAATTAATAAACAATTTACTTACTTTTTTCCATCTGTCTCGTTTTCATTTGACTGCTCCTTATACTGTCAGGGTCCCACCATTCTGGTTCAAACTGATCTAGAATCTCATCTTAAAACTCAAAAGTCTCCAAGTGACACTCATCTGAATCCACTGATCATTTTATTCCACTGAAACCAAACATTCTCCTCTTCTATCTTCACATTCCACCCAAATCATATACTCCCATCTTCTACCTTCTTCCAATAATTCTCAAACTCAGGCCACCCATGTTATCCCATAGCTCCAAAGTGCGCACTGAATATGTTGCTGCTTTAGTGGATCAATATCTGCAACCTACTGCACTAAAAATCCTCTCTTATACTAAAGGCATTTGCTGAATTGCTTGAAATTGACACCTGTACCCCTCCCACCACACAACTTACTAGTCACCATTAGTGCTATCTCCTTCCACACTGAACTTTTGTATGTACTTAGCTTGTCATTTGCTGAAGACAGTATCAACCAGTGCCTTCCTGATAACAGACTAATAACATCCTTTCTGCTTTCTTTTATGAGCTTTGTACTTACTGGAAAGTATTTCATAACATAAAAGCAGATTAATAGCATGACAATGGGATCCAGGGTAGCTCCTCACTGTGTCAACCCTTTGCATGTTCTGCTTGAAGGAGGTTTTCTTGGAATCCTCATATCGCTTTGAATGGTTTCAATACATTATTGATATTTTTTATCACATGGACCTATGGTGAGATGAGCTTTTGAAATTCTTTGAATATCTCATATCATTTTCACAGGATTCATTTCTAAAGTTCATGCCATTTTTCTTGGTATTGACATCAACCTCAATGTAAACCACACACATATCAGTACACATCTAGCTAACCAACATACAGCAATACTTAACTCATTTTCTTCTGGTTGGGCTCTACAGCCTCAATAAATTTGAAAAAGAACATTATTCCACCAGGCTGTTTTTCAGATTATTTTATTTGCACTACTAGTTTTGAGCACAACCCATTCTTGAGTGCATCTATAGCAACAGATGTGGATGCTTGGTCCACACACAGCCATACATGTTGTCACTTCCAGGAAGAAGTGTGTTTTATACCTGTGCATTACAAGATGATGCAAATTGACAAAGATGCTATGCATGAATACACATGGCACGCATATTTTGGCAGGAGGAGGATGATGTACCCACATCTAATGCTACAGATACGCTTGAGAATGGGCTGTGCCTGAAACTAGTAGTGCAAATAAAGTAATTTAAAATACAGTGTGGTGGAATAATGTCCTCCTTCAAAGAAGTACTTACACTTTAATGTTCTCCTTTTCCACATGAAACATTCACTCCTCCTCTGGAGGTGTAAACAGATCTCTCATGCTGAGTTCTTGCAGGAATACTGTGCCAGTCTGCCCTCTGCACTCACCTCCTGTGATTAGCTCACCAGCTTATAGATTTCCTATATTTGATGTACATAAGACCCACATGCAGCTGTGTATTGACATCTGTAAGGGGCAGTCAATAAATAATGCAACACACTTTTTTTTCTCAGCCAATTTCAGATGAAAAAACAAGTGGAATTTGCTATGTGACTTTGTGGAACATTCCCACGTCAGCTCCTATAGTTTCATAAGTTCCGACAGGTGACAACACTACACATAGCCTTGAAAATGTCACATATAATGGACATGCATTCCAAGCAGAGTGCTGTTATTGAGTTTCTTTTGGCAGAAAACCAGAGCATCACAGATATTCATAGGCACTTGCAGAATGTCTACAGAGACCTGGCAGTGAACACAAGCACAGTGAGGCATTGGGAAAGGCATCTGTTGTTGTCATAACAAGGTCATGCAAACCTGTCCTATCTCCCACGTGCCGAATGGCTGCACACAGCTGTGACTCCTGGAATGTTGGAATGTAAGGACACCCTCATTCGAGGTGATTGACAGATCAAAATCAAATGTTTCAGTACACAACTGGACAGCTCTGTTGGGCCTGACTCACTCGTTCACCAGTTGGAGTACTCAAAGGTGTGTGCCCCCTGGGTTCCTTGCCCCCTAACAGAATACCATAAAAAGCAATGAAGGACCATCCATGCAGAATTGCTTGTGCATTATGAGGCTGATAGTGACAATTTTTTATCAAATATCATCACAGGTGATGAAACATGGGTTCATCACCTCAAACCAGTAGAGTGGTATCATGCAAGCATACAAGCCCTCCCAGTAAGGTGGCATAAGGCTGATGCACTGAGCAGAAATTATGTTAAAAAATAGAATTTTGCAGTGAAAAGAGTGGGGAGTAAGATGGTGAGTTGGAATCCTGAATAAAACCAACCTGCTTTCAAAAAGATAATGTTTTGCATTACTTATTTAACACACCTCATATAATAAAGAATCATCTGTGACACACCGCTAAATAGGATGTCCATCAGATCTCACTTTATTTCAGAAAATCATAACTTGGAAACTAATAGAGAGAGAGCATCATGGTTTGTTGTATGGCATTTAGCAACTCTTCCTTTTTCCTGACACACAAGAATTTCAGTGTGTGTCTTGCTCATTACTTGTCGAACATCAAGGTGATATTATATTTCTGCCTGTGTGAAGGTCAGCATTGCATCATCACAAGTTCAGACTGCTTCATGCATGAAGGGAGGCAATATCATTGACTGGTGTTGTGTACACACTATCCATGATGTAATCCCATAGAAAGAAGTCTAATGGCATAACATAGGGGCAGGGCTCATCCTGTGTGATGGAACCATCACAACCCATTCACTTTATAGACAGTTGATGTTATTTCCTGCAATTTGCATGGTGCACGGCTAATTAACTTCTGGCGGCTGCATTAAAAAGTGGCATGCAGTTGCCCAACAAGTGCTTGGGGCACAGAGGGGGAGACACTTCGAAGAAGGTCTTTGACACTTCTGGTTGCTTTAAAGTTTTGAACCACCTCATTATGCTTGTTTTTTTGCTAGTGGTGCCCTCCCATACTGGCTTCAATAATTCTGCAGTACTGTTGTCATATATTTGGATACTGCAGATGAGATGACAGCCTGCACCTGCTATTGGTCTGTCACCATGTTGATGCAGTTAGTCAAATCTGTGATAAAGGATACAGGGAAAAACTATGAGAGCTTCTAAACATTTTGCAACAAACCATGATTCTTGTAAATTCCAAGTTATAGTTTATTGAAATGACATCAGATTCTTAAGGACACCGTGTACAATATGACATAATTTAATAAAAGAAAAAATCAAAATGAAAGTATTGAATTGTGAAATGCCTGATTGGAAGTAATAATGAAAATGCTAATACTGAGCTATACTCAGATGCGCAATATGCAGTTATTTGTTGATACCCATAATAAGTAATTGGTCTAACACATTTTATTGAAATGGTTGAAGAGAATTGTCATTCAGTGATTTTTATTTAAAAAAGTGAACTGTGCCTCAGATAAATGGTGACTTTTACCCAGCACTCAGGCGCATCTGTTTTCAGATATATGAATTTGCTTGTGTTTTATGGGCACTGGGTATTTGGTATGTTTTGGGAGTCTATTTAAGATTCTTGTGAAAAAGTAATGATAGAAGACTGCCTCATTGAGATTAATGAGATTGCCGAAATGATATTCATCTCATGTGACTGGTACACAATATCCTGAATGAAGTCAAGCACATGAAGAAGACTGCACTGTGGATGGTGCATTTATGAACTCCAGATGAAGAAAATTGCAATAAATTTCACAGAGAAAAGTTAAGCATAATATGAAAGATGTCTGGTGCTGCCAAGCAAATACATACAAAACTGTAGCAAAGCAGTAGGTTGACAAAGATGACAGTGTGTGAAATAAGGAAAAACTATTGTGTTGGTGATAAAAGTGTCACCAACTGTATTTCGGGACTACAAGATACAATCGTGATGTCCTAATTTGGAAAAGGTTAAACATTAGCAGTCCTTAGTTAGTTAGTTAGTTAGTTAGTTACATGTTCCATTGATCTATCTCACAGTACCTGTTATGATGTGGAACATGTCACGTGCATAAGAAATGCATGCATGAATCAAGGTGCAAGTGCATACAAAACTACAGTCAAAGCAATGGGTTGACAAAGATGACAGTGTATGAAATAAGGAAAAACAATTTTATTGGTGGTAAAAGTGCCACCAACTGTATTTTGGGACCACAAGGTACAATCGTGGTTCTCTAATTCGGAAAAGGGTAAACATTAACAATTGTTAGTTGGTTACATTTTCCATTGACCTATCTCACAGTAACTGTTACGATGTGGAAAGTGTCAAGTGCATAAGAAATGCACACTTGAATCAAGGCTTTTTTTTTTTTTGAAGCCTATAATTTTTATTACCTGCCCCATTCCCTTAAATGGCACAAAATGCATATATAAAACCTATAGATTCAAGAACCCATCTATGGTACAGATAACAAGTAGTTTTGGACTGTGTGTTGGTGTGATACAAGATGATGGCAAGGGTGTAGGTATCCGGTCTTGTAATTTTGCAACCTAAGTCCTGTCTCCCTTTATGTTCTGTGTCTCATAGTCTGTCTCTTCAATTTTATTATGCCCAGTAATTCACATCACATGGCTCATATCTGTGTGGTGAAACCTAGTTGCAATACCTATTCCATGCATTCACCTGGCACATGTTGTGCCAGTTCTGTCACAGATATGTCCTGTTTTATCAAATGCCCTTTTGAAACCAGTTGCATCAGATGCAGACTCCTTGCAATTACAGTAAAATACTTTGATTGCTCATAACCACTTAGATTAACCCTTGAGCAGGTGCGCTGTTTTTCGTAACACCCGCAGGCGCGTGGTGCACTTTGTACACACGAACAGAATAGCTGTCTTTATGTTACCAAGGTAAAAATGTATGATCAAAATCACAGTTTAATCTTAGTTTATTTCAACAAGGAGAAAATAAACTTACATAATATGAGCTAAACTGCTGTTTTATTAAGCAATAATGAAATAAATTTTCACTATAACTCTCTGTTGCCAAGGACAGGTGTTAAAGAGACAGTAATGATGCATTCGAAGCACTAAGCAGTGCAGTTGCATCAGATCTTGGTCAGCTGCTTCTTTGATCACTAATTATCTTGTAGACAACTGCCTCAATGTGGGATTATGTTGCTAGTTCATAAGTGGGGTCATTTTTTTGAACTGATTGTAAATTTTTTCTCGCCAAGATTGCTTTGTGTTTTATATAACTGCTGCTCCCTTGGACGTATGACAACACAATTTATTGCTGTGTTACCTGAAACAATACAGAAGGAATAGGTATAGGTTTGCAGTTGTGAAACAGAAATGGAACCTCACAAAACCATTTTATTTTTGGTTGGCGCACTTTATACACAGGTACGCCCGCTCGAGGGCTAATGGTCACAGTCAAATTGTGGCCAGAGGCAAGATTGACTCCTCAGTAACACAGTGTACCACTAAACACAATTTGGTCAATTTCAGTGGCTCCTTTATAATTCATGTCATTTGTATCTTATTACAGTGTGAGCTGTTTTGAATTTCGTAGGTGGGAATTGTCACTACAATATTTCTTTCAGTTCCCCAATATCTGTGCAATGTTCTGAGCTAGTCTATGTTATACAGACTGACCCACTTCTGCCATTCTCCCTGCCAATTCCTTTTTCATTTCCTTTCATCTCTCTTCTTTCATTATTTTACTTCTCATTATTTCAATAAATAAAAAGCACCAGTTTGCTTTGATTCTACAATATTACTTTTATTGCTAACCGGTTTTCGGCTTACAAGGCCATCTTCAGACATTTCAGTTTACTCTCTCACTTTAGCTCACCTTTTAGGCCTGCAGGTCTGTGGATCTTGATCCACATTGTCCTTATTTATTTATTTACTCTCCATGTAATGAGATTGTTATAGCTTTAGTTTATCTGTATGAAGAGATACAATGTTGTACTGATTGTACTTCTTTTACCAGTAAAAGATGAACGCATACATTGCTGTAGTTAGTGATGATCAGAAATTACCAGTTTCTGTTACAAAAATAAACTAGTGGCTATACCTACTAAGAATATCACAAGGGATCGCTACAATTTGAAATCTTCTATTGAATACTAGTATTTCCCTACACATATGACGCAACTGACTGACAGTCGGTTTTTGACATCCTAGAAGGTCAGGGTGTGGGTGGGTGTGTGGAGGGGGTGGGGAGGGGGACAAGTGCACCCTATACAACTGCTAATTATGTATGGGAATTTGATGTACATCCTAAACTCCTTACCTGCCTTTCACTCTTTCCACCTTCTCCTCCCCCATTTCTTTGTTCATCCTCTCCTACTCAGCCCTCTGTCTGTGCATCACCACCTTCTCCCCCCACCCCTCCCTCTCTGTCCATCTCCTTCACCCTCCTCTCTGTATCCATCCCCTCTTCTCTCCTCTGTGTCCATATCCTCACCTTCTCCCTCTCACCTCTTTGTCCTCTTAGCCCTCTCTCTGACCCAGAGCTTTGTTTATTATTATTGCAAATGAAATATCGGTTGAGAACTGAAGTCACTTAAAATGAATGAATGAGTAAATCGGTTGGGATCATTGGTGTATGGGATAAGAGAGACACCTCTCCTGCTGTTGGATCTGTGAGGATAGCAGCTTCAGTGACAGTGTTTAGCACAGTTGTAATCTGAAACTTGTAAGAATTACAAAGTTTTGGACTATTTAGATCCTGTGGTTTTGCGATTACCTCTCATTGTGCCCTGAAATGAGAAATGTCCTGCCCACTATCCTTCCCACCCCTCCCACAGTGGTATTCCACCATCCATTGAACCTATACAACATTCTCATCCATCCTTATACAACCCCTGCTCCCAATCCCTTACCTCATGGCTCATACCCCTGTAATAGACCTAGATGCAAGACCTGTCCCATACATCCTCCCACCACCACCACCACCGCCACCACCACCACCACCACCACCACCACCACCACCACCACCACCTACTCCAGTCTGGTTACTAAAATCATCTATCCCATCAAAGGCAGGGCTACCTGTGGAACCAGTTATGTGGTCTACAAGCTAAGCTGCAACCACTGTGCTGCATTCTATGTGGGCATGACAACCAACAAGCTGTCCGTCGGCATGAATGGCCACGGAACACTGTGGCCAAGAAACAGGTGGACCACACTGTTGCTGAACACGCTGCCAAACATGACATCCTTCATTTCAATGACTGATTCACAGCCTGTGCCATGTGGATCATTCCCACCAACACCAGCTTCTCTGAATTGCACAGTTGTGAACTGCAATACATCCTACATTCCTGTAACCCTCCTGTCCTCAACCTTCGTTAGTCACTGTCCTCAGCCATCCAGCCTCTACCCTGTTCCCATTCCATAGCTGTCACTCCACCACCAGACCCAGTCTTTTTATTTCTCTCCTTTTCCGCTACCCCCCTCCCCCCCCCCCCCCCTTCACTGCCCTCTGTCTAACCTGCAGCACTTCACTCTCCGCGCCAGCCCCACCATACTATCCCTCCCCCTCCCCACTCTGGCCTCCTCCTTACCCCCACCCAGTCGCCACTCCCATCATGCTCTGGTGCTGCTGCTCGCAATGTGATTTGTTGCCTGAGAATGCAGTCATGTGTGTGAGTTGCGTTTGTGTGTGTGTGTCTGTGCATGTGTGTGTATATTGTTGACAAAAGCCCATGGCCGAAATCTTTAATTGTGAAAGTCTTTTCGTTGTGAGTATCAGTGGCTCAGCATCTCTGCTGTATGGTGAGTAGCAACTATCCTTCTCATAATATTGTTACAAATCTAGGTGGACATAATATGTATTATCTGAAAAAAAAAGTGCTATGTGGTTGAGAACCACCTCCCATTTAGGTGGGGTTGGAAGTGAAAATGATTTGATGTTGGAGAGGGACAGAGAGAGGGGGGAGGACATGTTTAGACAGGGGAGGGGGGCAGGGGGGGGGGGGAGGGGGCAGAACATGGCATGGACAGAGAGATGAGAGAATGATAAGGACAGAAAAGTGGGGAGCAGGAGATGGACAGAGAGAGAGAGAGAGAGAGAGAGAAAAGGGTTTTTTTTGGGGGGGGGGGGGGGCAAAAGGACAGTATATGCAATATATGTGACATATACGTACACAGATAAAGCTGTGGGTAAAAATCTGGTACATATATAAAGATGGATTTCTGTTTTGCGCATGTGTGTCCATGTGTTCTGCATCTCCTCTTAAACAAATGGCTCCTTTTCAACCAAATTCAGTACACATACCACTTATTTGCTGGAAAGAAGTCATGCAGGATAAGAACCACTAGTCTTCTTCCATAGAGGTGGTGGTATGGGCCAAAAGGATTGGTAACACCTGACATCTTGGATGCCCCAGAATTTGTTCTAGGTGTTGTATGTGCAGACATGGACGGCTGAGTAGGGGAGAGGGGAGGAGGAAATGGATAATGAGATGGAGGAAGTGCAGAAGACAGAAAGAATGGGAAGGAGGAGATGTTCGCAGAGAGGGGGAGGTGATAGAAGCCGGTGGAATATGGAAAGGAAGTCTATGTGAGGAAACAGGTGGATGTACTGTGGCTGTAAGACACCCTTACTTCCCCTAGGTATGGGGATGGGGATGAGAGTGGCATGACACAGAAAAATGTTCTAAAACTACCTTTTGGTTTTTCTTTCCTGTATTTGGATGACTGGGAATATTTTGAAAGTATGAAGTGTAAGTTATCTATTATTTGTGCTGCTTGCAGGTCATGAGAATGAGCCAACATTTTTGCTGGCATGTTAAGGGACTGAAAATCATGTCACTCTGCTGAATACCACAGATAAATTTAGTATCTTCTCTGGAATCACATGGTGTAAAACAGCAGAGAATCCGACACACATGTAGGAAATACAGGCGATACACATGTACATGGTTGAAGCTGCAGGTAAAAAGCTAGTACATTATAAAAATGGATGTATGTATGTATGTTTATTCCACATCTTCTCCTAAACCATTGGACCAATTTCAGTCAGACTTGGTACACATAACACTTACTGTCTAGAAATAACTACTGTGCATTAAGAACCACCTAGCTCCTCCAAGATTGAGGAGAGGGTGAAAAGGGTTGGCAACACCTGTGTGTGTGCGTGTGTGTGTGTGTGTGTGAGAGAGAGAGAGAGAGAGAGAGAGAGAGAGAGAGAGAGGAGGAGATGTTCAGACAGAGAGAGAGGAGGCAAGCAACAAGCAAACAGAATGAGAGGAGAGTTGGAGAAGGGCAGACAGAGAGAGAGAGACAGAGAGAGAGAGAGAGAGAGAGAGAGAGAGAGAGAGAGAGAAGAGTAGAAGATGGGCAGAGAGTGAGAAAGGGGAGGAGGAGATGTATAATGAGAGGGGGAATAGAGGGTCAATGGAGAGTGGGGAGGAGACAATGAACAGAGAGAGGAAGAATGGACAGATTTGTGTAATATAAGGGGCGACTGTGTTGGCCGTATGAGGCTTTCCGTTGTCGTGGAGCAGAATGACCCCACATGTGAGATTGCCTGGTCGTTTTGATTTGATCGCTTGGCAAAGGGTGGTCAAAGTTTGCGAGTAATGCTGTGCATTCACTGTTGTCCAGTGCTGCAGGAAGTGAATCGGATGGGGGCCATCTTGATAATAGAAGAACATCAGCATAACCTTTCCTGCACTCATGTGGACGATGACGTCCAGCTGTAGGTGCGGAACTGGTTAACATTGCAGCCCCGGGAATTTTATGAGACAGCCATTCACCACCATGTGTCACAGTGGGACAAATGTCTTCAACAGCCAGGGTCAATACTTCCAACATACAGGTACTGGTTTCTGTAATTATGTCTCTGGCTCATTTCTTTTTGAACACCCCTTATATATGTGACGTACATGGTACAGGTGAATCCATGGGTAAAACGTTAGTTAGGAAAACTGGAATCTCTGGAAGCCTACTCAACTTGGTCAAGCTAAATATGACATCAAGATCACTTGTTTGGCTTTCACAGATGATTTATAAATACTAATGGCAAGTGAAATAACAGCAGGTAAGCATATAGAAGTCCTGACAGAACATACTGAAAAAGCTGGTGTACAGGTATCTTTTGAAAAGACTGTTTTCATTTGCATCAGATTTAGCGTTCAGAAATTAAACATGAAGTATGGTCAGACACTTCAAGTGTGTTGGTGAGATAGCAGGACCAACAGGATTAGAAAAGGAAACACAGAGTTTGATCACAAAAGGTCCATGGAACATATGGGAGAAGGCATGACATATTTAACAAGAAGTGTTGCATATCCACACATATAAAGGTTAGACATGAGACAATGGTTAAACCTGAAGCTCTTTATGCAAGCAGAACTTCAGTTCTCAATGTAAAAGGTGATCTGGAAAACGTCCTGAAGGTAGAATGAAGAATTGTGAGGACAACTCTAGGCCCAGAAAAATTGAAAGACAGATGCAGACTGAAATCCCATAAAGCAATAGAGAAATTGTCAAACCAACATTGGAAAATAAAGACTGAAATTTTATGAACATGTTCGAAGGTTCCCATCACTGAGGCATACACATAAAATGGTGTCATATATAGGAAAATCAAAGAATATGTCATGGATTCAACATATTAAAAATGATCTCGAGAGAGCCCAGATAGAAGCAGTGGAACTAGTAAAGAGGAAAATTAGATGGCAGTCTATTGAAAAAAAAAAAGTTTTTATTGTGTGTGTTCTATGACCCGCAGTCTTTTTATGATTTGTACATATGTGAAAGCTTTTCCTTCCCTATATATTGTACTTATGTTCATTATTGTTCATTGTATTATGTACTGAATTAAGTTTCACAAACATGATTGCCTGCAGAATGTGCATATTGTGCACACCACCCAGAGTTGCCTTTCGTCGCCCCCCTAACCTCCGTAGCATCCTTGTTAAACCCTACAATATTCTCAGACTACCTTCTCTACCCAGCAGTTCCTACCCCTGTAACTGACCCCACTGCAAAACCTGCCCCATGCATCCCCCCATAACCACCTACTCCAGCCCCGCTACTGGTAAAACATACACAATTCAAGGCAGGGCCACGTGTGAAACTACACATGTCATTTATCAGCTGACATGCCTGCACTGCACAGCCTTTTACATCGATATGACAACAACTAAACTGGCTGAGCGCATGAACGGACACAGACGAACTGTCCGCCTAGGAGATGTCCAATACCCAGTAGCGGAGCATGCCCTCCAGCATAATTCTAGGGACCTAGGAACCTGCTATACCGTATGTGCCATTTGGCTTCTCCCACCCAACACCAGTCCCTCTGATCTGCAGAGATGGGAACTTGCACTCCAACACATCCTTTCATCCCGCCATCCCCCTGGTCTGAACCTACGTTAAACAACCTCACTCCCATTTACTCTTCAGTCTTCTCCTCTTTCCCTTTCCTCTTTAGCCATTCACGCATCTTTTCATCCTTCATAGTTGTGTTTCTCTTTATACTATATACCTCTTTACTTCTGTATGCATCCTCTTTGGTTTGAAGCTGGCACAGAACTCACAGTAGAATATGTTTGGCTTCCCTCTGACAACCATGCCTCCATCCTTGCTACCCTCCCTATTTTCCTTTCCCTGTTGCTTCATAACGTGGGTTGTGAGTAACTGAATCCACTTTCCCTTCTTCCCTTTCTTTCCCCTCTCTCCTCCCTGATGAAGGAACATTTGTTCCGAAAGCTAGGAATGTAAATTTTCGGTTCTGTTTTTTTGTGTATCTATAGGCTGTACTGAGCTGAGGTATGTACTGGCCAGCCCCTCTATCTCTTTGTTAATATCATAGACTAATCCTGTCATAGGCTTATCCTATCCCATCAGATTCAGGGACACCTGTAAAAGCAGCCATCTCATATACCAGCTCTGCTGCAATTTCTGCACAGAATTGTATGTGAGCATGACCATGAATCAGCTGTCCACCAGAATGAATGACCACTGCCAAATGTGGTCAATAGCAGAGTTGATCAACAAGTGCAGAACACTCTGCTGAACACAGTTCTCTTCCTTCAGCGGTTGCTTTGCTGACCATGCCATCTCTATCCTTACTCCCAAACATCAGCTTTTCTGAACTATACTGATAGGAGTCATCGTTGCAACATTTCCTTCACTCCCGTAGTCCTCCTGGCCTCGATCTCTGCTAACCCACAGTGCCCACATCCTGTACAAAAGTCTCCTCTTTCCCTGTCCTGTCATCCCCTCCCAGTCTGCAACTCCATGTAATTGTCATTATGCACAGCACAAACTCACCAGCTCTGGTGCCCTTGTGTTGCATTCCTATTTGTGCGTTTGACAGGCACAATGTAGCTCCATGTGTACGTGTGCGTGGGTTTGGGAAAAAGGGGGGGGGGGGGCACTTTCGCATGCTCCAGCTCATTAGAGCATTCTTCTGGAAAATGCAAAATTTTCATTTTTTTGTGTGCCTGTCATTAACTCAATGCTTCTGCTGTATGGTGAGTGGTCTCCTTTACTCCCAAAACACTGTAAATTAGCATCTCTACATCTACAACTATACTCTGCAAACCACCATGAGGTGCATGACAGAGGATATGTACCATTGTACCAGTGATTAGGGTTTCTTCCTGTTCCATTCACATATGGAGTGCTGGAAGCATGATTATTCAATGCCTCTGTGTGTGCAGTAATTAATGTAATCTTATCCTCACAATCCTTATGTGAGCGATATGTACGGGGTTGTAGTATGCTTCTAGAATAATCATTTAAAGCCCATTCTTGAAACTTTGTTAACAGACTTTCCCAGGATAGCTCACATCGAACTTCAAGACTCTTCCAGTACAGTTCCTTTAGTATCTCTGTGACACTCTCCAATGGATTAAACAAACCTGTGACCATTCATGCTGCCCTTCTCCTGTTAGTCCTATCTGGTTTGGATCCCACACACTTGAGCAATATCTAGAACCAGTTGCACAAGGGATTTGTAAGTAATCTCCTTTGTAGATTGATTGCATTTCCACAGAATTGTTCCAATAAACCAAAGTCTACCACCTCCTTCACCTACGACTGAACCTGTGTGATCATTCCATTACATATCCCTACAAAGTGCTACACCCAGGTATTTGTATGAGTTGGCCAGTTCCAACAGTGACTCATTGATTTTGTCGTAGGACACTCTTGGGCAGATGCTGACCAGAATTGATCAAGGAATGCCTTCTCAAAGTTGTGGAAAGTCTTGCAAGTTTCTGCTGCATTTAATGCCCAGAGCAGTGCATCACCAGAAATATGTGAAACCGCTAACTGTATTTTCTGTTCTTCCAACCATGATTTTGGATGAACACTTTTGAAGTTTCGAATGAAAACTACTGGATGTATGTTTTTCTTGCTTTCTTCGGTAAATATTTGAAACTGTCTATGCTTAATCAGGCTTTCGTCATGCATCAAAGTAGTTAAGCGCATGGAATTGCTATCATTCGCAGGTGGTGTGGTTACTTTATTACAAGTACATTTTATTTCACTATTATTGTTCCTTGGTGTCACATATTGCTCTGGTAATATCGGTTGATTACCAAAATGTGGTCTTCCTTGTGGTGCATTAAAATTCACCGTTAGATTATCTGCAATCTTTTGCCTGTCAGTACCAGTGTTGTTATTACTGCATACTGTCACATTTTCAAAGTACTGATTTTCTGAGTTCAGCACCCTGGCTACTTCTGTTCAGACTTGCTTTCGGATTTCTGAGGGAATGTCCTCCTGCATTGTTTCCACAGCAGTAGCCAAAGCTTTGAATTGGTTCTCTAGTCTGTCTACTTCAGTTTGAAGGCTATTGACCTGAACTGGAATGTTTGTTAACGGTTCAATAGTGGTTTTTACTGCGTTGATCTCCTGCTTAAAATGGGTAGTAATAGCATTATCACGATCGACCAACACTTGATTTATCCTATGTACAATTTCTTTATCTCTTTCCAGAAAAATATTGTTTAACTTTTCCGTAAATTTCTTTTCCTTTTGTTGGTCCCTGAGCTCCTGTTGCTGTTTTTGTATAAGCTTTTCCTGTCTACATTTTTCCTTTTCCTGCTGGCGTTGTCTTTCATGCTCCTGCTCTTTAATAGTAAACTTTTCAAATAATGCTGTTAGTATATCTTGTATCGGCATAGCTTGAGCCATTGCTAACTTCTGCCCCTTGCCCAGAAGAAATATTGTCATTAATTCCTAACTGGTTGACTACAGGAGTGTCAGTTTGTTTTGGCAACTCCTCAGTTTTACTATCAGTCAGGACATCAGTTACTAAATTATCATACATAATTAAATTTTCTAATAATTCGACAAAAGTATGGGTAGATTGTTCTACCTGAGACTCTGATGTCATTTCTGCATCAGTATGCTCATTCGGTTTAATCTGTTTCTTTTGCTTAACCATTGTATCACCATTATAGCACAACAAATATATAAATCACTGACAAGCACCAATTGACACAAAATAGTCTCATAACTAACACATATACACAAATAACACTATCTAAATAATTCACTCTGTGTACAAAATCTTTTGTAGAGTTGCTACACTTGAAAATATTTTTCTTGCAGCCAGAATATTCAATGATTACTACTTATGACTGCAGGTACTGGTTTCTACTTTAAATGTCACATGCAATGGTTGTTGATTCGTGTGCTGCTGTGTAATTACTGAACACGAACATCTGTTCCTGCCTTTGTTGATTGTGAGTGGTGGACAGCACTGCTTATATGAAGTTACTCGTATCTCTCGCACCAGTGCAGATACAGATTTGTCCAGCACTTTGGTAGGAAGATGTCAATGCTCATGAAACAAGTAAATATACACTCCTGGAAATTGAAATAAGAACACCGTGAATTCATTGTCCCAGGAAGGGGAAACTTTATTGACACATTCCTGGGGTCAGATACATCACATGATCACACTGACAGAACCACAGGCACATAGACACAGGCAACAGAGCATGCACAATGTCG
Organism: Schistocerca americana; assembly: GCF_021461395.2. NCBI lineage: Eukaryota > Metazoa > Arthropoda > Insecta > Orthoptera > Acrididae > Schistocerca > Schistocerca americana. The sequence continues at coordinate 629,154,173 of NC_060121.1, read as the reverse complement.
GCACTAGTACAGTGTATATCCACCTTTCGCAGCAATGCAGGCTGCTATTCTCCCATGGAGACGATCGTAGAGATGCTGGATGTAGTCCTGTGGAACGGCTTGCCATGCCATTTCCACCTGGCGCCTCAGTTGGACCAGCGTTCGTGCTGGACGTGCAGACCGCGTGAGACGACGCTTCATCCAGTCCCAAACATGCTCAATGGGGGACAGGTCCGGAGATCTTGCTGGCCAGGGTAGTTGACTTACACCTTCTAGAGCACGTTGGGTGGCACGGGATACATGCGGACGTGCATTGTCCTGTTGGAACAGCAAGTTCCCTTGCCGGTCTAGGAATGGTAGAACGATGGGTTCGATGACGGTTTGGATGTACCGTGCACTATTCAGTGTCCCCTCGACGATCACCAGTGGTGTACGGCCAGTGTAGGAGGTCGCTCCCCACACCATGATGCCGGGTGTTGGCCCTGTGTGCCTCGGTCGTATGCAGTCCTGATTGTGGCGCTCACCTGCACGGCGCCAAACACGCATACGACCATCATTGGCACCAAGGCAGAAGCGACTCTCATCGCTGAAGACGACACGTCTCCATTCGTCCCTCCATTCACGCCTGTCGCGACACCACTGGAGGCAGGCTGCACGATGTTGGGGCGTGAGCGGAAGACGGCCTAACGGTGTGCGGGACCGTAGCCCAGCTTCATGGAGACGGTTGCGAATGGTCCTCGCCGATACCCCAGGAGCAACAGTGTCCCTAATTTGCTGGGAAGTGGCGGTGCGCTCCCCTACGGCACTGCGTAGGATCCTACGGTCTTGGCATGCATCCGTGCGTCGCTGCTGTCCGGTCCCAGGTCGACGGGCACGTGCACCTTCCGCCGACCACTGGCGACAACATCGATGTACTGTGGAGACCTCACGCCCCACGTGTTGAGCAATTCGGCGGTACGTCCACCCGGCCTCCCGCATGCCCACTATACGCCCTCGCTCAAAGTCCGTCAACTGCACATACGGTTCACGTCCACGCTGTCGCGGCATGCTACCAGTGTTAAAGACTGCGATGGAGCTCCGTATGCCACGGCAAACTGGCTGACACTGACGGCGGCGGTGCACAAATACTGCGCAGCTAGCGCCATTCGACGGCCAACACCGCGGTTCCTGGTGTGTCCGCTGTGCCGTGCGTGTGATCATTGCTTGTACAGCCCTCTCGCAGTGTCCGGAGCAAGTATGGTGGGTCTGACACACCGGTGTTAATGTGTTCTTTTTTCCATTTCCAGGAGTGTACAATGATTAATAGTTTGTTTTGGTACCCCGTACCTGTAATAGATCACAATTTCAAATATTAAAATGAATAAATGTGCATTGGTGGCCCAACGTTGGGCACCAGTGTGGTGTTCGCTGTGTTATTCAGTGGTTTGGTATTTAACTAATTTGTAAATGAAAATGATAATGTTATTTTATTACAGTGAGTAATCACAAAATAATTTTTTCTCCTGGCTAAAGATTTGGTCAAGTTGCTAAAGAACTCAAAGTTAATGTTGTGTTAAAGTGTTGTCTGTAAGTTGTGTAAGTGTCACTAAATCACAATTCATACAACAGATTCTATACAACTATTGATTGTGATGGAGACAGTTATCTTCAGCAAAATGATCATTAAAACCACCGAATATCAGCCGTGCACAACACTGATGTATGTTACCTGAAACAATATCCTTCGCGTGTGTAATTAATTTCGGCTCCATACATCAGCAAGAAAAAGTTTGTTATAGGGATCATGCTTTGTGCACTGATTTTAAAGAACCAATCTGATTCAAATTATTTTCATTAAAATGAGTTTGGGACCACCGGTGCACATTTATTTTTACACATTTTAATTACCTTTGGCATTTATGTCTGCAGAGTTGCATAATTTGAATTTACCACTGAGATAATTGTTAAGATGGCGGCAGACAATTGACAGAGACTTTCTATTGTTAGAGCAAATTTCCTTTTAACAGGATAAGTATCTGAACTAATGCCGATCAAACTTGACTTTTCTATTGTGCACTACTTAGACTAATTTTCGTCGAGCAAACCTTTGATACTTTCGTAAGAAACACAGATAAAAATGTGATACAAATCGCTATCGTCAATGGCTGCACTCCTTGCAGTGGAAAGAAATAATTAACACAGATAATGTTTGTTGGGAGAGGAATTAAAGTTACAAATAATTATTCACACATATTTATAATAATAAAGAACTCTATTCTCAAATGATAAATAACAAATAATTGCAATTTCTTAACAGACGTCAGTTTGATATGCATCTTGCATCCTCAACCTACAAAAACCAACCATAAAAGGTAAAAACAAAGGAAGGCAAATGCAGGTCATAAAAGGAATTTACAATTATCATTGTCTTTGTATGATACACATCGGTATGTCCAATTACATAATAAAATATTATATAAATAATTAATATTCATCATAATTTTGTTTTATTTCACTGTTTTTCCATATGTCGGATAGATAATGTTTATAACTGTTAGAGGTATAATTTCCTCTCGTCGCACTATAGTTAAAATTTATCTCGTGGATGTTACAGTGTGGTACTGAGAGAAATGCTTTTCAGAAATCAAGAAACACTATATCTACCTCAATGCCTTGATCCAAAGCTTTCACTATGCCATGTGAGAAAAGTACGAGTTGGGTTTCACATGGTCGATGTTTTTGATATCCATGCTGGTTGGCATTGAGGAGGTCATTCTGTTCAAAATACTTCATTATGTTTGAGTATAGAAGATGTTTTAAGAGTCTACAACAAATTGATGTCAAAGGTATTGGATGGTAGTTTTGTGGATCACGTCTACTACTCTTCTTGTAGTCTGGCGTGACCTATGCCTTTTTCCAAGAACTGGGCATGACTTTTTGTTCGAGGGATCTACAATAGATCATAGTTAGAAGAGGGACTAATTCAGCCACAAATTCAGTACAGAACCTGACAAAGGTTCCATCGGGTCATGGAGTTTTGTTCAATTTTAATGATTTCAGCTGTTTCTCAGCACCACTGACACAAATACTTATTTCATTCATCTTTTCATTGGTATGAGGATTAAATTGGGGCAGTTCTCCTGAGTTTTGCTCTGTAAAGGAATATTTGAAAACAGAGTTAAGCATTTCAGCTTTTGGTCTAAAGCATACTCTCTCTCACTTTAGTTATTTCAGGAGGTGGCTTCTCAGCTTTTTTTGAGTTCTATTACTACAGGATATGCTTCATTTAAGGTTTTATTGAACAGATGATGAAGCTTATTCCATTAATCATTCACATCAGTTGCATTGTGTCCTGGTTCCTATTTTTCATTCTCTGAAGCCATCTTAAATTTATCATAATTAATTTATATACAAAAATGTTATTTATTACATATACATTCCCTACATCAGTTTCTATAATAAGGGCTCTGTGGTCAGATGCATAGTTTATAAGGTGGCTGTGTGTTGTTTATGTTTGTGAGAACATGAGTAATACATGTGTGTGTGTATATATAGTAATTTTTTTAGGTGCTGACTTCACCTGCAGCCATCCATTCAAATTGATCTGTCAAAGATCTATCCTCCTTCATTTGCATCATACAGTGGTTTCCCCCTCTCTCTATTTTATTCTGTCCTATCTTCCTCCTCCTGCTCTTACCCTTCCTTCTCCTCCCCCACCTTTTCCAGTCCCTGCCTCATGTGCTACCATATGCAAAGTGAATCTTCCTTGCTTGCACCTGGGCAAGCGTTTTCTGGTCTCATACTCACATCTTCTCTTGCTGTTTTTCCATCTGTTAGACCTGCCCCCCCCCTACTCAGCCCATAATAGCATACAGACCCTGCTCTGTCAACCTATACCACATCCTCAAAAACTCTCATAGTGACACAGACTAATGAATCCAAGCAAACCCACAACATTGTTCTCAACCAATTCTGCATGAACTTTAAGCCTACAGAAGTATCATTCATTTCTAGTGACTTTACCTTTAGCTCTAAACACAAATTCAACTTTGCTTATATAGTCAAAGATCTGTTCTCCTTTATTTAGAAATTTTTGTCGCCTCCAACACTTGTGGCAAAAATTGACCTAAAGCTCATGTTGAACCTGCCTCTCCTACTTCATACTTCAGTGCAGTCACAATGCTTCCCCACAGGAACCAAACTACTCCCCAGCAATCTTACATGAATTCCTCGTCTTCAGTCTCTGCTCAGTTTCCTTTTACACATGTCTGCCAAATGATACAAACCTCTTGAAAATGGAATGACATGCCATTTACAGCCTTAAAACAAGCGCAACTTCTTCTTTGTTTCTGAAGACAAACATTTAATGTGTGTCATGATAAGGTGCAGTGTGTAGCTGGCAGAAGACTTACTTCCTAAAATCCATGATCCTAATCCTCCTGGTGTTTCTCTCCAGTGGTCCTCGTACACCATCTTCAGCATTGTTTGTTACTTTCCATTTTCTTTCTTGCACCCCCTCCACCTTCACCTCCAACTTTCAACTTACAGGTCTAAGAGTTTGTGAATGTATATCCATACTGTTCTCACAGTTGTCTCCTTGTATTCTATCCAGCCCACTTCTAGTCCTACCTGTGTATTACTAAATGCAATATGTTTCCACCCCAGCCTGTATTAGTGATAATATTAACCTAATTCCTTATTTCTATAACCTTCTCTTGCTGTCCCTCCCTTGTTTAACCTTAGCCATCCCATCCTTTCACCACTCCTTCCAGCTTATAGCTTCTTTTTTATCTCATTCACTCCACACACTGCAACCTTTCAACGCAATTACACTTGTACTATGGTGCAATGACAATGTTACTGTGTGTGGGGGTGGGAGGGGGGGGGGGGGTGCGTATGTGTGACAAATTCACAAACTCAGTTGCCATGTTGCAGTTCTTGCTTGAGTGCCCGTCTACTGCTCTGTGCCTCCACTATATTGTGACACTGTATGATGAATGATTGCCTTCATCAAATAGCTAACTAGGGGACCGCATCTACTCATAACCACTGATTCAAGTCTTGGTCGGAAACGAAGTAACAGAAGTGGGAGCTCCAGGTGGCCAAGCATTTAGAAAAATATAACATTTGTGGCACAGGTCAGGTGAGGCATGAGCCATTTATGTTAGTTTTGCTTCCAGGCAACAATGAAGCAGAGGAAAGAGTAAGAATGGTAATCCGAGGGTCATGGGGTCATGTCCCTCTCAGTAAACAATCCAAATGAACACTGCAAATAAACCAAACTAATGCACAATATATTTTAGTATTTAATATCTAAATAAAATGCATGATAAGGAAGGGCAGAGGAAAATTTGGGATTAAAGATAAATTTACAGGAGGGAATTTAAGGTGTACATGAGAAGTTTATATATAAAATGAAGTGCTTTTCTTATTTTGTAGTTGATGATTTACACATACTTGTGTGATATCCATTATAAAAATAGGGGAAGCAGTAAATTTCTTCGCATCTTGTACACATTACAGACAACACATTTTTATAGTTACATGATTGTTTTAAGGTTTCTGTAGGAAACCAAACTTGGTTTACATTCATAAAAGGTTCTGTCTCATTGCACAGTTTTGCATCAAACCATGCATAATGCATCAAGTTGCCAAATATTGGCAAGGATAGTTGGTGATGAACAGTGGACTATATTTTGATGCAGTCTTCTTTGGATGTTATTTCTTTTTCTCTCCTGATGAGATAAGAGCAGTTTTGAAACTTTTTAATCAAATTCCTTACCTTACCATGAAAACAGACATTTCAGAGTTGCACTAATGGAGTGCTTTTGGATATAATGATGGCAATTCGTCTTCATCTTATAAAATCTCATTGCATAGTTTTGGGCTTGATTGTCCTCCTCATGAATCAATTAACGGAAAGAATTTCTTCTCTTGCATGTACACTTTATAACACGAGTGAAAAAATTTTTGAATAAGGATATTGTAAGTTTCCTAGATTGTATACCAGTCAGGTTCATTTCAGAGTATGCTGATACAATAGTTCCCTACTTAGCAATGATATACAACTGCTTGCCCATCGAAAGATCCATATCTAAAGACTGGAAAGTTACACAAGTCATACCAATATCAAAGAAAAAGAGTAGGATTAATCCACTGAATTACAGACCTGTATCGGTAACGTCGATTTGCTGTAGGATTTTGAAACATATACTGTGCTCGAACATTATGAATTACCTTGAAGATGATGACTTATTGACAAATGGCCAACATGGATTCAGAAAATGTCATTCTGTCATACACAATTAGCTCTTTATTTTTGCGAAGTAATGAGTACTGTTGACAGTCAAATTGATTCCATATTTTTAGGATTCCAGAATGCTTTTGACACTATTCCTTACAAGTGATTTCTAATGAAATTGCATCCCTATGGAGGATCGTCTCAGTTGCGTGACTGGATTCATAATTTCATGTCAGAATGGTCACAGTTCGTAGTAATTGCCAGAAAGTCATAGAAAAAAAGAGAAGCAATATTTGGTATGCTCCAAGGAAGTGTTAAAGGCACTGTGCTGTTCCTGACCTACATAAAAGATTTAGGAGCCGATCTGAGCAGCCTGCTTTGTTTTTTTTGCAAATGATACTGTCATTAATCATTTTGTAAATTCATCAGATGATCAAAATCAATTGCAAAATGATTTATAAAAGATATCTGTATGGTGCAAAAAGTAGCAATTGATTCTAAATAGTGAAAAGTGTGAAGTCATCCACATGAGTACGAAAAGGAATCCACTAAATTTTGGTTACATGATAGATCACACAAATCTAAAGGCTGTTAATTTAGCTAAATACTTAGGGATTACAGCTATGACTAACTTAAACTGGAATGATCACATAGACCGAAGACTGTGATTTATTGGCAAAACACCTAGAAAATGCAACAGGTCTACTCTTTACTGTGTTCAGTGTGGGATCTGGATCAGTTACGACTGACAGAGGACATCGAAAAAGTCAAAAGGAGAACAGCACGTTTTGTATTATCACTAAATAAGGGAGAGAGTGCCATGGATATGATAGACAAGTTGGGGTGGCAGTTTTAAAATAAAGGCATTTTTCATTATGGCAGGATCTTCTCATGATATTTCAAGAATGAACTTTTTCCTCAAAGTATGAAAATATTTTGTTGCTGCCCGCCTACATAATGAGAAATGATCATCATAATAAAATAAATCAGAGGTCACACAGAAAGATTTAAGTGTTCATTTTTCCAGCATGCTGTTCGAGAGTGAAACAGTACAGTAATAACTTGAAGATGGTTCAATTAACCCTCTGCCAGGCACTTAATTGTGAATTGTGGAGCAGTCGTGTGGATGTAGATGTAATGAAGTAATGACAAATTCCTATACAAGGTTATTATAAATGACTGAAACAATCTAACAGATTTGCTGTAGCTGCGTTAGTTGGCACATTGTCACAGAGCTTTGCACACACATAGAAAAACTTAAATTTTTTTTTGCTATATCAATTACAAGTGCTGCCTGTGTGTCCCCTACTGATTCTACAGATATCAAGTCAATAATCAAATTCTTCCCATGTTAGGTGCAGCATGTCCCTATCCCTATCAATCTATTTAAAACCAGTTTGATGCAAGCTCACAGTTCTTGTAGGTTTGTTGGTAGAGCACACACAAACACTGACTCATTCACATAACCCCACACAAAAAAGTTGCATGTCAGGTCGGGAGAGCATGGAGGCCTCGACATGAATTACTGGAGATCAACCCCACCAAGACCAATGCATAAATTTCTCAGTTTCCTGTTTAAGAATTCATAAACATCATAATGGACTGAGGTGGAGCCCCATCCTTTTGGTAGATGAAGTCCACACTGTCAGCCTCCAGTTATGGCATGAGCCAGTTTTCCAAAGTGTCCAGATATGTGTGTCCTGTAATGCTCTTCGCAGAAAATAAAGGGAACATAAACTTTAAATTGTAAGATTCCACAAAACATTAAGATTCCACAAAGCATTCATTTTTTAGTGAAAACCAAATGTGGTGTGTTCACTATGGCATTAACAAGAAATGTTGCTTCATCACTGAAGATGAGTTTCTCATAAAATCCATCCTTTTCCATAAGCTTTTGCAACTGTGCTGAGAAGTCAAAGTATATGACTTTGTCATTGGTAGTCAGAGCCTGTAGTTGTTGCAATTGGCAAGGCTTCAGACGTACCCCTAAGATCTTCCAAATGGTCATTTGCGGTGTGTTCAGCACTCTGCTTGATGTTTTCGTTGACTTCTGTGGGCTATGTGCAAAACATGTGGTCAGCCGTTCCTTCACTCACTGCAAGCCAACTTGTTGATTTACACTTGCAGACGCATCCTGAATGGAGTTGACAGATAGTGGATCTTTGTTGAACTTCATTCTGAAGCGTCATTGCACTGTTGCGACAGACTGATGTGGAGGCATTTCAAGCACAACATGTTTCCTTGGCAACTGTCACCATCTTATCTAACTGCTCACTGCTGTGCTCTTGTGGCAGAAATCTGAAGTGTACAGTACAAAACTTCTCGAGTTTTTCTATCTGATTGTTGGGTTTTATGACAGTGTATCAATTAATGTAGCTATAGTGAATTTATGAAATTGCTTCAATCATTTATAATAAATTTGTGTTTTGCCATGTACACGGCATTGGTATTTTGAATCCTCAGTCCAAAAGAGCCACTACTCTCTTGCAGGCATATGTAAATGTTGGCAATAATTTTCCAGAAAGGGTGTAGCATAGAGCACTGTATACGAGTGGGTTACTTTGTTTATATCTTCTCATTTTACAAGAACTACTTTTGTCCCTCAATGGTCCAGTGTTCAGTTATTAGTCGATTGGTACTGGCTACCTGGGAAGAGAACATACGAATGGAGATATTTTGTTATACATGATGTTAAAGAGTATTTAGTTTGCCGCCAGCAAGTGAGAATTCTTGATTAACTTGTTTGATTGGATGCTTTAATTAAAATCCCTTCTTGGAGAGTTATTTGCAGAGCCCTTGTGGATACTGCAAGTATAGTTCTTTATTGGAAATGTATTTGCAATCCAAAATCATCCATTGCCTTTTCTTTTCATGTCGTTTATGAAAATATCAATAAATACAGTATGTTGATCATTATTTCAGTTTATCTGCCAGTTAAAAAATGTCAAAACTGAAAATAAAATAAAACTTTCCCCAGAGGGGCTCAACCCCATGTCCCTCGGGTTACCGTTGTGTACTCTTTTTTCCCTGCGGCAGTCACTGCCTGGAAACTATTTGAACAAAAATGGCTCATGCCTCTCCTAACCCATGTCAAAAATTCTATATTTTTGTAAACAGTTGGTCATCTGGAGCTCCCACTTCTGTCACTTTTTTTCTGGACAAGCCTGTCATACACCATAAATTTGGATGTAATCGGTAATGGCAAAAGGGCAGTCCCCTTTTAAGATCTGAAGTCCCAGCACTGTCAATTATTTATACCAATATTTCTGTACATTTAGTACTTACAGAGTTGATCCTATAGAATAAAATAATATATTCACAAAATTTTTTGTCTTATATTTTACATGAGTTGGGTCCTTGTCTTGATAGGGTACCATCATACTAACGGAGTTGTCGAGGAGAAACTTCTTCAGTTTGTTGTCAAATTTTATTTTTCTGGCTGACAGACATTTTATATCACTGGATATGTGATCAAAAATGTCATTGCAGCATTGTACACCCCATTTTGCGCTAAAGACAACCATAGTGTGGGGTAATGATTATCATTTTTCCTTGTGGTATTGTAATTGTGCACAGTATTGTTCCTTTTGAACTGAAGTAGATTATTTACAACAAACGTGACAAGAGAATAAATAAACTGTGAAACACTAGTCAGAATGCTCAACTTTTTAAACAGATGTCAGCTTATTAACTTGGTTGACAAGAAATTCTACAAATACAATAACAAGTGATTCTGTGCTCTCATTTTAAAATGGCAAATATCATTTCCAGGGCATGCATCAATTATGTTCTTCTGGTAACAGTGGATCAAATGATAGTGTTGTTCTTCATGTGGCTGTAGTAAATCTGAGAAGTTTCGATACAGCTGTTAAAATTAATTTTTCCAAAAATAAAAGAGACACTATACAACATAATTCAGTACATATTTTGACTATCATGATGATAAGTGTGCCCCACAGTAATTTAAAGTGCCCCTCATGAGGAGTTTATAAGTTTGTGTAGAATTATCTGTTATACATTTATATGGAAAGTTTACAATAACTTTATTTATTTCATTTTACAGAACCAAATTCATTCAAACATGTTTTTGGTGTCAACATATCAGCGAAACAGCTTGGGAAGGACTTTAAAGAACTTCGTCGATTGCTGGATGAATTTCCTTCCTGCTACAAGAACTCTAATTTAGTGGGACCAGATGTGACTAGACCTAAACTACTTCAGTTGCCATCTGCTAGTTTTATGCACAAGTTCTTGAAGGCTGCTAATGGTACTGTCCGTGCTGCTACATTTCACCAGTATGTTTAATCTCAATAACTGAAAATCATATTTGATTTGGTAACTGTTATTTTGTTTTCACTTACAGAGTAAACAAAATCAATCCTTATTAACTTTCACATATCTCATTAGCTTAGGTCACATTGAAACTTCCTGGCAGATTAATTGTTCAAGCACTTCAAGCAAATTGTTCCTGCAGTTACTTTGGTTGAATGTACTGTAAGACACAACAGAAATGTTTGTTTACAAGGCTACTTATTGTTATTTATTCTTCCAAAATTTGTAACTTATTGCCTAGATGAATTGAGAAGTAGAAAAGAATGTTCATGTATAGAAGATTCAGCCTAATTTAGCCACTGTGATTTGAGTTTCCTGCAGTTCTTAGTAACAGACCATGATGGACATTTTTTCTTTCCTTGTGCTTTGTAAAATCACATATATTTGTATGCTATGTCTTTATTAGAATGATTTGCAGATAGGGTGACAGCTGGTTCTTGATGATAGCAATGTAATGGTGGATTATTAGATGTAATGAAATTGAGGAGGCAGAGTGTGACATACAAATCAAGGAGGAAGATAGGATTTAAACTGGAAAACAGTAACAGTATACCAACTTCTTGCCTTCATACTTTATCACACAGATACACTATCCATAGAGAACCATGATGGTACCTTGTGAGGCCAAAATACAGTTGCTGTCACTTTCCCTCCAACCAAAATTGTTTTTGCCTACATCATACACTTTTATCATTGCCAACCCACTGTTGCGACTGCAGTTTTGTCTGCATTCGATTAACAGCACCTACTGTCTTCCATATTATTACTTGTCTCTACACAATTTATTGTTATATTTTTCATCTGCAGTTTATAATTGCACCTTGTTTAGTGCACTCCGCTTCTTTGTGTGCTGACCTTTATTCTTGATATCATGTTCCATTCATATGAGATATTTATCATCTCAACAATCACATAAATCTTAATGGCATAGTCTCCTATCATTATAGCATGAATTTCATCAATTACTTCTTCAGAATAACTCTTAATTAGGCACCCATACAACAATATTCAAATTAATTTGTCCATTAATAAATGGTCCTGAGTGCTGGTGAATAGCCCACATGTGCCTAGGCCACAATTTACTTTTTTAAATAAAAGTGTTTTATTTTTGCATGATATATTCCTGTAACCATTTCAGTAGAATGTATCACACCAATTACTTATTATGGGTATCAACAAAAAACTGCATGTTGCGTCTGTATAAAAGTTAATAATAGCATTTACATTTTTTTCCCATTTAGGCATTTCACTGTGCATTATTTTCATTTTGATTTTTTTCCCTTTATGATCCTCTGAATAAACTATGCCATATTACACTCCTGGAAATGGAAAAAAGAACACATTGACACCGGTGTGTCAGACCCACCATACTTGCTCCGGACACTGCGAGAGGGCTGTACAAGCAATGATCACACGCACGGCACAGCGGACACACCAGGAACCGCGGTGTTGGCCGTCGAATGGCGTTAGCTGCGCAGCATTTGTGCACCGCCGCCGTCAGTGTCAGCCAGTTTGCCGTGGCATACGGAGCTCCATCGCAGTCTTTAACACTGGTAGCATGCCGCGACAGCGTGGACGTGAACCGTATGTGCAGTTGACGGACTTTGAGCGAGGGCGTATAGTGGGCATGCGGGAGGCCGGGTGGACGTACCGCCGAATTGCTCAACATGTGGGGCGTGAGGTCTCCACAGTACATCGATGTTGTCGCCAGTGGTCGGCGGAAGGTGCACGTGCCCGTCGACCTGGGACCGGACCGCAGCGACGCACGGATGCACGCCAAGACCGTAGGATCCTACGCAGTGCCGTAGGGGAGCGCACCGCCACTTCCCAGCAAATTAGGGACACTGTTGCTCCTGGGGCATCGGCGAGGACCATTCGCAACCGTCTCCATGAAGCTGGGCTACGGTCCCGCACACCGTTAGGCCGTCTTCCGCTCACGCCCCAACATCGTGCAGCCCGCCTCCAGTGGTGTCGCGACAGGCGTGAATGGAGGGACGAATGGAGACGTGTCGTCTTCAGCGATGAGAGTCGCTTCTGCCTTGGTGCCAATGATGGTCGTATGCGTGTTTGGCGCCGTGCAGGTGAGCGCCACAATCAGGACTGCATACGACCGAGGCACACAGGGCCAACACCCGGCATCATGGTGTGGGGAGCGATCTCCTACACTGGCCGTACACCACTGGTGATCGTCGAGGGGACACTGAATAGTGCACGGTACATCCAAACCGTCATCGAACCCATCGTTCTACCATTCCTAGACCGGCAAGGGAACTTGCTGTTCCAACAGGACAATGCACGTCCGCATGTATCCCGTGCCACCCAATGTGCTCTAGAAGGTGTAAGTCAACTACCCTGGCCAGCAAGATCTCCGGATCTGTCCCCCATTGAGCATGTTTGGGACTGGATGAAGCGTCGTCTCATGCGGTCTGCACGTCCAGCACGAACGCTGGTCCAACTGAGGCGCCAGGTGGAAATGGCATGGCAAGCCGTTCCACAGGACTACATCCAGCATCTCTACGATCGTCTCCATGGGAGAATAGCAGCCTGCATTGCTGCGAAAGGTGGATATACACTGTACTAGTGCCGACATTGTGCATGCTCTGTTGCCTGTGTCTATGTGCCTGTGGTTCTGTCAGTGTGATCATGTGATGTATCTGACCCCAGGAATGTGTCAATAAAGTTTCCCCTTCCTGGGACAATGAATTCACGGTGTTCTTATTTCAATTTCCAGGAGTGTATATAACATTGCATCATTAACAAAGAGAACCAGTGGAAGAAATGTAAATAAATGAAATAAGTCATTTTCTGTCAGGTGAGTTTTCAGTTTTGGGAACAGAAGAAAGTCGCAAAACCTAAGGTCTGTAGCTAACTGAGCTGCAGTACCAAGACAATGTTTTTCTCACAAAAGAGCGTAGTGTGATGAGGTACAGTGTTATGCTGAAGCAACCACTTATGCACAATGCTTCAGTTTCCAGTAGAGCACTTGCCCATGTAAGGCAAAGGTCCCGAGTTCGAGTCTCGGTCTGGCATGCAGTTCTAATCTGCCAGGAAGTTTCAATGCTTCAGTTTGTTTGAATGGCCATTTTTCAAAAACTAGAGTACATTCTGGTAAAAATGCTAGTTTACCATATGACCTTGAAATGTGAATTCCTTGTAGCTAATTCTCTGGCCATAAAACCACTCAAGCCAGCATTTGATTTTTGTGATAGCTAAATTTCTAAGCTGATGTCTGTCATGACTATTCCTGACCAAGATGTAAGTTTTTGAGTTTTACTAGGCAACTCATGATTTATCATCAGAAATGAAATATTCCAGAAAATGAGAGCTCTTTTCAATCTGTCCCATAAGGCTAAAACCCACTTTTTTCATGTTTTTCTATTAATTATGAGAAAGGTGTTTTGACATCATATTTGTGTAAACTTTCCTAGTCTCAAATCCAATTACAAAAATCAAATGAATGGTGGTATGGGAAACGGGAATACAGATAACTGTATACGCAACAAACTGTTCCCATAATGTCTATACATACATATATTTCAGCACAAAGAGAGATACACGTGTACACTATACAAGGTACAAAGGCTGACTGCAACAATTACATGGCGGCTTGTCAGAGCAGTTACAGTTCAAAGATCATGCTTTACATGTCAATGTGACCTATCAATGCCACAATGTCTGCGGAGACGGTGTAACCCAAAAATGTCACAGAAGACTGGCATAATTGGAATTTATCTTTGTTGATCTTGACACCACCGGAGTTCCAGGTCTGGAAGACCTGGGATAAATTATCTTCATGGTCCTCAGTTGACTTGCTGAGAATGAAGATGTCATCCAGGTACGCAAAGCAGAACTCTAACTGTCTTAAGATTGAGTCAATGAAACATTGCCACGTTTGTGCCACATTCTTTAAACTGAATGGCATGAAGCTGTATTGGAACAAACCAAGTGGTGTAATGATAGCAGTCTTTGGAATGTCTTCCGACGCTACGGGAATCTGGTGAGAGACATGTTTACAGTGAATCACACTGAAGATTGTGGCACCCGATAACATATGGATGAAATCATTTTTGTTCGGCACTGGGTAGTTGTCCATGACGGTAAGAGCATTTAAGCATCTGTAATTACCACACATTAAAAAAGAACCATCGTGTTTGGTGACAAGGTGAATTGGTGAAGACCAATTGCTGTCCGATGGCTGTAGAATGCCTGCCTCCAGAAGTTCATTAATTTGCAGCCATGCCGCATGCAACTTAATGGGTGAGGCATCTAGCCTTGTGCCTAATAGGAGGATCGGCAGTGGTAATTATCTTGTGTGTCGTTCTGTCAGTGACAAAAGAGACTGAGAACTGCACACAATGCTGAGTAATGTCCTGACTTGAAGTTTTGGGACAAGTGGGACGCAATGAGGCGTAGCTGTTAGCGCGAGTGGGAAAAGGCAGCATGAAAGTCATATGCCTATTATGTGAGGGCAGCGTACGCTTACTTGGAGAGGTCGGCTGCGCGCGCAGCACGGAGCGGATTGGGGCGTGCAGTGATGTCTGTTGTTAGCTTTGCCTTGAGTAACCAGCGCGGGCAAGAGAGGCATTGGCATCGCGCGGGAAATGGTGATGGCCACCGAATCACGTGGTTGGTGCACGAGGGAGGGGAATGTTAACCAACACTTGGAGCGGCTGTCTGCATGGTGGGCGTGTTCACTTCGCATGCGCTACTGTCATTAGAAGCACTGTTTAAATCACATGGCACTGCACGTACCGGGTGTGTGGCAGGTGCAGAGATCACTGAACACGAATTGTCACATGTAGTGAATGTTTTTGAACTAACCTGATAAGTGTCCATGCTGGTGTCTGCTGATGAAGTTTGATCAGGTCAAGGAATTGTGGATTGCAGTTGCGGCAGCGAGGTACGAGCCGCGGTGAGCTCGTCGAAAGTGTCAGCAATGTGTTGTTGCAACTCGTCGTTTTGCCGACGGATTTGCGCTGCTGTGTCAGTCTCTGACAGTAGATTAGTGACGCTGGTCATAATTTTGTCTGTGAGAGTGGAGCACTCTTGAATCAAATCACATGTCGCGACAGAAACAGAATGATGAGCATAAATGCCTGAGCACAGTATCTGAGTGTTAGAAGGGTGGTGTAGCACTGAACCTTGGACTATGTTCAGGGAGAGTTTGTAATGGGACAAGAAACCCATACCGAGAATTGCTTCATCAACGTCGGCGATTGGTCCATCAATGTCGGTGATGTAAAAAGTCTACAGGAAACGTAGAGAAGGAGATAGATGCACCATAACTTTAGCAGAGCGACAGTTTGTAATGTTGATTCATTGAGAACGCGTAGAAGCGATTTCGTCAGTAAAAAAACATGAGGAGCCACTGATGTGGGTATGATAGATACGTCAGTGCCTGTGTTGACTAGGACAACAAGCCGCAACAAAATGTCGGTCACATATAAATGACCACTCAGCTGAGAGGACGAGTGGCCGGAGTGCAATGTTTGGGGACACCTGTGAAGTTCCCAGCAGGACTCAATGTCTTTTAGATCCTGTGGTTGGCGCTTGGGTGCTGGCAAGGTAATCTGCACTTCTTGGCCTCATCCCCGAAAATCTAGTGGTACCAACAGTATGGATGAGCTGGATGTGGCGGTGGTGGTGATTGTGACAATGTAGGTGGTTTGTCCTCATTGATCTGTTCCAGAATGTAAACTGGGACATATGGTGCGTGTGTGATTCTGGAGTGCTCGGAAAGAGGAGAGAGCGAATGAGTACTGCCCAGTGGTGTAGATGGTGTGGAGGCAGAACGAGCCCTGCCTCTGCCCGCAGACGGCCGGTAAACAGGCAGCGTAGTGCCAACCAGCGGTGAGAGGTGTGCTAGTCGTTTTCATCGCAGTAGTGCATGCAGCTGATCTGCGATGCGAAGGCAAGAGCCGATAGAATCGAAGGAGTGTGGTAGCAGGTGTGTCTGCAGATCGGTAGGTAACTTGGCAGACCATACCGCCCACAGGGTAATGTCCGGCATTGTGTGTTCACTCACAAGTAGCCAAAGGCGGCACCAGAGTTGTGACGGAGTGCGGCCCCCATTTGTTCCTCGTACTGGATCTTGATTATTAATTCCTGTGGCGAGCTGGCGAGTCAGTCCAATATGGTGTTCTTGGCAAACTCTTATTTTGGCAGCGGCGGTGGAGAAAAGAGGAGGTCACAAATTAAATCTGAGTGATCATGGAGGTGCATGACGAGACATAGAAATTTAGAGTTGTCGTCAGTCACCTGATGTAACTTGAAAAGGTGCTCCACAAGTGCGAACCATGAAATGGGGTTGTCCTCGTATAAAGGAGGTAGCTTCCTTTGGCAGACGATCGGGGGGCCGGGGACAAGGCTGGCTTCGGTGTATCTTGGTGGAAGTGCTGCTGTCCCGTGGTAGGATAGGCTGTCCTGTAACCCGGCACTACTGGCGTAGGCGTGTTACTAGCAAACACATCCCAAACAACAGCTGGTATGCAATGTCCCTGATGAGTCACGGAAGCGAGACGCAGCTGGCATGGTCGGTACCGTGGGAACGAATGCGTAAGTGCCACCTGAGGTAGGCCCATAAATTGGACCGGAGGTTATAGGCACAGTACTTAACTTTTCCACCTCAGAAATGATGCGGAAGGCCGGCACAATAGGTGCAGACGGTACTGCGGAAGGAGCGAGTGGGGGGGGAGGGGTGTTTGGTACTTGGTGTGGCAACAGTGAGAGTTTTCTGTACAAATCAGAGATGCACTCCATGTCGTAGGACCATAAATCACTGGTGAAACCTGCTGGCAGTCACATTGTCGTGGTACAAGGTTCCTGGATCGCGAAGCACCGTCGGGTGTTCTCGAACCCACATGGTCGAGAAACTGGGTGACAGACCTGGTGGTTGAGCCTATCGAACTTGATGTATAAAAATGTCCGTTATTAAATTGTGAAGAAGGCAAAACTGGCATAGCTCGATAGCAGTCGACCGCATGTACATTTTGCACGAAGGGCGGCGTTGCACAGAGCACTACTGTAACCGACATTGCGGTGCGTAGAAGATCAAAGCACGTGTGCGATATTGGGTCCTTTTGAACACTACACAAGCAATTAATCGTTACAAGATTCTGGAAATCGTCCACTTCACCTTTCACATGGTGGCGTGCACAGTCCGGCGACACGAAAACTGAGTCCATTGTTTGAGGTAATGGTGTACTACTCAGCCGTTGTAGAGCTGCAAAGTTTGAAGTTAACTTCATTGGAGATCATGAATCACTGTCCGTTTGCAGCGAAACAACCATTGGCAGGGGATTGGAGTGACCTGGTAGTAGTAGCTGAGCCTCCAAATCCTCTTATAGAATGTTGGCTGAGGCAGCCATGGCATCGAACGTAAAACCTATTGATTCCACATGACTGGCGCGGAAGTTGCAGAAAACATAGAAACTTCGGGGTCACCAATATGGGGAACAGGAATACGGATAAATGTATATGCAAGAAACTGTTCCCATAATGTCTATACATACATATATTTCAGCAGAAAGAAAGATACACGTGTACACTGTACAAGGTACAAAGGCTGAGTGGAACATTAACATGGCAGCTCGTCCGAGCAGTTAGAGTTCAAAGATCATGCTTTACATGACCTATCGATGCCACATTGGTGTTAATCAAGATCAACTGTTTTCTGATCATTCTTACTGTTATGCTTATTTTGCTGGAGTTTCATGACATTCTTTCTTTCTTTCTCTCTTTTTTTTCCCATGGCATGCCTGAATTAGAAACAAATCTTCATAGTTTGGAATAGTTATCACTAACTTCAGCTTGTGCTAGAAACACATGGCTCATAAAAATTTCAGTTGGGACACTGTACTTGTGATTATTTTGTGTTAATAGATTCTGAAGGAGGACATTTCCGTAAGCTCAGCAGTATTTTCAGTCTCATTTATGCACTTGCTGACCATTTAATGCTTTGACTATATAGTGAATGGTTACCTTTATTCCTTTTGTTATTTATTAGCAGTAAATATCATCATTTTATGCAAGTGGATTGATAGTCGCATTGAAAGTTTCTAGAATGTTAACTTGTTACTACAGCCAAGTACAAACCTATTACATTCATGGATAGCAACATTATGCTATCATCTTGATTACTTTATATACAAATCACGCATCAAACATGTGTTGGCATAGTTCCTCTGGTTTTATCTTACAATTACATGGTGTCTTAACCACCACCTCCTCCTCTTCCATACAGGGAAAGTCACGTGAATTCTGACAAGTAAAGTAGCCCAGCTAGGATGGCTAAAACTGAACAAAAATAATTTTAATGTACAAAGATGCCTGTTCTACTGTCTCTCTAGGTCATTTATCTTAAGACACTTCATTTGCATGCAATTAATGTTTGAAGGTTAACTAATGTACAGAAGTACAAGTCACTGATGAAACAATGCTGTGTAACAGATAGTTATGACTAGCAGATTCACAAGAGTCATCTGGCTAAGCATGTGCTTGAAACCATATCGCCTATGTTAACTCACCTATTACACAGTCATATTTTCCAAATAGTAGTTGTCTGTTCATACATTCTTCTCTTATTCACATCGAAGTGAAAATGTTGAGTGTCGTTTAAGAGATTTAAACGCAGCATAATGGAATAGCTTGTAGTGTAGAGGGAGAAATAAAGGAAGTGCTCACATAATGCATTAACTTATACATTGGGGCACATGTGTCTTTTAAGTATTGTATGTGTTAACATATTTTGTTTCAAACAAAAGTTATGGCTTTTGCCAAATAGTACATCACTTTGCATCACTTGTGAACATCCTAGTTATGTGATTTTTAGCTGTTGGAACTGTAGTATTTTCCTTGTTGAAGATAGGAATCCAATCAGTAAACTGAGCTGTCAGGTCCAACAACTGAGCTCTTTAATCATTCTCTACACACAAGCTGGGTGATTGTGTACAGTAGATAAGACACTGGACTGACATTTGAAAGGAGGATAAAGATTGATTCTCACTCAACTGAACATCACATAGCGGCAGGAAATGATATACATGACCTAGTGGATATTGTCAAAGCTCCTTGAGATTGGAGATTGTTGACAGATAATCAGTTGTGCATAGAGAAGCAGGAATACATCAGAAGATCATTACTTGGTGCAGGAATTAGCAGCTGACTCTAAACATAAACAAATGCAATGCATTGTGCAAAAATAGGGAGACATTCCTGTTACTGTTAGATTTCACATTTGCCAAACTATAACTGGAAAAAGTCACATGTATTAAATATATGGAAGTATGTGTACAGAGCAATTTAAAGTGAAACAACCATATACAACTAACCATAGGAAAGGCACCTGTCAGAGTGAGATTAGTTGAAAGTATCCTCAAGAAGTGTAGTCCACTTGGACCATACAGAACCATCATTAGTCCAATAATAGAGTAATGTCCCTCTGTCTGGGACCATTATGAAGCAGAACTGGTAGAGAAGATCAGAACATTTCACAGAACAGGTCTGGTTAGTAAGATCAAAAGCATGAAAGAGAGGCTCATACAACTCTTGTGGCATATGCTGCAAGCTGTTAAAATTACAAATTTGTGTGTCCCTGGAAGTGTCAACCAACTTATTGCGTCCTGCTACATATATCTGAGGAAAAAATGGTTAAATTAGACAGATTCGAACTCACATGGAGGCTTTCAACAGGTATTATTCTGACACACTATTACTGATTGGAACAGAAAATGGGAGAAGTGACAGTGGTACATGAGATATTCGCTACTACAAACTACGAGTTGACCTACAGACACAGTTATGGCAACAATGATTACCCAAGTATAACAGAAAACTAAAACAATTAGAAAGATATATACATTCAGTAAACTAGATATAGATGCAGTAGTGTCATATCTCAATGAGGAACTTGAAACTTTTAGCGTAGAGAGGAGCATGTAGAGGAACTATGGATAGAGTTTAAAGCAATAGTTGAATATGCACTGAATAATTATGTGCCCAGTAAATAATTATGTATCCAGTAGAACAGCTCATAGTGGAAAGGAGAAACAGAGACTACTGCATAACAGGAGTAAACAAAGCATAGCGATATAGATAGAGAGATGTTAAATGAAACACTTTAGGCCATCAACAGAGCAATGTGTACAGCCCTGAATAACTGTTTTAGCAGAATATTGTCAAATGATCTTTCACAAAATGCAAATAAATTCTGGTAAAGGCTGTTGGTGGCACCAGAGTTGCTGTCCCATCATCTGTGAATGAGACAGGAACTAAAGCTGAATGTTGCAAAGCAAAAGCTGAAATACAACAATATCTGAAATTGAGTCTACCTTGATGCAAAACACCTTGTTATTTGTTTGTTTATTATATTTCCCAAACTAGTTTCAGTAACCAAATATCACCATTGTCAGTGGTTTTTCTTTTCTTTTTTCTTTTTTTAATCCAAAACATGCAGAAAAATAGCATAGTTATACAAACACAGTAACATATTATTACATATTTACAGTTCATTTTTTGAAATATAGTTTTCTATGGATACTTTCACACTGCTTTATTTATTATATGTTATGGCACATTTCTAACAATTATTCTCGCTGTTTGTGGCATATTTCCTGTGCTTTTTTCTGTTGCCATTTTTTCTCAGCGTACATCATGTCATCTGCAACTGTGTGAGCACCTGATAGTAAACAGATACTAAAAGGTGAACTTAGTATGTCAGCAATATATACTTGGGGTTGCAGTTGCGAAACTAGTTTGGGAAAATAAATAAGCAAACAAATAACAAGGTGTTTTGCATCAAGGCGATCCCAATTTCTGATGTTGTTGTTTTTCTATGCAAACATGGACCAAATGAAAGAGTTCGAAGATAAAGCTGAAATGCTTAACTTCATTCTCAAATGTTCCTTTACAAAGGAAAACAGGAGAATTGCCCCAGTTTAATCATCATACCACTGAAAAGATGAATGTAATAGATATTTGTGTCATTGGCATTGAGAAACGACTGAAATTGAAAAAAGCTCTAGGGCCCAATGGAATATATGTCAGATTCTATATTGTGTTTGTGGTTGAGTTAGCCCCCTTGTAACTATAATCTATCATAGATCCTTGGAACAGAAAACCGTTCCCTGTAGTTGGAAGAAAGTAAAGGTCACTCCCATTTACAAGAGGGGATAGTAGAAGTGATCCACAAAACTACTGTCCAATATCATTGACATGGATTTGTTGTAGAATCTTAGAACATATTCTGAGCTCACTTAATGAGGTATTTCGAAGAAAATGACCTCCAATACGAACTTGTGCTCCATCTGCATCAATCTCTTTGTGATCTGGACATTAAGCCCTGACTTACTTTCCTTTCTTCCTTTTGGAATGCAAAAGGATATAAACACACAACTGACAACATCCAGACAGTTGATCATTCTAAGAAAACAACTGTAGTTATAGTAACATTGCACAAACTGCCTGCCAGAGGGTTTCATGTGACTTTTTATATGGAAAGATAAAACTTTTGTGGGCTTGTCTGCATGTTACATATAAAAGGATCTTCAGAGGATAGTAGTACCTTAAAATAACAGGTTAACAGAAATAATTTAAATACTGCTCTTGGGAAATGAGCAGTAAAAGAGCTGGGCAGTACACAAAACTTCAGTAATCATGTTCCTCAAGTGCAAACAGGAAAATGGAAGAGTACCACACATATCTAACTGAATTTCTTTTAAAAAGTTGTAATTATAGTCATGTAGCCCTCTCTCCCTTAAATAAGTATAACAGTGAATGATTATTTTTGAAGAGTCATTTATTGTCTTTTTTTTATCATCTTCAAAATAAATTAGTTATGTTAATGAGGCATACATATTTGTAATTGTATGTTTCATCATTTAGGTATTATGTGAATGGTAGAACTGCAAAGCTGAGCGACTTTCTTAACACAAGTGTGCTAGATCAACTTGAGGATGAAATCAATGTAATGAAATTGGCTGTACATACTGTGGACAATAGTTTACCACTATGGTTAAGTAAGTAAACCAGACAGCATACTTTTACAAATTAGTTATATTAATACATTGGATAAAAAAGTTTGCTGCTGCTGTAAGTCTAAAGGGGAAATAAACACTTTTCACTTGGCAGGAGAAAATGCAGTCTGTCACCAGAGATCACAGGTGTACTATAACAGTGTTTTGTTACAGGGATTTCTGGAACTTAATCTCTCTTTCTAAGCATCTAAGACAAATAACTTTCAGATAACTGAGATACAGCACAAAAATAATCAATTAATTAGGTAGGTACTGAAGACAAATGTGATACTAAAATAATAAACTCAGACGAGCCACTTAAAAAGTGGGAGCTTTAAAATATCCTATTTTTGAGAATAGTATTATAGCTCTCCAGTACCATCAGAGAAGTACAGGAGATTTTAATACAATCAAATGTACAAGTGTGGCAATTAAAAATGAAACCATATGCTCTATAGCCTTGAGACTTTCAGGGTTGGAAAGGGTTACTGGAATTAATTATACACTTTACCATGACATTGTCATTATGTGGTTTAATTCACCTTTTATTACTGGTTTTGTTTTATTTAGTTTTTTGTTTGGTGATCCACGTTGTGACTTCGTCACTAATAAGTGTCTATTTTACGAGTTTATTGTGGTTACATTCTGCAGTATTGTGTAAACAGTAGTTATCAATTTCATATTAAGGTACCTACAGCATAGTTTCTGTTGTAGAAAAAGAAAAATATTTAAAATATTTACAACAGTAAATAAACAGTCACCCACATATGAATTGGGGAATGTATCTGAGTGTTACAGGTACGTGGATGTTATATATTGTGTTCCTCGAACTCTTCTATAGTGTAAAGTGATCTTTGCAATAGGAACTGCATTAACTTGAAGAGCTCACCATCCACTAAACATTAATTTGTGAATGGAGGTTGATAAAAATCTTTATCACTCAAATGGACCCTCTTCTGTGTCGTACTAAGGTTTGTATGCTCTCAGTAGATGTCATCTTTTCTTCTAGTGTCATGACTATGATACAGACTATTAGGTCTGAAAGGGGCCTTTTCCCTTTGTGAAACACACAGGGGAGAATATATCTTGTACAGTGGATGAGGAGGATTTTAAGTTCATTAAAAAAATTCATGGCTCTTTTCTGTACATATAATACTTTTCTAGCCAGTGGTTGGTTGTCTCAAAATGTGGTTCCATGTGCCATACTGGCATGAGAATAATCACCCTAAATTTATTTAATAATTACCATGTTTCTATAAGAGCTAACAATGCATAAAACCAAAGGTGCAGAACACAATCTTTTGCACAGATCCAGGATATCATTTGACCAGTCTAGTCTGTATCAGTATTAAGCGCAGGTATTTTGAAGTATCCACCATATCTATCTGCTTGTCACCTAGTTCTTCACTATTTCTTCATATTTACAGGTTGTCTGCTTTTCTTCTTGTTCATCTTTTCTTCCTGGCCTTATCTCATAACTTCATGAGGTCAGCATCTTAATCTGTATGTGGTAGTGTTAAGGCCAGAAGATGGCTGAATGGCCTTCCTATCACCACCGCCCTCCATGGAATGAAATATGTGTATCCCTGCTGCCTGCAACTAGTATTATTCCATGTAAAAGTGTGAGAACATTTTCAAAATGTTTGTGCATGGCTGCCAGCCCAGTATTTACGTTGTCAGATGTCGGAAATGGTATAAAAAACACAACCAGTCTGGCCAGCACACCAGCCTTCATTGTTAATCAACTGGGCCGATTTGATTTGGGTCAGCTGCACCTCCTGAATCCCGGAAGCAGTGGCAATCCAGGTTGGTCATCTTTCGAGGTTGTGTGAAACTGAATAAAGCTTGTTTTACAGTCATTAGCAGAAAGACTATTTATGTTGTACCATTTCACTATACCAAATTCAATGGGGAATGTTTGGTAGATCTGTGTAGGACTTTTGGGTTGGTCATGAAGTCTACAGCCTTTAAACACCTGCCAAGGAAGCAGAAGACTTGCATTTCACCTAACAACAACTTGGATGAATTCCAGATAGAGCATGTGGCCATTTCAAGAAAACAGCAAAAAGAAATACAAAATCTGAATGTATTAAGAAGTACCAGTCTGGACTCAGAAAACTACCTCTCAAAGATCAAAATGATACTCCAGCCTAGAAACACTAGAGTACATAGAACCTCCAAGATGGTAAGATTTGACGTAGAGTGACTTAATAACAGACAATAAGTAAGCCAGTGACTGAACAGAACAGATTTCAACAGCTAGGACCAACTGAAGGAGACTCGTGTGAAGACTGCCAATGAACCCACCCTCCTCACGACAGGATGGAAGCATCCATGGTGGAGTGAAGACTGTGACAATGCAATCGCCCAAAGACACTCACTCTGAGGGAAGTGCAATTATAAGAAAACCAAGAAAAATTGGAAGAACTTTTTGGAACAAAGAAGGCTTACAGCTAAGATAATTCGAGGAACCAAGTGGACCTTCACACAAAACCAACTAACCCAAATTGAAGAGAGCTTTGCTAAGAATAACTCCAGAGATTCCAACAGAACCTCCAAGCAGACACTCAGAAAATACAGTCTGCCAAGCCACCACTTCAGAGACTCGCAGGGCAAACTGGTTTTTGATGACAAGGATAATTGCACCTCTTAGCTCAGTACTTTAAAAACCTACTCAACTGTGATCCACCCAGCGAACACTTTGACTACAGACAAACCACACCAAACCAGGACTCTCTGCTTCCTTCCTGGACAAATCATTCAACTTCTAAAGAATAATAAGGCAGCTGGAGAGGACTCTATCGTTGCTGAACTTTGGAAATGTGCTGGAAACGATGCCATGACAAGCTCACTGAGATGATCTAGAACATCTGGGAAACAGAGAAATTACCACCTGATTGGAACATGGCTCTGATCCATCAGCTTCACAAACAGGGAGTTTTTACTGATCTGAACAACTACCGTGGAAGTTCTCTTGTTCCGGTAACATAAAAGATCCTCTCCAGGGCATTGCTAACAAGGGCAGAAGATCACTGGTTAGTCAACTGGGAGAATATCAGGGAGGTTTCAGGAAGACCTGATCCTATGCTGAACAGAACCTCTACCTTAAAACTGTACTGGCATATTCCAAGATGAAAAACTGCAAAGTGGTCATCACCTTTGTTGATTTCAGAAAGGCCTACAACTCTGCTGATAGAGAAATACTTAACAAAATACTCCAAGAACTAGGACTAGACAACGAAACCCACAGACTCATTCTAGAAACCTGGACCAACACCCATTCCAAGGTCAAATTTAGAGGTGAGATCTTAGAAAGCTTCGAGATAAAAACTGGAGTGAGACAAGGGGATGGACTCTCCCCACTTCTCTTCAACTGTGTCCTTGAAAAGGTGGTAAGAGAATGGTGCACAAGGAACTGGCCAGTTTAGGTGTTCAAAGTGGTGTCTACCTGGGCCGCAAGAACAAAGGGCTGATTGTAGATTGCCTGGCTTTTGCAGATGGCATGCCACTGATTGCTGATTCTCTTGAAATGGCAACAATGCAGGTAAAATGCCTCAGAAAACAGGCAGCCAAAGTGAGTCTTCAAGTGCCACTGGAGAAAACAGAGTTCTTCACCAACATCAAAGAAGCTCTCAGAGAGATGTTACTAGACCAGGGAAACACCAAAAGGACTGAGAAGTTGAAGTATCTTGCCAAGTGGATTGAACCCAACTTATCAGAAGAAGCATCATTATCCATGAGAGTCAGAGTTGGAACTAGCCTGTTGACTCACTATGAACCCCTACAACAAAAAATGCCTGTCACACAACCTGAAACTTAAGTACTACACATCAATCATACAGCCAGAAGCCCTGTATACCATGGATTGTCTTCCATGAACAGGAGAGGTCTGACGGAGAAATTGGAAGTCAGACAGAGGAGAATCCTCAGGAAGATCCTAGGCCTGGAAGAAGAAGATGGGGAATTCAGAAGTCGACTTTACTCAGAGCTCTACGAACATATAGAGAGGCACTTTGACTGTGCAAGGTAAAGAAGGGTAGCTTTCTATAGCCATGCTGCAAGATTGCCATCAAACAGATTGACCAACTGTCTGTTCACCTTATGGCAAAACAAGAAGATTCACACCACTTGGCTGACAGAAACTGAAAAGGACATTAAAGAACCGAGAATAACTGATCTTCAGAGCAGACAGTCTGTGAGATGTACCCTTAAGGAAGTCTGAGGATTTCAGGAAAAGCCCTGAAGGAAAGGTACCCCTGGACAGAAGAAAGGAAGGAGTTACATCTGCAGAGGATGTAACAGTACTGGGCAAAGATCAGAGCCCAACAGTTGAACAAGGGGGGTCCAAAGTAGGCCTATTCGAAACAAGAAGAAGAAGAAATTCACTATACCATTGGAATCCTCATTAGCTGCCACCACAAGTTTTTCTTGTGAATTAGCAATAAGTACCATAGTGCCATCAGCAAAGATGGTAAATTTACAATATTTTAGATGAAGAGGTGGAGCATTAATAAAAACATTTAAAAAAGTAGGGATCCCAGAACTGAGCCCTGAGGGACTACGCATGTGATGGTATCCCACTATAATGATGCTGAGACACCTTTGCGACTATTCAATACAGTTTTCTTCCAGTCTGAGCTGCTGGAGATGATGGTCATATGTGCCTGAAGTGTGCTCACTTGTGTGAATGAAAGTCTGTGTGTTTCCTTTTCTGATGAAGACTTTTGCCAAAAGCTCATGTGCGAGTGTCTTTTTATTGTGCCTGTCTGCAACTTAGTGTTATCTTTACAGTAAGAAGCAGTCTATCTTTTCCTTATGTTGTCAATACAGCTTTCTGTTAGAAAGATATGAATCAAGTCACTTCCCTGTTGCATCACTTACATCTGTTATGTGTAATAGTATTTGGTGACTGACACAAACAAATACATTTTTAGGTCAGAAAAAACTCCAGATACAAATATTTCATAAACTGACTTTTGCTGTTGTTGTTATGGTCACTAAGGTGCTTAACAATCCTGGCGTGATGCTGTTTCTCTAATATCTTGGAAAAACTTGAGTAGTGAGATTGGCTGGTAGCAGTATCTGCCTTATTTTCCTTCTTGCACTGTGGTTTTGCAACTGTATACTTAAACCTTTTGGGAACTATTCCCTGCTTAAGAGATTCACTGAAAATATGGAGAAAAATTTAACTTATAGGGCTGCAGCAGTATTTTAATATTGTACTATATATTTTGCCAACTTTAGAAGAGCTTTTACTTTTCAGAGAGTTAATGATGCTTCCCATTTCCTGTTTAGTAACTGTTGTTACTTTGATCTGTTGTACTGTTAGGTACACCGGGTTTCAGACAATTCATGGCTTGAGTTATTGTATCTTGTAATACTGTTGGTTTTGTTACTGTTAGAAAGTTTAACGTAATTGGATAAATAAAAAATCTACTCGCCAAGTGACAGCCAGAGAAAATACATATAAAGGTCATGGAAATGTGTGAGTTCTCATAGCCAGTGGGTCCATCTTCTGCCAGAAGGCTTGAAGGGAAAGGAAGAGGGTTGAAGGAGAAAGACTGGCATGGGTTAGGAAATGGGGAGAGTTCTGGAAAAATCACCCAGAGCCCCAGATCATGGGAGATTTACCAGATGAGATGAGAAGGAAAGACTGTTGGTGCCTGCACTGGATGAGGTGTGAAAACCTGAGAACTTTTTAAAGGTGAAAGATGGGATAATAAACAAGACAGAGGTTACTGATAGAACATCATGCATGATTTAATAAAAGTATTAAAGAATGTGAATTTTACAAGGTAGACAGGGGTGTGAAGAATAGCCACATCGTGTGACGCTTGTGTGCTTTATTTCTCCGTTGATGGTCCTTGGTGTCGAGGTACTGCACTGTGATACTGGCTGAAAAAATAGGGGGTGCAAGTGCAGTCCTGACTACTGTGAATGATGTAGTCAACAGGTGCACAGTTGCATTTCATAGTTTTTTGCTTTCACTGTTCACAACCCCCCAATATTACACAGTTATATGGCCAGTGCACTATTGGTTAACTTTCAATAAGCCTCATTAATAGTTTACAGGCAAACATCCACATACTGCTACAATAGGTTACTGTTGAACATCTACGAACAGTAAAAGCCTAACCACACAGTTCAGTTATTGTAAAATGATACAGTATGTATTGAACAGACCCTATCATTGTTTTAATATGATAGCCTAATTGTGTTCCACTTATTTCACAGTTAATTTGATGCATTGTTGATGTCCTAATCAACAGATATTTCTTGTCTGAAACTCAGCTGTGGACTGACAGTCTTGGGAGCAAAAATCAGGCCCTTATATATCCTCACAATAATAGGTGCTGAAACTGCACATTGTTTGATGTTTAATTTACAGTAATTACAATTAAAACTTACTTTGTTCAGTTAACTGAGAACATAGAAAACTTCCTTCTTTCTAACAGTTTCTTCTACTACATGGGTTAAGCCGTATTATTTGTTTGAATCATGAAGGTAACAAATATAATTGCACAAACAATGCTTTTGATGAAACTGAAAATTACCTTGGAATTAATTGAGGGGCTTTGCTAACACATTTTTGAATAGAGCCAAACAGATCCTTTAAAATTACTGGTGTTTCATCTTCCAAATGTTTATAATTAGTACAGAATTTATATTTGTTTATAAGTCAACAACAGAATTTAAGTTACGAAACAATTACTGATTTCATCCTATAGTGAAGTATTAACTAGGAATAGTCAAAATAAATTATAAAATCAATTACATACATAAACTAAGCACAAAATTAGATCTGGTGTTATATTCATTAAAACTGAGGGCCAACCTTTCTTTTTTTATGAAAATGCAAATTATACTCACATATGTTTATGGTAATTAGTCAGAAATGAAAAAGTGAATTTTGAGACGGCAGGTGGCAAAACAAGAGGGGAAGTAAAAATACCCCAGCTTGCTTCGTCACAATTGGAAAACAAAAGATATAGAAAAATAAAAGGGGAGTGAAGAAAAGGAATAGTTAGTGAAAACAATTGCTGAGACAACAGAAATTAATATAAATTTAGGCCTGGTGGTAGGCAAAAAACAGTCATATGTTGTAACACAGTTTCCACCATAGGAGATCTGACAAACAGGCACCAGGAGGGAGAATCCAGATGGCATGTGTGGGGGAACAGGCACCGAGGTCATGATGATGTAGAGCATGCTGTGCAACAGAATATTGTCTTATGCCAATTCATCGTAATTGATAACTTTGTGGTAGCAATACAGGAGGTCGAGCATTGTTTGCAAAGAGGTGGCGCATGACATGCATCATTTCACATGTTGCTCTCTCTCCTTGAAAATATGTGTTTTGCCAGTTAGTGTTGGTATAAGCGGTGGTAGGAGGGTGCATCGGACAAGTCTTACTGCAGAGACATTCACAGGGGTAGGAGCCATAAGGTACAGAAATGAGTGTGAGAGGAACATAGGGCCTGACCAGGTCATTGAGCAGATTTAGGTAGGAGGAGGTCATAGAAAGCTATTCTAGGAGTGATGGGCAGAATATTAGACAGAATGGGCCTTGTTGCAGAGCATGAAGCCCCATCAGAGTGGCTGATTAATACATTCAGGAACAGGATAGCACTGAGTGATAAGATGTGTACTCCCGTGTTGTTTTATGGAGGAATCAGCAGCACCAGGACTGGATGTGATGGCCTGGGAAACCTGCTATTGAACTAGGCCAGTGGTCAAGGTAGAAAAAGGAAGCCAAGCAAGGAAAAGCTCAGAAAATTATGGAAAAATTCGAATTAAAAGTATAAGAACAGACAAGAGCTAAGAATATATTGTGAATGGGGGAGAAGAGGGAGGAGTTTGTTTTTAGAAAACTGGGCTATACAATAGGAAACAATTACAACAAAAAATAAGGAAGTTTTGAGAAAAAGGTATGAAAACAGAAAGGGGAAACCACTGGAGAAAATGAAATCTTCTGTATTTGGGAAATTAAATATTACAAGAAATGGCAGTAACTTTCAATCAGTGTGTTTTGCCAAAAAACAAATGTGCAAAAAGTCAGCAAATCATGTAGAAGCAAGGTAAGTTTTGAGAAGGGCACAAAAGTGGCATCAGATTCACAGATAAATCAGTGAAAGATGATCAGGAGAAGATCCTGTGGTGTATAGTGAACTGTAAACAAAGTGGTACACAAAAAATCATAAATAACTGTGGACCTATGTACGTGCACAAAAAGTTGTACTAGAAAATATATAGGTTCAAGATGTTCATTAATAATAGGTGATATAGCTAAATTAACAAACAAACCAGCACAAAATGTTGAAAACAGACAGCATCTTGGGCGAGGTAGATGAAAATTCAGACTGAAAGAGTGGCTACATAAGGAGGAATGATGGCCTATGTACGTTGTCTGCCAACCTCCAAAGCACCGCACTTCTTTCCTTCTACAAAATTCTGCAGTTATCTGTTCCTCATGTTTCCTTGGATGGTTATCATCCATCAAGCAAACTATAAACTGCAACAACAGTTCATACCCCACCTTAAAAAGCTATCCTACCTTCTCCTAAAACATTGGTGTTTCCATCAGTGTCCCACTCCCGCTCCATAAACAGTCACATCATCAATGACAACTACCCTCCTACAAACTGAGTTTGACCAACCTTCTTAACGTCCCACAGCCTCCACCACTGCTTCCCAGAGTGATATCAACTCATGATCAAGAACCAGCCACATCAGTACAGTGTTCCCAATCTCTCATCTAAGGCCCTCTCTTCAACTGAATTATCTGTATTATCCCTAAGCCTTCATTTAATCATGCTGCTTTGGTTAAGGACATACTTTCCTTCACACATAATGTCAACTGGAAGTATCCCTTTGCAGTTCAATCTCAAAACCTTTCCTACAGCAAACCAGACAAAGAACTCCTCTGCCTTGAAAGTTCTGACCATGATCCCAACTTGATCCACCATTACTACCTCAAAAGTTCTGACCACAATCCCAACTTGACCCCCACTATTACCTCAAAATCACCCGTTAGAAGCATTCCAAAAATTTCTAATATCCAGCATTGCTTAACCATCCTTTCTCAGGTCTCTACAATATGACCATAACCTGTCCTCTGCCTAATTCCGGGCTCTTTGTTCCCTAAAAACTGATGACTCTTTCGTTATCCTCCTGGCAGAAAAGGGATCTATCACTGTGGTACTTGACTGATGGGAGTATGTAAGTGAGGGTCTGTGTGACCTTTCTGACACTATTACATACAGCATGTGCCATCAAGTCCCATCCCTCTGTTACAAACTGACCTACAGTCCCTCCTTAAAATCTTAAGCCCCTCACAAAGAGAAACACCTGAAGCCATAGAAATTCTTACCCCACCCAAACCACACACTCTCGCCTTTTACCTTCTTCCTAAGATCCCCAAATCCAATCATCCTGTCCATCCCATAGTTGCTGGCCTCAAAGCACCAAGTGAACATATCTATACCCTAGTTGATCAGCACCTGCACTCCCTTCCTACATTAAAGACCCCAACCATTCCCTATATCCTCTCAAAGCTGTGACCATTAAACTCCTACCATACTCTTTACCTATCACCATTGAAGCTGCCTCCCTCTACACCAACATTCCACATGTACATCGTCTGTCTGCTGCAAAACCTTACCTCAGTCAGTGCCCACTTTATTCAAAAAACCTATGACGTCCTTCCTGCTCACCATAATCAATTTTAAACTTATGAATAACTTCTTTATCTGTGAGGGGCAGATATGTAAACAGATCAGTGGTATGGCCATGGGAACCAGAAGTCTCCTTCCTATGCCGATCTTTTCATGGGTCACTTGGAGGGAGCTTTCCTGGGATCCATAAGCCTTGAGCCCTTGGTTGTTTGAAGAACAAGTGATATCCAGAAACTAAGGTTACAAGGCCCATAATGCTACCAGGGAATTGAGGTTTTCATAGTTGGTACCACTATTGGGTATGATAGCACACACAGAACTGAATGAGTGGTAACAGTTATCAGCAGCAGTCCAACTCTCATTATCATATTGGTTAAAGAGGGTGCTCCCATTCCGTCTTCCACCAAGTGTCAAGAGCATGCTATGGTATGTTACCTGAACGCAAATGGCATGAACAACATCACAATTTGTCATGAAATTGTGTCAGTGTATGTAGAGGAGGTTATAACATGACAATATGAGTACAGTATTTCACTTTCGGAAGAACGGAAATTCATGATGAAGAAAGAAGTTGACATCTATCTGTGGTGACAAATGAATTGATGCAAAAACTTGAAGAGCATTTTTATTCTGATTACTGTGTGACTACTGATGACCTGCACGAACTGTGTCCTGAAGTATGCCAAACAATTAATCATGAAATTGTGAGTGGTCAACTACAATATCGCAAGTTGTGTGCATGCAGAGTTCTGATGGTGCTCACAGCAGGACACAAAATCAGCAGAGTCAAGGCCGCATGATAATTTTGTTGATCAATTTGCAATGATGGAGGGACTTTTGGGCAATGAAACATTGGTTTACGACCATACCTCCGAAAAAAAAACATTGAAAAGAGCAGTGGCACCACACTTGTTCACATCCAACAAAAGAATTCAAAACCCAGCAATCAGCGCAAAAATCCATACCAACTGTTCTTTGGGACAAAAAAGGGGCTCTACTTGTCAAGCTATTGCCAAGTGGTAAAATGCTCAACCCTGCACGATACTGTGAGAACCTCAAGAAATTCCGCAGAATCATATGAAAAAAACAACATTGAATGCTGGTGAAGGGAGTCTGCTTCCTGCATGACAACACTAGGCCGCACTGCACTTGAGACACAAGAGTTGTTGACCTCATTTTGTGGGTGTTATTTATATTATAAGCCACCCTTCTCACAGTCCTGATCTCATACCTCGCGACTGTAATTTATTTCCTAAATTGAAGGAGTATGAGAGTGGAAAACGCATTTTTCACAATGAGGGGGTGAAAATCGAAGAGAAAAAGGGGTTTAAGGAGTCGGCGGTAGGCATTTGTGACACAAGTATTAAAAATCTCGAGAATTTTTGCCTGTGATTCATGACAGACAGAATTTTTTTATGTAATATAATTACAATTTAACAATTTTAGATTTTTTCCTTTACTGGCACTATGCAACTTTGCTTCTTGTCAAATTTCATGATTCTAGGTCAAGAGGAAGTACATTATAGGTTTTGATGAGTGAGTCTGTGAGTATTAAAATATGTGATATAAATGGCCATATCATTTGATTGCATTGACTTAGAAGCTTAAATGTTTTACATGGCCAAGGAACCATAGACCTTAGTATGTAACATCAATGTTGACTTGATACGTCTACTCATTTCAGAGAGAAAAGGGTCTTAACACCTGGACAAACGGATAGATGGCCAATAAAGCAAGCTTATAAGAGTTCCATTTTTGATTTTGAGGTACAGAACCTAGAACCCTAAAAACTAGTTAATACCTATGCTACTGTTCCTATATATTTAACTGAAATATATGCTTTTATGTTGGTGTAAAATAATCTTGTGATCTTACTTTCTGGATATACCTTGTACAGTGATGATACCTTTAGAATATGGACTCTTGGTGAAGACAACGTGTTAAAATTTTCAGAATCTGTAAATATATTATCCCAATTAAATTTCACACAGTCATATGCCGAATCCCGTGACACTTTCGTTGATATTGAACTCATCCTTAGAGAGAGTCAGACATTTCTTCACCAAATAGTGAAGAGTCAGAGAGCCCATTTATAACACTTTTTGGAATTCAGTTATTGTAACTATTCTTATCTATCAATATGTATTTACTGAAGTACTGGAACCTGATACTCTAGCTGGAGAGGGTACCACTGGTTCTAAGCTGAAAAAGCATATCAGGTGTTGAAGTTCTGTCCTGTTTCCATTGTGTGTTAAGAAGTTAGCATTGACGTTATTGATTACAATGAATGAATTGGTTTTTCTAGACAGATGTGACATAAGTGATTCAGTGTGTCTCAGAAAAAACTCAGATTTTCAGCAGGTGGCCTTTAAATTGACAGCACAACTTTAGTGCTGTCTGCTGTTATCTTGATATCATTAACCTCGAAATGCTGTTCAGCACAGAATTTGCTTAAATATAGAGATTTATACACTACATTATTTATAACAAAAATTGCAACTTCAACTTTTCTGCTTACTAGAGCTGCAATAAAGAGCAGCTAAACAAAAGTTTTCGATATGTGACACCTGCACTCCATTTGTAATGTGATGTTCACAGAAAACCAGTTTATCAGGTTCACTTACATATTCTTCATATTTTAGAGTGTGTGAGAACTGCAGTAAGAAATTAGTTCATGGGTTTTGTGCAGCTGCTGTGACAGGTAGTTTCATTCGGGAAATTGTAGCGGTGTGGGAATTGGGGAAGCAAACGAGACTCTTCCATTCTTTTGCAGGGTT
Organism: Schistocerca americana; assembly: GCF_021461395.2. Lineage (NCBI taxonomy): Eukaryota > Metazoa > Arthropoda > Insecta > Orthoptera > Acrididae > Schistocerca > Schistocerca americana. The sequence continues at coordinate 629,119,180 of NC_060121.1, read as the reverse complement.
TGCTCAAGAGGTAGGATTATAGTTGAACAGGAGGAGAAAATTAGAGCCCTTCAGGCTGATTTGGACAGAGCGAGGGAGGAACTGAAGAGGTTAAGGGTGGAGGAGGGTAAACAGCGCTGGGAGTGGTAGCTGGGAACAGGGGCCACAGAAAGAGGACAGTGTTTGACAGTTTCCCAATTGGCACAACCAATAGATTTGCCTTGCTACCACAGTTAAGTAAGGAAGAGTCTCCAGTAGAAGTAGATGTAGTTAAGATGCAACAGAATCTCACTAGGAAACCAACTGTTTCAAAAAAAGTAGAAGGTAAGAGGAAAGTTCCGTTGCTAGGTAGCAGCCATGGAAGAGGTCTGGGCCAGATTTTGCAGGAAAAATTAGGTGACAGGTACCAGGTCACAATCTTTTTCAAGCCAAGTGCAAGTCTTAGCCAGGTGGTAGAGGATATAGGTTCCTTGTGCAAGGGTTTCACATAGCAAGATCATATGATGATAGTGGGTGAAATGGGAAACAGTATCGATAGGGATCAGAGCTACAGTATTTAGTGTGACCTGGTGAAAATAGCCTCAGCAACGACCTGTACCAATGTTGGGCTGGTGCTTGCTTTCGTGCGGCATGATCAGCCCCAGTTGAACCGCTCTGTCAAGAGGGTAAATATAGAGTTGGATCAGTTGCGTAGGGCGGCCACTCTGTCAGGCATTGGATTGGTTCCTGTCTAGGCTATTGATAGGGGGGATTTCACAAGGCGTGGCCTACACCTCAATAGGAAAGGGAAGGATAAACTGGCAGGGTTGTTAGCGAAATCCGTAAGGAGGGACACTAGTACTCATAGGTGTACCTCTTTTTTAGACTAATATCAGTGTCAAATGAGAAGTTCAGACAGGCAGATGCTAAAGAGGTCCAAAACTCTCAAAATTCTCACAACAGGAAAGTAAATAATGATGTTACCATATTTAACTAAAATATTGGTGGATTAAAGAAAAAAGTAGATTCTCACAAAAGTAATGTTACCATTTTTCAACAAAATATTCCAGGATTGAAGAATAAAGTAGATGAGCTCCTGGTTTGTTTAGATGACATTGAATCTGATAATGTAATAGATATACTATGCCTGTCTGAGCATCACGTTGTGTCTGATATGGAAAAGGTAAATATCAGTGGTTATAAACTAGCAGCACATATGAGTAGAGAGAATAAGGTGAGAGGAGGAGTTGCCATATGTGTCAAAAGTTATCACTGTGTAGAAAGATTAGATACAAAAAAGTTTTGTCTAGAGCAACATATAGAAGCATGTGCCTGTCAACTTAAACTGAAGGAGGGCTCTTTTATAATTGTAACAGTATATAGGTCCCATTCAGGAAACTTTCATTTATTCCTGGAAAACTTGGATGCCTTGTTGTGCTATCTGTCAGATAGGGCAGGGCAAATTATTATTTGTGAGGACTTCAATGTTGATTCACTGAAAGAGTGTAATAGAAAGAATGACCTGGAAGTCTTGCTCGGTTCTTTCAATTTGACATCTGTCATTAATTTTCCTACTCAGGTAGTAAAGGACAGCAGCACATTGATAAATAACACTTTTATAGACCAAGATAGGTTTAAAAACATAAATTCTTGTCCTGTTGTGAATGGCCTTTCTGATCATGATGCTCAGCTAGTTACAGTATGTGACATAGCTCCATTCAGTAATTCAAAACTACATTCCAAAGTTGTGCGTTCAATTAATGACTCAACAATTAGAAATTTCAGAGAAAATCTTCAGCAGTGAGACTGGGATGAGATGTACAAGGAACCCGATGCTAATTTAAAATATAACTTATTTTGTGATATACTTATAAGAGAATTTGAAAACTGTTTCCCCAAGAAAGTAGTTAAATCTAATTACAAGAAACCATGCAAAAAACCTTGGCTTACTAAAGGAATAAAAAATCTTGTAACCACAAAAGGGAACTGTATCTAACAACAAGAATGAGTAATGACCCAGATACAGCAAAATATTATAAAAACTACTGTGCTACATTAAGAAAGGTTATTAAAAAGTCCAGAAGCAAGTGCATCATGTCTGAGATTAATACCTCTGATAACAAAATCAAAACAATTTCGAATATTATTACAAGGGAGACAGGGCAACCAAGAGTACAGGACGACAGCATCACCATCAAAGTGAATGGAAACTTGGTAAACAACAAGCCGGAAGTCAAAAACATTTTGAATAATCATTTTTTAAATGTTGTAGAGAAAATAGACTCTAAATGTTCATTAGAAGAAGCAAGGCAGTTAATGGAAGAGGCCTTACCCACACCTTGTGATACGATTGAAATTCCATCCACCTCTCCTTCTGAAATTAGAAAGATAATAATAAACTCTCTCAAGAATAAAAGCTCACATGGAGTTGATGGCATTTCTAGCAGGATAATAAAAGCTTGTTCCCAAGAGATAAGTGGGATTCTTAGCCACATATGTAATAGCTCTCTGAAGCAGGGTGTCTTCCCAGATAGACTGAAGTATGCCACTGTTAAATCATTGCATAAAAAAGGGGATATGTCTGATGTCAACAACTACCGCCCAATCTCTCTTCTGACTGCCTTATCCAAAATTCTTGAAAAAGTAATGTATTGTAGAGTAGCTTCACACCTTTGTAAAAATAAAGTTTTAGCAAAATGTCAGTTTGGTTTCCAGAAGGATTTTTCAATGGAAAATGCTATATATACTTTCACTAATGAAATATTAAATGCTCTGAGTAACCTTAAGTCACCCGTTGGGATTTTTTGTGATCTATCAAAGGTGTATTGTGTAAATCATGGAATAATTCTAGATAAGCTCAAGTACTGTGGTGTAAATGGGACAGTGCTCAAATGGTTTAAATCATACCTAATTGGAAGAGTGTAGAAAGTTGAAATAAGCAGTTCGCATAATATGCAAAAAAAACTGGTGATTTCTCAAACTGGGGAACATTCAAGAATGGGGTGCCGCAAGGTTCGATCTTGGGTCCTCTGCTGTTCTTAATATATATTAGTGACTTGCCATTCTATATACACAAAGATGCAAAGCTGCTACTTTTTGTCGATGATACAAGTATAGCTATCACACCCAACAGACAAGAATTAACTGGTGACATTGTAAATGATGTTTTTCAGAAAATCATTTCATGGTTCTCTGCAAATGGGCTCTCATTATACTCTGACAAAACACAGTACAGTTCCACACAGTAAATGGAATGACATTATTAATAAATATAGACTTTTACCAGAAATTGGTAGCTAAGGTAGAATATTCAAAATTTCTGGGTGTATGCATTGATGAGGGGTTGAACTGGAAAAAACGCACTGAGGATCTGCTGAAACATTTGAGTTCAGCTACTAATGCTATTAGGGTCATTGCAAATTTTGGCGATATACATCTGATTAAATTAGCTTACCACACCTATTTTCATTCTCTGCTTTCGTATGGTATCATATTCTGGGGTAACTCATCATTGAGTAAAAGAGTGTTCATTGCACAAAAGCGTGTAATAGAATAATTGCTGGAGCTCATCCAAGATCATCCTGCAGACACTTATTTAAAGAGCTAGAGATCTTCACTGTAGCCTCACAATATATATATTCACTTATGAAATTCGTTATTAACAATCCAAATGAATTCAAAAGTAATAGCAATGTACATGGCTACAACACTAGGAGAAAGGATGATCTTCACTACTCAAGGTTATATCTAACCTTGGCTCAGAAGGGGGTAAATTATGCTGCCACAAACGTCTTTGGTCACTTACCTAATAGCATCAAAAGTCTGACAGATAGCCATATAGCATTTAAAAGGAAATTAAAAGAATTTCCTAATGGTTACTCCTTTTTACTCATGAGATGAATTTTTGGATATAGTAAGTGGGTAATTTTCCCAACCCCCCCCCCCCCCCTCAAAAAAAAAAAATAAATAAATAAATAAAATAAAAATATTAAGTGTCATGTAATATTTTGTGTAATGTAATATCTCGTAGAGACAACTTTTATTAACCTGACACATTCCATATCATTACAAAGTGTCATATTCATGATCTATGGAACAAGTACTAATCTAATCTAGATTTATTTCAAGTTAGTCTGTTTTGTTCTGAAGACTTCTAGAGCTTTGTTTATTAAGTATACATTGTGTAATGAAGTGTGGATGTTGGTGGACATTTATCTCAAATTCCTTATAAAACAAAAAAATATTAGATTGTATGTTTTCACTTAATAAGAGGTTTGCATGTGTTTGTCACTGAAGAAGAGGTTGGAGATGACCTCCTTTGACTGCAATACATGAGAAGCAATTTGAGAATTTATGAAATTGTGTGAAAGACTGATACGTGTACCTATAGGGGTCTCAGATGTGGTGGAAAGCAACAGAGACACTGTGACTAATACTGAATGGTGAATTGAACATGATAAAATGGGTGTAAGAATCTTCCTGAAAAACTTTACGTGGGATAAAAACAGAAAAAAGAAGAAGAAGAAGAAGAACAGCTGCTCTGACAACATGGAATGATTAACAAAGGCAACAGGTTTGCTGCCAGATGCCATCATATGTCTAGAAACAAAGCACCAGTTGACCCATTGGAAACATATCATATCACCGAAAAGAAAAAAAGTATGGATGATCAAGTTGGGGTAAAAACAGATTTAGGATCTCACACAAAAACACTGCACTGTGCTGTCTGTCTGAATCAGCATATTGTGTACAGACAAATTGTTATTTCATGCAATCCCTATGCATTGTTAGACCCCACTCCATCAAATTTTTATGTAACAGTGTGTTGAAGGTAACACATTTTCAGTTTGCCCCCCCCCCCCCCCTCCCTTGGACGCACGCGCACACACACACACACACACACACACACACACACACACACACACACCAGGCTATAAGGGCCATATAACATGGGATTCATGAGCTATCACTTCCTACACTGAATTGTACACTACTGAATATATTCATCGACAAGAGAAACCCTATGTGATTATCGACTTTGACAAGAACTATTGTGGATATATTTTATGATCTTCGACAGTCCAAGTATCACCAGCCATTGTATGAGTTTGCTTCTATTATTGTATGGTGTTTATGTTAATAGAATGCTTCATTTGCACATACAATTGTGTGGTCACAATTTGCCGTGGGGAAAAGGAATTGCCACAATGTGACCAATTATCATACAATTATAAAGATATACATAAGCATATTTATTGTAACAGTCTCAGTTGCATTTAGTCAAATGTGATAACTTGTTCCAATCACATTTGAATGATTGTCTTCAGATTTAAAAATAAAACAAAACAATAATAAATAACTATTTAAGTAGATAACAGAGACTGATAGTACTTATAATGTAAAATTCTTATAATTGTACCTACAATGTACATTGTTTAAAATTGTACCTGGTTTTTTTACACACTGCACCTTGGAGCTTTTCTGAACATCTTGGAAGAACTTGGATATATTTATTTATTGCTTATTTAGCCTGATTAGATTAGGGCCTAAGGGCCTTCTCTTACATCTGACCAGGAACAACACACTCCACAGATTTCACAAAAAAGGTCACAGTAATAATAGTCATAATAATATTAACAATGATAATAGTAATAGTTGACACTAATAATAATAATATAATAATAATAATAGTGAATGGCATAATTAATTATATAAATTATTGTAGTACATTTGAGTCTATGATTAGAGTTATCAGGAGATAATATAGATGAAGGAGAAGATTGAAGTGACAGTGATGTTAGAAGATAGGAAACAATAAAATACAAATAGAGAACTCTACTGAAGAGGGGGAGGCTGGGGAGCAGTTGTGGGACAGAGGTGGTTTGCGAGACTAAGCTGCAGATCTCAGTATGGGGTAGATGGCTATCGTAATAGAAGGCTGGCCATTAGCTGTCTTTTGAAGCTTGGAAGGGATTTAGTTTCTTTGATATTTTGTAGACGATTTTCCAGAGTTGGGTTCCTGACACTGAGAATAATTTAGAGAATATGGCAGTGTGATGTGCTGGTGTAGAGAGGAGAGTGGTTTTGGCAGTGTGATGTGCTGGTGTAGGGAGGAGAGTGGTTGCTTCTGCAGTGCTGTTCAGATAGCAGTGTAAAAGTTGACAAAGAGCAAAAATAGGGAACAATAGTCTCTAGCGCTTATTGGCACTTGGCCACGATAACTGTTTGTAGGTGGAAGTGATACTGTCGAAAAAGTGACTGTCACAAATGCATTGTGCACAAGCATTCATCGCCAGTTCCAACTTGCACGAACTTTGATATGAAACTTCTTGGAGAATTCCATCACCATATTGACTATAGGAAGTATAAGTGACTCTACAAGCTTCTTTTTAAGCTTAAAAGGAAAGAACTTTTTTACATTAATGTAGCAAGTGAAGTGACACTGATACTTTCTTACAGACTGCAATTGTGTGTTCATCCGGCATAGATGATGGTCCAGAATTATTCCCAAGTTATTTGCAGAAGAAGGAGAGGTTATTTCTGTGTTGTTTAGGATGAATGGTGGAAGAAATTCTGTGTATTGACGGTAATGAGTCTTTTATGAGTGACTAAAATTACTTAATTTAGATGAGTTAAGTTTCAAATCTAATTTCTGTACCCAGTCTGACAAGACAAGTAAATCAGCATTTACATGCTGGATGGTTGTGCACGAGTTTTTTGGGCTTGCACTTAGGTATAGCTGGAGATCATCAACATATAAGTGATATTTACAGTGAGAGAGAACAGTTGAGACGTCATTAACATACAATGAGAATAGTAGCAGGCCCAGTATTGATCTTTGAAGGACTCCTCATACTACATTCTTCCATTGTGATCTTTTTGTTCCAATCATACACATTGGTGGTGCGATGTAAGGTATGTATGGAACCATTCTACAGCTCTTTAAAAAAAGTTTAGGCTTTTGAGTTTAGCAAGTAAACTATCAAAATCCACAGTCTTGAATGCTTTGCTGAAATCTAAAAAGCACATAATAGTCATCTGCTGTTTGTCCAAACCTTGTTTTAAGTCATTAGTCACTTTTATAAGAGCAGTCATCGTGCTGCGATTTTGCCAGATTCCTGACTGGTATTCATTTGATAGATTATGTGATGTCAAATAATAAGTAAGTTGTCCATGAACTATATATTCTAAAGCCTTGGCTAGTAGTTGTAGAATGCAAATGTCTGTAGTTGGAGAGTTCTTTGGCAGATTCCTTCTTTGGTAATGCTTTTATGAGTCCCTGCTTCCAGTCTAATGGGAAGGTGCAAGAGGTTAAAGAATTGTTAAAAATTTCTGTTATTACAGGCAGCAGTGGACTGACAATAAAAATGATCATTTGCACTGTAATATTATTGTGTCCTGCAGCTGCAGAATTAATTTACACAATTGATTTCGTGACCATGTTAGGGCTTACAGTCTGCGAAGACAATTTCTTGTATCCACTAACTGCTGATGCATTAATGCAATCAATAGTTTGTGCCGTGTGTGTTGGTCAAGTATACATGTCAGCATTGCAAAATACTCTTTTGGGTCTTCAATAGGAAGTAGAGATTCAGCAGCAGATTTGGGTTTGCCTATTCATAGGCCTCGGAGATTTTTCCACAGTATGGCATGTCTGTAAATGTCTTCAGTTAGCGAGTGGGCATACCTGAGTTCTGCGTTCCTGATGGATTGAGTTACTTGGTTGCATAGCTGTTTGTATGTGATGTGATTATCAGGTGTTGGGTGCCACTTGCATTTCCTGTGTGTTGCATGTCTAACATTTGTGAGGTGTCTGAGACGACCTGTGAGCCATAGCACAGGTTTTCTGCTTACTCTTACTGTTTTTATAGGGGAGCACATTTATCATATAAGTTATTGAGTCTCTCAATCAAATTAGAGACTTTTTTATTTATGTCAACATTATTTCTTGCTGTTGTCTGCCAAGAAATATCTTGAGTGCCCACTGTAAGCTCAGACAAATTTATGCACTGAAATCTCTAAAGGTTGTAGTTTGTGGTTTATTCTTTGGGCAGTGCAGTGAGTAATTCATGAATGTTACATCATGAGTATATAGGCCTGGTGCAGAAATGTGATCAGTGTGAATTACTGTGTTTGGTGATTTGGTTGTGAATATATTGATGAACATATGAGTGGTTGCTCTATGGTGAGTAGGTCCAAGTGGAATGAGTGTGAGGTTTGAGGAGAAAAGTATGCAAGTGAATTTTGATATGGAAGGACGGACAGTTGCTCAGAAAATTTATTTTGATATCTCTGGCTAGAATTACATGTTCATATGAAGATTCAAGATCTGACAGTGCAGGCTGAAAATTGGAGAGCTCTCCAACTTTAGGTGGATTGCATATTACACAGATGAGACACTTTCTATTGAAAGGTTTAATTTCAAAGAA